>NC_136428.1:98803765-99506265 GCF_052849685.1 Lactuca virosa | reverse complement strand
TAATACATGATATATAACAAAAGTAGTACCAAAATTAAATTCTAACCTTCCTGTGGTTTTGGACCTTGATTTTGTGATCCATCTCCAGAAGTTCTTGTTGTATTCTTGTTCTTCTTCAAACGTCAGTCACATTTGATGTGACCGCGTTTTTTGTAACTCTAACATACAAGTTTTGGTTTCTTGTTTGGATGTGTGTCATTATCCTTTCTTTTCTTTTTCTTTCCTTTGTTATGTTTATGGTTTTATCCATCTTCCACCATATTGAAAAATAAAGCAAGAACTTCTTTCTCATTTCTTTTACCTTTTTTCTTGAACCCATATGGATTCTTCAATAGATAAGTGGTTGCCACTTTGTACAAGAGACAACTTCTCCTTTTTGTGTTTCAGCATATGTTTGGAATCATCCACAAGGGGGATAATTTGTCTATAACACTTGATACATAAATGGGTTCATCTATCTTCATATATATATTTTTTTGTTAAAATTGTCCAAGTATACCTAGGAGTTCGTTGTACTATTCTATGATAGGCCTCGAATCTTTCATTTTGTAATTGTTGAAATTACTAACAATAAACTTCTTATTAGAAGTGTTCTCTGTCATATACTTGGATTCCAACATATCCATGAATTCCGAAATATCCGAAAGTGTTTTTGCAAATTTATGGTTTTGATACAGAGAGTCAATCCATATCATTTAAGATGTGTCCAAGACATATGTAGTCATCATATTCTCTTATTTGCGTCGATTGTAGTAAAATCAAAAGTCCATCCTAAAGATTAATTTTATTATTAAAAACGACTCATTATCCGTTTAACTTGGGCACTTCTTAAAATTAGTAATAGAAATTTTCTCGAATCAATTGAGAAACATAGTAACATGGTAATTCCACCGGTTTCAGCGTATTGTATCTGAAATGAAATTTAGTAGGCAAAGTAGTGAATAGGGAAAATTACAAGGGCCATAGATGCGCACATACTTGTACTACCTGCTTCGACATACACACGCACTTTCACTCTCTAAAACTAAAAGTACACTCACACTCCTTTCTCTCTCACACACTACACACCGACGATGCATTCTCTCTCTGTGTCCGCTACTTCTACAAACCGACGAGATATTCCCCGCTGTCAAAGATTCCTCCACCGGCCCCCTTTTCCCCTTTCTCTTCGAATCCCTAAAATTTCAATCCAATCCCCCTCCTAATTCCAATCTACCCCCTCTGAAAATCACTCAATTCCTGTCCTTTTTTTTCAATCCAATTTCGTAAAAGATTGTATTTTTATCAACAAACAGTGTATGGGCTGTGTGGGTTCCAAGCCCGAGGAGTCACCGGCGGTGGCGCTCTGCAGGCAGAGATGCACCTTCCTCGACGAAGCGATCCACCAACGCTACGCTCTTGCGGAAGCTCATTTAGCTTATTGTCACTCTCTCAAGAACGTCGGTGTTTCGCTCCATCGTTTCTTTGATATCCACTCCTCTGCCGCCGTGCACGGTCACGGTGGTGATACTCCTCCGTCTCCGGTGCTTAACCTTCCTCCTCAAAGGAAGGGAGAGTCTTCCAAGCCGCCAGTTACTGCTCCTGTTCATCATCATCAGCATCAGCATCATGATCATTCGCATTCAAATTCTGGCTCATCTCACCTTCACTTTCACTCTGATTCCGATGAAGATTCCGAGGACGATGACGGTTCCATTCATTTACACTCAGTAAATGGGGGGTCTCCGTTGCATCAACATCGGCATCGGCCGTACGAAAATGTAACATATAATGATCAGCATGATACAGCAAGTTCTTCTTATCCTCCCCCCTTTTATCCCCCTTCTGGTTATCCTCCTTCCGGTTATCTTCCGTCAGGTTTTCCTCCATCAAACTACCCCCCTGCCGGTTACCCACCGTCAGGTTATCCCCCTGCCGGTTATCCTCCATCAGGCTACCCACCGGCCGGTTATCCCCCGCCAGATTATCCACCGGCGGGTTATGCTCCGGAAGGTTATGCTCCTGGTCGTTACACGATGAATTTTATGAGAAAGCAACCGACTCCGTCTGTAGTGTACCAGCAACGGCCAATGAGTCCGGAGACAATACATTACGGTGAAGCTTCTTCCTCATCATCCTATTATAACAACAATTATAATTATCAAAACCCTAATTCTTCCTCATATAACAACAATTACTCTAACTACGGTGAGTTTTTCGGTTCTTCTTCTCGACAACCTCCATATGGTGGCGTCTCATCGCCTCCGCCGATTTTACAGGCAGAGGCATCATCTTCTAACTCAAAACCTTCTCCACCTCCTCCCCCTCCCCCGCCACCAAGCTCCTCGTGGGACTTCTTAAATCCATTCGAGACCTTCGAGAGCTACTATCCTCCCTATACACCAAGTCGCGATTCAAGAGAGGTGAGAGAAGAAGAGGGGATTCCTGATTTGGAAGACGAAGATTACTTCCAGGAAGAAGTCGTCAAGGAAATACATTCTTCAATCCCAAAGTTCGTTGATAGTGGAGGCGGTGGCGGTGGAAATGGGGGTAAAGGTGATTCAAAAAAGGCGGCTGTCGTTGATGAAGAGAGTGAGAAAAGTTCCGGTGGTGAGTTGCATTACAGAAGTGGCCCAACTGTGGTAGAAGACGAACCAGTGGAATTTGAAGTTCATGTGGTTGATAAAGAAGAAACATCTAGATCGGAAAAACCTCTTGCTGACTTTCAAAACGATTCCGAAGTGGTGAGAGAAATTCAAGTTCAATTTGATCGAGCTTCAGAATCGGGCAATGAGTTAGCAAAGATGCTTGAGGTCGGAAAAGTTCCACACAACAGAAAACACGCCGCCTATCAGGTTCCCTCAAAGATGTTGAACGTCTTTTCACCATCATTAGCAATCGCAGCTTCTAAATACACATCTGCAGAAACCACCGATCCTTCCAACTTAGATGCTGGTATAGATTTAAGAACAAAGTCTCAACATCTTTCATCCACCTTACATAAGCTCTATCTCTGGGAAAAGAAATTGTTTGAGGAAGTTAAGGTATGTTATCATTCTTATCTTCAATCTTCCAAGGATGCTGTTCTTAAATCTTGAATCTTGAATCTTGAATCTTTTCATGATATATTATGATGTAGATTGAAGAGAAAATGAGATTACTCCATGAAGAAAAGAACAGAAGACTAAAACGTTTAGATGAAAAAGGTGCAGAACCACACAAAGTTGATGCTACAAGAACTTTAGTCAGAAGTCTTTCAACCAAAATCAGAATTGCAATTCAAGTTGTGGATAAGATCTCTGAGCAAATAAACCGATTAAGAGATGATGAGTTATGGCCACAGCTAAATGACTTCATTCAAGGGTATGTAATAATATACTAAAAATTCCGTTTTTTTATATGATTTATGATTAATCAATCTCTGTTTTTAGGTTAACAAGAATGTGGAGGTCAATGCTGGATTGTCACCATAGTCAAACTCGAGCCATTGGAGCTGCTAAGAGACTAGACGCGATTGCATCTCACAAACATTTCAGTGATGATAGTCTTGAAGCCACATTACAACTTGAACATGAACTTTTAAACTGGACACTTAGATTCTCTTGTTGGTTTGGAGCACAAAAGGGATTTGTGACATCATTAAACAACTGGCTTCTAAAATGTCTTCTATACATCCCTGAAGAAACAGCAGATGGACCTGTTCCATTTTCCCCTTCAAGAATCGGAGCTCCAACCGTGTTCATAATATGCAACCAATGGGCACAAGCAATGGAAAGGATTTCTGATAAGGAAGTGGTGGAATCCATGAGGGATTTTGTGAGGATTGTGCTTCAGTTATGGGAAAGGGATAAGCAGGAAATGAGAAGGAGACTTGTGATGCATAAGAATATGGAGAGGAAAGTTAAGGATTTGGAGAGGGAGGATGTGAAGATTCATAAGGAGTTGCAGGTTCTTGATAAAAGAATTGTTGTTGGTAATTCTGGAGAAGATAATGGGATTTCAGCTGTTTATCAGAGTGAGACTAGTAAAAGTGTTGGTGCTCAAACGAATTTGAGACTTGTTTTTGAGGCTATGGAGAGGTTTACAGCTGCTTCTTTGAAAGCTTGTGAGGAGTTGTTGCAACGTATTGAAGAAGATAAGATTTCTCGTGAACAAGAGAAAGTTTTGTAGACAATATGAAGAAAAAAGAAAAGGAAGTTAAACTGAAAAATGGAAGTAAGGAGCTCGAGTTCATCTGAATGAATCAGATGTCTGACATGATTCAGTCAAGACACACAACTTGTCTTGAATCAGGTGCATGATCTTTTTTGGGTTATATATGCAAGAAATAGCAATGTACTTTTGTTTATTTGTTATTGAAAATTTCATCCAGTTATAGCAATGTCATCCAAATGAAAAAGCAAATTTCATTGCTATAATTGGATATTTTTCAAAGGAATAATGTTAAAAGACAAATTTGAAACTATTTTACTATAGTTGGGTTGATTTTTTATAGTAAAATGCCTCGATAAGAAAATAATGAAAGTGAAATTGTATTTCGTATTCATACATGCACAAAACTAGAGTTAGGTTGAGTTCATGCTAAAACTTATTGATATGGACAATTTCGTCTATACATAAATTTTGAAGCATTTATGACAACCATTTTTTTTTCTAAATTATTTAATTTATATTTGATTTGGTCAGGTTTCTACTGCAGCGGTCCAACATTCCGTCTAATTGAAGACTGGAAACCAACATTCCAACCGAAGTGAAAAGACGGAATCAAGATTCAAGAGTCGTCTTTGTACGCAACATTTATGATGATGCCTTTTGGCACGTGACTTGGTTTTTTGATTGAAAGCTAAATTTAGCTTTTTTAAAAGGCCTCAATTTTGTAAGTGGATGTAGTTTGTTTATGTTATTAAAATAGATACAGTTAGGTAGTAGTAGATTAGCAATAGCCTACAATTTTTTGTTTATTAATATCGTTGGTGTAAATAGAATAGCCATTTTGTTTATCGTCTATTCTTTGAGTTGTTATTATATCATTAGGAGAACAAAAGAACTTCAACTTATGTAAAAGCATTATCTTCTGTTCAGCCTACTAACATTTTTAATGTACTTGACATAAAGTTATTTTGTCTTATATATACATTTCAAACGATGATTATATAAATTTTCAATAACGATCGTTGTTGTATAATAATTGAAGAAATTAAGTATCACCTTCATAGAAGTTGCCTTTTTGTATGTTTTACACGACTCTATCTCCTGCCATTTTCCAATCAGATACACCAAGTGCATTAATGAGTCAAATTTGGGCTTATACTAAAACGCCTCCACCAAGTAAAATGAAAAACTTCAATTATGCAATGAACCCATGCTGACGTCCACAACCTTTTTATTAATGGGAAATTGACTTATCAGATAATTATATTTTCATTTTGTTTATATATGTGAAAATTTATTTTTCTGTACACATCTAGGTAATGGACTTTTTGTAAGTGTTCACATATGGCCATTATGACTGGTTGTAGCAAATTACAACCGGTCATAATGGTAATTATCCTGATAAGTCAATTTGTTGTTTTTTTTAAACCACGTTTATAGCAGGGCAATATAAATTTATTCCGTTGAAGGCACCCAAGTTTAGCAGTAAGGGTGGCAATTCTCAACCCATGCCGTAACCCGACACGAAAATAAACGAATTTGGGTTGAGATTTCTGACCCGCCAATCCATTTATTTTATGGGCTGGGTTGGGTTGTCTGTTTGGGTTCGCGGGTCAACCCGTCAGTCCGACTATATATATTATATCTGTTTGGAAACATTTTTTTTTCAATGTGTTGCTTATTAAGTTATTATGTTAGATTGACATGTGGCTGTTCATTTCATTTCTAGTCAATGTAAAATGCTAATTATTATTAATTTAGAGAAGTATATAATTCGTATAAAATTAACATGTGAAAAGTTATCCAAAAATAACCCGTCGACTCTTTGACCCGAAATCGACCGACTAACCCACAAACTCATATATTTAAACGGGTTATGTGGGTTGGGTTGGGTTGATGTTTCCAACCCGCCAACCCAAACCCAACTAAATTGTCAGACCTATTTAGCAGCAGGTTAAAGTGGTTATCAAAATTGAGTAGTTTAGATTCACAGTAAACGTAAAATGATCAAAATATAAAGGTTTTTATGATTTGTTTTGATTCGTGTTTTTTTCCTATATCGACCACTTTGACATCTATCGTTTCGTTGGTCCTCATTTTTTTTTTTTTCGGGTAATTCGATTCTGTTAAGCTGAATAAGAATGCCCCTATTTAATTTGATTTTGGTTAAATTTTCACTTCTTTGAATGAGACGAACGAGTCTATTAGATTCATACTTTTATATTTTATTTTTATGGTATAATATTTAACTTTATTTTCAATTTATGTATGTAGTTTCTAAACTTCTCATATGGTTTTTGTGGTTAAAGTTACAAAAACAATATGTTATTAATAAGTTAAAGTTATCAAGATTGATAGAACAATAGATGTGAAATTTACCTTACAGTTTATATAATATCAAAAAAATGTGTTTTAATACGATGGTTAATGTCATAAAATGACAACCAATAACACACACTTTGTTCTTTAGATTACTTATTGTTTAATTATATTTATTATGTCAATAAAAAATTTCTGATTCTTTTTACACCATTGAAATGCATTTGAACGGACATTTATACCTAATTGGATGTTACAGTGGATGCAATATCAACGCCAAATTGATCTATATAAATAAATTGTCACATTGAATGCCATAGTAGAGGATTTAATACTAGATTATCCACTTGAAATCTATCACAATGGTGGATTGAGAACAAAAAAAAAAAATTAAGCAATTCATTAATACAATTAAAAGATAAGTGACTTAAAGAGCAAATTGGATATTATTGATTGTCATTTTATGATATTAACTCAACACTACTAAACAAATCTTACAATTGTGAATATTTTGATTTATAGTATTTAAACCAAATTGCTAACATATAGTTTGTATATTGTCCGTACAATATAATGTCTTAGCAGCTCTAAACATTACCTGACATTTGAGGCAAAGTTATATAGACCATGTCTACACAACACTTCTGCAAAAAAAAAAAAAAAAGTATTTGAATGGCATGCCACGAGAATATTCAAATCCCAAGTTAAGCCACCTTAATAGTGATTACAATTAAGCCACCTTAATAGTGATACATAATGCTTCTCAACTATTGAAAACTTTTCCCAATCAATGAGTCAAATCATATTTTTATCTACATTAACAGGTCTTACTCATCATCAAAAGTGTTAAATTCAGAAAACCATTTAATTTATATGAAATTGGGCACTTTATTTTGTTAAATTTTATTATAAAAAAAAAACCACTCCATAAGTTTTGACCTTTGAAAAATGACATTTTATTAGGTTTGCATGTTATCAACTTATCATGATATGGAAGAAAAAGGATGACATGGACATAAAGTGGTATGTCGATGGCTGGATGATCACATGGTTTATTATTATTTATTTATTTATTATTATTATTATTAATTCCTTTTTACAATCCCTAAAAACACACCATCAGTTAGCTGTCAGCATACATGAAACTTTTCGGGGAAAATTTGTCAAGTAACCAAAAAAGAAGGGGGGATTGAAAAATATGACCAACAAAAATGGATTTTCATAAAATGATCAAGGGTGCGTTTAGTTGCGGAAAAATGGGTCGTTTTCCAGAAAAATTTTCCAAGAAAAATGAGAATTTTGAAAACGCATTTAGTTCGTTTATTTTTCTAAATTTTTCACGGAAAATGAAAATTTTCCGTTTTCTAAAATTACAAAGAAGTTGGAAATTTTTGGAAAACCAATAATTATTGTTTTCATATTTTTCTAATTCCAAAATTTTTCTAAAATATAAACACACTCTCACTCCCATCTCTACCTACCCCCACCTCTACACCTCCAACCCACCATACCCCTACCTACCCACACCCACACCCACCCACTTACAAGCTCACCCCTACAAACATACACAAAAACACACACCTACCCCAACCCCCACCCATAACCCCCCCTCCCCCAACACACACAAACACACCCACCCACCCACAAACACACACACAAACACAAGGTCACCCCCACCCCCACAAACACACAAACACACACACACACATAAACAAACACCCACCCCTACCCCCAAACACACACACACACACACATACACACACACCTATCCTCACCCCCACCCAATCCCCCACAAACACACACACACACACACACACAAACCCACATCTACCCCACCCCCACAAACACAAACACACACAAACCCACCCCTACCCCCAAAAACACACACACCCACCCACCCACACACCCACCCTCACCCCCACCCCCACAAACACACACACATACACACACAAACCCACATCTAACCCACCCCCACAAACACAAACACACACAAACCCACCCCCACCCCCAAAAACACACACACACACACGCACCCACACCCCCACAAACACACATACCCACACACCCACAAACGCACAAAGACACACCTACCCACCCAACACCACTACCACAATCACCGACCTACCATTACCATCACCACCACCACTACCCCATCAGCACCACCACCACCACCACCGTCGCCACCGCCATCACCACCACTGCCACGATTGCCGCCACCACCACCGCCTGTCATCACCACCACCGCCGCCGACCCGCTACCACCGCCGCCCCCACCCCCACCCTACCACCGCAACTGTTTTCTAAAAATGAAAACCAATAGAAAAATACACATCTAAACACGTTTTCTAATTTTCTAAAACTGAAAATGAAAAATGAATAAGTTTTAACTAAACGCGTTTTCTAAATTTTTCAATGAAAAATGAAAACGGAAAATGAAAACTGAAAAGGGAAAACGAAAAATAGAAAATAAAAACTATTTTTCCGTAACTAAACGCAACCCAAGGTTTCCGCAGAGCCCGTCTCTACGGAAACCTTGGGTGGGGTTTAGTTACGGAAAAATAGTTTTTATTTTTTGTTTTTCATTTTCCCTTTTCTATTTTCGTTTTCCGTTTTCAGTTTTCATTGGAAAATTTAGAAAACACGTTTAGTTAAAACTCATTCATTTTTCATTTTCAGTTTTAGAAAATTAGAAAACTTGTTTATATGTGTATTTTTCTATCGGTTTTCATTTTTAGAAAACGGTAGCTGTGGTAGGGTGGGCGTGGGGACGATAGCGATGGTGGGGGCAGCGGCGGGGGGCAGTGGTGGTGTCAATGATGGCGGCGGTGGCGGTGGCAGCGGGGTGGCGGCGGTGGTGGTGATAACAGGCGGTGGTGGTGGCGGCGGGAATTATGGTGGTGGCGGCGGGAATTGTGGCAGTGGTGGTGATGACGGTGGTGGTGCTGGTGATGGGGTAGTGGTGGTGGTGATGGTAGATCGGTGATTGTGGTAGTTGTGTCGTGTGTGTGTGTGTGGGGGGGGTGGGGGGTGTGTGTATGGGTGTGGGTGTGAGTTTGTGTATGTGTGTGTGTGTGTGTGTGTTTGTAGGGGTGTGGGTGGGGGTGGGTGTGTGTTTGTAGGGTGGGGGTAAGTGTGGGTTTGTGTGTGTGTGTGTATTTGTGGGGGTTGGTGTATGTGTGTGTGTGTGTTTGTGGGGGGTGTGGGTAGGGGTGTGTGTGTGTGTGTTTGTGGGCGTGGACTTCGGAGTGGGTGGGTGTGGGTAGGTAGGGGTGTAGTGGGTTGGGTGTGTTAAGGCGATAGTAGGTAGAGGTGGATGAGGTGAGGGTGGGTGTGTGTTTATATTTTAGAAAAAAATTGGGATTAGAAAAATATGAAAAACATTGATTATCGGTTTTCCAAAAATTTCAACTTCTTTGTAATTTTTAGAAAACGGAAAATTTAGAAAAATAGACGAACTAAACGCGTTTTCAAAATTCTCATTTTTCTTGAAATTTTTTTTCTGAAAACGGCCAATTTTTCCGCAACTAAACGCACCATTGTTCATTTTATGAAAATCCGTTTTTCTTGGTTATATTTTTCGACCCCACCTATTTTTTGGTTATTTTACAAATTTTCCCAACTTTTCTCTTGTTCGAAATTACCATCTCACGATTCTGTTGCCTCTAATCACTGGCTATCCGCATATGTAACCAATCCTAACAGTAAAGTTAAAATCCAAGCATGTGAACGATGGTGGGTTTCAATTTCTTAATCTTTAATGTTATTTCTTTGAATGCTTGGAATTTTGCTGAATATAACTTAATATATATCATGAAATTGGTGGAACACAAAACATGTCAGAATTATGTTTTGTCGATTATCAAAATATCTCCTTGTTAAATGTAGCTAATCTAAAAAAAAAAAATTCCATGCCCTTGCATCAACATTTTATAATTTTATTTAACCCTCAGATTAATGGTTGTTCTCTTTGCTAGATATATGTTGAGAGTCGTATGCTGATAGTCAAGTAATCGGCCCCGAGGCTGACACTATGGATTTGAGTCGATAGGTAAAGCCCAAAAAAGCCCAGCCAGTGTTTAAAATCTTGACCTGTTCAGGCTATTGGTTAGGACCAATCTGGTCTGAAGCATAAGCCATAAACCATATCTGTATGAAAAGCCATAAGTGGTGGGTTTTGTTTTGGCAGAGAATAATCTCCCATTTTTTAAGCGATTTGATTTGAAATTGTTGTGAACTAGGTCATGGGTAACATATTTTTAAAATTTTATTTTTATTAAATTAATAAGATTAAAGTTTTTTTAAAACTTTTGTATTGATGTTTAAAATTCATATATATTTATTTGAAAATATAGTGGCTTTTGGGCTAATTTTTAAAATGGCAGATTGAAAACACAACAAGATACTACATATTGCCTTAATAAAAAAACTTAATTAAAAAGTACAATAAGATAATAGAAAGATAAAATTAGGATTCTATACTACAAAGAAATGGATATTTCATACAATGTATAGGTTTGATGTCCAATAAATGTCGAATGTCAAAATCCAAAGTTAAATAAGAATGAACTTAACCTGTAATACAAGTCTACCACCAGGTATGTCAAATCAGTTTTTAGAAAAAAATTAAATTAACATGCAAAAACACCAAAACACCAGGTATGATGGAATGTACACACACATAACACACACACAACTTCATAACATGTATTATAATGATGTATCGAAAGGTCATGATGTTCTAAACCACAAGATCCTTACCAGGCATTTGATTGAACCACTTACCAAGTCTCCTTTGGGTCAGTGCCTTTATTTACACACAAAGAAACCATAATAGTACAGGCAACCTTATCTTTTGTAGGCAATGCTAACAAAGTTTTTGGAGAAGGAGGATGTGGATTGACTTGAGATGCTTGGCACTTTTAATTGATTAATGGGTCTTTAAGAGAGACGAAACAATCCGCTACTGTAGGATTTCTACTCCAAGAAAATCCATCCATTGATTCTTTAATTTGGAAATAAATCATTTTGGGAAATCGATATGTGAGGATGTGGATGGACTATTTGTTGTAAGCATGTTGTATGACATCACTGTAACTAATTTGAGATCAACCGATAATTCTTCAAAAACAACCATGTACACATAGGGTTAGATAATATACATCGTTTAATTCATCTAAAATATTACCATATTATCATTCAAAAGCAATTTAAATTTATGTAATCAATTTATCTAATACCACGTCCTTGACAAATCCACCAACAATCAACTTCAACCCACCAAGAAACTAAATTACGTAATGTAATCTTATCCAAAGATACATGTTGTGAAGAGATCATGTATTATAAAAAAAATCGAAAGATACTTGTTGTAATGATGAAGATCAAGAAAGCGACATCTAAGAAAGATGAGAAAGGCAGCCAAAGGCAAGTAAATGAAGTTAATATTGTGAATAGAAGAAGGGGTATAGAAATTTTGCAGGAACTATGAAACTAAAGAAACATGTATAACCATTTGATATACGAAATAAACATGTAATAGTAAAGACGAACCATAAAAACTAACCTTGATTATGTTCTTTCGTGCTTTTTGTTTTTGTGTATGCAAGATTTGTTAAACGCTTCACAAAGTAACAAAAAGATGATGAAAACGTTTTGAATATAGTTCCCTATTATTTTGAGATTTGGTATATTATTACCATTAAAAAGCATATTAAAAGCTGTTAATTACATATGACGTATGTACTTCCCAATTTTTTAAAAATTGCTTTTTAGAAAGTATTTAATTAAGAAAAGACTTATAGACATTAAATGCGTGGTATATTGGTAAAATCACTTTTGGTTGAAAATAAATGTGGAAGAGACATGTGGAGAAAAAAGAGTCTTTTATTAAGATAATAAAATAAAATAGGTAAATTTGAACTGTTCCATAAAAAAATGTAACAAATGAAAGTTCGGAAGCTCAAAATTGATGGAAGATCCGATTTCTATTTTCGTGTAGGCAAGCCCGAAACCCAATTAACCCACAACAGTGGGTTGGGGTTAGAGGTAGGGGTGTTCATAATCGGATATCCAAAAATTTGGATATCCGAATTTCGAATATCCGAAATTTTGGATAGTTGATTTTTGGTATCCGATTCCGTATCCGAAATTTCGGATATCCGAAATTTCGGATACGGATTTGGATACCAAAATCGGATATCCGAAAATTTAAAATTTTGTTCAAATTTGAAAGACATATGAAGTTTTTAAATTAGAAAGACATATTTTTAAATTAGAAAGACATATGAAGTAATATAGATATTTAATTAAGGGTATTATGAATATGTTTTAGTTACTAACATTCATATCATAAGACAACTATGATTAAAATAACAAATAATGTATAAACTAAAATAAAAAATTTCGGATATCGGATATCCGAAAAATTTGAAAAACACTATCCAATTCCGATTCCGAAAAATCGGATATCCGAAAATTTGGATATCCAATTTTTCGGATAACTTAGATTCAGAATTTCGGATACGAATATTTTTGAACACCACTAGTTAGAGGTGCACAAAACAGGTCGGTTAATTTCTGTACCCAAAAAGATAGCCGAATTAGATATTTATTTTGCAGATATCTGAATCAGATATATCCTATCTGACGGATGCAAGTCGGATACCATAAATCTTAGACATCGGATTTTTTTTACCTTATTTTTATCCAAATAAAAATCTGAAAATGTCGTTAGAAAAAAAACCCAGTGATATTACTGTTTGACTAGCCATTTGGACCCCTGACCATTTTGCTCATCTAAAATTAATATAAACTAGAAAAGGACACGCGGCTCCGCCGCTTTTTAAAGTTGTCAAAGTTGGGTAAATATAGTGGCAAAATTCTAAAAGAGGTTTTTTGTGTTTTTTAATCAAAATGTAAAAGTTTTGACTACAACGACGAAAAATGTCAAATTCATTAAAGCTTTGTGGCAAAAACACCAAAATGTAAAACTTTTGACTGTAAGGACTAAAAGTGCCAAAGTCACTAAAGATTTGTAGCAAAAACCTAAAGTCATAAAAACTTAATCAAAACATAAAAATATAAAAGTTTTGATTTTAGGGACAAAAAATGTCAAATGCGCCAAATATTTGTGGCAAAAACCTAAAATCAAAAAATTTACTGTTACTAAGATCCTTTGGATTTAATATATATATATATATATATATATATATATATATATATATATATATATATATATATAATAGGTGTTAGTTCGTTTAGTTTTTATTTCAACACACCACAAAAAGTGATTGAGACGTAATATCATTTGGTAATGTGATGTGACCAAGTGATTCGGCTAAATGGACCTGACCAAGCTTGTTATACACTTGGGCCACTCAGTTGGGCAAACATGGATTCATTAGGGACATCAAATTTTTTTTTTTGAAATTCGTGGAGACAAGTTTAAAAGAGGAAATGCATATTTTGAAATTTTGCAACTTGTCAAAATCAAACACAACCTCTGCTATCAAATTTATTGGATACAAGCATTCTACTAACCTACAAAATTTCCAAAGTTCGCTCTAAATACCATACCAACAAACTTATTTCAATATTACATCACATCCGATGCAATTTCCTTCCCAAACCTACTTCCAACAAAATATTTTTGGACAACACCCAAATTTACAATAAAATCTTTTTGGTACTTCATCTTCGATATCAAATCTTCATGGTAGCATTCGTTACCGCAAAAGTAGTAGGAGAGGAAAAGGGAAAACGGTTACCACGAGAA
The DNA here is from genome assembly GCF_052849685.1 of Lactuca virosa. Classification (NCBI taxonomy): domain Eukaryota; kingdom Viridiplantae; phylum Streptophyta; class Magnoliopsida; order Asterales; family Asteraceae; genus Lactuca; species Lactuca virosa. The sequence goes on along the minus strand of NC_136428.1, from coordinate 99,492,041 downwards.
ATGAAAACATTCTACAATGGTGGACGTCGGAGGAGGAGTACGCTTTTGCGGTAGAATGGTGTGGGACATCGAAAAACAACACTCAAGGAAATGGTACGAAGGAACAAGCTTTTTAGGAAACTGCGCTCATCAAATTTCACGCTTTCTTGAAAAAATCCATAACGCAATGTCGATATGCTAAGTAGTAAATTGCGAGAATTGAATAAGAGGTGCACCAAATTCAACTCGGTCTACAACAATCTATATTCTAAAAAAGCGGTTGCAACGAATTCGATTTGTTCAAAGCCGCAAAAGTGCAATATCAGTTCGAGATGAGTCATACGTTCGAGTTTGAGAGATCATGGGAGATGTTGGGAAGAGATACAAAATGGACTCAATGTCCAATATCGGCGGAGGTGTAATCTAAGAGGTCTAAAAACTCGAGTTTGGTTGACGTCTCTGACGAACAGACTCACATCGACCTCCATGCTTAAACCGATGACATTATGGATGACATCGAAGAGAAACCTCACCCCCCCACGGCGACAGTTAGGGCGCGACAAAGCGAAGCGCACGACAAACATGCAGAGGAAGTTGACACAAAAGTAAAACATATGGTGGAAATTGAAACGAAGTTCCAACAACACATACAACTTGTAACGACGTAAATTTTCAAACAACATTTTTAATTTTTAAAACTCATAATCACATATAATAATTCTCAAAATCTCAAGTGTCGATGTCATAACATATTTCAAAATAGTTTTCAAAAGTAATTATCAAAATCCAGGATCCTCATTCGTGACTCTTTTCTCTTGTGTGTACAATCGAGCCGCCGCCTTCCCGCAATCGTGATAAGAACCTGAAACACATAACACATAACACGGTAAGCACGAAGCTTAGTGAGTTCCCCAAAATACCACATACAACAATTCGCCACTCGAGGCTATACTCTGTACGACCCTCTGGTCAATGTGTCTCAGCAGGACCCTCCAGTCCCGTAGCTCGTTGGACCCTCCGGTCCGGTCTGGTTGAGGACCCTCTGGCCTCGTAGATCGTTGGACCCTCCGGTCCGGTCTAAATATCACATAATATAGCACACATCACATATCACACATGAAATGCATAACTCAGGCAAGCACCTAAGACCCTCTGGTCACACATAATTACCACTCTAGGTAAGGTATAGTGAGAAGACTCACATCGGGTAACTCGAATGATCTCGAACTCGAAACACTAATCTAGCCTCTAGAGATGCACAAAAAAACCGATTTGGCCCATAGGATCCGATCCGATCCGGAAACCAGATTTGGTCAAAACCGGTTTTGACCGAACCGGTTCGGATTAAACCGGTGACCGGATTCGAACCGGATCATCGCTTCGGAGAGGTATTCGGATTGGACCCCGGATCATGAACCGGATTTGAGGGAAACCGGATCCGAAACCGGATTTTTTTGTTACCGTTAAAAAACGGGAAAATTCGAAATTTTTGAGTTTTTTTTTTTTTTTTTTTTTTTTTTTTTTTCTAGCCGTTGGAACCCCTAAAAAACGGCTACTTTGACTTTTCTTGACTTTTTGGCCCTTCTAAACACCTATAAATACCTTTCATTTGTTACATTTCAATTTTACACAAAAAATCTACTACTTATTTTCATAATACTCCAAAAAATGAGCTCGAGAAATTCAACCGCGGGTCAAGATTCGGATGCAACGGTGGTTAAAATCATACCAACCACTCGGAGTAAAGAAGTGTGGGAACATTACGATTTGTGTTTGTTGTCGAACGGGAAGGAAAAAGCGAGATGCAAGAAGTGCGGAATGTTTTTGGGAAAAGATGGCAATAGCACGTTGAGGAGTCATACAACAAAAACTTGTCCGACTGTAAAAGGTCAAAGTGATCCGGATCAACCAAATATTACTCCCGACGGGTCGATCTTTATTTACAACAATGATGACCTTCGTGAAAGCTTTTGCAAGTTCGTGATTCAAGAGGGCTTGCCTTTCAACCACTTCGACAACCCCCGATTAACAAGGATTTTGCGGGAAAAAATGCAACCACAATACCGGCAAGTAAGTCGCACTTCTCTTAGACGTGATGTTTTAAAGTATTGGGATATAGCCAAAAAAGATATGCAAATGGGATTTATAAATATAAAAACCGGTGTTTCTTTAACCTGTGATGTTTGGTCCTCCATCGGAAGTTGTCCCAAAAGCTATCTTTGTGTCACGACACATTGGATAGATCCCTCTACTTGGGTAATGAACAAACGAGTTATTGCTTTTGAACTTTTTGCGCATCCTCACACGGGGGCACGATTTTTCATACTAGATGTGTTTGTCACATTATTAATCTTGCGGTACAAGATGGTTTAAAAATGATAGATTCAACGATTGAAAAATTCAAAACTGTGTTAACTAGAGTTTTTGGAAAAAATAAAGCTACAATGGAAAAATATCGAAAGTTTGCCATTTCCATTAACGTAACTCCATATAGTCCTCATTGGGATGTTGACACTAGATGGAGTTCAACATGCATGATGTTTGAAAGTTTGACACGTCAAAGAATCTCTTTGCAATTATTTTACGACACAATTTCAAAAGGAAAAAACCCGGTTTCGGATTATGATTGGGATTTGATGGAAGAGTTTGTGGAAATGTTAAAAGTTTTTAAACAATCAACCACTTTTTTATCGGGCGTGTATTACCCTACAAGTCCGTTGTTACTAAATGAATTATGGTTGATGTCCGCACAATTGGAACGTTTTGAACAAAGAAGTGAAATATTTGTTTTGGTTACGAGACTGATGAGACAAAAACTAGTCAAATATTTCAAAGAAATGCCACCACTTTTTACTTGCGCCGCAACATTAAACCCATGTATCAATGTTACGGGTGTAGAGGCTTTGATTACCAAAATTTCTATGTCTTTAAATTTGCACAAAGATAACTCAAACTACATTCGTAACCAAATAAATACTTTTAATAATACTTTTACTAATTTGTTTGACATTTATGCTACAAAATATGGCAATATGTCAAACACTTTTGCAAGTGTAACCGACTCTACTAGCGGTGCATCGGGTAGTGGTGGGGGTCGAACGGATTTTCATATCGACCTCTATAACTACCTTTTGGTGGAGCAAAACAAAAGAGCACGCACATTAACGCCTAGTAGCGAACTTGGAATTTATATGGGTTCAAACTTTTTAAAATTCATGAGTGCACCACAATTTAAAAATTTGGATCTTTTGGCTTGGTGGAGAGAAAAGGAAGCACAATTTCCTATTCTCTCCGTCATGGCCCGTGATTTACTAATCGTCCAAGCTTCCACGGTAGCTTCGGAATCCGCTTTTTCTTTTAGTGGTAGAGTATTATCAAAGTTGAGGACGAATCTTACCCCGATTGCAGTAGAGGTTTGCGTTTGCTTGAAGGATTACTTGGATTCTGTGGAACGTATACAACACTTGGCATCACTAGAAGGCCCACTACCACAAAATGTTGAACCGGAGATCATGGATGAAGAATATGCACAAGGCTTATCAACACCTACGGAAGACGAAGACGATGACGCTGAAGACGAAGACGAAGACGAAGATGAAGAATATGGTATTGATGAGACCCCTAGTTATTTGCGTGGCGGTTGAAGAATAATTAAATGAAGGCGACACGAAGTGGAAGACCACAAAAACTATTTATATTTGGCTAAATGTTATAACGCCACTCTATTATTATTATTATTATTATTATTATTATTATTATTATTATTATTATTAGTTAACTAGTTTAAAAAGTCTTTCTAATTCGACGTTTGATGTATGTTTTAACTATTTTAATGAACCTATGTTGCATTTTGTGTTATACATGAGGTCCAAAAAATGTTTATTTAAAAAAAAAAAAAATTCCAAAATCGGATCAGATTTCGGATCGGATCGGGTCCGGATCGGATTAAACCGATTCGGATTCGGGGCTCGGAAAACCGGTCAAATCCGGTTTAAAACCGGTTCGGATTAAGGTCGAATTCGGATTCCTTGTGACATCATCAAACCGGATCGGATCCGGATCCGGATCGGATCGGATCAGATCGGGTCTTTGTGCATCTCTAGTAGCCTCCGCCTAATCACATACAGAAAATATCTCTACTCAATAAAGGCTCTCAAAGGCTAGACTAATCCCTTCATATGCTCTATCAGAAGGGTAAAAGACCATTCTACCCCTCCAATGGTCCAAAAGTCCATTCGTTGACTAAACCCTAAAAGTCATCAAAAGTCAACTCTAAGGAGTACGCGGCGCGTACCAGATCCCTACGCTGGGCGTACTCGACCGCTACGCTGATATCGGGCTGCTTGAACCCTACGCCCCGCGTACTAGGATTTACGCTCAACGTACGTCCCAGTTTCACTATCATGTCACTTATGGTCTTAATCAGTTAAGACCTTGGCTCAAAATACAGATCTGGACCCCCTACAGCCTCCTAATCCATAAAGTCGAAGACTTTACGCCTTTGCATGGCTGTAATGGTCATCATCATCCAAAACACACCACTCCCTTCACTAAAGAACTCATATCTCATGTATGGCTCACTCCTAACGTCCAAGATTGGATTTTTATGGATTTATAGCACCTTATACACTGAATATGGACAGATCAAGGTCTATGGAGCTTCTTTACTCATAAAGTCTCCACCTTTGGGACAAAAACCCTAGAAATGGTCCATAATGCACAAAGCAAAAAGATTGAGAAAACTCCAAGCTTTTTACCTCCAAATGATGCTCCAACCTCAGGAAGTTTAGATCCAAAGCTTGCCTTCCAACTCTAGCTCCTTCAATGGCACCTCCTTCTCTTCATAAGCATACAAGAACACTTTCAAGCTCAACCACACTCACACAAGCTCTAGAACGAGGGTTAGGGCACACTTAGGGTTTTGCTCTCTGGAAATGGTGGCTAAAAGTGAGGCTATAATGTTCCTTATATAGGGCTCACCCCCACAATTAGGGTTTCAATCTGAGCCTAGTACGCCCAGCATACACTATGGTACGCCCAGCGTACTGGGTAGTCTCCGCGTCAAGAATACGCTCATGAGTACGCGCAACGTACTCTCCCTTACGCCGAGCATACTCAAAGGCCAAACATTCTTTTCAAGGACCAACTTTGACAACTTGAGGAAAGAAAAGGATCAAGGAGATATATCTGAATTCTGGGATGTTACACAACTGAAACAAAAAGAAGAAAAAATGATTTGCGACGTGAACATTTGGAAATACTTCGTAGACAAGAAGGGAGCGACGCGAGCGAGAATAAATTATGAATGACTTGGTAATTCTTAGGATTAGCACCAAAGGTATGTCGCCAGAAGATGAAGAATTGGTACGAGCGTTGATAGAGAAGATTCAAGACAAACTTAAGCGCAAAATTTAAATTTTAGGATCGTTTTATGTTTTTAATTTATTGTATCTTTTTTTTTGTTTGTGGTATTGTAATTTTTATTTTCAATTTAAATATTATTATTTTATTTTAATGATATGTTTTATTTTAATAATATGTTCTATAAAATTTTAGGAAAAACTTCATAAATAGTCCATGTGCTTTCTAGAAATGTGGCATATAGTTCATAAATTCAAAAAACCTCATAAATCGTCCTTATGGTTTCAAAACTTTTAACAGACAGTCCCTCACCCACATAAAAAGACTTATATACCATTTTAAAAATATATTTTTGATTTTCTGTATTTAAATCTATTTAAAAAAAAAAAAAAAAAAAACCCCACCTTGTGCCTCTCTCTCTCTCTCTCTCTCAAGAACAGGCAATAAAAAACGCTCACTCCCCTTCCATTTGTTCTTCCTCCTTACAACCGAAACCCACCAACAACCACCTTCCTTTCTCTTTCTCCGGGCATGTCGATTTTGTTTTCGAAATGCCTGAGATTGCAGAAGGTGGCTTGAAGGGAACATATGAGGTCGATGGTAGCGGCGGATCCATCAGAGTAAAAGAGAGTTGAGGGCTAGGGTTTAACTTCCCTGACGTCCTTATTCTCCTAGATCGGCTTCTGCTTCTTTTGATCTTTGTCATCCACGAACCTGGACACAAGTATTCTCTTATTTGGGGCAAAAATCCACTAAATTTCGATCTCTGACGGCTTCTGCTTCTTTACATACTCAAATTTGTTGTCCTTAAAATCAACAAGGTGAGAATCATCTTCTGTGGTATTGATTTCAGGTACGATTTTGATTATAAGGTTCGGTTTTGATCTTTGATTTCATGTATTATTTTGGTATGGTTTTGAGCTTTGATTTCAGCTTTGATGGCTTGATTTCATATTTGGTTATGAGCATTGATTTCATGTACTAAGGAGGGAGCATGATCAGCGGGCAGAGTGGGGTTCAACCAATATCTGCCCCTTTCTTTCCCCTTCATGCAGGTCCAAGTAAAATGAGAAAAGATGAATTGGGTTTATTGGATGATGTTGAACTGGGTGTAATGAGAACTTCATCCGGGGTTTTGGAAGATATGTTGATTCTTCCTCGAATTCCTAGAAAATGGTTGTTCTTTGTTGGAATTTATGATTCATATGCCGGTGTTGGGAGGATGGTGACGATGAGGAATCTAATCATGGTGGTTTATAGGTTTATATCTATATACATTAACATTGGAAGAAACAGATGAATGGAGAGAGAGAGAGAGAGAGAGAGAGATATGGATGTGGGCCATTCATGTATTTAATAATAATAAAACATTAACAAGAAATAATGAAAAATGAAAAATAAATATGTAAAGGGTAAAAATGTCTTTTTAATTTTTGAAAGGGACTAAATCTACAATGAAACTAGCTAAAAATGATTGTTTGTTAAAAGTTTTGAAACCATAGGACGATCTTTGAGGTTTTTTGAACTTAGGAACTATATGTCAGATTTCTGGAGAGCACATGGACCATTTATGAAGTTTTCTCAAAATTTTATTTGGTTTTAGACAAAATTACATAAATGGTCAATGTGGTTTACCAAAAGTCAGGTCCATGCTATTTTTTTTGGCGAACATGGTCCATATGGTTTCTAAAACTTGTATGGTTGGTCCTTAAGCCACATAAATGTCTTCTTTACCATTTTTAATTTCTTTTATCTTTTTTTAAAGAAAAAAAGTCATATTAACCCCACGTCCCCTCACTTTCTTCTAGTTCTCTCTCTCTCTCTCTCTCTCTCTCTCTCTCTCTCTCTCTCTCAAACGACCTGAGAATAGGAGTCGTTGCCATTCATCCCCCCTCACTGACAAACCTCACACAACCGTCGATGGTGCTACACCTTCCTCTCTCTACTGCAAGAATTTCTTATTGCCTTCTGCTAAACGCCACAAAATTTTTCCCTTTTCCCCACTACACCATCGTTTGTTGTCTGCCATCACAACACCATCATTCGCCAACACAAAATCCTATCCATTGTTTCCTCCGGTAACCACCCGTAACCATCATCCCTTTATTCTCTTACTCTCGTCGGATACCAATTTCTGATCAATCTAGGTCGTCACCACACCCTTCAAGCCTACTGGGGAAATCGATTAAGACTTGTCGATCAAGTATAGTCAAACCTGTTAGGGAAACCAATTTCAAATATCTCCATCTCATTCATCACCGAATTAACCCCTTGGGTTGATTAGCTTCAGTAATTTCTTACAATGAGAACAATCTTTAATGACCTTGGTTGCTTCCATATCAACTATAGATTCTAAATCAAGGCTTTCTTTGCTGATAGAAACGATATAAAGGTAAAAAGTTTTGAGGTCAAATGGATATGGATTTTTCTTTATTTTGAAAAATGCTTATGAGTTTTTGGGAATCAAGTCTTGATTCCCTTATCGTCACCACCGCCAATCACCAATAAAACATGATATTCACTCATTTTTTTCGATTGGATGCGACTTAAATAACATGTGTAATTGATTTTGGTTTAAAGCTCGAATTCTAGAGGAGTGGGCATTGAAAAAATTTATGGGTTGAACCATATCCTTTAATTCTAGAACGGTAGGTAAAATAAAAAATGATCTAGGATTCCAACAATCCAACGATGTACATCAGATATTTCTGTATAACCATTTGATACGAGAACAAGAACACAAATCCTTAAACTAAAAAGATTTTGAACACTAAGTGTGTGTGTGTGTGTGTGTGTATATATATATATATATATATATATATATATATATATATATATATATATATATATATGTAACGTCCCAAAATTCAAAACCAAATTTTTTTTGGTTTTTGTTAGGGCTAGGATCTCAGAACTACAATCAGGATCCTCAAACCTTAGGATCCCAAACATACTTTAGGATCCTGACTATTATTTTCCTAATATTTATAACAGTTATATATTCTATTATATTTCTCACAGGTGCAGAAATAATCAACCAAAAACTTATTCTCAACGAATAGTTGTCATGACCATGCAAAAGACCCGAAAGACCAAGTCAAGTAACGTCTATAAGTTCATCTCGGAGGATCCCGAAATTCTCGGAGTTCTTGTTATTAGATTTAGACTATAAAAATCACTTGTATTCATCACACTACACACGAGACTTAGCAGAACAACAACACTTGTACTTATACTCTTTACATTTTCTGTGTAATCGACCTTTTCAATTAATAAAATCATCAAGACATGTGATCATTATCACCTATTAAGGTTTTATGTTGAAGATCCTAGCAAGGATCAAGGGCTTTCCTTGTAAACAACTTCTATCACTTTGATCAACATTTTATACTTGCATTATTCTGAACATCACAGCCTCTCATACACTTTGGTCGATTCTTGATTGTTCATTTTTTGACCAAAACAATTTGGAACCCATCGTGGGGCTGTGGTGTTCAAACTCCTTTTAAAAAAACCATGTCTACTCAATAGACTCTGTCCTCTTCCTCGACTCCTCCCATTTCCTTCAAAAACCTTCCACCACCGCTAGCTGGAGCTCTCAAGAAAGTCTCAGAAACACCGAAGAAAAACACATCTCTGGTCGTTACCCCAGGACTCCAGGATCCTCCTGTGTTGATTTATAACAACGAAATCTTTGCTATAATAAAGAGACAAGAACGACAAGTCACCCAATAGCAGGAGGATAACAGGACAATTCTTAAGGAAATGGAAAGAATGAGGAAAAAAATCCACAAGCCTCAGGAGGCAGCGCCGTCGATCTTGTAACCCAAGATCCTGAACTTTGATAACCCGAGATCCTCAACGGTTCGTCGCGAGATAGGATCCTCAATACCGACCTCTGTTCCCACTTAGGGCGCGACTCCAAGAAACCAAGCTCATACGACCCAGGATACCAACGAAACCTTTGTTACTCCCAATAACAAGGATCCTGGTAACCCCGTCAATAATAATATCTTTACTACTAACTCAATGGATTTTGATACAGTTTTAAGCCTGATCATGGATAAGGAGCTACAACAACTAAGACAAATGATCTCATGCATACCCGTAGTAGTTCAGCCTATACCAGAAGTATACCCTACGAGCCACAAGATATCCAGATTCGTTCTAGCAATAGTTGATACCAAAGTCCCCAAGCGCTTTCAGACCCCCAACATGAAGACTTACGACAGAACTACAGATCATGAGGAGCTGTAACACCCCAACTCCCAGGTACATTTTTAAAAGCTTTTTACTCATTTTATTGAAGGAACTCGATGAGTTGGAGGCCCCAACTCGTCGTGTAGAACTTAGTCAGCCCGTGTGGATTATTGGATCTACTCGACGAGTAGGAGCTGGGAGATGAAACCCTAATTTTTAGGGTTTGCACCCTATTTAAAGGACCTTAAGTCCTTTCCCCCAGCCACCCTTGACACTTTTGACGTCCATAAGCAAACCCTAATAGATCTAACCCTATTCTTGAGTGTGTGTGAGGCTAAGTGTGTATTTTGGTGCATTCCTTGAAGAAGCTTGAAGATTTTGAGTCTTGGAACGGGAAGAAGCTTGTAGATCCAGTATCTACATAGTGTTGGCCTCCAGTAGAAGGTAAAAAGTCTTTACCTTGGCTTTTCATTTCTTAGATCTTCTCATGCATGAATATGGTCATTTTTGGGGAAAAAGGGGTCATTCTCTGATTTGAACTTGCCCAAAAGATATGGTCTTAGATCTGGACTCCTCTAGGTCCTAATTTCAGAAAGCTATTAGCTTTATCTAGTATTAACCCTTCACCATGTCCTAAAGCCCATTCTAGACTTGGTTTTGGTGTTCTAAGCATGTAGGACCTTGCTGTTGGATTAGATGTCTAAGCCCATAACTATTATTGGTATGTACTCGACCCGAGAGTAGCATGGTCCATTTAGGTTGCACTTCACCGAAACAATTTGTATGGATAATCTTTTGAGAATAATATATTTATGATTTATTAATATATTATAAGTTGTAATATATTAATATGAAATCATATTATTTAATTAGTATTGATCAAGAATTAATTTGGAATTAGTTTAGTGATTAAAATGAACTAATTAAATATGGACTCTTATATATATATATATATATATATATATATATATATATATATATATAGAATGGGCCAATGTTCATTTAGGATGAGCTAAGCTTGCATGGATAGACCATGGGGTTTTTAACCCATGGATCCTATGGAAATGGAAGGTCATGTGTATTAGGGTTTACATGGATGTAACCCTAATCCACCATACTATATAAAGAGGTCTTTGGCACATGAAATGGCACTAGTGTGTGAGTGAACAAGAGTGGGCCGATTTCTAGTGTGCTTACTATTCTCTCAAGTTTTCCAAGTTGTTTTGGTGATTTGTGATTCCACTTGACGCATCCACATTATTGGTGCTAGGCTCTTGAAGCTCCAAGGAATCAACCACAAGAAAAAGGTATGTCATCCTACTAAGTTTTATATTACAAGTACCCCATGGTATGCTAGTTAGGATGAGAACCTTGGAAAAATCATATTTGCATGTATAGTAGAGAAAACATAGATCCAAGGTTTCTAGGGTTGCATGTACACCATAGGAGTGTTAGAATGCTCAAAACCCATCAGTGGTATCAGAGCCTAGGCTTGTTTTCATTATACTTGATGCAAAATGCTTTAAAAAGTCGAAAAACTGTTAACTGTTCAGTGGACTCGCCGAGTCCATGGGGGGACTCGACGAGTCCAAGTGTAAACTCATCCTACTCGTCGAGTAGGTTCTTGCACTCGGCGAGTAGGAGGCCCTGTGTGCAGATTTTCGAGTTTTGCTGCTGGAAATGGACTAGAATCATTACCCTAAACTGTTTGGACTTATAAAACTTGTTTTGAGTGTGGTAATGATTATGCTAATCCATTTTCAATGGTTATTATCAAATTTTCAAGTTTTGTATATGTTTATATGATTCTTGAAATTGTTGATATGAATGTTCATACTTATGAGTTTTAGTAGATCATAGGAATTATTTTCAAATTGTTTGTTAGTGTAATTCTTGATCTAAATGCCAATTAATGGACTCCATAACTTGTCCTCAAGTTATGGAATTCCAAAAGTTTTTTCTTTAAAACCATTAAAAATCATAAGTTATAGAAATGAAAAGTTTTTAAATAGTTTCAAAACTTGCCCTCAAGTTTTGGAATTTGTAAAGTCTCACACACACTTTAATTCCAAACCCTAGAGTTTTAAAAGTTAGAATTCAACCCTTATACTTTATAGTATTATAAGTTAATTATATATATATATATATATATATATATATATATATATATATATATATATATATATATATATATATATATATATGTATAAGAGCAAGTCAGTCTTATCGTTAGTAGACCTCATTCACGAAGCCGGTCTATAAGGGGGGTATAAGGTTGTTGCCTATGAAATGGCAGCTTAATGGGTGTCCACTCTCACCCACCGCTTCCTTGACTGGTGGAGGGTCGTTAGCCGAACGGGTAGGACAATGACTATAATTCTCATTAAAAGTATAATGATAAATATAAAGTAACTAAACCTTTTATAAATTCTCAATCTTAGTTACTTTAGGAAAATGTGAAATTGGTGCTAACCCATGAAATTACACTTTGTACCTTACCAAGTCGTTGGTGGAGCGTGTGTGGGTAACCGACACACTAACATGGACTAGTAAGAGTGGCAAAGGGTGAATTAATGTTTATCATAGATCAGTGGAGCATGTGTGGGTAACCAACACATCGATTAGGTGATAAAATTAAGGGTATCAAGTTAATTTGCATGGTTATTCACACCTTGTTTGTGATCCTCGACATCCCAGTCACAAACTTGAGAGGGCACAATCGAGATTTAAACATGCCATTGAAAAGTTCAATGAATCTCAAAAGATCTAGGAGTTTCAATCCAATTAAAATCTAATACCTATTTTGTTTTTCATGGTGGAAATTGGTGAATCGTCATTCGCCTACCTTTAAATATTTTGTAGCTTGGATTACGGCATCCCTATTCCAAGTTATAAAATATTATGTTGGGTCCTAGGCTTAATATTTCATATTGGGTGTTTTATTAAGGACTTAAAATAAACTAACTTGAATTTCTCCCATTGTAGATGTCTGGTTCAGACAACTATGGTCTTCCCAAATCCCTTGGAACAAGCTTTCCTAATGAAGATGATGTCCCGCGATTGGATCATGGAAATCATACTTCTCTTCCTCCACCTCCTTCAATTATTCTCCCTGACCCACAAGCTCAAAGAGTTGAAAAATTCAAGGTCACTCAAGCCCTACTTGCAATGAAACATGAAGATGGAAGGCCTGTGTGTTCTCACGTCTTGGAGATGAAGTCACATATCGACAGGCTGAGAGTGTTGGGTATCGAAGTCTCAATGAAGTTGGCTGTTGACTGGGTTCTTCAATCACTTCCTGAGTCGTATAATGAGTTCATTAAGGACTACTATGTGACAGAACACGACATAACTCTTATTGATCTTACTTATTTGCTTGTTGCTGCTGAATCAGAAATGTTTTGGCGCACTGGAAAAGTAAATTTGGGTGGAAGATCTACTTCTCAAACTTCCAGGGACATTGACAATGGTAACATTGGAAGTCCGGAAAAGTTTTCTCTGCCCAATGGAAAGGGATTGGCCATGGTCAACCCGGTTGACCAAATGGTAGAGAGAAAGGCTAAGTCTGTGATAGTCCCGTGTACCATTCTCAAAGAGTCTGTATATTTTTACTGTCAAGAGAAGGGGCATTGGAAGCGAAGGTGCCCTGACTACTTGAAAGATCTAAAAGAAAGTAGAGACAAAATGTTTGACTCTGCTTCATGATCAAGCAAAGGGAAGGAAGCTTAAAAGAAGAGTATGCTAAATCTGATAGCGATGATGGATTTCAATCGCATGGTTCGAAGATCGGATTTTTGTGCTACTACTTAGGAGTTATGATAGATTGCTAGGAAATGTGTAATAGCATAGTTTTCACTTGCAAGTGCATTGTAAGGAAAAGTTTTTTCGCATTTTATAAATAAATAAAATTTTGTTTTGTTTTATTTTTTAATATCCTTACAATGGAATTTGTGAAAAAATTGTTGTTTATATGATTCCATTGATAGCAATATTGGAAAATGGATTTAATTCTTTCGTTTATGGTAATGTCATAATTTACCAAATAAGGAAATATTCTCATCACCCAAGTTTCAGTTGGATAGAAACTTGGAATCATGCAACTTGTATTGTATGATGAATGGGAATTTTCCTATTTGGGAAATTAAGACTAATTCCTTGTTCACATGTATATGTGAGTCAAGTGAAGGACTAGGGGATCGGGTACACTGGGTGTGCGTTGATCAGATCCACCACAAAGAACGATAATGCTATTCATCATGGTTTACTAAAGTTTAGTAAATATGGTTGTGCTTACAAGTTTAAGTATAATTCTGAAACATTGGAAAAGTTTCAATGTATGGCAGGACGAATGAGAAGAATCAAATTAGGTAGAAAGATAAAAGTTTCTCCAATCTGAAAAGATGGGAGAGTACTTTAGTATCGTGTTTTATGATTATCTTAGTGATTATGAAACCATATCACAATTGATCCTCTAAGGACATCTTAGTGCATTCGTATGACTAAGAAGAGGAGTCGCGAATTGTTGGAATGGTTAAATCAAAAGATGAATCATACTTCGTTCCAAAATTGAGTATTAGAGTAATACTCCAAGATTGTAACTTGAGTGACATAATCTTAAGAAGGTTTATAACACTTGTCAAATGTAGAGTAAAATGTTTTCTTACTCTTGTATATTTGAAATTGGTAAGTTGTGATGTTTTGGATAAAACAAAGACCAACTAAGGCCAATTGTGTGAAGTGTTTGTCTTGATAAGAATCCGCACTAACTCTTGAATATTTGCTATGTCAAGGAATGGTTCTTGACAAGAGAATATTATATGTCAAGAGGTCAGTGGGAGTCTTAAAGATCTTGAAAAGTTTCAAGAACTAATCAAGAATAAAAACTGTTGTTTATCACTAGCACACGACTTGAGGTTTATAGCCCATCGTGTTGACATATTCTTTTTCTGTGCCCGTTCCAGTTAAAGTTGACTATGCATGTGAGTTCTATGAGTTCTCAGTTGTTTGCATAACTACTTGGAAGCAATGGTAGGCCCTTATGCTGCCAGGTGGCAAGAAGTTAAGATTGAACAAGTTCAGTCCATTTGAGTTTGGATTTGTCACTAATTTCCTCTTGTGGTTATGACAAACTCACATGGATAGGAACACATACACCATAGAAATCTAAGTGTCATAAGGTTTCTCTTTGATTCATGAAAATGATGGTGAGGAAATGCTTTCGCTAAATAGATTTTAAGTAGATAGCAATTGTGATATTTGCATTCTCAAAGTCGTTAGTGGAGCGTGTGTGGTTAACCGGCACACTAACATGGACTTGTGAGAAATGGCAAAACAATTGAGACTATGACTACGACATCCCTTTTCATAGTTCTAAAATTTTTTAGACACACATGTGAGCTATCTAAGAAAAGGTGTATGATTTTGATAAAGTCTTATCAAAGCATCTTGTATCAGAAATCTAAACTTTGGTAAGAAAGTCAATAAAGTATTGATTTCTAGAAGTCGAGCTAATTTCTGGATACATGTCAAAGCTAGTGGGAGCATAAGTCTTGTGATAATAATTATCATGTTAGTGGGAGCATGATTATTATGTTTAGTACTGCAAGTTAGCAATGTTAATTATAGAAAACAAAAGTTTCAATTCGTAAAGTTGCGGGGGTTGAAAAGTTGTTTGCTATAATTAAGGGAGAGGAAATTATACTTCATTCCAATTCTAAAAGCTTAGATTGTGATCCAATCCTAAAAACTTAGATTGTGAGTTTTTAATCAAATTTATTCATAATTACATTATTTGCTCTCTAAAATTCGATTATGATTACGGTATCCCTTTTCATAATCTGAATTATGAGAACATGGAAAATAGAAATAGAAATATTATAGCAAAAGACTGGTCTAGTATCATGTATTTATTTGAGACATCATGAATCGTGTCCCATATGCTTTGGATATAGGATCGATTACATGTGCTGTAATATTCATCTGTTTTAAATTTTTCCAAATGCCTAGGGCATTAAGGGGGGAAAAGTACTTGAACTGGATATGACTAAAATGATTAAGCAATTGTCAATGACAATCTGAGGTTTTCCAAAGATTGGTTGCTCATGGACAATTGGAAGTATAAGTGTTAATTTTGGAAGGACCATATTGACATATTCTGGGAGGAGGCAACTCTTGTTCAGAAGTGATATTCAAAATGGGAATGTGGAAATGTTTCCATAGGTGGAAGGTATTCATTAAATCTGTGTAAGATTAGAAAACTTAATGCAAGAAGGATGTTTAAAGGAATGTACTTTGAATTTGAGACTTCGTTTCCATGGAATGGCTCTCCATTGGAATACTTTGTAAATGTCTGTTGTCAAGTCTTTGTGACTTTTGTGCATAGTCATTACAAGAGAATCAATGCATATAAGTTTAGAATCTAACAGATTTCAGTAAATGGCAAAGAATCTTGTATTCTCATATTTGCGGTAAGGTTTTGGGATTGTGAAATGAGCATCATTGGAATCATGTTCAATTGATCTATTTCACAAAGTAAGGATCATAGACAAACATAGTGTGCAAACTTGGAGTATGGCATAACCATTGTTTAGAAAACATAGTGTGCATGCTTGGAGCATGGGACAACTATTGTTTTTAATTCAAGTGTTAAGTTGATAAATCGAAACATTATGCAATGAATAATGTATAATCAATATGGTGATAAATAAAAGGTGTTTATTTATATTCATAAGTTCTGAGACCATATTGGATTCGATTATTCTTGTGTTTCACTTTGCATGTTTTGACTTCCCGAATAACTAGGTTATTCAAACTCTCCACAGTCAATCTTACTTTGGAAGTAGGTATGAATCAAGACTGTCATGAATTGGGCTTATAGATGTCTAAAGTGTTTAGACATAGCAAAAGTTGCTGCAACATTCATGAGTGCTCCTGGAATGAGATTCGAGTATTGGATTAAACCCATGCTCATTTGAATCACTTCATGGATATTATCACGAGTGATCACGAGACGATAATATCTTATATTCTTCAAACGGAGACGTGTGAGTTGTAGTTGCACGTCGGTTGCACATTGTTATATGTAAACGCAACCAGTAACTTGGTTGTTATAAAACATATCGTTGTGTGTAATTTGATGAGTAAGTACAAGCGAGCATTTGGTTCGAAGTTTATCCATTCCTTTTACCCTTGGAGGGATAAAAGCGATATCTGTGGGCCCCTCGATGATTTAGTGATGACACCCCTAAGTGCTTGGCCAAGCCTGGACTGATTTGATTTGTTCAGTTAGTCAGTCGTCATAAATCGGAAATCAGGAAACAACAAATGGACAGAGAGAATGATTATAATCCATGTCTCAGTCCATATGATATCTAGAATGAAGGAATATATGATCCCTTATCTAATGGACACGTCATTTGACTAGGTCAGAGTTTGGCAGCGGCTTTAAGAGCTACGATTGCTAGTCGGGATCTTGGAGTCATACTTGAATAATAGTTTTAGACTTATCCAAGTGGGAGACTGTTGGATTAGATGTCTAAGCCCATAACTATTATTGGTATGTACTCGACCCGAGAGTAGCATGGTCCATTTGGGTTGCACTTCACCGAAACAATTTGTATGGATAATCTTTTGAGAATAGTATATTTATGATTTATTAATATATTATAAGTTGTAATATATTAATATGAAATCATATTATTTAATTAGTATTGATCAAGAATTAATTTGGAATTAGTTTAGTGATCAAAAGGAACTAATTAAATATGGACTCTTATATATATAGAATGTGCCAATGTTCATTTAGGATGGGCTAAGCTTGCATGGATAGTCCATGGGGTTTTTATCCCATGGATCCTATGGAAATGAAAGGTCATGGGTATTAGGGTTTACATGGATGTAACCCTAATCCACCATACTATATAAAGAGGTCTTTGGCACATGAAATGGCACTAGTGTGTGAGTGAACAAGAGTGGGCCGATTTCTAGTGTGCTTACTATTCTCTCTAGTTTTCCAAGTTGTTTTGGTGATTTGTGATTCCACTTGAGGCATCCACATTATTGGTGCTAGGCTCTTGAAGCTCCAAGGAATCAAACACAAGAAAAAGGTATGTCATCCTACTAAGTTTTATATTACAAGTACCCCATGGTATGCTAGTTAGGATGAGAACCTTGGAAAAAATCATATTTGCATGTATAAAAGAGAAAACATAGATCCAAGGTTTCTAGGGTTGCATGTACACCATAGGAGTGTTAGAATGATCAAAACCCATCACTTGCATGCACGTAAAGTTTGCAAATTTACGTGGAATCTATGCCTTGGGAAGCTAGATCTACAAGTTGGAGCTTTGGAGTTGCTTAAAAACGTCTGGATAGGAAGTATACTGCATGAACTCGACGAGTCGCATAGCCGACTCGGAGAGTTGGATGGAGGTTGCCCGTATTTGATTCTGCATGAACTCGGCGAGTCAATAAGGGGACTCGACGAGTCAGTAAGGGTTTTCCCCGACTTCTGGACACGCATGGACTCGACGAGTTAGTTGGAAACTCGACGAGTCAGTTAGGGTTTTATGACTTTCTGAGTCCTTAAGGAACTCGACAAGTTGCTAGCTGCACTCGACGAGTTGGGTCAACATGGACTGTTGACTTTGACCGTTGACTTTGATTTTGACCAAGGGTTGACCACTTTGACTTCTGGGGGTATTTTGGTAATTTATGGAAATGGATCATTGGTGGCTGTAGGTGTTGGACTTGGAGCTGCAACTGGTGGAGTTTGATTTTATCACTTCTAGCTACTTGTGAGGTGAGTTCTCCTCACTATATCAACAGGGTCTTAGTCACCAATGCCGACCCTTATCGGATTTGTATTAGGGTTTATTGCATGATATGCTTATTGATTTACATCCTGGTAGTTAGGATGGTGATATGCTTAGTGACCTGGTAGGTCGGTATCCTGGTTTATAGGATGGTTGCTATGTTAGAGATCTGTTAGATCGGTATCCTGGTTATAGGATGATTGCTATGTTATTGATCGGTTAGATCGGTATCCTGGTTATAGGATGGTTGCCATGTTAGTGATCTGTTAGATCTGTATGACTATCTGTACTCGCATGCTAGTGTATGATATTTATGTGCACATGTTTGTTGGTTGGGGGATTGGGTTGAGGCAGGTCCTGCTTTGTGCTGTAGGCCAAGATACCCAGGGCGGACCGGATAGACTGCAGACCAGGGAGGGCATATAGTCAGGCCGAAGGCCCGACGAACGGTCTGAATAGGTTGAAGGCCCTGAGAGGCGGTCCAGACATGCCGAAGGCTCGGAGAGCGGTCCAGATAGACTGACGGCCCGGTGCGGGCGGTCCAGTCAGACTGATGGCTCATTATGCATGCTGTGTTGGTTTATATGATATGATTATGATCGTATGGCATTGGTATTTTGGGGGTAACTCACTAAGCCTTCGAGCTTACATTTATCGATTATTGTTTCAGGTATTTCTGAGGATCGCGGGAAGGCGAAGGCGTGATGGTGGACCTCCTTATGTTTTTATGATTTGATTCTGGGAAACTCTGACATTGAACTATTTTGAAAACAAGTTTTGTAATAATCATTGGTTTTGAAATGTTTTAAAAAGTTTAAATTTGGCATGATTTTTATGGATGTTACAGGAGCACGTGGCACAATACAGGGAGAGGATGGAGATCATTCCCATCCCCACTCACTTGAAAGAAGCTTGCTTGTGCAAGGGTTTTGGTTCCACTCTCGCAGGATCATCTCTAAAATGGCTTCTTAATGTTCCTCCTTATTCGATTACATCATTTGCTCATTTGATTAATTTATTTCACAATCACTTTTCTTGTAGCAGAACATTCGAAAAGATCATTAGTGATCTCTATCGGGTGGTTCAAGATCCTAAGGAATCCCTTAGGACTTTTGTGAACAGGTTTGGCAGGGAAGCTCTAAGTATCCCCAACATCGACATGGAAACTGCAGTTGAAGCCTTTAAAATGGGCTTAAAGAAGGATTCTCCCTTTTATGAAGACCTCGTAATGACTCCATGTAAGAGAATGGACGAAGTCAGAAGTAGAGCACTAAGGTTCATCAGGCTCGAAGAAGACAAGGAGATAAAAAAAAGGAGCAACCCACAAAGCTCTTATGATCATCCCAATAGGAAGGCCGATTCCTCGGCCCAAAGACCCTATAAATCAAAACCTTATTCCAAACCTGACCATCACAGGGTTAATTCCCCTGAAGATGAGGGAGAGGAAGAAGATTTTCCTAAGATTATTGACTATTGTTTTTCTGTGGATATTTCTGGTGTAATATTTTCTATGCAGGATCTTGGAGACAAAGCAAAATGGACAAGAAAAGGAGAAAAATCCACCTCTTGGAAAGACAAGTCCAAATGGTGTGCATATCATGAAGACTTTAGTCATATCACAGAGTATTGCATAACTCTCAGGAAGGAGATCAACTATCTCCTAGGCAAAGGATACCTCAAATAAATCCTTGGAAGAAGAAAGAAGAGATCCATAGAAAAAGACTAGGATCCTCAGAAGATCCTCGACAGACCAGGATCCCCCTGCTGACGCCAAGGTAATCAATGTGATCTCTGGAGGATCTGACATTTGTGGTACCTCTTACTCTGCATCAAAGAGGCACACCAAGGTATCCAAAATGGAGAAGGAAAAAGGACCACCGAAGAACACATCGATCACAAACGAAAAGGATATCACCTTCGACGAAGCGGATATACAAGACATCCAAGATCCTCACCATGATAGATTAGTGATTACTCTCTACATCGCCAACCATTTCGTCAAAAGGATCCTCGTCAATGGAGGATCCTCGGTTAACATCATACTCCTAGATACATTGAAAAGAATGAACATCCCGTAGTCTGAGAAAGTTGCAAGATCCTTAATGCTGATTGAATTCAGTGGCGAAACCAAGCATACCTTCGGCGAGATAAAGCTACTAATCTACATAGAGGGGGTAAACTCTGTACAACGTTTTTGTGTTATTGATACATTATCCTCTTATAATGTCATATACTAGGTAGACCATGGATCCACGAAATGTAGGCCGTTCCATCGATGTATCATCAATGCATAAAGATGCCTACCCCATAGGGTACAGTGAAGATCATAGGAGACCAACAAGAATCCAATGAATGATACAAGACTTCGACAAAATATTCAACAGTACCACGACAAGCATAGCAATTAAGGCGGGGGGAACGAGACATGCTAGAAGCAAGAGAACAAGATATAAAAGAAGTGCCCCTAAACCTTGAGGATCCTGAAGCCAAAGTTCTCATAGGATCCTCAATGCCTGAACAAGTCGAACATGATCTCATAAATTCCCTCAAGGATAGAAGCAATACGTTTGCAAGGAAGCATGAGGACATGGCATGTATTGATAAACGCATAATAACCCATAAACTTAACATTGACCCATCTTTCAGGCCGATACACCAAAAGAGAAGGAAATTTACACCGGAAAGAAACCAAGTTATACAAGAAGAAATAGACAAACTTGTCAAAACTTGCATGAACAAGGAGGTGAAATTCCCAAGATGGCTAACTAATGTGGTCGTGGTACAAAAGAAGAATAGTAAATGGAGAGTGTGTGTAGATTACAAGGATCTTAACAAGGCTTGTTGTAACATCCCAAATTTCAAGACCAAAAATTTCGCTTTTAATTAAGTAGTTTATAAAACAGTTTACTGAAACATCATCAATATCATATCAAACCCATAAACCTATAAGTCAAATGTCATAAAACATGTCATGGAATAATAATGTCAGAGTACAATACCAAGAACATCATGGTGCGGAAAATAATGGTGTGATGCGCTGCTACCGAGCCGACTCCTTTCCCTTCGAAGAAGAAGGACCTGAAAAAAAAAACTGTAAACCGTAAGCACAAAGCTTAGTGAGTTCCCCCATCATACCACATACCAAACTATAAACATATTGTCAGGCATATCTGGGTGCCCGACCTACCCTGCTGAGCATACCGGGGTGCTCAACCTACCCCTCGGTGCTGGGATCAACTCTCCTTAAACTCCTACGCATAACAGTCTCCTTTAGTTACTCCTTCATATTCATATCCCCTTTAAGGGTCAATCTTGGGTAATGGTCAAGGTCAAAGTCAAAGTCAATGCCCTGGTCAAAGTCAACATCCTGGTTGACTCAACTCGCCGAGTTGGTCCATCAACTCGTCGAGTTCCACAATTCAGAGAATCTCAAATTTGCTATCTGACTCGTCGAGTTACCCTTGAACTCGCCGAGTTTCTCCTTATGACAGAATCAAGACTTTCCATTTGAACTCGTCGAGTTCTCCTTTATACAATTGGGACATTTGCTCACTAACTCGGCGAGTTCATCCTTGGACTCGTCGAGTTATTGACCTTTAAGTCCAAAACACGTCTAACTGACTTATTCATCTTCTAGACTCAACAAGTTGCTAAGTAACATAGAAGGTTGGGGGAAGCACGACCCGACTCGCCGAGTCCTAAGAATGAGTCGTCGAGTTCCCCATGATCCAAAACATTACAGTCGATTTCAGTTGGGCTTAACATATCCAAAACAATGATCTGGCCTCCTATGGTCGATATCACATGTAAAGTTACAAACTTTACGCTCATGCATGGGCTATTTAGCTCAAAAGCCCTAAAAAGTAGTTCATAGGATGCATGGGACTCCCATGGCCATAAAGTTGGAACCTTTATGCCATGGAGTCCCTCAAGGACCCTGGATCTGAAGTTACAACCCCAAAACAAGCTTGCATCCATGAATGGTTCCAAAAATGGCTCCTTAAAGCCCTAAACTACTCCAAGAAGAAATCTAATAGATGAATGGTCAAGGTATAAACTTTATACCTCAAATGAGCTGGAAATGGAACACAACCTCTGGATCTACTTGCTTTCTCTTGAACTTCCAAGCTTCTTCTTCTTTCTCAAGCTTCAAAACCACCAAGAACACACAAAAATGGCTCAAGAACACTCAAAATGGGTTAGGGTTTCGAATTAGGGTTTTCTAGACTAAGGGAGGCGATGAGGGAGGCCGCAATGGGGGTGTTAAGGTGTTTAAATAGGGTGCAAACCCTAAAAATTAGGGTTCACTCTGGCAGGCCTACTCGTCGAGTCGAGGCTCCTCGACTCGTCGAGTAGACTTCAAGTCCCACGTCCAACATATCCAATTCCTACTCGACGAGTTTGGGGCTTCCAACTCGTCGAGTCCCTTAGAAAATGTGAAAAACTCTTATTTAAATACGTACCAGGAACCGGGCGTTACAAATATCCCCCACTTATTTTAGACTTCATCCTCGAAGTCTTCTGCTGCATCCGGAAAAAGCTCGGGGTAGTGCTCCCTCATCTCGTCCTCCGGCTCCCAAGTCCATTTTGAGCCCTTGCGGTGCTGCCATTGTACCTTCACCAACTCGACCTTCTTGTTCCTCTGGTCGTTCGTCTTCCCGTCGAGGATGGCTAATGGTCGCTCGATGTAGTTCAGGTTGTCATCAACCTGGATATCCTCTAGAGGCACCACCACAGAGTCGTCTACCAGACACTTTCGCAGCTGGGAGACATGAAAGGTACTGTGGATCTGACTAAGCTCGACCGGCAGGTCCAGCCTATACGCCACCTAGCCCACCCGGGATGCAACCCTGAAAGAACCAATGTATCTAGGGCCCAAATTGCCCTGCTTCCTGAACCGGATGACACCTTTCCAAGGTGACACCTTCAGGAGAACCCTATCTCCCACCTGAAACTCCAGGTCTGATTAGCGCTTGTTGGCATAGCTCTTTTGCCGACTCTGAGCAGTCTAAAGCGTGCTCCGGACCTGCTGGATCCTCTCTGTCGGCTTGAGTACCACCTCGGTACTCCCCATGACCCTCTGTCCAACCTCTCCCCGACATATCGGGGTCTTGCACTTCCTCCCATACAACATCTCGAAGGGAGGTCGATCGATACTAGCGTGATAGCTATTATTGTAGGAAAACTATGCCAAGGGAAGGTAGGTATCCCAACTACCACCAAAGTCTAATACGCATGCCCGCAGCATGTCCTCCTAGGTCTGGATGGTCCGCTCACTCTAACCATCCACATGAGGGTGAAAATCCGTGCTAAAGTGCAGACGAGTACCCAACTCGTCATGGAATTTCTTCCAGAATCTGGAAGTGAATCGCACGTCTTGATCAGAAATCACGGAAGTTGGCACTCCGTGTTGGGCTACTACCTCTCTGATGTAGATATCGGCCAGCTTCTCGGCCGAGATGCTCTCGTGGATCGGTATGAAATGAGCACTCTTGGTTAACCGATCCACGATGACCCAAATCGAATCCACCCCTCGTGAGGTCCTGGGAAGTTTTGTGATGAAATCCATAGTAATATCTTCCCATTTCCACATGGGGATATCCAACGGTTGCGTCTTGCCGTGAGGCCTCTGGTGCTCGTCCTTGACCTTCCTGCAGGTCAGGCATCTCTCGACGTACCAGGCTACATCCCGCTTCATGCAGGGCCACCAGTAATCAGGACGAAGATCTCTGTACATCTTCGTCGCCCCGGGATGAATAGAAAACTTGGATTTGTGCGCCTCCTCCATCAGAACCTAGCACACACCTCCATGATATGGAACCCACACCCTACGGTGTAGTGTCAACAACCCACATCTATCATAGTCGAAGGAGGAAACCTGACCCACAATACGCTCGCTCTTCCGATGTTCCTCCTTCATAGCCTCCTTCTGGGCCTTTCGGATCTGCTCCAAAAGCGGAGTCACTACTGTCATCCGTAAGCAAATATCTCTGCTCGGGGCTGCCTTGCGGCTAAGAGCATCGACCAAAACATTGGCCTTTCCCGGGTGGTAGAAGATCTCATAGTTGTAATCCTTCACCACATCTAGCCATCGACGCTGCCTCATGTTCAGATTCGGCTGATCCATGAGGGACCTCATACTCTTGTGATCCGTGTAAATGGGACAACGGACCCCATACAGGTAATATCGCCAAATCTTGAGGGCGAAGACAACCGCCCCCAACTCCAGATCTTGTGTTGGGTAGTTGGCCTTTTTATGGCCCTTTTGTTGTCGCTGGAGCTGGCGCTGCTGTTGTCAATCTCGAGCAGTTGGCCTTTTTATGGCCCTTTTGATTGCAATGAAAGCAAATCAGGTTTGATGTCTGGAAGGTAGGTGTAGGAGCAGTACAATCCTTTCCCAAGTGCCTAGTCTTGCCGCACTTGTAGTAGCTCGATGACCCTAGTCTACAAAACCCCTCATGTGGCTTTCCGCACTTCCCGCAGCGGCTCCGGCCCTGATGGCCCTTCGACCTAGAGTCAAACCCCTTGGGTCTCTTCCTCGAACCCCAATACCCTACTCAGTCTCCGCCTTCCTCTTCCTGATGTGCTCTATGTCAATCTCCCTCTCCCTCACCCTCGCAATCATGTCATCTAATGTTGGACAGGCCGAGTAGCTAACATGTTTCCGAATGTCAACTCTCAACATGTCATGGTAGCGGGTCTTCCGCATCTCCTCATCCCCTACATACTGAGGCACCAATAAGGCCCTCTCCCTGAACTTGACGGTAGCCTCCGCCACCGACTCAGTAGTCTGCCTCATATCCATAAACTCCCTGGCCAACTGCTGAAGCTCCACAGCCGACGCAAACTCAACCCTAAACCTGGTCACAAAGTCAGACCAGGTCATAGCCTCAATGGCTGGGGCTCACAAGGAATCACTGACCGCCTCCCACCAATCTCGAGCTCGGTCTCTCAAACAACCTGCCGCATACCAGACCTTCGACCCCTCAGGGCAGAAGCTCGTCAACTGATCAGACTCCATGTCTGCAATCCACCTCCTAGAAACAATGGGGTCCTTCACCCCGTGGATGTCTGGCGCACCACATCCCCTGAAGTCCTTGAAGGAGAGTGTGCGTGTACCTAACTGAGTGGACGCCATGTCACTCCGAAACGCCCTGAGGCGATCCTCCATAAGCTCGATAATCCCTTCCTTGATCGACCCGAGAATCACCGGGGTCGACTCAAGGATGCCTTTCGTGATATCAGAAGCAATGAACTCACGTAGTCCCTCATCAACTGGCTCAGAACCTGCACCCGAACCTGAACCTGATCCTGACCCAGACCCTGAACCTCCTGCTCTGTGACGCGTAATCACTACCATTCTGAAACAAAACACATAATCGCCAGGGTCATACATAACCGTCAGAGGTCTCACATACTACTAGTTTCCTGGTTCTATCTCAGCCCTCCTTGACTCGAGTACGGATCCTTTTCTTTCAGTAGTACGGGCCCATACTACCTTCCACATCTATCCGTACTTTCCTCAAGGATTGCCTTGACTTCACCAAGTCCCTTCTACTACTACTTCTCACTGCACTAATCTCATCCTAGGCTAACCCTAGGGTAACTCTCCGACCTACTCTCTGCCATCAGCTGCATAAGGAATCCCTGCTACCTTTACCTAACTAGCTTGCGAATACCACTACATATCACTAAGACTGGACAATTCTTCGAATGAGAGGTCCTACCCTACAACGGTTGGACTCAAACAAGAGCTGCGAAACAGGGCTAGACCTAACCCTCTGAAATTATTTAGTTATGGCAATATGTAACTTAATGTATTCGTTTACTAGTTAGTTAAAGATAACTAAAACCTCCCAAAAGCACAAAGCAAGCATCATTCGATCATTGAGTAACCATACCAAGCATATCTATTCAGGCCATCATATTACTGACTAATCAGTTCTAGCATGTATGTAACACCCATAAAAATCAAGCCAATTTAAAACTTTTTCAAACATCCAAAAGCCATTAGTTATTACAAAATGTTTTCAAAATAGTTTATTATCAGAGTATCCCAGAAACCATAAGTCCAAAA
Organism: Lactuca virosa; assembly: GCF_052849685.1. Classification (NCBI taxonomy): domain Eukaryota; kingdom Viridiplantae; phylum Streptophyta; class Magnoliopsida; order Asterales; family Asteraceae; genus Lactuca; species Lactuca virosa. The sequence continues at coordinate 99,465,611 of NC_136428.1, read as the reverse complement.
CACGAGGATGTGTACGGTCACACCTTCGCCTTGCTGAGACATCTGCAACACCTGAAACAATAAACTGTAACCGTAAGCACAAAGCTTAGTGAGTTCCCTCAAAATACCCATACCCAACAATACACATATAATCACAAACACCATACTATGGGTCCAGTCAACCATCACGTTGGAATACCCCAGGCCCTCAACCATCCGGTTGGAATGCCAACATACTATGGGTCCAATCATCCATCGGGGTGGAATACCCCATGCCCAATCAACCTCCGGGTCTAGTCATCCATCCGGATGGAATACCCCAGGTTGGAATGCCAATATATATATATATATATATATATATATATATATATATATAACGGGTCCAGTCATCTTTGGGATGGACCGATAATCATAGGATAAAGGATTCGACCCCACAACGGTTAGACTCAAACGAGAGCTGCGAAGCAGAACCCAACCCTTCATCCTAAGATCCTTTAAACCATGTAAACTAGCATGTACCGATAATCATACAGATGTAACAGATCAATAATCATAACATCATCCTAAAACCATGATACAGATCTAACGTAGCATCATGACACATAATCACAAGATAACTAGGATAACAATCCAAAGGGTCGGCCTTGGTGCCTTAGACCCTTGAGTATAGTGATGATAACTCAACTGGCACTGCTGAAGTCCCGTGGATGAAACTCCAGCTACTGGTTGACAGATCCCCGAACTGCCAATATCAAACAATACCCAATTAATAAGTGGATTCCAAGCCCAAGGTCCAACTCACACTCCAAAGGCCCAATAGTCAAGTAATGGGACAAAACCCAATATATGGCCCGATTTTCCAAATTGGGCCCAAACCTTCACGTGGGCCTTACCTTAAGGCCCAACCACCTATTCTGGTCCAAATACTTGGCATTCCAATGGTCCAATATCTCATAATCATAAAGGCCTAATTATGGCCCATCTATGGCCTAATTTTCCAAATTGGGCCCAAGACTCTCACCTGGGCCTTATCCAAAAACACACACAATTATTTAGTCCAATTAATTATTCTTGGAAAGCCCATCAATAGTCCAATCACCAAAGCCCAATAGAAAGGCCCAAATCAAGGCCCAAGTGAAATTAGGATTTCCACATGAAATGACGATTAGGGTTAAGTGTTTCTTGCTTAACCCATTAAGGACTTAATCCATTAAGTCTAATATTGCCTTAGGTTAATTTGACAATGATTATTAATTATTATTTTAGGTTTAATAATAAATTCTCGTGTGGTCCCGATTAATCCCAAAATTAGGGTTTCAAGGCATTAGGGTTTCCAACTCAATTACTGGCCCATTAATCAAATGGTTGGGCTTTTAGGTCAATCAGGGCTTTATTGGGCCCATTAGGGTTTCATTGGGCCCATTAGGGTTTAATTGGGCCCACTTTGTCCAAGCATACCCAAACGAGTCAACACGCAACGAGGCACACCGCCACCCAACGCGACGGTTGGTGGCGGCAGGAGGCGGCGGCCACCACCTCACTGTGGTGGTTACAAGTTTTCCATTATTATTCTTATACCAATTATAATACAATTTACAATAATATCCAAATAACACACCCATACTCATAAAATAACACACACACACACACACAACCACCCCACACGGTGGCTGGTGGTGGCAGAAGAGCAACATCCGGCCGACAGCCACCATGGTTGGCTACCATGGTGGTTCCAAATGCTTTCCGGCCAACCCAAGAAAAACACACCCACACGCCGACATGTACATAACCACGCACACACACACATGTGCAGAAACACCCACCGAGCAGCTCCTCGTCGATCTTGAAGGGGGTTGACGACGGCAGTCGGAGTGGAAACGACAACATGAAAGTGCGGCGACAACAACAGCGGCTATTGGCGACAATTGACGTTGGAACGCAGCCAAAGGAGAGATGGGAGAAGAGGACGAACGGGAGCCATGGAAAACGACAACATCAGGAATCTCGCACCCCCGATCCTCCCGGCTGACTCACATCAGCAACACAGCAACGACAGCAAGCTTGTCGACAACAATGAGAGGAGGTGGAGGCGAAGACTGAAGGCAGTCTAACGAGCAAATAGTGATAGCAACGCACACCATTCAAATCTTGTCATTTGGCTTCCCGAAGCCAACTCCCAGCTAATTATTATTTGGTTTTGGATTATTATAATATTAAATAATAATAAGAATTACTTCTCGGGGTCCCGAGTTTATTATTTAATTATCTTATTTAAAACGGGATGTTACAACTCTCCCCCACTTAAATTTGATTTTGTCCTCGAAATCGTTTCTTATCATTCCTTAGACGCCAGACAACTTGAACTATGTGGTCACAATCCCGTGCATAATCCTAACCTTCCCAAGGCAATCAAAACCAACCCAAACAGGGTTTTTAAAACCCGAAAATGGACGAATTCCCCGCATTATGATCACATACTCAATCTGAAATCTGAAGTCTCGAGACGGTCTGGCTCCCTGACAGACCGCCCACACTGAATCATTGTCGAATCCATTGCACTTAACTCCCAACTGACTGCTCACTTCTGAAAACCTGAGGTTCCCATTAGAGGAAAGTGTCACAGACCAAATTTCCCTCCAGTACACTTATACTTGACAGAAAACTCATACGGAATACCGGATTCCTGCCCGGTTGTTGAACCATCGAGCAATCTTACAGTCGCTCCGCGCGACCTTCGATGGAACTTCGACTAGCAATAATTGTCCTAGCTATATCACCACTAATGGAGCTATCAATCCTTTTGGTCCATCCGATCATATAGTCTGACAACCTGTCGCCATCAAATCAGATACATAAAGCGAACGCTACCAAAATACTGCAGTCTTACATCATACCCAGTCTCCTTCAACCTACCATTTCCTGATTCCAGCCGTGTCGTGGTCTACCCACAAGCTTAAGAACTGTTCCATCCTGGCCTAATCATCTGAAAAAAAAATTCATGAATGCTACGGTTACCCTCGCAGTCTTACAACGCTTTCGCCCTAGCACCACCGCAGCCCGATACCTTGCCCTCAACCTCTCAATCCAAAAACTCTCAGAGCCGAGCACACACTCGACCGAACACCCGAACGGAACTCAATTCACGACTGGGATCCCAACCTGATTTCCCCAAATTCTGCTATCAAGCACCGAGAAGACGCAATTCACATGTTGGGGAGTTTTACCGAACTCCCCACTCACACAACACTCAAACCAAATATCCACTTGGGTTGTCCTCCTTCCTGAAAACGATGCAAAACTTGTCCCAGTTTCAAAACCAATCTTGCTTCTGCATTCCGATACGATTCTCCCCCACTTAGATTCTACTAAGTCTTCATAATACATGGAAATTTGAGAATTCCCAATCCTTCTCACTTTCCAACGATCGATCTGATGACAATCAGGCCTTTCCAACTAGTACTCCTTTACTAGCCAACCCCAAATGATCACACGCTTCTAATAACTAGATGAACACTTCCTGAATCCCAGGGAAACCAACAGTCCCTAATGCTCGAATGATCCCACACCCAAATCTTGAAGTCCAAAGATAGATGCTCCAACTAATGTCTCAACAACGAGCTACTTCCCTTGGCGCTTTCCTCTGCCAATCAATCACGGTTACTAAAACCATTGAATCCTGACAATGCTGAATAACCATCCTGTGGAACCTTGTCCGCAGACCTCCCATATAATACCCTTCTTCCCAAAGTGTTCCAACAAATCTCCCGCTCTCGGCTCTAGAAATCATATCATTCAGGGTCACGCCCCTGACTCACTCACCAGCTCGATCATCCACAACTGAACTGCAGTAGATGAAACAACCTCTGCCCTAAACCGGCCACAAACTACTCCCAAGACATAGTCTCCAATCCCCAAAAGTGCAAGAGATCGCACAATCAATCCTTACCGTAAGATGCAAGAGATCCAAGGTGAATCAGATCTTAGCTCCTATGGGTCGGAACGGTAATCGCGTACGCCTCACAAGATAATCATGCCACATCGACCCATCTGTGCTCACCAGCGCTGAAATACTGTTGCCAACCCCTGCGACTAACTGACCCGAGCTAGAACACAACCTGATCCTGGGGTCCCAAGTCTGCTCACTCCTTCGAGCTCGAAAACTGAAAGGGCACAATCCTTGCCCTATAAAACGACATTCCAATCCACCAACTAACCATTCTACTTCCAGCTGCAAAACCCCAGCTGAACATAATTATCACTCCTTTCCGGAGTCCTCGCGACTCACATTCCGGCCTCGAGCAAAACCCTCGGAGCCTCAAATCTAGAAACTCATGTGCTAGCCTTCCCCGCTCAACCCACGGAGTGTAACGAGTACAAAACATCTCCCTGATCCCAAGTAACTGCGACCCTCTTCTCCTCAGAATATGTCCCAGTAACAAGTCCTGGTACTGGAAAGCTCGACCAGCTCCTCCCCCTGCTGTCGTTACAGCTGTTGTAGCTGCTGCGGCAGCCGTTTCCGCAAGGGCTGCATAGCGCTCATCGAAATACTCAACCATGGCGGTCTTAATAGACCCAAACATCTCCAGCAACTGTCCCCGGACAATCTCGATCACCTCCTCCCAGATGATCTCACTGACACGATCCTCTGACAATACTGGCCTATCCTGGCTGCCAGCTCCCGCTCCTGACCCGGACCCGGTCTCAAAATGTCTCGTAACCACCATTCTGCTAATACGCCAGAGAGATCTCAGATAACTCATATAATAACAGGGAACCAACTCCCAACTAAACTTTAGGGGTTGTGATTTCCTTGCTACGCGTATGGGTCCTGTGCTTTCAGTTGTACGTGTCCATACTACCTTCCACACCTACCTATATTTGTCTCAAGTATCATCACAATACCCTAATAATATACATAATCATAGCGAGCGCTCAATCCTCACTCCTAGAGGAATGCTAAATACCTCGTAACTAGCCTCCCGTCCTCACACAACCCACCCATGAAACTTCCACCAACCCTGCAGCACTCGTGTATGCTAGCCATACATAACGCTAGACCCTATAGACTTTAGAATATCTGATCCTACCCTAATCCCCCAATCAGAAAAGAACATAACATAAAGCCAAACCAAAAATTCCCAGGCTATAAGATCTTAATTATGTATAACCGTGATGCATACACTAAGCAACTACAATAATGATGTCAATCTCATATAAGGAATACCCTAGGCTAACATGCATCATGTAATCAGACAATTCTATCATGCAATTCCTGAAGATCCCTAGCCTAGTACTAGCATGTTGTTCTAACATATCACAATATCAAATAACCGTATGGTATTTTAGGGTCTACTTACTGGCTTCGGCTGACCGTACACTCTGCATCCTCCCTTAGTATTTTTAAAACCATTTAAAAATCATTTTGAAATCCTTTCCTTGATTTGAGACTGGATTCACACGAGTGTTCCTCCAATTCAGTCAAACCAAGGCTCTGATACCAACTTGTAACACCCATAAAAATCAAGCCAATTTAAAACTTTTTCAAACATCCAAAAGCCATTAGTTATTACAAAATGTTTTCAAAATAGTTTATTATCAGAGTATCCCAGAATCCATAAGTCCAAAACACGCGGATGTGTATGGTCACGCGTTCACCTTGCTGAGACATCTGCATCACCTGAAACAATAAACTGAAACCGTAAGCACAAAGCTTAGTGAGTTCCCCCAAAATACCCATACACAACAATACACATATAATCACAAACAGCATACTATGGGTCTAGTCAACCATCGGGTTGGAATACCCCAGGCCCTCAACCATCCGGTTGGAATGCCAACATACTATGGGTCCAATAATCCATCGGGGTGGAATACCCCATGCCCAATCAACCTCCGGGTCTAGTCATCCATCCGGATGGAATACCCCAGGTTGGAATGCCAATATATATATATATATATATATATATATATATATATATATATATATAACGGGTCCAGTCATTTTCGGGATGGAATACCCTCGGACCACAACCATCTGGTTGGAATGCCCACATACTACGAGTCCAATCATCGTCGGGATGGAATACGCACGACCCACAACCATCGGGTTGGAATGCCCAGGTCTATTGGCCTTCGCACAAAGCAAATAAGCCTCAACCACTAATCAAACATGTGCACATATATCATATAATCACATAACAGTCTATTAAGACAACATACTAGGGTCCACTCATCCCCGGGATGGAATATCCTCAACTACCAATCAAGCATGTGCACATATAACAGGTAACCACATAACAGTCTACAGGCAGTCAAACCGTCCTACAAATCACTAAGAATACATGACCCACAGTTTAAACAATCTTAGGCTAAAGGATTCGACCCCACAACGGTTAGACTCAAAGGAGAGCTGCGAAGCAGAACCCAACCCTTCATCCTAGGATCCTTTAAACTATGTAAACTAGCATGTACCGATAATCATACAGATGTAACAGATCACTAATCATAACATCATCCTAAAACCATGATACAGATCTAACGTAGCATCATGACACATAATCACAAGATAACTAGGATAACAATCCAAAGGGCCGGCCTTGGTGCCTTTGACCCTTGAGTATAGTGATGATAACTCACCTGGCACTGCTGAAGTCCCGTGGATGAAACTCCAGCTGCTGGTTGACAGATCCCCGAACTGCCAACATCAAACAATACCCAATTAATAAGTGGATTCCAAGCCTAAGGTCCAGCTCACACTCCAAAGGCCCAATAGTCAAGTAATGGGCCAAAACCCAATATATGGCCCAATTTTCCAAATTGGGCCCAACCCTTCACATGGGCCTTACCTTAAGGCCCAACCACCTATTCTGGTCCAAATACTTGGCATTCCAATGGTCCAATATCTCATAATCATAAAGGCCTAATTATGGCCATTAATAGTCTAATCACCAAAGCCCAATAGAAAGGCCCAACTCAAGGCCCATGTGAAATTAGGGTTTCCACATGAAATGACGATTATGGTTAAGTGTTTCTTGCTTAACCCATTAAGGACTTAATCCATTAAGTCCAATATTCCCTTAGGTTAATTTGCCAATGATTATTAATTATTATTTTAGGTTTAATAATAAATTCTCGTGCGGTCCCGATTAATCCCAAAATTAGGGTTTCAAGGCATTAGGGTTTTCCATACCCTAATTAGGGTTTCCAACTCAATTACTGGCCCATTAATCAAATGGTTGGGCTTTTAGGTCAATTAGGGCTTCATTGGGTCCATTAGGGTTTCATTGGGCCCATTAGGGTTTCATTGGGCCCACTTTGTCCAAGCATCCCCAAACGAGTCAACACGCAACGAGGCACACCGCCACCCAACGCGGCGGTTGGTGGCGGCAGCCACCACCTCACGGTGGTGGTTACAAGTTTTCCATTATTATTCTTATACCAATTACAATACAATTTACAATAATATCCAAATAACACACCCACACTCATAAAATAACACACACACACACACACACATAGCCACCTCGCACGGTGGCTAGTGGTGGCAGAAGAGCAGCATCCGGCCGACAACCACCATGGTTGGTTGCCATGGTGGTTCCAAATGCTTTCCGGCCAACCCAAGAAAAACACACCCACACGCCGATATGTACATAACCACACACACACACATGTGCAGAAACACCCACCGAGCAGTTCGTCATCGATCTTGAAGGGGGTTGATGACGACAGTCGGAGTGGAAATGACAGCATGAAAGGCGGCGACAACAACGGCGACTATTGGCGACAGTTGACGTTGGAACGCAGCCACAGGAGAGATGGGAGAAGAGGATGAACGGGAGCCATGGAAAACGACAGCATCAGCAACCTCGCACCCCCGATCCTCCCGGCTGAGTCACATCGGCAGCACAGCAACGACAGCAAGCTTGTCGACAACAATGAGAGGAGGTGGCGGCGAAGACTGAAGGCAGTCTAACGAGCAAATAGCGGTAGCAACGCACACTACTTCGTTTTTCTGACGTCAGGATAAACAAGAGGAGGTTGGCTCCGGTGGTTTGGGACCCCAACGATGGAGGTTAGCAGCTTGACGGCATGGAGGGGGCGTAGGGGCGCAGGAGATCGGAGAAGAGAGGGTGGCGGACGAAGGTGGTCACTTGTAAGGATGACGGCTGTATAGTGAATTAGGGTTAGGGTTTAGGTTAGAGAAGGTGACGGGTGGTGAGGTTATTGTTAGATAAGGTGTCCAAGTCCATAGCTATATTTGAGATGTACTTGACCCGACCCGGCATGGTCCATTTGGGTTGCACTTCACCTGAACAATTTATATGGATAATCTTTTGAGAATAGTATAATTTATGATTTATTAATATATTATAAGTTCTAAGATATTAATATGAAATCATATTATTTAATTAGTATTGATCTAAAATTAATTTAGAATTAATTTGGTGATCAAAAGTGTGACTAATTAAATATGAACTCTTGTATTTATATAGTGTGGGCTAATGCTTATTTAGAATGGGCTAGGCTTGCATTGTAAGTCCATGGAGCTTTAACCCATGGATGTCATGGAAATGAAAGGTCATGGGTATTACGATTTACATGGATGTAACCCTAATCCACCACACTATATAAAGGAGTCTTTGACACTTGAAATTGCACTAGTTTTTGTGTGAGAACTAAGGGTGGCCGATTTCTAGAAGTGTTATACTATTCTCTCAAGTTTCCAAGGTTTTTTGTGATTTGTGACTTCCATTTAAGGCATCCACATTATTGGTGCTAGGCTCTCAAACTCCAAGCAATCAACCACTACTAAAAGGTATGTAACTCTACTAGCTTATTATGTTTCAAAGTTCCCCATGCCATGCTAGTTAGGTTAAGAACCTTGGAAAAGCAAATTTGCATGTATCTTAGTAAAACATAGATCCAAGTTTTCTAGGGTTGCATGTACACCATAAGAGTGTTAGAATGCTCAAAACCCTTCAATGGTATCAGGGCCTAGGCTTGTTTTCTTGATACTTGATGCAAATTGTTGAAGAAAGTCGAAAAATATGCATTCTGCTGAATGAACTCGCTGAGTCCATGGGGGGACTCGACGAGTCCATGTGTAAAATCATCCTACTCGTCGAGTAGGTTCATGCACTCGACGAGTAGAATGCCCAGAGTGCAGTTTTTTCGAGTTTTGCTGCTGGAAATGGACTAGAAACATTACCCTAAACTGTTTTGGTCTTATAAAACTTGTTTTAGATGGTGTAATGGTTATGCTAATCCATTTTCAATAGCTATTATCAAAATTTCAAGTCTTATATGTGTTTTTTATGATTCTTGAAATTGTTGATATGAATATTCATACACTTATGAGTTTAGAAGATCATAGGAATTATTTGCAACTTGCTTGTTAGTTTAATTCTTGATCATTATGTGTTTTAATGGAATCCATAATTTGTCCTCAAATTATGGATTACCAAAAGTCACTCTTTTAAAGTCCATTAAAGAAACACATAGGTTACATAAAATGAAAAGTCTCTCATTTTAATAAACCATTAACTCATAAGTTATGAAAGATGAAAAGTTTTGAAAGTTACAAAACTTACCCTCAAGTTTTGGAACACGTAAAGTCTCACACATTTTAGTAAACTTTAGTTCCAACCCCTAGAATTTTAAAAGTTAAAATTCAACCCTTATACTTTATACTATTATAAGTTAATTATATATATATATATATATATATATATATATATATATATATATATATATATATATATATAAGAACAAGTCGTTTTACCGTTAGTAGGCCTCATTCACGAAGCAGATCTATAAGGGGGGTATAAGGTTGTTGCCTATAAAATGGTAGCTTAATGGGTGTCCACTCTCACCCACCGCTTCCTTGACTGGTGGAGGGTCGTTAGCCGAACGGGTAGGACAATGACTTTAATCCTCATTAAAAATATGATGAATGTAAAGTAACTAAATGTTTTTATGAATTCTCAATCTTATTTACTTTAGGAAAATGTGAATAAGGTGCTAACCCATAAAATTACACTTTGCACTTTGATTAAGTCGTTAGTGGAGCGTGTGTGGTTAACCGGCACACTAACCTGGACTTAACAAGGTAGGAAAAGGGTGGCTTAAGGTTTATCATAGGTCGGTGGAGCGCGTGTGGTTAACCGACACATCGATTGAGTGATAAACATTAAGTGTACCAAGTAGTTTGCATGGTTACTTCACACCTTGTTTTGTGATCCTCGGCATCCCAGTCACAAAACTTGAAGGGCACACTCGAGATTGAAACATGTCATTGAAAAGTTCAATGAATCTCAAAGAATCTAGGAGTTTCAAAACCAATTAAAACCTAATATTTTATTTCATTTTTCATGGTGGAAATTGGTGAAGCGTCATTCACCTACCTTCAAATATTTTATAGCTTAGATTACGGCATCCCTCTTCTAAGTTATAAAATATTGTGTTGGGTCCTAGCCTTAATATTACATTTGGGTGTCTTATTAAGGACTATCTTTATATCTAATCTAAACTTGTCTTTCTTCTTTTCAGATGTCTTCCAACAATGCTGCTTCTGGCTCAAACCCTACCGGATCCTTCTCTCTCATGAACCTTTGTGGGAGAGTCATCTTCGATGGATCCAACTTTATGGATTGGATCAGGAACATTAGGATGTTCACTCGGTATGAGGACAAAGAATATGTCCTCGACAAGGAGCTTAAGGAACTTGATGAGTCGTCTGCTACTCCTGAGGAGATCGCTGAATACCAGGCACATGAGAGAGATGCCACCAAAGTGGCATGTATCATGTTGGCCACAATGACAGCTGAGCTCCAAAAGTCCTATGAGGACTATTACCCTTTTGAGATGCACCAGGACTTGATGGACCGATACCATCAGAGTGCTCGTCAAGAGCGGTATGACATCATTTCCTCCATGATAACAACCCGGATGAAGGATGGTGAACCCATCACGGGCCACATGCAGAAAATGCAAAGGTATGTGGACCGTTTGCTGAAACTGAATGTGAACTTCCTAGAGGAGTTGGCAATTGATATCATTTTGCACTCTTTACCTTCGTGTTATGATCAATTCTGAATGACATACCAGATGAACAAGGAGGAAGTTACACTCAGGAAGCTTCAAGGACTGTTGAAGACCGCAGAAAGTGGTCTTAAAGGTAAGTCGGTTGTTTCTACTCCTACTCCTACCGCGGCCCCTGTCTTGGCAATTGGGCAAGGCAAAGGAAAGAAGAGGAAGAGCCCTTCGAAGGGTACCAAGGGAAAGTCCCTTGATGGCTCCTCTTCAAGTGGAACCAAGAAATGTTTTGTCACTCCTTCTGCTAACCCTAAAGAGGCTGAATGCTTCTATTGCCATGAAAAGACGCACTGGAAGCAAAACTGCCCAAAGTACCTGCAAGATGTTAAGGATGGGAAAGTAATGATGGGTTTTGAGCATTCTAACACTTCCTAAGTGTACATGCAACCCTAATAACCTTGGATCTATGTTTGTCTAATTATCATGCAAAGTTGAATTCCAAGGTTATATTCCTATCTAGCATACATGGGGAACAAATTTTAACTTGCATGAAAGATAGAATAACTTACCTTGTTGTTGCTTATGATCCTTGAAACCTTGTGAGCCTAGCACCCCAAGTGTGATGCCTCAAATGCTTCACACAACACCAAATGCTTTTGGAATGACTTTAGAGAGAATACACACTTCTAAAATCGGCCTAGCCCTCTTGTTTCTTATGTGTAGCCTATTTTGGTGGAGAATGGGTTTCTTATATAGTGTTGACACATCTAGGGTTACACCATGTAAACCCTAATGTGTCATGACTCTTCATTTCCATGACCCATGGGTTTGTAACTCCCATGGAGCATCCTATGGGTGGAACCCAACTTGATAATCCATGGAGCCTCTTAGCCCACTATATAAGATATGGAAGATTTATATAATCTACCCATATATTTAATTAGTTATCTTTTGATCACTTAATTAATTCTAAATTAATTCTTGATCAAACTAATTAAATAATATTATTAATATATTAGAACTTATAATATATTAATAAACCATAAGTGTTATTTCTCTCATTTTAGTTTATCCAATTGCATGGTGCCATGCAACCCAAATGGACCATGCTGGGTCGGGTCAAGTACATACCAGAAATAGTTATGGACTTAGACACCTTATCCAACAGTCTCCCACTTGGATAAGTCTAATAACTATAACTGCAATAATTCAGGAACCGATCGGCAATCGTAGCTCTTTCAAGGTCTCTCGGAACTGAGAAGATGATGATACGCCATTTAATATAAGTGATCATATAATCCTCTGTTCTAGATATCAGCCGGACAAATACATGGAGCAATGTCTTACTTATTGTCCAGCAGTTTGTTTCACGATTTCCGATTTGTTTGACAAAGAACTTAATTGAACACATCAACTTAGTTCTGATCGGGCTCGGTACATAGGTCAAAACAAAATCATCGAGGGGCCCAGATATCAGCTTCTAATCCAAGAAGGAACAAATAAACTTCGACTCATATGTTTGTTCTACCACTCATTGAATTATACACAAAAAGCACGTTTTATAACATCGATTTACCAATGCGTTAACGTACAATCAATGCATAACCAACTCATAAGTAACAAATCATATCTCTAGGTTTGAAGACTTATATGATATTACCGTCTCACGATCACTAGAGATAAATTCCATGAAGTGATTCCAGTAAGCGTGGGTTGAGTCCAATGCTCAGAACTTATGAGCACTCATGAGTGTTGTAGCCATGTCCAACAGCTTAGACCTCTGCAACCAATCATGACAGTCTTGATTCATACCTACTTCCGACATATGACCGACTGTGGAGGTTCGAATAATATGATATACCAAACATAATTATTCTGGAAGTCAAAACATGCAAAAGAAATATAGTAAATGATCGACAAGAGATAGCAACACTTTACTCATAAATAAAACACCTTTTATTCATCACCTAATGTCAATTACACTTTACAAATTTCAAGGTTATCTAACTACTAAATCTAATATCATCCTTCAGCCCTATGCTCCGAGCATGTTGGAGATGCTTAACCCGAGTCAGTCCCTTCGTGAGGGGATCTGCTGGATTCTCATCCGATGATACCCTCTTTTCCACGAGGAGTCCTTCTTCTATTCGATGTCTGATGAAATGGTATTTTCTGTCGATGTGTCTGGATCTTCTGTGATCCCTTGGTTCCTTGGCTAAGGCAACTGCACTTTCACTATCACAGAAAATTTCCATTGGCTCTTTAATAGCTGGTACAACTCCAAGGTCTCCAATGAAGTTCTTCAGCCATATCGCCTCCTTTGCTGCCTCGCTAGCTGCTATATACTCTGATTCGCAAGTTGAATCAGCCACTGTCTCTTGCTTGGAACTCTTCCAAGAAATTGCTCCTCCATTTAAGGTAAAGACCCAGCCTGACTGAGAGCGGAAATTATCCCTATCAGTCTGAAAGCTAGCATCACTATACCCTACAACTCTCATGTCTTCACTCCTACCGAGGGTAAGGACCCAGTCCTTAGTCCTCCGTAGGTACTTGAGGATATTCTTTACCGCAGTCCAGTGTGCCTTGCCAGGGTTCCCCTGATACCTGCTAACCATGCTCAAAGCAAAGGCTACATCAGGTCGAGTACACGTCATAGCATACATGATCGATCCTACAGCCGAAGCATAAGGTATTCGACTCATTTCTGCTATCTCAGCCTTAGTACTAGGGCTTTGTGTCTTACTCAATCTGGCATTACTCTGGATGGGTAACTCTCCTTTCTTGGAGTCCTGCATGCCGAATCTCTTCAACACCTTATCCAAGTAAGTACTCTGACTAAGTCCAATTAGTCTTTTACTCCGGTCTCTCAAGATCCTTATCCCTAGAATATAGGCAACTTCTCCTAGGTCCTTCATAGAGAAACACTTCCCAAGCCAGGACTTAACTTCCTGCAGAGTTGGGATGTCATTTCCTATGAGTAGTATGTCATCCACATACAATACCAAAAAGCTAACTATACTCCCACTAGCCTTGACATATACACAAGATTCATCTTCACTCCTAGAAAAGCCAAATTCCTTAACTTTCTCATCAAAGCAAAGATTCCATCTGCGAGGTGCTTGCTTTAACCCATAAATGGATTTCTCAAGCTTACACACTCTATTAGGGTACTCTGTGTTGACAAAACCCTCTGGCTGACTCATGTAAACATCCTCAGCCAACTTTCCATTAAGGAAAGCGGTTTTGACATCCATTTGCCATATTTCATAGTCATGAAATGCGGCTATGGCTAACAGAACCCTAATAGACTTAATCTTGGTCACTGGAGAAAAGGTCTCATCATAATCAACTCCCGGAGTTTGTGAGAAACCCTTTGCAACCAGTCGTGCCTTATAAGTGTGTACATTACCATCCATGTCGGTCTTCTTCTTGAAGATCCATTTGCACCCTACAGTCTTACGACCTGGTACATTCTCAACCAAGTTCCAAACTTGATTGTCATACATGGACTGTATCTCGCTGTCCATTGCCTCTTTCCACTTGGCTGACTCAGGGCCTGCCATGGCTTCCGCGTAACTGTTAGGTTCATCCAGACCTATCAGTGTCTCATCACTGATAAGTGTATCACCTTCCGCAGTAATATGGAATCCATAGTAATGCTCAGGTGCATTCCTAACCCTTGTGGAACGCCTTAGAGGTACAGACTTGTCAATTGGCTCAACAGAAGTTTCCTCCTCAAGTTGAGTGCTAGGGTTTGAAGTTCCTTCACCACTTGACTCTTGAATTTCTTCAAGGTCAACTTGCCTCCCACTGTCTCCTTGGCTTATAAACTCTCTCTCTTGAAAGAAAGCCCTCCTAGCTACAAAGACCACATTCTCACTAAGTCTGTAGAAGAGGTAACCAAATGATTTATGTGGGTAGCCGATGAAAATACACCTCTCACTTCGAGGTTCGAGCTTATCATGAGTCTCGCGTCTCACAAAAGCCTCGCAACCCCAAATCTTAATGTGGTCTAGTTTGGGTACTTTACCAGTCCACATCTCATGAGGAGTTTTGGCAACTTTCTTTGTGGGAACTAGATTAAGGATATGGGCGACAGTCTCTAAGGCATACCCCCAAAATGAGATTGGTAGCGAAGCTCGACTCATCATGGAACGAACCATATCCAACAAGGTTCGATTACGCCTCTCAGCTACACCATTCAACTGCGGTGTCCTGGGAGGTGTCAATTGTGAGACAATCCCACATTCCCTAAGATAGTCGAGGAACTCTGAACTAAGATACTCACCGCCTCGATCAGATCGAAGCATCTTAATGTTCCTGCCCAATTGATTCTCGACTTCCTGTTTAAACTCTTTAAACCTCTCAAAAGTCTCTGACTTATGCTTGATTAAGTAGACATATCCATATCTACTATAATCATCAGTAAAAGTCAAATAATAACGATTAGCATCCCTTGTGGCATGTTTGAAGGGCCCACACACATCCGTGTGTATAAGATCCAACAAACCTTCACCCCTCTCACAAGAACCTGTGAAGGGTGACTTTGTCATTTTTCCAAGTAAGCATGATTCGCAACTATCATCTGACTTTAGGTCAAATGACTCCAATACTCCATCCTTTTGGAGTTGGCCTATGCGTTTCTTGCTTATATGTCCAAGACGACAATGCCATAATGATGCTTTATCCAAGTTATTATCATTAACAGAATCAATACACAATACATTATTTCCTAAGTTATCAACCACAGATACAGTTTCATACACACCATCAAAAGGTAATGCTTTAAAATAAAGAACATTATTAAAGAAAGCATTAATCGAACCAACTTCATTATCAAATGAAAAGGTGAAACCTTGTTTATACAATGCATGAAAGGAAATAATATTTCTTGCAATTTCTGGCGAATAACAACATTTATTCAAATCTAAACTAAACCCACTACTTAGCGATAAAGTATAAACTCCAATCTTGGTGACAGGTAAAGCTTTCCTATTCCCCATGATTAAGTGTATTCTTCCATGCTCCACATTCTCACTTCTTCTTAGTCCCTGCAAATCAGAACAGATATGAATACCACAACCGGTATCAAGGACCCAAGAGTTAGAATGGGGTGAGTTATTAGATAAGATAGTGTAAATACCTGCATGGTTGGGTTTAACTTTCCCATCCTTCACATCTTGCTGGTACTTTGGGCAGTTCCGCTTCCAATGTGACTTTTCATGGCAATAGAAGCATTCAGCCTCTTTAGGGTCAGAAGAAGGAGTGACAAAACCTTTCTTGGTTCCACTTGAAGAAGAGCCATCAAGGGTCCTAGCCTTGGTACCCTTCGAAGAGCTCTTCCTCTTCTTCCCTCTACCTTTCCCGATTGCCAAAACCGGGGCGGAGTTTGGAGTAGGAGTGTTAACAACCGACTTACCCTTAAGACCTGTTTCTGCGGTCTTGAGGAGTCCCTGAAGTTTGCTGAGTGTGACCTCTTCCTTATGTGATATGTCATGCGGAATTGATCATAGCACGATGGTAAGGAGTGCAAAATGATATCTATTGCAAGCTCCTCAGGGAAGTTCACATTAAGCTTCAGCAACCGATCCACATACCTTTGCATTTTCTGCATGTGGCTCGTGACGGATTCCCCGTCCTTCATCATGGTTGTTATGATACACTTTGATGGTATCTTTCCATCAGATCTTAGTGCATTTCAAAAGGGTAGAAGTCCTCATAGGACTTTTGGAGTTCCGCTGTCATGGTGGCCAACATGATGCATGCCACTTTTGTAGCATCCCTTTCATGTGCCCGGAAGTCAGCGATCTCCTGGGGAGTTGCAGTGGTCTCATCAATCTCCTTAAGCTCCTTGTCAAGGACATATTCTTTGTCCTCGTAGCGGGTAATCATCCTGATGTTTCTGACCCATTCATTGAAGTTGGATCCATCAAAAGTGACTTTCCCACACAAGTTCATAAGGGTAAAGGAGCCATTAGGATTAGAGCCAGAAGCAGCATTGTTTGAAGACATCTGAAAGAAGAGAACACGATTAGTTTAGATATTAAGAGAGTCCTTAATAAAACACCCAAATGTAATATTAAGGCTAGGATCCAATCACAATATATTATAACTTAGAAGAGGTATGCCGTAATCCAAGCTATAACATATTTGAAAGGTAGGTGAATGACGATTCACCAATTTCCACCATGAAAAACGAAATATAAATATTAGGTTTTTAATTGGTTCTTAGAAATTCCTAGATTCTTTTGAGATTCAATGAACTTTTCAAAGGCATGTTTCAATCTCGAGTGTGCCCTCCAAGTTTTGTGACTGGGATACCGAGGATCACAAAACGAGGTGTGAAGTAACCATGCAAATCACTTGGTACCCTCAAGGTTTATCACTCAATCGATGTGCCGGTAAACCACACACGCTCCACCGATGCTATGGTAAACCTTAAGTCACCCTTTACCTACCTTGTTAAGTCCAAGTTAGTGTGCCGGTTAACCACACACGCTCCACCAACGACTTAAACAAAGTGTAAAGTGTAATTTCATGGATTAGCACCTTATTCACATTTTCCTAAAGTAACTAAGATTGGGAATTTAATAAAAGCATTTAGTTACTTTATAATAATTATCATACTTTTAATGAGAATTTATAAGTCCTTGTCTTACCCGTTCGGCTAACGACCCTCCACCGATCAAGGAAGCGGTGGGTGAGAGTGGACACCCATTAAGTTACCATTTGATAGGCAACAACCTTATACCCCCCTTATACCCCCCTTATAGACCGGCTTCGTGAATGAGGCGTACTAGCGGTAAGACGACTTGACGTTATACATATATATATTAGTAACTTATAATATTATAAAGTATAAGGGTTGAATTTTAACTTTTAAAATTCTAAGGGTTGGAACTAAAGTTTTAATCAAGACTTTACATGTTCCAAAACTTGAGGGCAAGTTTTGTAAACTTCCAAAACTTTTCATTTCTTATAACTTATGAATTAATTGAGTAATAAAAATGAAGACTCTTCATTTTTATAACTTTTGTGTTCTTTTAATGGCTTTAATAAAAGTGAGACTTTTGGTTTTCCATAACTTGAGGACAAGTTATGGACTCCATTAAAACACATTATGATCATGAATTAAACTACCATGAAGGTTACAAACAATTCCTATGATCATCTAATCTTCATAAGTTCAAGAACATGAATATGAACACTTTCAAGAATCAAAAAATTATACTTAAAAAAAACTTGTAATTTTAATAATTGCCATTGTAAATGGATTAGCATAAACATTACACCATCTAAAACAAGCTTTAAAACATCAAAACAGTTTAGGGTAATGTTTCTAGTCCATTTCCAGCAACAAATGTGCAAACTTTCATACGAGCAGAAAACAGAAAAAACGATTTTTTTTCAAGCTGTTTGCACAAAAAAAAAAACAACAAACAAACCTGGCTCTGATACCACTGATGGGGTTTGAGCATTGTAACACTTCCTAAGTGTACATGCAACCCTAATAACCTTGGATCTATGTTTGTCTAATTATCATGCAAAGTTGAATTCCAAGGTTATATTCCTATCTAGCATACATGGGGAACAAATTTTAACTTGCATGAAAGATAGAATAACTTACCTTGTTGTTGCTTATGATTCTTGAAACCTTGTGAGCCTAGCACCCCAAGTGTGATGCCTCAAATGCTTCACACAACACCAAATGCTTTTGGAATGACTTTAGAGAGAATACACACTTCTAAAATCGGCCTAGCCCTCTTGTTTATTATGTGAATCTTTTTTGCTTGGGAAAATGACAAAGTCACCCTTCACTGGTACTTGTGCTAGGGGTGAGGGTCTGTTGGACCTCATACATACTGATGTGTGTGGACCATTCAGAACCGCCACAAGGGATGTTAACCGCTTCTATGTGACTTTTACTGATGATTTTAGTAGATATGGATATGTCTACTTAATCAAGCATAAGTCAGAAACCTTTGAAAAGTTCAAGGAATTTAAACAGGAAGTGGAGAATCAGTTGGGCAGGAACATTAAGATGCTTCGATCCGATCGAGGTGGTGAGTATCTTAGTACAGAGTTCCTTGACTATCTTAAGGAATGTGGGATTGTCTCACAAGTGAAACCTCCCAGAACACCACAGCTTAATGGTGTGGCTGAGAGGCGCAATCGAACCTTGTTGGATATGGTTCGTTCCATGATGAGTCGAGCTTCGCTACCAATCTCATTTTGGGGGTATGCCTTAGAGACTGCCGCCCATATCCTTAATCTAGTCCCTACCAAAAAGGTTGCCAAAACACCTCATGAGATGTGGACTGGAAAAGTTCCCAATCTAGACCACATCAAGATCTGGGGTTGCGAGGATTTCGTGAAGCGCGAGACTTACGATAAGATCGAACCTCGAAGTGAGAGGTGTATTCTCATCGGCTACCCACAGAGATCCTTTGGTTACCTCTTCTACAGACCCAATGATAATGTGGTCTTTGTAGCAAGGAGAGGAGTCTTTCGCGAGAGAGAATTCATAAGCCAAGGAAACAGTGGGAGGCAAATTGACCTTGAAGAAATTTAAGAGTCAAGTGGTGAAGGAACCTCAAACATTAGCAATCAACCTGAGGAGGAAACTCTTGTTGATCCGACAGATGAGTCTGTACCTCTGAGGCGTTCCACGAGAGTTAGGAATGCACCTGAGCATTACTATGGTTTCCATATTACTGCAGAAGGTGATACACTTATCAGTGATAGCAAACTGGTAAGTTTGGATGAACCTAACAGCTACACGGAAGCCATGGCAGGCCCTGAGGCTGCTAAATGGAAAGAGGCTATGGACAGCGAGATACAGTCCATGTATGACAATCAAGTTTGGAACTTGGTTGACAATATACCAGGTCGTAAGACAGTCGGGTGCAAATGGATCTTCAAAAAGAAGACCGACATGGATGGTAATGTACATACTTATAAGGCGCGACTGGTTGCAAAGGGCTTTTCTCAAACTCCGGGAGATGATTATGATGAGATCTTTTCACCAGCAGCGAAGATTAAGTCTATTAGGGTTATGCTAGCCATTGCTGCATTTCATGACTATGAAATATGGCAAATGGATGTCAAAACCGCTACCTTAATGGAAAGTTGGCTGAGGATGTTTACACGAGTCAGCCAGAGGGTTTTGTCAGCGCAGAGTACCCTAATAGAATGTGTAAGCTTGAGAAATCCATCTATGGATTGAAACAAGCACCTCGCAGATGGAATCTTTGTTTCGATGAGAAAGTTAAAGAGTTTGGCTTTCGAGGAGCGAAGATGAGTCCTGTGTATATGTCAAGGATAGTGGAGTATAGTTAGCTTTTTGGTATTGTATGTGGATGACATACTACTCATAGGAAATGACATCCCAACTCTGCAGGAAGCGAAGTCCTGGCTTGGGAAGTGTTTCGCTATGAAGGACCTTGGAGAAGCTGCCTATATCCTAGGGATAAGGATTTTGAGAGACAGGAGTAAAAGACTAA
The DNA here is from genome assembly GCF_052849685.1 of Lactuca virosa. NCBI lineage: Eukaryota > Viridiplantae > Streptophyta > Magnoliopsida > Asterales > Asteraceae > Lactuca > Lactuca virosa. The sequence continues at coordinate 99,445,095 of NC_136428.1, read as the reverse complement.
TTGGACTTAGTCAAAGCACCTATGTGGATAAAGTGTTGAAAAGGTTCAACATGCAGAACTCCAAGAAAGGTGAGTTACCGATCCAGAGTAACGCCAGACTGAGTAAGACTCAGAGCCCGAGTATATAGGCTGAGATAGCAGAGATGAGTCGAGTTCCGTATGCTTCCACTGTAGGCTCGATCATGTATGCTATGAGTTATACTCGTCCTAATGTGGCCTTTTCATTGAGCATGGTCAGCAGATATCAGGGGAATTCTGGCAAGGATCATTGGACTGCGGTAAAGAACATTCTCAAGTACCTGCGGAGGACTAAGGACTGGGTTCTTACCCTCGGTGGGGGTAATGACTTGAGAGTAGTAGGGTATAGTGATGCTAGCTTTCAGACTGATAGGGATAATTTCCACTCTCAGTCAGGCTGGGTCTTTACCTTAAACGAAGGAGCAATTTCTTGGAAAAGTTCCAAGCAGGAGACAGTGGCTGATTCAACTTGCGAATCAGAGTATATAGCGGCAAGCGAGGCAGCACAGGAGGCTATATGGCTAAAGAACTTCATTGGAGACCTTGGAGTGGTACCAACTATAAAGGAGCCTATGGAGATTTTCTGTGACAACAATAGTGCGGTTGCCTTAGCCAAGGAACCGAGAGATAATGGCAGATCCAGACACATTGACAGAAAATATCACTTCATCAGACATCGAATAGAAGAAGGACTCCTATTGGCAAAGAGGGTATCATCGGATGAGAACCCAGCAGATCCCCTCACGAAGGGACTGAGTAGGGTTAAGCATCTTCAACATGCAAGGCGCATAGGGCTAAAGGATGATATTAGTTTTGGAAATTAGATAGTTTTTGAAATTTGTAAAGTGTAATTGACATTTGATGATGAATAAAAGTTGTTGTTTATTTATGAGTAAAGTGTTGCTATCTTTTATAAATGGTTTACTATCATTTCATTTTTGCATGTTTTGACTTCCAGAATAATTATGTTATGGTATATCATATTATTCAAATTCTCCACAGTCGGTCATATGTTGGAAGTAGATATGAATCAAGACTGTCATTAAGCTGGCTTGTAGATGTCTAAAGTGTTGGACATAGCAAGAGTTGCTGCAACATTCATGAGTGCTCATAAGTTCTGAGTATTGGATTCAACCCACGCTCACTTGTATCACTTCATGGAATTTATCTCGAGTGATCGTGAGATGGTAATATCATATAAGTCTTCAAACATAGAGATATGAGTTGTTGACTATGAGTTGGTTATACATTGATTGTACGAAAACGCATTGGTAACTCGATGTTATAAAACATGCCTTTGTGTATGATTCAACAAGTAGTTGAACAAGCATATGAGTCAAAGTTTATCTGTTCCTTCTTGGACTAGAAGCGATATCTGGGCCCCTCGATGATTTTATTGCGGCCTATGTACCGGGCCCGGTCAGAACTAAATTGATGTGTTTAATTAAGTTCTATGTCAAACAAATCGGAAATCGGGAAACAAACTGTTGGACAATAAGTAAGACATTGTTCCATGTATTTGTCCGGCTGATATCTAGAACAGAGGATTATATGATCTCTTATCTAAAATGGTGCTTCATAGTTCAACAAAGTTTTAAGAGCTACGATTGTCGGTCGGTTCCTGAAGTCATAATTGCAACTATAGTTATTAGACTTATCCAAGTGGGAGACTGTTGGATAAGGTGTCTAAGTCCATAACTATATTTGAGATGTACTTGACCCGACCCGGCATGGTCCATTTGGGTTGCACTTCACCCGAAAAATTTATATGGATAATCTTTTGAGAATAGTATAAGTTATGATTTATTAATATATTATAAGTTCTAATATATTAATATGAAATCATATTATTTAATTAGTATTGATCTAAAATTAATTTAGAATTAATTTGGTGATCAAAAGTGTGACTAATTAAATATGGACTCTTGTATTTATATAGTGTGGGCTAATGCTTATTTAGAATGGGCTAGGCTTGCATGGTATGTCCATGGATAGTCCATGGAGCTTTAACCCATGGATCTCATGGAAATGAAAGGTCATGGGTATTAGGGTTTACATGGATGTAACCCTAATCCACCACACTATATAAAGGAGTCCTTGGCACTTGAAATTGCACTAGTTTTTGTGTGAGAACTAAGGGTGGCCGATTTCTAGAAGTGTTATACTATTCTCTCAAGTTTCCAAGGTTTGTGGTGATTTGTGACTTCCATTTGAGGCATCCACATTATTGGTGTTAGGCTCTCAAACTCCAAGCAATCAACCACTACTAAAAGGTATGTAACTCTACTAGCTTATTATGTTTCAAAGTTCCCCATGCCATGCTAGTTAGGTTAAGAACCTTGGAAAAGCAAATTTGCATGTATCTTAGTAAAACATAGATCCAAGGTTTCTAGGGTTGCATGTACACCATAAGAGTGTTAGAATGCTCAAAACCCTTCAGTTATATACCCGCCTCAAACAAGTTTATCCCATATTAACAAGATCAGTCCCTCCTTCCCCCAATTCTTTCAAAACCAACCCATAATTTACCAATTAGACCCCGACTTCTGAAAACCTTTCCAAATCAAGTCCAAAATGTTACCAATCAGCCCCTCCACTACAAAATCTTCTCAACTTAGGCCCAAATTTTACTCGTTAGTCCCTTCTTCCATAAATCCTTACATATTAAGTCCAAATAATACCAAACACCCCTTGACTTATGAAAATATTACAAATTAAGTCCTAAAATTACACTTTAACCCCTGGAGATTCAAATCTTGTCATTTGGCTTCCCGAAGCCAACTCCCAGCTAATTATTACTCCCTTCGTCCCAAATTAATTGTCCACTTTTGACTTTTGAAGTCTTTTTTCTTCAACTTTGACCTTAAATATTTTATTTGTGCTATATATTACTTGATGAAACTTATAAAAATAAAAATATATTTAAAATTCAATCCATTCATATATTTTGCATCAAGTATTATCTATCAAAAAGAAAAATATTTAAGGTCAAAGTTGAAGAATAAAGACTTCAAAAGTCAAATGTGGACAAATAATTTGGGACGGAGGTAGTATTTGGTTTTGGATTATTATAATATTAAATAATAGTAAGAATTACTTCTCGGGGTCCCGGGTTTATTATTTAATTATCTTATTTAAAACGAGATGTTACAATGTAACTCAATAAGCACATATAGCAGGAACATAAGGCATCTTCCTAGATCCTTAGCCCTAATCTAGCATGCAGTTCTCATACACATATAATAGGCATATAAGGCATCCTTCCTAGATCCTTAGCCCTAATCTAGCATGCAGTTCTCATAATCATATCATATCGTAACATAACATGTATGGGTATCTTGGGGAAAACTTACTTGAGCTCGGCCGGTTGCACGCATCACACACCTTGTTCTTTCTCAAAACTCATTATTTTAATTATTTTTGGAAACCCAGTTTCTTGTAAAAATCTTTCAAACCCTTGATTTGAGTCCATACACCCCAAAGGTGTGTCCGAATCCCTCAAACCAAGGCGCTGATACCAACTTGTAACATCCCAAATTTTAAGACCAAAAATTTCGCTTTTAATTAAGTAGTTTACAAAACAGTTTACTGAAAAAATCATCAATATCATATCAAACCCATAAACCCATAAGTCAAATGCCATAAAACATGTCAGAGTACAATCCCAAGAACATCATGGTGCGGAATATAATGGTGTGATGCGCTTCTACCGAGTCGACTCCTTTCCTTTCGAAGAAGAAGGACTTGAAACAAAAACTATAAACCGTAAGCACAAAGCTTAGTGAGTTCCCCCAATATACCACATACCAAACTATAAACATATTGGCAGCCATATCTGGGTGCCCGACCTACCCTGTTGAGCATACCGGGGTGCTCAACCTACCCCTGCTAGGCATACCGGGGTGCCTAACCTACCCTATGTCAGGCATATCTGGGTGCCCGACCTACCCTCCGGTGTATCTCAACCGGTTACGAGGACTATTTCACCCCTACCACTACCACAAAACAACATAACATAAACATATTGTCAGGCATACCGGGGTGCCCGACCTACCCCTTGGGTCCTTTCGACCCGATACGGGGACTATTCCCCCTACTACCACTATCACATGACATCATACCAGCTAGCACATAAAACATAATAGATAGTGGCAAACGCAGATAACTATCACAAAGACAGTTATCTGACATACAACTCCTGCTAGTGGGCCGACATTGTGGCCATAGACCCACTTCTATTGGAAGGTAACTCACCTCAATGTCATGTAGTAACTGAATTGTCCTCGGTGGTGGGATCAACTCTCCTCAAACTCCTACACATAACAATCTCCTTTAGTTACTCCTTCATATTCATATCCCCTTTAAGGGTCAATCTTGGGTAATGGTCAAGGTCAAAGTCAAAGTCAATGCCCTGGTCAAAGTCCTGGTTGACTCAACTCGCCGAGTTGGTCCATCAACTCGTCGAGTTCCATAATTCAGAGAATATCAAATTCACGATCTGATTCGTCGAGTTACCCTTAAACTCGCCGAGTTTCTCCTTATGACAGAATCGGGACTTTCCATTTGAACTCGTCGAGTTCTTCCTTGGACTCGTCGAGTTCTCCTTCATACAGTTGGGACATTTTCTTACTGACTCGGTGAGTTCATCCTTGGACTCGTCGAGTTATTGACCTTTAAGTCCAAAACACGTCTAACTGGATGAGTCATCTTCTAGACCCAACAAGTTGCTAAGTAACAGAGAAGGTTGGGGGAACCACGACCCGAATCGTCGAGTCCTAAGAATGACTCGTCGAGTCCCCCATGATCCAAAACTATACAGTCAATTTCAGTCGGGCTTAACGCATCCAAAACATAGATCTGGCCTCCTAGGGTCGATATAACACGTAAAGTTACAAACTTTACGCTCATGCATGGGCTATTTAGCTCAAAAAGCCCTAAAAAGTGGTTCATAGGATGCAGGGGACTCCCATGGCCATAAAGTTGGCAGCTTTATGCCATGGAGTCCCTCAAGGACCCTGGATCTGAAGTCACAACCCCAAAACATGCTTGCATCCATGAATGGTTCCAAAAATGGCTCCTTAAAGCCCTAAACTACTCCAAGAAAAAATCTAATAGATGAATGGTCAAGGTATAAACTTTATACCTCAAATGAGCTGGAAATGGAGCACAACCTTTGGATCTACTTGCTTTCTCTTGAATTCCCAAGCTTCTTCTTCTTTCTCAAGCTTCAAAACCACCAAGAACACACAAAAATGGCTCAAGAACACTCAAAATGGGTTAGGGTTCCGAATTAGGGTTTTCTGGACTAAGGGAGGCGATGATGGAGGCCACAATGGGGGTGTTAAGGTGTTTAAATAGGTTGCAAACCCTGAAAATGAGGGTTTCACCCTGGCAGGCCTACTCGTCGAGTCGAGGCTCCTCGAATCGTCGAGTAGACTTCAAGTCCCGCGTCCAACATATCCAATTCCTACTCGACGATTTTGGGGCCTCCAACTCGTCGAGTCCCTTAGAAAATGTGAAAAATTCTTATTTAAATACGTACCAGGAACCGGGCGTTACACTTGTCCCAAGGATCCTCTCCCTCTACCACACATAGACTCCCTGATAGACGGTAGAGCGGGTCAGGAATTTCTAACATTCATGGACGCATCAGCAGGATTCCAATAGATCCAGATGGAAACCTATGACCAAGAGGACACGACGTTTATAACTCCAACAGGTATCTACTGTTTCACTGCCATGCCATTTCGTCTTAAAAATGCAGGTGTAACGTACCAAAGACTGGTCAACAAGATGTTCAGATATCTAAGAAGCCTTCGACATCCTGGACCAATATAACGTGAAGCTGAATCCCTCCAAGTGCCACTTTGGGATGAGATCAGGTAAGTTCCTGGGATACATGGTAACCAAAAGATGAATCGAAGCAAGCCCATATCAAATCAAGGCCATCCTTGATCTAAGATCACCATCCTCGACAAAAGATATTCAGAGACTAACAGGAAGAGAGGCAACCCTAAACAGGTTCATCTTAAGATCCTCAAAAATATTCAAGGCTTTTTACGACATCTTGAAGAAGAACAAAAGATTCGAGTGGACCCAGGAACATGAAGATGCTTTCCAGGAACTTAAAAGATGTAACACCCGGGTTTTCATGTATTTCCAAATTCATCCCATGGGTTGTAATTAGATCATTTTAGTCCTTGGGGAATAAAGGAGTCAGCTCTTTTTGGATGAGGGTGTTGAAGTCTAAGTAGTTCGAGTGTTTGATGGCGTTTCGGAGCCCAAGGGTATAACCGTAATTTGATAACTCGGCCTTTTATGGATTTTGGGTTTTTTCGGGAATATTTTAGGCCATGGTGAGTTTCTAGAAGTGTAGGGCTTCTCTCCACCTTTCTGTGGATATAAAGAACGTCAAAAATGGAGTTGAAACGAAGAAGTTATGGCCGTTTGAAGTTGGAGTGGTTCGGGTGAGTGATCGTTGACTTGTTGACCAAGCTTATTTAAAGCTCACGACGTGAGCATGAAGTGATTAGGGTTACTTCCATTCAGCCTCCCTCACCTCCAAGACCTCTGGAAACCCTAATCTAAGCCTCCATTGAAGTCCTTGAGCCATTGTTGGTGGTATTGGAGTGTTAATGGTGTTTTGATTCCCTTGAAGAAGAAGAAGAAGAAGAAGAAGAAGAAGAAGAAGAAGAAGAAGAAGAAAAAGCTCTTGTGGTGATTCCTTTTTGGCAAGATAAGCTCCTCCTTGTGGCACTTCTGAGCTTATAAAACCTTGTAAGTCTCGAAGATCCCACCTTTCTCTTCTAATCTTTCTAGATCTAGATTATGGTTACCTTTCTTGCATGGATCTTGGATTATTATGCATGAGGTCCATAAAGTTGGCATCTTTATGGAACATTGAGTCATTTGCTATGCCAGGACCCTTAGATCTGGATTTTGGTGCAAGTTATGGGCTCCAAGTTTGAATCTTGATGTTATACCCATCTTTTGACCTAACTAGTGTTTAAGTCATGTATTGGACATATGTGACTAAAAAGCTTCGATTTTTATGGTCCCTGGGGTTAAGGAAGACCCTCTAGACTGTCCCATGTTAAGGCTTAATGGATTAGGAGCTTAATGCTCATTTTTGGTCCGATCCGGACTACCGACATGAGGAATGAAGCCTCACGATGTGCGCACGTATTCGAGGAAGTTTCTGGGCCAAGTCACGACCTCACGACGTGAGCCTAAGGTGCTCACGAGTCACGACGTGAGTATCACCTGTGCAAGTTTTGGACTCCTTGATTGTGAGCTAGCTTGGTATTGGACTCATCCTTTGGTTTGGGATCATAATGGACTAAGGATTTTATAATAATAGACTTCTGGTTGGGCTTGCCTTGCTGGGCTTGCCCTAATGGGCAGTGGACGATGAATTGGGCCTTAATGGGCCCAATGTAGTTAGGCCTTGTTTAGGCCCAATGGGCTTGGGCCAATTGTGGGCTTGGTTAGTTGGACCATTTATGGGATTAGTGCTTGGTGGTTTTGCTATGGGTAATTACTAAAGAATGGTTTGGTTGTTTGGTTCAGTTTGTGGAAGCCGGTTCGTAGCAGCTGTAGCAATTGTGGGATTTACCTGTCGTTCGAGGTGAGTTCTTCTCACTATATCAACAAGGTCCAAGGCACCAAGGCCAACCCTTTGGATTGTTATCCTGATTTGTTACTGTATGATCTGCTAGATCGGTATCCTGATATATAGGATGTTTCTATGTTGTTATGATCTGTTAGTTCGGTATCCTGGTAGATAGGATGTTGCCATGCCTAGTGATTTGTAGATCGGTTTGACTGTCTGTAGTCTGTTATGTGATTAGCTGATATATGTGCATATTTTTGATTGGTTGTTAAGGCTTTTCTGCTTTGTGTGTGAGCCAATAGACCGAGGCATTCCAACCCGATGATTGAGGGCCAAGAGTATTCCTTCCCGAGGATGATTGGACTCATAGTATGTTGGTATTCTAACCAGATGGTTGAGGGGCCTGGGGTATTCCAACCCGATGGTTGATTGGACCCATAGTATGTTGGCATTCCAACCCGATGGTTGAGGGGCCTGGGGTATTCCATCCCGATGGATGATTGGACCCATAGTACGTTGGCATTCCAACCTGATGGTTGAGGGGCCTGGGGTATTCCATCCCAATGGATGACTGGACCCATAGTATGCTGTTTGTGATATGTGTTATTTTGTGTTTGTTGGTATTTTGGGGGAACTCACTAAGCTTTGTGCTTACAGTTTCAGTTTATTGTTTCAGGTGCTTCAGATGTTTTGTCAAGGCGCAGGTGTGACCATACACATTCTCGCGTTTTGGACTTATGGTTTATGGGATACTCTGATATGAAACAATTTTGAAAACATTTTGTAATAACTAATGGCTTTTGGATGTTTGAAAAAGTTTTAAATTTTACTGAAATTTTATGGATGTTACAAAAGATATTTGTGTTGGGTTATGAGCAAAACAACATTCCTATGGTGTTCATGCAAACCCTAATGCTTGGATCTAGGTTTTCTATTTGTACATTCAATAATTGTCCAAGACTTACAAACCCTAATCTAGCATACAACAAAACGAAATTAACATCTAATAAACAAGTTAGAAAGTTACCTTTGATTGTTGCTTGAAGATCTTGAGATTTTGAGAACCTTAGCACCTCAAATATTGTGCCTCTAATAGATCACAAACACCAAAGCAAATTGGAGAATCTTAGAGAGAGAGAGGGGAAGGTAATTTTGGCTCTTAGAACTCTTCTTAGGGTTGGTGTAGCCGACATTATGAAGCCTAGGGATCCTTTATATTGGTGAGGAATTAGGGTTTCAGTCAAACACTTATCCGGTTGCTTAGGCTCTAAGCAAACCATAATAATCTTCCAGAATCCCTCCTTGGACGAAATCTTATGGGCTATCCATAAGGATTTCGTCCAACCCCTTTCCAAGGGTTCCTCAGCCCATCTTGCAATTATCCAATAATTACAAATTCAGTCCCTTTAATTCAATTAATCTCTTTTGACCACAAAATTAATTCTAAATAAATTTTAACCAATATTAATTAAATAAATATGATTTCTCTTTTAATATATTATTCAAATAATATATTAATAAACCATAATAACCTCTTTCTCCATTATTCATCCAGTCAAGTTGCTCTGGTGAAGGCAACCCAAAAGGACCATGCTACAACCGGGTCAAGTGCATACCAAATATAGTTATGGCTTAGACACCTAATCCAACAGTCTCCCACTTGGATAAGTCTAATAACTATAGATGCAAGTATGACTTCAAAATCTGATTAGCAATCGTAGCTCTCAAAAGCTGCTGTCGAAATCTAACACGTCCTATAGATAAGGGGTCGTATAGTCCTCCGTTATTAAGATATCGTGTGGACAATCACATGGAACATAGTCATACTTATTATCCAGCAGTTTGTTTCTCGATCTCTGGTTTTTCTGACATAGAGCTTAATTGAACACATCAATTCAGTCCTGACCGGGCCCGACACATAAGTCAAAACAAAATCATCGAGGGGCCCACGATATCACTTTTAGCCTCGTAGGATAAAAGGAATAGATAAACTTCGACTTATATGCTTGTACTATTTACTCATCAAATCGTACACAACAACGCGTTTTATAACATCAAGTTACTGATGCGTTTATACATTATCAATGCACAACCGACTCATAAACAACAACTCATATATCTAGGTTTAAAGACTATATGATATTATCGTCTCACAATCACTCGTGATTAATTCCATGAAGTGATTCATGTGAGCGTGGGTTTAATCCAATACTCAAATCATATTTCATAAGCACTTATGAACGTTGCAACAAACTTTTGCTATGTCTAAACGCTTAGACAATCTACAAGCCAATTCATGATAGTCTTCTCTCATACTTACTTCTAACGTTTGATCGACTGTGGATAGTTTAAATAATCTTATTATTTAGGAAGTCAAAACATGCAAAGTGAAACAATAGTAAAGAATTAACATAAGACAGTAACATTACTTATAAATAATACTCTTTATTTAATCATCAAATGTTAATTACAATTTATCTATTACAAATTTCTAAAAGATATATAATCACTAAAAGTAATATCGTCCTTCAGCCCAATGCTCCTAGCGTGCTGCAAGTGCTTAACACTACTCAGTCCCTTCGTACGGGGATCTGCCGGGTTATCCTCTGACGATACCCTCTTTACTACGAGGTGTCCCTCTTCTACCCGATGTCTTATAAAATGATATTTCCTGTCGATATGCCTGGATCTGCCATGATCCCTCGGTTCCTTGGTTAAGGCAACCGCACCTTCGTTATCGCAGAAAATCTCCATCGATTCCTTTATGGCCGGTACAACTCCAAGGTCTCCGATGAAGTTCTTTAGCCATATTTCCTCCTTCGACGCTTCACTCGCTGCTATGTACTCTGATTTGCACGTTGAATAAGCTACGTTATCCTGCTTGGAAATCTTCCATGTCACTGCTCCTCTATTTAGGGTAAAGACCCAGCCCGAATGAGATCAGAAATTATCCCGGTCAGTCTGAAAACTAGTGTCACTATACCCTCACACTATCAAGTCATCGCTCCCACCGAGGACAAGAGCCCAATCTTTGGTCCTCCGCAGGTACTTAAGAATATTCTTTACTGCGGTCCAATGTGCCCTACCAGGGTTCCCTTGATATCTGCTGACCATCCTCAAAGCGAAGGCCACATCAGGGCGAGTACATGTCATAGCATACATGATTGAGCCAACTGCAGAAGCATAAGGTACTCGACTCATCTCTGCTATCTCGACATTAGTACTCGGACTCTGAGTCTTACTCAACTTGGTATTGCTTTGGATTGGTAACTCCCCTTTCTTGGAATTTTCCATGCTGAAACGTTTCAACACTTTATCCAAGTAAGTACTTTGACTAAGTCCTATTAGTCTCTTACTCCTATTTCTCAAAATCCTTATCCCTAGAATATAAGCAGCTTCTCCGAGGTCCTTCATAGCGAAGCACTTGTTGGGTTTTGGTATACTACAACATCCTATGGTGCACATACAAGCCTAAATACCTTGGATCTATGTTTTCACTAATTATACATGCAAATGGTTTCCAAGGCATTAAACCTATAACTAGCATGCAATTTTTCATAAACAATACAAGATACTAGTTAGAGTAACATACCTTTTATGTGGCTTGAAGTCTTGATGTATTTGGTGTTGCTTGAAAGACTCTGGGCTTTAAGAACTTAGTGCCCCAAGTGTTGCACCTCAAATGTTTCACAAACACCATGAACAAAAGATGACTTTTTGAGAGAAGCTTCTTGTCACACAAAATCGGCTATCTCCTCCTTAGAATGCATAGGTGCCGATTTTGGTGACTATGGGTCCTTTTTATAGTGTGACAAGGTCTAGGGTCCTTTTTATAGTGTGCCCATTACCTTTCATTTCCTTAGGCTCCATGGGTTAAACCTCCATGGACTATCCATGGACCACCATATTGGTTTGGCCCATAACAACTGGCCCACACTATAAGAATTATTGATTTACCAAATAAATCCCCATATATATAATTAGTCTCTTTTGATCACAAAATTAATTCTAAATTAATTCTTGATCAATACTAATTAAATTATATGATTATTAATATATTATAACTTATAATATATTAACAAATCATAATAATCTCTTCTCAAAAATCCATCAAATTGTCCTGGTGAAGGCAACCCAAATGGACCATGCTACTCTCGGGTCAAGTACATACCATTTATAGTTATGGGCTAGACACCTAATCCAACAGTCTCCCACTTGGATAAGTCTAATAACTATTATTGCAAGTACGACCCGACTAGCAATCGTAGCTCTTAAAAGCCGCTGTCGAACTCTGATCTAGTCAATGACGTGTCCATTAGATAAGGGATAATATATTCCTCCATTATAGATATCATATGGACTGAGACATGGATTATAATTATTCTCTCTGTCCATTTGTTGTTTCCCGATTTCCGATTTATGATGACTGACTAATTGAACAAATCAAATGAGTCCAGGCCCGGCCGAGCACTTACGTTTGTCATCACCAAATCATCGAGGGGCCCACAGATATCGCTTTTATCCCTCTAAGGGTAAAAGGAATAGATAAACTTCGACCCAAATGTTCGCTTGTACTTACTCATCAAATTACACACAACGATATGTTTTATAACAACCAAGTTACTAGTTGCGTGTACATATGTCAATGTGCAACCGATGCGAACTACAACTCACACGTCTCCGTTTGAAGAATATAAGATATTATCGTCTCATGATCACTCGTGATAAAATCCATGAAGTGAGTCAAATGAGCGTGGGTTTAATCCAATACTCGAATCTTATTCCAGGAGCACTCATGAATACTGCACCTATGTCTAGGCCACCTAGACAAACTACAGACCCATTCATGACAGCCTTGCCTCATACCTAATTCCAAAGTATGATTGACCGTGGAGAGTTTGAATAACCTAGTTATCCGGGAAGTCAAAACATGCAAAGTGAAACACAAGAATAATACTAATCCTATATGGCCCCAAGCACCTTTGAGAGTAAATAAAACACCTTTTATTTAAACACCATATTGATTACTCATTATTCATTGTATACTGTTTCAAATAATCAACTTTATACTTGAAACAAAACAATATACATGCCATGCTCCAAGCATGCACACTATGTTTGTCCAAACAATAGTTATGCCATACTCCAAGTATGCACACTATGTTTGTCTATGATCCTTACTTTGTGAAATAGACCAATTGAACATGATTCCAATGATGCTCATTTCACAATCCAAATCCTTATTGTAAATGTAAGGATTCCAAATTCCTGCCATTTACTGAAATCTGTTAGAGTCTAAACTTATATGCATTGATCCTCTTGTAGTGACTATGCACAAAGTCACAAAGACTTGTCAACAGACATTACAGAGTATTCCAATGGAAACGAAGTCTCAAATTCAAAGTACATTCCTTTGAACATCCTTCGTGCATTAAGTTTTCTAATCTTACACAGATTTAATGAACAACTTCCGCCTATGGAAAGATTTCCACATTCCCATTTTGACTATCACTTCTGAACAAGAGTTGCCTCCTTTCAGAATATGTCAATATGTTCCTTCAAAATTAACACTATACTTCCAATTGTTCATGAGCAACCAATCTTTGGTAAACCTCAGATTGTCCTCGACAATGCTTAATCATTTTAGTCATATCCAATTCCAGACCTTTTCCCCTCTTAATACCCTAGGCATTTGGAAAATTTAGAAAGGATACATATTATAGCACATGTAATCGATCCTATATCCGAAGCATATGGGACACGATTCATGATTTATCACATAAAGACATGATCCTAGACCAGTCTTTTGCTACAATATTTTTTATTTGCCATGTTTTCATAATTCGACTATGAAGAGGGATGCCGTAATCATAATCAAATTTTTGAGAACGCAATATATATATATATATATATATATATATATATATATATATATATATATATATATATATATATAGAGAGAGAGAGAGAGAGAGAGAGAGAGAGAATTTTCTTATGTTGAACCATTCCAACATAAAATTCATATATATATATATATATATATATATATATATATATATATATATATATATATATATATATATATATATCCTTGACTAAAGATGATTAAAACTCAATCTAAGCTTTTAGAATTGAAATGAAGTATAATTTCCTCTCCCTTAATTATAGCAAAACAACTTTTCCCAAATGAAACTTTTGTTTTCTAAAATTAACATTGCTAACTTGCAACACTGATCATAATTATCATGCTCCCACTAACATGATATTTATTAGCATAACACTTATGCTCCCACTAGCTTTGACATGTATCCAGAAATCAGTTGGACTTCTTGAAATCAATACTTTATTGACTTTCTTACCAAAGTTCAGATTTCTGATACACGATGCTTTGATAAAACTCTATCAAAATCATACACCTTTCCTTAGACAGCTCATATGAGTGTCTAAACAATTTTTAGAACTATGAAAAGGGGTGTCGTAATCATAGTCTCAATTGTTTAGACCTTTTCCATTTCTCACAAGTCCATGTTAGTGTGCCGGTTACCCATACACTCTCCACTAACGACTTTGAGAATGTCAATATCACAATTACTATCTACTTAAAATTGTAACATCCCAATTTTCAAGGCCAAAAATTTCATTTTTAATTGAGTAACTTATAAAATAGTTTACCAAAAACATTGCCAATGTCATACTAATTTATAAAACCGTAACAACGCGTCTCAAAACCCTATCATCAATAGTAATAAAAATCAGAGTACAATGTGCGTGTGATGCGCTGCTACACCGCCGGCTCCTTCCCCTTAGATGAAGAGGTACCTGAAACCAAAACTAAAAACCATAAGCACAAAGCTTAGTGAGTTCCCCCATCATACCCATACCAGATATTGCATAATCCTCATTATCTTTCAACCGGTAACTGTCAGGCATAGCCGGGAGTTGGACTCCCCCTCGGTATCTTTCAACCGGTAACTGGGAACTAACCTCCCCTTCGGTATCTTTCAACCCGTAACTGGGAACTAACCTCCCCTTCGGTATCTTTCAACCGGTAACCGGGGACTATTTCACCCCTACTACTGCTAACACATATTAAGCATAATAATCATATCAAGCACATTAATCATATCAAGCACAGTACGCATATCACATATCAATCCTAGATAATTATCACAAAGACAATCATCTATCCAACACTCTCACTTGTGGGCCGGCATTGTGGCCGTAGACCCACCCCTACTAGAAGGAAACTCGCCTCGAAGTCGTTTAGTGTCTGCACTGATCTCGGTGTGGAAATCGACTCTCCCCGACTCCTCAATCCGTACACGACAACTCTTCTAAGTTATCAACTCATACTTGTAACCCTTACAAGGGTCACTCAATCCAAGTCAAAGTCAAAGTCAAATCCATGGTCAAAGTCAACTTTTGGTCAAAGTCAACATCTGGTTGACTCGACTCGTCGAGTTGGCCCGTCACCTCGTCGAGTCCCCATTTCCACAAAATGCCATAATCTCGTCCCTACTCGTCGAGTCTAGCAAGAGATCGACGAGTTCGCCTTCAACAACACATCAGACAATCTTCAACCGACTCACCGAGTTCGTCCTTGAACTCGCCGAGTTCATCTTCATCCATAAGAAGATGTTCAGTCTATGACTCGCTGAGTTCCCTTTGAACTCGCCGAGTCTGTCTTCATGTGCCTGGGACATTGCCTTGAACTCACCGAGTCTGTTCATCCACTCGTCGAGTCTTATGATTTGCAGGTCCCTAGTGAACCTAAACATCTGGGGGAACCTTCGATCTTAACAACTGGTCCATAAACATAAAGGATTTGGTGGAGAATACACTCCGACTCGCCGAGTCCCAAGAACAAATCGTCGAGTCCTTCTATGTCCAAAACTATACAGTCGATTATAATGGGTCTTAACGCGTCAAAACCATAGATCTGGCCTCCTAGGGTCCATTTTATACGTAAAGCTTCAAACTTGATGTACATGCATGGGGCCTTTGGCTCAAAAAGCCATAAAAGGAGGTCTACAAGATGCATGGGTCTCCCATGGCCATAAAGTTGGCACCTTTATGCCATGGGAACCCTCAATGGTTCCAGATCTGTAGCACAACCCACTTCTACACCCAATCCCGAAAATGCTTCACTAATACTTAGAAAAATATAAAAAATAGCCCCAAATCAAGATCTAAGAAATGAGTAGCTAAGGTTTCAGCTTTATACCTCAAATAAGCTGGAAAGTGCCCAAAAATCTGGATCTTCTTGCTTCCTCTTGATCTCACAAGCTTCCTTCTCCTTCTCGAACTTCAATCACACAAAAATGGCACCACAAAGCTCAAGAACACTTAAATAAGGCTTAGGGTTTCATGAACAGGGTATGGAGGTGATGGAGGTTGGGATGGAGTCCTCATAAAGTGTTTAAATAGGGTGCAAACCCTCAAATTTAGGGTTTCACTCTTACAACTCCTACTCGCCGAGTAGGTCTCCCGACTCGTCGAGTAGGTCACTTAAACCCCCGATAAATGACGAGTCTACTCGACGAGTCGGGCCTCCAACTCGTCGAGTCCCAGAGTAAATTGCAAAATTTCTTGAATTTAAATACGTACCAGGAATCAGGTGTTACAAAAATCTACTTAGTGAAAGCGTTTCCTCACCATCATTTTCATGAATCGGAGAGAAACCATATGACACTTAGATTTTATGGTGTATGTGTTCCTATCCATGTGAATTTGTCAAAACCATAATCACAAGACAAGGTTAGTGACAAATCCAAACTCGTATGGACTGAACTTGTGCAATCTTAACTTCTTGCCACTTGGTAGCACAAGGGCCTACCATTGCTTCCAAGTAGTTATGCAAACAACTGAGAACTCATAGAAATCACATGCATAGTCAACTTTAACTGGAATAGGCACAGAAATAAGAATATGTCAACACGATAGGTTATAAACCTCAATTCGTGTGCTAGTGATAAACAATACCCTTGATTAGTTCTTGAAACTTTTCAAGATGTTTAAGACTCCCACTGACCTCTTGACATATAAGATTCTCATGTCAAGAACCATTCCTTGACAAAGCAAATATTCAAGAGTTAGTGCGGATTCTTATCAAGAAAAACACTTCACTCAATTGGTCTTAGTTGGTCTTTGTTTTATCCAAAAACATCACAACTTACCAATTTCAAATGTACAAGAGTAAGGAAACATTTTACTCTACATTTGACAAGTGTTATAAACCTTCTTAAGATTATGTCACTCAAGTTACAATCTTGGAGTATGACTCTAAGAGTTGTTTTGGAACGAAGTATGATTCATCCTTTTGATTTTAACCATTTCAACAATCCACGATTCCTCTTCTTAGCCAAATAAATGCACTAAGATTTCCTTAGAGGATCAATTGTGATATGGTATCTTAATCACTAATATAATCATAAAACACTATACTAAAGTACTCTCCCATCTTTTCAGATTGGAGAAACTTTTATCTTTCTGCCTAATTTAATTCTTCTGATCGGTTCTGTCTTACATTGAAACTTTTCCAATGTTTTAGAATTATACTTAAACTTGTAAGCACAACCATATTTACTAAACTTTAGTAAATCATGACAAATATCCTTATCGTTCTTTGTGGTGGACCTGAACAGCGCACAACCAAGTGTACCCGATCTCCTAGTCCTTCACTTGACTCACATATACATGTGAACAAGGAATTAGTCTTAATTTCCCAAAGATGAAAATTCTCATTCATCATACAATACAAATTGCACGATTCCAAGTTTCTATCCAACTGAAACTTGGGTGATGGGAATCTTTCCTTATTTGGTAAATTATGACACTTCCACAAACGAAAGAATCAAATCCATTTCCCAATATTGCTATCAATGGAATCATATCAACAACAATTTTTCACAAATATCATTGTAAGGATATTTAAAAATAAATAAAATTAAAACCTTTTCTTTTATTTCAAAACTTGCGGAAAAACTTATCCTTACAATGCAAATGCATATGAAAACAATGTTGTTATTCATTCCTAGGCAACCTATCACAACTCTTAAGTAACAACTCAAAATTCTGATCACCGAACCATGCGATCGAAATCCATCTTCGCAATCAGAATCAGCATAAGCTTCCTTTCTTTTCTTTGATTCTTAAAACATCAACATGTGACCTAGTCACATCATGTAATAAGAATCTCCAAATAGGAACTTAATAGGGTTAGATAGTGGACTTTACCTGAAGTAGAGTCAAACTTTTTGACTTTACCATCCTTATGATCTCTCAGGTAAATAGGGCAGCTTCGCAACCAATGCCCCTTCCTTTGGCAATAGAAACATATGGACTCTTTGGGAATGGTACACGGGACTATCTCAGACTTAGCCTTTCTCTTTACCATTTGGTCAACCGAGTTGACTATGGCCGATCCCTTTCCATTGGGAAGAGAAAGCTTTTCTGGATTTCCAATGTTACCATTGTCAACGTCCATGGAAGTTTGGGAAGTCGATCTTCCAATAAAATTTGCTTTACCAGTGCTCCAAATCATTGCTGATTCAGCAGCACCCATCAAATAGGTAATATCATTAAGGGTCGTGTCATGGTCTGTCATATAGTAGTCCTAAAGGAACTCACTATGTGACTTAGAAAGTGATTAAAGAACCTAGTCAATAACCAACTTCCTCATGACTTTGACACCCAAATCTCCCGGCTTGTCAATATGTGACTTCATCTCCAAGATGTGAGCACACATAGACTTTGCTTGCCAATAGGGCTTGAGTGACCTTGAACTTGTGGGTTAGGGAGAATAATTGGAGGAGGTGGAGGAATTGAAGTATGATTTCCATGATCCAACCACGGGACATCATCTTCATTAGGAAAGCTTGTTCCAAGGGATTTGGGAAGATCATAGTTGTCTGAACCGGACATCTATAATGGGTGAAATGCAAGTTAGTTGATTTAAGTCCTTAATATAACACCCAATACGAAATATTAAGGCTAGGACCCAACACAATATTTTATAACTTGGAAGAGGGATGCCGTAATCCAAGCTATAAAATATTTGAAGGTAGGCGAATGACGATTCACCAATTTCCTCCATGAAAAACGAAATAGGTATTAGGTTTTAATTGGTTTGAAACTCCTAGATCTTTTGAGATTCATTGAACTATTCAATGACATGTTTAAATCTCAATTGTGCCCTCTCAAGTTTGTGACCGGGATGCCGAGGATCACAAACAAGGTATGAATAACCATGCAAATTAACTTGGTACCCTTAATCTTTATCACCTAATCGATGTGTCGGTTACCCACACGCGCTCCACCGATCTATGATAAACATTAAGTCACCCTTTGCCACTCTTACTAGTCCATGTTAGTGTGCCAGTTACCCACACACGCTCCACCAACGACTTGGTAAGGTACAAAGTGTAATTTCATGGGTTAACACCAAATTCACATTTTCCTAAGTAACTAAGATTGGGAATTTATAAGTGTTTAGTTACTTAGTATTTATCATTATACTTTTAATGAAGGGAGAATTAATGTCCTGTCAAACCCGTTCGGCTAACGACCCTCCACCAGTCAAGGAAGCGGTGGGTGAGAGTGGACACCCATTAAACTGCCATTTTATAGGTAGTAACCTTATACCCCCCTTATAGACCGGCTTCGTGAATGAGGCCTACTAACGGTAAGACTGACTTTGTTCTTATACATATATATAACTATTAACTATTAATATTTTAATAGTATAAGGGTTGAATTTTAACTTTTAAAATTCTAAGGGTTTACTTGGAATTAAAGTATTTATAGTGGGAAACTTTACAAATTCCAAAACTTGAGGACAAGTTTTGAACAATTCAAAAACTTTTGGTTTCCATAACTTATGAGTTTAAAGTAGTTTTAATGGAAAAACTCTTCAAGTTCCATAACTTGAGGACAAGTTATGGAAGACTTTAAAACATTTAAAAAATGAGACTCTTCATTTTCATAACTTATGGAAATCTTATGAGTTTTAAAAAATCATAAATGAGACTTTTCAAATAACTTGAGGACAAGTTACAAAAACACATTTTATGAACAACTTTTAGATCAATTTGGATCGAAAACAAATTATCACATAATTTTCCTATTAATCTAAACTAACTCATAAGAACAAGATGATTCAAATCAAGCAATTTTCATGTAATTAGCCTAACCACTATACTAATACAAAACATGAATCTATTGACAACTATCTTTTGAATTGGATTAGCATGAACATTACCACATAAAAAACATGTTTATAAGTTCAAAAACAGTTTGGGGGTAATGTTCCTAGTCCAATTCCAGCCAAAAAACTCGAAGATATGCTGTCAGGGGTCCAACTCGTCGAGTGCAAGAACAAACTCGACGAGTTGGATGAGTTTATGGACTCGTCGAGTCCCCTGTCCAGACAGCAAAAAAATCGATTTTTTTAGCTTTTTTCAGCAATTTGCATCAAGTATAATTTAAAACAACCTGACTCTGATACCACTGTTGGGTTTTGGTATACTACAACATCCTATGGTGCACATACAACCCTAAATACCTTAGATTTATGTTTTCACTAATTATACATGCAAATGGTTTCCAAGGCATTAAACCTATAACTAGCATGCAATTTGTCATAAACAATACAAGATACTAGTTAGAGTAACATACCTTTTATGTGGCTTGAAGTCTTGATGTATTTGGTGTTGCTTAAAAGACTTTGGGCTTTAAGAACTTAGTGCCCCAAGTGTTGCACCTCAAATGGTTCACAAACACCATGAACAAAAGATGACTTTTTGAGAGAAGCTTCTTGTCACACAAAATCGGCTATCTCCTCCTTATAATGCATAGGTGCCGATTTTGGTGACTATGGTTCATTTTTATAGTGTGACAAGGTCTAGGGTTTCATCCATGCAAAACCCTAATGCCCATGACCTTTCATTTCCTTAGGTTTCATGGGTTAAACCTCCATGGACTATCCATGGACCACCATATTGGTTTGGCCCATAACAATTGTCCCACACTATAAGAATTATTGATTTACCAAATCAATCCCCATATATCTAATTAGTCTCTTTTGATCACAAAATTAATTCCAAAAAATTCTTGATCAATACTAATTAAATTATATGATTATTAATATATTATAATTTATAATATATTAACACATCATAATAAGCTCTTCTCAAAAATCCATCAAATTGTCCTGGTGAAGGCAACCCAAATGGACCATGCTACTCTCAGGTCAAGTACATACCAATTATAGTTATGGGCTTAGACACCTAATCCAACAACACTTCCCAAGCCAGGACTTAACCTCCTGCAAGGTTAGGACGTTGTTTCCTATGAGTAGTATGTCATCCACATACAAAATGAGAAAGCTAACTATACTCCCACTGGATTTGACATATACACAGGACTCATCCTCGCTTCTTGAGAAACCAAACTATTTGACTTTCTCATCGAAACAAAGATTCCATCTACGAGACGCTTGTTTCAATCCATAAATGGATATCTCAAGCTTACATACTCTATTAGGGTGCTTCGCATCGAAAAAACCCTATGGCTGACACATGTAAACATCTTCAGCCAACTTTCCATTAAGGAAAGCGGTTTTGACATCCATCTTCCATATTTCATAATCATGAAACACAGCTATGGCTAGCATAAACCTTAAAGACTTAATCTTTGCTACTGGTGAGAAGGTCTCATCATAGTCAACTCCAGGAGTTTGAGTAAAGCCCTTCACAATCAATCGCGCCTTATATGTGTGTACTTTCCCATCCATGTCGGTCTTCTTCTCGAAGATCCATTTGCACCCGACCGTCTTACGACCTCGCACATTGTCAAACAAGTTCCAAACTTGATTGTCATACATGGACTGAATCTCGCTGTCCATAGCCTCTTTCCATTTCACAGACTCCGGGCCTGCCATGGCTTCCTTGTAGTTGTTAGGTTCATCTAAATTTGTTAGTGTGTTATCACTAATAAACGTATCACCCTTAGCAGTTATATGGAAACCATATAATATAGGTGGAACACTAACTCTACTGGAACGTCTAAGAGGTAAGGACTCGTCAATCGGTTCAACAGGAGTTTCCTCCTCGGGTTGAATGTCAGTGTTAGAGGTTCCTTCATCGCTTGATTCTTGAAGCTCTTCATGATCAATTTGCCTCCCACTATCCTCTTGGCATATGAGTTCTTGTTCTCGGAAAACCCCTCTCCTCGCAACGAAGACAACATTGTCATTCGCTCTATAGAAGAGATATCCAAAGGACTTCTGCGGATAGCCGATGAAAATACACTGCTCACTACGAGGCTCGAACTTGTCGTGAGTCTCTCGTCTTACGAAAGCCTCGCAACCCCAAATCTTGATATGTGCCAAGGAGGGAACTTTTCCTGTCCACATCTCGTGAGGTGTTTTGGCAACCTTCTTAGTCGGCACTAGATTAAGGATATGGGCGGTAGTCTCTAAGGCATACCCCCAGAATAAGATAGGTAACGAAGCTCGACTCATCATGGAACGAACCATGTCTAACAAGGTTTGATTGCGCCTCTCCGCCACACCATTCAACTGCGGTGTTCTAGGTGGCGTCAATTGTGAAACGATTCCGCATTCCTTGAGGTAGTCGTGGAATTCAATACTAAGGTACTCACCTCCTCGATCGGATCATAGCATCTTAATTTTCCTGCCCAACTGATTCTCCACCTCTTGCTTAAACTCTTTGAACTTTTCAAAGGTTTCTGACTTGTGTTTGATTAAGTAGATATACCCATATCTGTTATAATCATCAGTAAAAGTCACATAGAAGCGGTTCGCATCCCTTGTGGTGGATCTAAAAGGTCCACATACATTTGTATGTATGAGATCCAATAAACCCTCACCCCTTTCACAAGTACCAGTGAAGGGTGGCTTGGTCAACTTTCCAAGTAAACAAGATGCGCACGTATCATCCGACTTGAGGTCGAATGACTCCAACACTCCATCCTTTTGGAGTTGGGCTATGCGCTTCTTGTTGACATGTCCAAGACGACAATGCCACAAGCATGCTTTGTCCAAACCATTGGACGAATCAATGTGCAACACATTATTTCCTAAGTTATCTACAACATTCACAGTTTCATATACTCCATTACAAGGCAATGCTTCAAAATAGAAAGTACCATTCAAGAAAGCATTAATAGAACCAATTTCATTATTAAACAAAAATCTAAAACCTTTTATGTAGAAACAATCATTTAAATCTAATCCTAACCCACTACTAAGCACTAAAGAGTAAACTCCAATATTGGTGACATGCGACCCTTTCCTATTCCCCATGATCAGGTCCATCTTCCCATGCTCCACATCCCTACTTCTTCTTAGAACCTGCAAATCAGAACAAATGTGAAAACCACATCATGTATCCAGGACCCAAGAAATAGCATATGATGAGTTATTAGATTGAATAATATAAATACCTGCGAAGGATGGCTTTATCTTCCCATCCTTGATGTCCTGCAGATACTTCGGGCAGCTTCGTTTCCAATGCCCTTTGCTGTGACAGTAGAAGCACTCTGCTTCTTTTGGGTTAGAAGAAGGGGTAGTAGAACCAGGTTTGGTCCCATTATAAGAGGAACCATCATGGGGTTTACCCTTGTGGCTCTTAGAAGGAGCCTTCCTCTTCTTCCCTTTCTCCTTGCCCAATAGCTAAGACAGGGGCATCAGCAGTAGGAGTAGATGCAGTAGATTTGCCTTTCAGACTACTCTCAGCAGTCCTTAGCAGGCCTTGAAGCTTGCTCAGAGTGACCTCCTCCTTGTTAATATGATAGGTCATACGAAACTGGTCGTAACAAGGAGGCAATGAGTGAAGAATGATATCTATAACCAGCTCCTCGTCGAAGTTCACATTTAACTTCAACAAGCGGTCCACGAATCTCTGAATTTTTTGCAAGTGGGTCGTGATGGACTCTCCATCCTTCATTTTGGTAGTGATCATCGAGGCGATGATCTCGTACCTCTCCTGCCTTGAACTTTGATGGTAACGTTGTTGGATTAATGTCTAAGTCCATAACTATATTTAGTATGTACTTGACCCGGCCCGGCATGGTCCATTTGGGTTGCACTTCACCGGCACAATTTATATGGATAGTCTTTTGAGAATAGTATATTTATGATTTATATTAATATATTATAAGTTCTAATATATTAATATGGAATCATATTATTTAATTAGTATTGATCAAGAATTAATTTAGAATTAATTAAGTGATCAAAA
Organism: Lactuca virosa; assembly: GCF_052849685.1. NCBI lineage: Eukaryota > Viridiplantae > Streptophyta > Magnoliopsida > Asterales > Asteraceae > Lactuca > Lactuca virosa. The sequence continues at coordinate 99,421,203 of NC_136428.1, read as the reverse complement.
AGAACTAATTAAATATGGACTCTTATATATATGGAATGGGCCAAGTTCATTTAGGTTGGGCTAACTTTTCATGGATGGTCCATGGAGCTTTTAACCCATGAATCCTATGTAAATGAAAGGTCATGGGTATTAGGGTTTACATGGATGTAACCCTAATCCTCCATAATGTATAAAGGGGTCCTTGGCTCACAAAATTGGCACAAGTGTGTGAAAATAAGAGTGGGCCGATTTTAGTGTGCATACATATTCTCTCAAGTTCTTCCAAGGTGTTTTGGTGATTTGTGATTCCATTTGAGGCTTCCACACTATTGGGGCTAAGCTCTTAAAGCTTGAAGACATCAAGCTACATCAAAAGGTATGTCATCTAACTAGAACTTTGTAGTATAGGTGCTTCATAATATGCTAGTTAGGATGAAACCTTGGAATAGTTAATATTTGCATGTATAATAGAGAAAACATAGATCCAAGGTTTATAGGTTTGTATGTACACCATAGGAGTGTTAGAATGCTCAAAACCCAACAGTGGTATCAGAGCCATGGGTTGTTTTCTGTTATATTGATGCAAATGTTTTATTTTCAAGTTGAAAAAAAAAGGAAAAAAAAACATGACGTTTGTCAAATTTTAAGATAATTACTTGTTTTTTGAAAAACGAATTATTTGTAAAATTTGAATCATTTGTTATATGAGTTGAATTAGGTCAAATTTAGTAAAAGATAAAATGATATGATTATTTTATTAGTTTTAAAAGTTTGATCTAAATGTTTTAAGGAGTTACATATTTTGTCATAAAATTTTGGAGCTCAAAAGTTTTTTTTTAAAGTTGTGATCTTAAGGGTTTTTGAAACTTCCATAAGTTATGGATATGAAAGTTTTTTTTTAAAAAAATAATTTTGATTCAAAGTTTTTATGGAGTTACAAAATTTGGTGTTAATGTTTTAAAGAATTCCATAACTTGTTCTTAAGTTATGGAACATGGAAAGTTTCATCATAAAACACCATTAATTCCATAAGTTATGGAATCCAAAGGTTTTCAAGAATTACAAAACTTGCCCTCAAGTTTTGGAATTTGATAAAAGTTTTTTATGAAAAAAAGAATTGAATTCTAAAACTCTTGGGTTCATAACTTAAACAATTAATTAAATGGTTTTAATTTTGAGTTTAATAATTGGAATTATGATGTTTTGTTGAATAGTTCAAATTAACTTATGGACTTTATTAATAGTTAATTAAAGCGTTTAATTAAAAGAGTATTATTAAATCCATAAATATATGGTTTGAGTTTAATTAAATTAAAAGTCTAGTTTAATTAATAGATTAAACCACCAAGTATTTTAAATGTCTAAAATACACCCTTATACTATTATAATATTAAAAGTTTAATATATTATATGTATAAGAGCAAGTCGTCTTACCATTAGTAGGCCTCATTCACGAAGCCGGTCTATAAGGGGGGGGGGGTATAAGGTTACTGCCTATAAAATGACAGTTTAATGGGTGTCCACTCTCACTCACCGCTTCCTTGACCGGTGGAGGGTCGTTAGCCGAAAAGGTAGGACAAGGACTATAATTCTCCCTTCATTATAAGTATAATGATAAATACTAAGTAACTAAACACTTATAAATTCTCAATCTTAGTTACTTAGGAAAATGTGAATAAGGTGCTAATCCATGAAATTACACTTTGCACTTTGTTTAAGCTGTTAGTGGAGCGTGTGTGGTTAACCGGCACACTAACCTGGACTTAACAAGGTAGGCAAAGGGTAACTTAATGTTTATCATAGTATCGTTGGAGCGTGTGTGGTTAACCGGCACATCGATTGAGGGGTAAATATTAAGGGTACCAAGTATATTTGCATGGTTACTTCACACCTTGTTTTGTGATCCTCGGCATCCCAGTCACAAAACCTGAAGGGCACACTCGAGATTGAAACATGCCATTGAAAAGTTCAATGAATCTCAAAAGAATCTAGGAGTTTCAAAACCAATTAAAACCTAATAATACATTTCGTTTATCTTGGTGGAAATTGGTGAATCGTCATTCACCTACCTTCAAATATTTTATAGCTTGGATTACGGCATCCCTCTTCCAAGTTATAAAATAGTTTGTTGGGTCCTAGCCTTAATATATCATATTGGGTGTTATATTAAGGACTTAAATCAACTTTACGTGAATTTCTCCCATTGTTGATGTCTGATTTAGACAACAATGATCTTCCCAAACCAAGCTTTCCTAATGAATATGACTTCCCGAGTTTGGCTCATGGAAGTCATACTTCTCTTCCTCCACCTCCTCCAATTATTCTCCCTGACCCACAAGCTTAAAGACTTGAAAAGTTCAAGATCACTCAATCCCTACTCACAATAAAACATCAAATTGGAAGTCCTGTGTGCACTCATGTCTTAGGACTGAAGTCACACAGTGACAGTTTAAGAATGTTGGGTGTCGTTGTCCCAAGGAAGTTGGCTATTGACTGCGTGTTTTAGTCACTTCCTGAGTCATATAGAAAGACTACTATGTGACAGATCACGACATGACCCTAATGGATCTTTCTTATTTTCTTATTGATGCTGAATCAGAAATGATTTGGTGCAACAGTCAAGCAAATATGGATGGAAGGTCTATTTCTCAAACTTCCATGGACATGGACAATGGTAACATTGGAAGTCCAGAAAAGCTTTCTCTTCCCAATGGAAAGGGCTCGGCCTTGGTCAACCCGGTTGACCGGAAGGTAAAGTGAAAGTCTAAGTCTGGAATAGCCTTTTGTACCATTCCCAAAGAGTCTATATGTTTTCAGTGTGAATAAAAGGGGCATTGGAAGCGAAGCTGCCCAAGCTACCTGAAAGAAAGAAGAATCAACAGTTTGACTCTGCTTCAGGTAGGTCCACTATCTAACTCTATTAAGTTACCAGTTGATGATTCTTAATACAAAATGTGACTCGGTTGCATTTTGATATTTAGTAGGATCAAGCAAAGGGAAGGAAACTTAAAGAAAAGAGTATGCTGAATCTGATCGCGAATATGGATTTCTATCGCTTAGTTGAAGATCGGATTCTTGAGCTACTTCTTAGGAGTTATGATAGATTGCTAGGAAACATGTAATAGCATAGTTTTCATTTCAAGTTGCATTATAAGGAAAAGTTTTTCCGCATTTTTATAAATAAATAAAAGTTTTACTTTATTTTATATCTCCTTGCAATGGCATTTATGAAAACTTGATGTTTGTATGTTTCTAGCAACATTGGAAAAATGAATTTGATTCTTTCATTTGTGGTAGTGTCTAAATTTACCAAGTAAGGAAATATTCTCATCACCTAAGTTTCAATTGGACCGAAACTTGGAATCATCCAAGTTGTATAGTATGATGAATGAGAAGTTTCATTTTTGGAAAAATTTAAGACTAGTTCCTTGTTCACATGTATATGTGAGTCAAGTGAAGGACTAAGGGATCAAGTACACATCCTTGTGCACTGATCAGAGTCCACCACAAAAGATCGATAAGACTACTCGTCATGATTTACTAAATTTTAGTAAATATGGTTATACTTACAAGTTTAAGTATAATTCTGAAACATTGGAAAAGTCTCAATGTATGGCAGAACGAATGGGAAGAATCAAATTAGGCAGAAAGATAAAAGTTTCTCAAATCTGAAAAGATGGGAGAGTACTTTAGTATCATGTTTGTGATCATCTTAATGATTTAGAAATCATATCACAATTAGTCCTCTAAAGGTCATCTTAGTGCATTCTTATGACTAAGAAGAGGAGTCATGAATTGTTGAAATGGTTAGATCAGGAAGATGAGTCATACTTCGTTCCAAAACAATTCTTAGAGTCATACTCCAAGATTGTAACTTGAGTGACATATCTTAAAGAAAGGTTTAAAACACTTGCCAAATGTAAGAGTAAAAGTGTCCTACTCTTGTACATTTGAAATTGGTAAGTTGTGATGTTTTGGATAAAACAAAGACCAACTAAGGCCAATTGTGTGAAGTGTTTGTCTTGATAAAGAATCTGCACTATCTCTTGAATATTTGGCAAGATAGTCTTATATGTCAAGAGGATAGTGGGAGTCTTAAAGATCCTAAAAAGAATTTCAAGAACTAATCAAGAATAAAACCTGAGGTTCTTCACTAGCACACGACTTGAGGTTTTTAACCTATCGTGTTGACATATTCTGTGCCCATTCCAGTTAAAGTTCTCAATTGGTTGCATAACAACTTGGAAGCAATGGCAGGCCCTGTACTGCCAGGTGGCAAGAAGTTAAGATTGCATAAGTTCAGTCCATATGAGTTTGGATTTGTCATTATCCTTGTCTTGTGACTATGGTTTTGACGATTCACATGGATAAGAACACATACACCATAAAATCTAAGGGTCATAAGGTTTCTCTCCGATTCATGAAAATGATGGTGAGGAAACACTTCCACCAAGTAGATTTGAAGCAGATGGCAAAAGGTCTAAACAATTGAGACTATGATTACGACATCCCTTTTCATAGTTCTGAAATTGTTTAGACACACATGCATGCTATCTAAGGAAAGGTGTATGATTTTGATAAAGTTTTATCAAAGCATCTCGTATCAGAAATCTGAACTTTGGTAAGAAAGTCAATAAAGTATTGATTTCTAGAAGTCCAGCTGATTTCTGAGTACATGTCAAAGCTAGTGGGAGCATAAGTGTTATGCTAATAATCATCATGTAAGTGGGAGCATGATAATTATTGTTAGTGTTGCAAGTTAGCAATGTTAATTATAGAAAACAAAAGTTTCAATTCGTGAGGCTGCAGGGATTGAAAAAGTTGTTTTGCTATAATTAAGGGAGAGGATATACTTCATTTCAGTTCTAAAGGCTTAGATTGAGACCTTAATCATCTTTAGTCAAGAATATATATATATGAATTTCATGTTGGATTGGTTCAACTTAAGGAAATTCTATATATTGCGTTCTCAAAATTCGATTATGATTACGGCATCCCTCTTCATAGTCAAATTTTGAAAACATGGCAAATAAAAATATTGTAGCAAAAGACTGGTCTAGAATCATGTCTTTATGTGAGACATCATGAATCGTGTACCATTTTCTTTGGGTACAGGATCGATTGCATGTGCTATAATATTTGTCATTTCTAAATTTTTCCAAATGCCCAGAGGCATTAAGAAGGGAAAAGGTCTAGAATTGGATATGACTAAAATGATTAATCAATTGTCGAGGACAATCTGAGGTTTACCAAAGATTGGTTGCTCAGGGACAGTTGGAAGTATAGTGCTAATTTTGGAAGGACCATATTGACATATTCTGAAAAGAGGCATCTCTTATTCAGAAGTGATAGTCAAAATGAGAATATGGAGTTGTCTCCATAGGTGGAAGTTATCTGTGTAAGATTAGAAAACTTAATGCAAGAAGCATGTCCAAAGCAATGTACTTTGAATATGAGACTTAGTTTCCATGGAGTTGATCTCCATTGGAATACCTTATAATGACTGTTGACAAGTCTTTGTGACTTTGTACATATTCATTACAGGAGGGTCAGTGCATATAAGTTTAAAATCTTAACAGATTTCGATAAATGATAGGAATTTGAAATTCTCACATTTTTCGATAAGGATTTGGGAGTGTGAAATTAGAATCATTGAAATTATGTTCAATTGGTTTATTTCACAAAGTAAGGATCATAGACAAACATAGAGTGCATACTTGGTGTATGGCAAAGCTATTGTTTAAGAAAAACATAGTGTACATGCTTGGAGCATGGGACAACTAGTGTTTTTAATTCAAGTATAAACTTGATAAAACCGAAACAATGAATAATGAGTAATCAGTATGGTGATAAATAAAAGTGTTTATTTATATTCATAGGGTTTGATACCATATTTGATTCATTTATTCTTGTGTTTCACTTTGCATGTTTTGACTTCCAGAATAACTAAGTCGCTCTTCCTGAATGATTAAGTTATTCAAACCATCCACAGTCGGTCATATGTTGGAAGTAGATATGAATCAAGACTGTCATGGGTTGGTTTGTAGAGGTCCAAGTTGGTGGACAAAGTGGTGCTACAACACTCATGAGTGCTCATAAGTTATGAGTATTGGATTCAACCCGCGCTCATTTGAATCACTTCATGGATTTTATCACGAGTGATCATGAGACGATAATATCTTATATTCTTCAAACCTAGAGATATGAGTTGTTACTATGAGTTGGTTATACATTGATTGCACGAAAACGCATTTGGTAACTCGATGTTATAAAACGTGCCTTTGTGTATGATTCAACAAGTATTAGAACAAGCCATATGAGTCGAAGTTTATCCATTCCTTTTACCTTCGGGATAAAAGCGATATCTATGGGCCCCTCGATGATTTAGCGATGGCACATGTGAGTGCTTGGCCAAGCCAGGACTGATTTGATTTGTTCAATCAGTCAGTCATCATAAATCGAAAATCGGGAAACAACAAATGGACAGAGAGAATGATTATAATCCATGTCTCAGTCCATATGATATCTAGAATGGAGGAATATATGATCCCTTATCTAATGGACAAGTCATTGACAAGGTCAGAGTTCGACAGCGGCTTTAAGAGCTACGATTGCCAGTTAGATTTTGAAGTCATACTCAATAATAGTTTTAGACTTATCCAAGTGGGAGACTGTTGGATTAATGTCTAAGTCCATAACTATATTTGGTATGTACTTGACCCGACCCGGCATGATCCATTTGGGTTGCACTTCACCGGCACAATTTATATGGATAGTCTTTTGAGAATAGTATATTTATGATTTATATTAATATATTATAAGTTCTAATATATTAATATGGAATCATATTATTTAATTAGTATTGATCAAGAATTAATTTAGAATTAATTAAGTGATCAAAAAGAACTAATTAAATATGGACTCTTATATATATGGAATGGGCCAAGTTCATTTAGGTTAGGCTAAGCTTTCATGGATGGTCCATGGAGCTTTTAACCCATGGATCCTATGTAAATGAAAGGTCATGGGTATTAGGGTTTACATGGATGTAACCCAAATCCTCCATAATGTATAAAGGGGTCCTTGGCTCACAAAATTGGCACAAGTGTGTGAAAATAAGAGTGGGCCGATTTTAGTGTGCATACATATTCTCTCAAGTTCTTCCAAGGTGTTTTGGTGATTTGTGATTCCATTTGAGGCTTCCACACTATTGGGGCTAAGCTCTTAAAGCTTGAAGACATCAAGCTACATCAAAAGGTATGTCATCTAACTAGAACTTTGTAGTATAGGTGCTTCATAATATGCTAGTTAGGATGAAACCATGGAATAGTTAATATTTGCATGTATAATAGAGAAAACATAGATCCAAGGTTTATAGGGTTGCATGTACACCATAGGAGTGTTAGAATGCTCAAAAACCAACAAACGTTCCATCAAATCTTGGTGCATCTCGTAGGGATAGTAGTCCTCGTAGGACTTTTGGAGTTCACCGGTCATTGTTGCGAGCATGATGCAATGAACCTTCGTAACATCTCGCTCATGAGTTTCGTAAGCAGCAATTTCTTCAGGAGTAGCAGTGTTGACATTGACCTCTTTCAGCTCCTTGTCGAGAACATACTCTTTGTCCTCGTAGCGGGTGACCATTCGAATGTTGCGGATCCAATCATTGAAGTTGGTCCCATCGAATATCACCCTCCCACACAAGTTCATGAGTGAGAATGAGCCAGAAGGGGTCGAGCCAGAAGCGTTGTTGTTTTGAGTGGACATTTGAAATAGAAAAGGAACAAAGTTTAGATTAGATAATTATCCCCAATTAAACACCCAAAGGTGAAATTAGGGCTAGGACCCAACATGATTATTTACAATTCAGAAGAGGGATGTCGTAATCTAATTGCAAATAATATGAAGGTAGGTAAATGACGATTTACCAATTTCCACCATGAAAAACGAAAAAGGATTTTAAACTTTAAATGAATTGAAATTCCTAGATTCTTTTGAGATTCATTGAACTTTTCAATGGCATGTTTAAATCTCGATTATTCCCTTTAAGTTTGTGACTGGGATACCGAGGATCACAAACAAGGTGTGAATAACCATGCAAATGTACTTGGTACTCTTGATGTCATTTACCACCTAATCAATGTGCCGGTTAGCCACACATGCTCCATTGATCTATGATAAACATCAAGCTACCCTTTGCCACCTTTCTAGTCCCAAATTAGTGTGCCAGTTAACCACACACGCTCCATTAACGACTTGGCAAAGTGCAAAGTGTAATTTCATGGAATAGCATACAGTTTCACATTTTTCCTAAAGTAACTAAGATTGGGAATTTATAAAAGCATTTAGTTACTTTATATAATCATTATACTTATTAATGAGGAACTTGTTGCCCTATCCTACCCGTTCGGATAATGACCCTCCACCAATCAAGGAAGCGGTGGGTGAGAATGGACACCCATTAAACTGTCATTTTATAGGCAACACCCTTATACCCCCTTATAGATCGGCTTCGTGAATGAGACCTACTAACGGTAAGACTAGCTTTATCTTATACATATATATATATATATATATATATATATATATATATATATATATATATATATATATATATATATATATTATTAATCTTTTAATATTATAATAGTATAAGAGTTGAATTTTAACTTTTAAAACTCTAGGGTTTAGAATTTAAATATTTCAAAATTAAAACTATTAATCAAAAATTTAAATTCCAAAACTTGAGGGCAAGTTTTTGAAACTTTTCAAAACATCTTTTAAATCAAATTTGAAAAATAATTAATTAATCATATTATTAATATTTATCACATAATTTGACCTAATCTATTTTCTTTACTAGATAATTCAAATAAAAAATACAAATAATCAATTTTATCTTATAAAACAAGTAATTATCTTATTTATGACAATTATACTTCAATTGAATTAGGATAATCAATACCATATTGAAAAAATAGAGTTTATCAGTCAAAAACGTTTTTGGTAATTATCCCAATTCAATTTTAGTCAAAATCCCGAAAAATCAGCCACCAGACGAGCCGACTCGCCGAGTCACAGAACTGGACTCGTCGAGTTTATCTGGTGACTCGACGAGCCCATCAGTCAGAGGCATGATTTTTCGAATTTTGAGCTTGAACAAATTAGTTATGCATCAAATACAAAAGAGAAACGATCTAGGCTCTGATACCACTATTGGATTATGAGCAAAACAACATTCGTATGGTGTTCATGCAAACCCTAATGCTTGGATCTAGTTTTTCTATTTGTACATGCAATAATTGTCCAAGACTTGCAAACCCTAAGTTAGAAAGCTACTTTTGATTGTTGCTTGAAGATCTTGAGCTTTTGAGAACCTTAGCACCTCAAATGTTGTGCTTCTAATAGATCACAAACACCAAATAAAATTGGAGAATCTTAGAGAGAGAGGGGAAGGTAATTTCGGCTCTTGGAACTCTTCTTAGGGTTGATGTAGCCGAAATTATGAAGCCTAGGGATCCTTTATGTAGGTGAGGAATTAGGGTTTCAGTCAAACACTTATCTGGTTGTTTAGGCTCTAAGCAGCCCATAAGAATCTTCCAGAATCCCTCCTTGTACGAAATCTTATGGGCTATCCATAAGGATTTCGTCCAACCTCTTTCCAAGGGTTCCTCAGCCCATCTTGCAATTATCCAATAATTACAATTTCAGTCCCTTTAATTCAATTAATCTCTTTTGACCACAAAATTAATTCTAAATTAATTCTTGACTAATATTAATTAAACAAATATGATTTCTCTTTTAATATATTATTCAAATAATATATTAATAAACCATAATAACCTCTTTCTCCATTATTCATCCAGTCAAGTTGCTCTGGTGAAGGCAACCCAAAAGGATCATGCTACAACCGGGTCAAGTGCATACCAAATATAGTTATGGCTTAGACACCTAATCCAACAATTTGAGTTCACCACCCCTATTGATAAAACCATTAGACGGGGAACCACTCCTTCTTTACCTTTCAGTATCCTCGAACGCGGTAAGTGCAGTATTAGCTAAGGATCTCAATGGGGACCAACATCCCACCTACTATGTAAGTAAAAGTCTCCTGGATCCTGAGACCAGGTATTGCCAACTTGAAAATCTTATACTTGCATTAGTAATAGTTTCTACTAAATTAAGGCATTATTTTGAAACACACCCTATAACTTTTAGAACTAACTATCTCATTAAGAGTGTTATGAGAAAACCATAAATGTCAAGAAGGACGGCAAAGTGGTCCGTGAAGTTAAGCACATATGACATAAAATACGAATCAAGATCTGCTATAAATTCTCAAGAATTGGCAGATTTTATGGCTGGCTTTAGTGATGATCTAAGAGCCGAAGTCGAATAGAAGCCACACAACTTGTAGAAGAAGAGAACATGGGAAGATGGACGCTATTCACAGATGGAACATCAAACCAAACAGGAACTGGATTGGGGATCATACTAAAATCGCCACAGGGGGACATCCTACCCCAAGCAATTAGTTGTGAGTTTAATGCAACCAACAACGAAGCAGAATACGAGGCACTGATCATGGGACTATAGCTAGCCAAAGATCTTCAAATCAAGGATCTTCAGGTATTCGTCGATTCTTTATTATTAACTAACCATTTTAATGGATCTTATGCAGTAAAAGGAGACAAGCTAGCACTATATCTCTAGATCCTCAAAAAACCTGGCCTTATAATTCGAAACATTTAGCCTAAACCAGGTTCCTAGATAAGACAATGCTGAAGCAAATGCCTTGTCTAATCTAGGATCTTCCCTAAGGATCCAGCCAGAAACCAGGATCTCTATAACCCACGTGTTGATCCCGAAAATTGAGGATCCTTCCAAGATACTGAAGGATCCCGACAATCAAGTGGAAACTACTGACATCGCTACAATCGTAGATCCCATCAAGATCCCAACATCAATGATCTCTCTCCAACCTTAGGATCCTGGATCCAAACCATTATGGAATACCTCAAGAATGGCACGATCCCTAAGGAAGAGAAAAGAGAAAGGGAATTCAGAACAAGGATCTCAAGGTTTGTTATAATGCAAGGTAAGTTATACAAAAAATCTATATCAGGTCCATACCTTAGGTGCCTAGAAGATCATGAAGCTGCAGAGGTCCTAAAGGATATACATGAAGGATACTGCGACAACCACATTGGGGGCAGATCCTTATGCTCCAAAGTGTTGAGTACAGGATACTACTGGCCAACCATGAAGAAAGATTCCTTCCTTCATGCCTAGAAATGTGATGCTTGTCAAAGACATATCAACATTCTGTAACAACCAGCAGAACCTCTACATCCTATCATCTCCCCATGGCCATTTATGAAATAGGTAATGGATATAGTGGGTAAATTTCCAGTAGCTCCTGGAGGATAGGTCTTCAAGCTAGTGATGACTGACAACTTCTCAAAATGGATAGAAGTCGAAGCGTTCGTCCAAGTAGGAGACAAAGAGGTAGTTTCCTTCATCAAATGTAACATCTTGACCAGGTTCGGGATCCCGGCCGAAATTATATGCGACAATGGATCCGAATTCATAAGCAAAAGGACAAGGGACTTTTGCACAAGTTGGGGAATCAAAATGGTAATGTATACTCCTGTCCTCCCTCAAGCCAACAGCCAAGCAGAATCCAACAAAAAAATTATAGTCAACAACTTGAAGAAAAGGTTAGATGAAAAGAAAGGAAGATGGGCAGAAGAATTTCCTTTCGTATTATGGGCAGATAGAACCACTTCCAAGGTAGCTACGGGCTAAACCCCATATTCATTAGTGTTTGGAATGGAAGAAATGATTCCCACTGAAGTGGTGATCCCAAAAACAAGATACCTACTTCAAAACCAAGAGGACAACGACATGATCCTGGCCCAGGATCTTGATAGTATAGATGAACTTAGGGATCTTGCCAAAATCCGTATTGCTTCTCATCAACAGAGGATCACCAAGGCGTACAACAAAAATATAAAAGTCAGAAGATTCCAAATAAGAGACTTGGTACTAAGGAAAACATTCCAAAATACCAAGGATCCTAGTGCATGTAAACTGGCACCTAAGTGGTAAGGGCTATATCTCATAAATGTCGAAGCAGGAAAGGGGGCATATTGGTTGGCCACCCTAGATGGAAATATCTTGCCAAGATCTTGGAATGCTATACATCTCAAAGGCTATTTTATGTTAGTAAGATTAGTCATTTCCCAACACACTTAAGGTACGCATGCTATTTACCTTTTACCCTTTATTTTTATTACTATTTATTCTCTTCAAATACCATTACAAACTTAAGCATCGGAGGGGCGTTAGCTAGGCTAACACCCACCCCCAACTAATGTTTGTTGCACGTAGGGACTTAAAGATCCTTACCTGTAAGGATCTTGACGGATGAATATTCAAGGATCCTAACACTTAAGGTTCCTGACCTCTAAGGATCTTGACAGCTGAATATTCAAGGATCCTGACGTTCAAAAGACCACTGGCATAAAAGAGTTCCATGACTGCAAACATCCGATAATTCACAATATGAATTTCCCAAGAATAAAGACTGATCATCTCTCCTACGAATAAGGATACTTAATCCCCTATAAGGTTTAAAGAGTTAATTACCTCTTTCACACGAGTTAAGGTTTATACACCTCGCTTGGATGCACGTTATCTAACTATGGGATGTGAATAAGGGGATCATTTCACGTTTTAGTGACTTGGCAACCCTCTTATTTCTAAACATAAGTTAAGATCCTAAAGTTGAAATCTAAGTTTTATAATATTTTCATGTTATATTAAGTTGGGATCCTCTACATATTATTCCTAAGGTTTATAACATTGACATGTTATCTCAGGTTGGGATCTTCCCCAAATAATACATAGGGCTTATAACATTTCATGTTATCTCAAGTTGGGATTTTCCCCAGAAAATAAATAAAATTTATAACATTTTTATGTTATCATATGATTTGGGATCCTCCCCAGAAATCTACTAAGTTTGGAATTTTTCCCAAGGTTCTTCGAGAGTTACCAACGCATTGCTTGAAGATGGGATACTCCCTAGAAAATATGTAACATTTGTAGCATCATCATGTTGCAACAATTCCTTCAGTTATTTTCCAAATTATAGTCATTTCCATTCGATTCCTAAGGAGAGATACTCCTTAAAGATTACTGAGTTAAAGACAATCAAAGATCCTCTTTGACAATCAAGGATCCTTCTATGGATGAACTCTATGATCCTATAGAATTGTAATTTTGCACTTCTCCTAGAATTGAGTCTCAAAGGTCACAAAGTCCAAAGATACTCAGGTTCTATCTATCCTTATTCCTGCTAGTATTTCTTATTGAAGATTTATCCTAAGTAGATCCCTACTATTTTGGGATCCTAATTGAAATACTAACTATTTTCAAGTTATTTCAGGATCCTGAGAGTTCTTTTGAACCCTGAACTACTTAAGATCCTGATTATAAATCCTACTACTACAATCACACAACCAAGCACGCAAAGAAATATTAAATAACCATAGCATTAAGGGGTTGCCCACTAACCCCACAAAAAAGTAAATAGTAATATTGTCTTACATCACCAAAGAAACCATAAACTACTTAAACCAAATTTTTGCAGGCCTAAACCGTTAGCTGGTTATCATTGTCTGTGTTCTTCTTTTCCACCTCACCCACCTTTGACGGCTGCCCTTCGGGATCCTGACTGGTATTCACAAGCTTACCAGTTAACTTGGCCAAAGCTTCACGCCACCCCGTCAGATCCCAAGATCCTGTGTTAGCGATATCCTCAGCTAACCTGATCTTGGTTTCCCAAACAGCTATGGAAGCACTGGACTTCACCTCCGTAATCACCGCCTCCATCTCAACATCACGCTCTTCCTCTTTCTCAGCCTTTTTTTTGCTCAACAGCTCGAACCTCCTAAGGAGATCTTCATTGGTCGCCTTCCTCTTTTTTTTCCCGCGCCTTCAGGACTCACTCAGCCTCCTCAGCCCGGATCCTTAGATCAACTACGGACTAGGAAATGTGAGCAGAAACCTGAAATAATTATGGCGTTAGTAAAAACAAGTAGGAATCAGAAACTAATGTCACACAAACACTTACAGCTTGGGAAAAAGAAAGCAACTTTTGAAGCGCCTCTTTAGCTGTGGTTTCTGAGGTCTTCCTCTTACGGGAGCTTGGGGTCTTAACAGTAAGATCGCTATGAGATTTTTTAAGAGGAAGAGGCAAGGTAGTTTTCTCCCTCTTGACTACGATCAGGCCGCTGGAAATATCGTCTTCGAGTTTAGACAAACCAAATCGTGCATTGGAGCGAGTAACCTTGATTCCTACACATCACATAAGATCCTCATTAGTTCATGATCCTCATTAATTCAGGATCCTCATTAATTCAGGATCCTCATTGATTCTAAACTATCACAGGCAAGACAAGGATTCTTACCAGTATCCATTGACGCAGTGGTGGAGGAACCTTCTTGGAGATTGGAGCAATCAAACTTGAAAGACCTATCAGCTACAAAAACAGCGAGAAACTTCTCTATCATCTCTTCGATATCCTTGGCGACATGGATGAGTTCTTCAAACTTGAAAGCTGCAAAACATCAAACGAAATAATGAAATGTGAATTCCAGGATCCTCGGTACAAGGAAAAATTATTCCTACCCTTTTTAACCCAGGTCTTCGGCAGGGAATCCCCACAAAGGATCGAATCACGTCTCACAAAGAAGTATTTCTCCTTCCAAGCAACGTCATTATGTTTTGTTTTCATAATGAGAGGGGATTTATGGGGTTAGATCCTAAGAAGTAAATGGGAGCTTCCAAAGGTAGTAAGATCATACACATGAGCCAACTCAGCTAAACCTATGTCTAGATCTTTGGAGTGGTTCAGTTTGTCGATCCAGAACAAGATCCTCCAAACAATAGGCATGGCTTGGATGTAGGAGATTTGGGTAACTTCAAAGAACATGGAGATGATCCCGTAAAAGGGGTATTTCAGACCCAAACCAAATGGGTATTTGGGAAAGCAGACCCAAGAGGAGGAAGTGAAGTCAGGTTGGTGCTTTGGATCAAAAGGTTTTAAAACATCATCATTGGAGAAAGCACCAACCGTTTTCAACGACTCGATATCGTCCTCATCGAAAGAACAGATCTCGTCATATGATAGGATCTTTTGGTCGAAAAAATCATCCTCAGAAGGAGCAAGGATGTTCTAATGAGATACGACCATTTTCTTGCCCATTGTTAGTGAAAAGAAAACTAAGGAGAAGAAGTGAGAAGTGTACCTTCAAAGATGACTGGCAAACTCGTGGATGAAAGCTAAAAGTCGCGGGGAAGAATATCCCTAATCGATTTCCTCTAGTTATGCTGATGACAGAAGAAAGAGAAAGATCGATTTGATCGGTTATGATGATTTTTCAATGGATAAATTATATCCGTTAGGATTTAAAATTCAAAACCCCCTATCATATGTGTTTCTTTTTTATTTATTTTTTGAATTATCCCTTTAAATTTTGGCAAACTAACTCTAAAATATTTCATAGGAATAATTTGGGGGCATTTGTTAGGGCTAGGATCTCAGAACTACAATCAAGATCCTCAAACCTCAGGATCCCAAACATACTTCACGATCCTGACTATTATTTTCCTTATATTTATAACAGTTATATATTCTATTATCTTTCTCACATGTGCAGAAATAATCAGCCAAAGACTTATTCTCAACGAATAGTCGTCATGACCATGCAAAATACCCGGAAGTCCAAGTCAAGTAACATCTATAAGTTGATCTCGGAGGATCCCGAAATTCTCGGAGTTCTTGTTATTAGCTTTAGACTATAAAAATCACTTGTATTCATCACACTACACACGAGACTTAGCAGACCATCAACACTTGTACTTATACACTTTACATTTTCTCTGTAATCGACCTTTTCAATCAATAAAATCATCAATGCAGGTGATCATTATCACCCCCAAGGTTTTATGCCGGAGATCCTAGCAAGGATCAAGGGATTTCCTTGTAAACAACTTGTGTCAATTTGATCAACTTATACTTGCATTATTCAGAACATCAGAGTCTCTCATACACTTTGGTCGTTTCTTGTTTGTTCATTTTTTGACCAAAACAGTTTTTGTAACGCCCGTGTTTCCAGGCTAAGCATTAGTATGATGATGTAATAGTTAGGGTCGACAGTTTTAACCTACTTTG
This sequence comes from Lactuca virosa, assembly GCF_052849685.1. Lineage (NCBI taxonomy): Eukaryota > Viridiplantae > Streptophyta > Magnoliopsida > Asterales > Asteraceae > Lactuca > Lactuca virosa. The sequence continues at coordinate 99,404,980 of NC_136428.1, read as the reverse complement.
AAGTAATAAAAAGGAATTACTTGAATATTATGTGAATTATGTGATTTTATGTGCATTATACTTAGTTATAAAAATATAACAAGTTAAGAATAAAAATAAGCGTCGAAAATAAAATGTTAGATAAACCCAATATCTATGAAGAAAGTCGTAGTGATCGTGACAAGGATTCCGGAGATATAAAGAACGCCGAAATCCGAGTTATAACGAAGAAGTTATGACATGTCGAAGTTTTACGGCTAAACCGGCACCACACCGCGTAACGTACAAAGTGAATTTTTGATAAATTACTTTTTAGCCTTAACGATCTAAACAAAAGTTGTAGTATACGTTCAACCGAGAACGAACATAAAAAGAACGTCCAAATCTGACTTCATATGAGGAAGTTATGATTTTTCTAAGATTTAGCATAACAGTGCACATCACGGAATTCGAATTATAGATCGATCGATTTTTAGCCGACACAACCTAAATGAGAATTGAAGATCTCATTAATAGGAACTCAACGATATAAAGACAAATGAAAACGGACGTCGGATGACAAAGTTATGAATATTTAACGAACTATAACTGTCTAAGCCTGTTAAAATATAACTTTAAAAATAAATTCAAAATTAGCCGACAGAGTCTAAACGAAAGTTGTAGATCTTGTCGATACCTACGCGTGGATATAAAGAACGTCAAAAATGGAGTTCATATGAATGAGTTATAATTTTTAATAGCATATTTACGTATTAAAATAAAGTATAAATCATATATACGTATACATATATATACATATGTATATATCATTAGAAAGGTATCGACGATGCGGTCATTATAAGACTAGTGTTGAGTACTTTCGACATTAGTTTAGTACAAATATCGTTAAATCTATTTAAAACAGTATTATAAAGGGGTGTTTTGTCGTTTAAATAACTATAAGGTCATTAAGTAACTATACATGGTAGTTTTTGAAAATTCAATTACTATAAATAAGAGCATCTAGGCTCTCATATTTCTTGCACCATTCTCTTGATTCAAGAGTCTTTCTCTTCTTATCCCCCGAGCATTTCGGTCCATCGTGATTTGACTTCTCTTTCTGTAGTTTTAGTATAGTAGGTGAGCGTTGAAGCGCTGCAAGAATCTTTTTTAGAAAGATCCAGCGACGAAGTTCTGCCCCTGCAGAGCCCGACTCCTAGCTAAAACCCCTTGTAAGTAAGTTATGTTTACCCTATTTTAAGTATAGGTTATGTTTAAATTTATTATCGTTATTATGAACTTATAAACTATATATATATATATATATATATATATATATATATATATATATATATATATATATATATATATATATATATATATATATATATATATATATATATATATATATATATATATATATATATATATATATATATATATATATATATATATATATATATATATATATTTTAAAATATAATATATAAAGTGTTATAATAATATTTTTTAACTACTCGCGGTACGGGGAATCTGGTTTAAAGGGCCGCATAGGGTTGTTGGATTTCAGAAGTGCTATATGCCAAAATGGTACTGTCGTCCGGTGTTTTATGTCTGGCCCCTGTCTGTACATAGTGGTTGAAAAGTATTGTTTAACACTTATAAAACAAAATCGCTCGCAATTAGTCGCAATAAATATTAGACTAAAATCTAGTGGTAATAATACTAGGTTTCGACAAAGGAAATTATATTGTTAAGAAGTGAAGCGCTGTCCAAGTTGGAATCACCACTTTAACAAGTTAGTGCATAGTTACTTTCATCTTACACATAGATATAAAGTATTTAATATAAATTACGTGCTATGTGTGCATATTATCTATGTTCTTGATATCTATGTTGGATGAACGATTTTATACATGTTTTAAATGATTTAAACTGTATATGTATTTTATATCTACGAAAATGTTGTGTAAAACATGGGTAGATAAAATAGTTGATGTGTGATAAAATGATGAGAGGCCTCGATGGTTACGATGATCCAGTCATCTAACGGAGTATAGATGACGATCACAGACTATTCTAGACAGTCTAGTGGAATGCAAGCAGGCTCGCAACCTGTAGGTGTTTATTTGAACTACGTGTTCACCAGTTGTACTCCATCCCCCTCACGGTTGCCTTATTTGACATAAATTGCTCAGGAATCTCCTAAGCAGTGTTGTCACCCCGATGAAATTCTTTAGGCTAGGTCCCTTATATTATATGCTTTGGGGACGTAAAGTGAGGATAACGGGAACGGATAATCGGGTTGTTTGATTTGATGAAAATAATAAACTCATTTATTGTGGGTTGAAAAGCCGATTGCTCACCAGGCTCCCAACCCTGGCCCACTCAGTTTCTTGTATTACAGGTAGTGGCACAAGAGCATAGTTTGTGATGACCTGATGAGGGATTGTGGATCATAGGCCAGTAGATATAAATAAATGTTGTAAGGCCTATGATGTTCTGTTTATGCTTTTGATCTGTATTGACAATGACATCTCAAGGTTTTAATATAATGAAACACATTTCTTCAGAAATACTTTGATAAAATATTTATAATATTTTCTTTTGGGAACAAATTCCACAACATTTTTCTTTAAAAGGATACTCTGATTTTCAAATAAAGCATAAACAAATCGGTTTTTTCTGGCCGTGAAAATGGGGATGTCACAGTTTTCATATTAAATAAAACATCAACCAAATGTATTTAGCAAAACCAAAGGGAAATCATAATGTATTTATAATCATCCAAAACACATCAGAGTAAAATAAGTGAAAAGTCATGGTGTGTGCAACGTGATCATCCTGAGATCTTCCCCTTCGATCCAGAAGTAGCTGAAACATAAACTGAAAACGTAAGCACGAAGTTTAGTGAGTTCCCCAAAATACCACATACCATACATATACGCCAGCTCAAGGTTGTGCTGGGTCTATTTCATCCCCTGGTTTATTTCACCTCCGAGTCTATTTCAACTCATACTGCGGCCCAAGTCGTACCGACTCTATTTCACCCCCGGGTCTATTTCACCCCCGAGTCTATTTCAACTCATATGTCAGCACAAGGCTGTATCGGGTCTATCTCACCCCTGGGTCTATTTCACCCCACATACATATAGCAAACAGGCACATATGCATACAACACATACAACATGAGTCACAAAGACTACAAGCTCATAACATATCCTAGTGTCCTACAGTATAGTGAGCAAACTCACCTCAATCTACTGTCAAACAAACAAATGATCGGGCTGCTGAACCGGAAAATCCCCGTGCTAACCAATCAAATAAAACCCCAATTAATAATTGGGCCATAAACCATAACCGAGAATCTAGTTCATTTGTCCAACACCCAGGGTAAAAGACCATTTTACCCTTTCCTCACTTGGCCGAATAACCAAGGCCCAACCAAATGACACTAAAAGCCCAAAAGTGGCCAAATTCCTAAAGGACACCCAAAGCCTAATATTGGCCCAAATCCAAGAAATCCCAAAGCCTAACAATGGCCCAAATCCAGAAAGGCTAGTGGCCCAACAAGGCCCAAAACCCTAATAGTACGTTTCACTTGAGCCAATCACAATGGCTGGAGTATAAGCCATGATTCGGGCTATGATGGCCGAACAGAGGGAAGAGATGAGGCAGATGTTGCTGAATAATAGGGATGAACCCACGATGCCTGTTGAACAACCGAAACTAAATGACGGACAGTCAGAAGAAGGAAACTACAGTAGAACTGTTGGTCAAGCTGAACCGCCAGTGGTTAGGAGGAACAACCAAGATGAAGGAGTCGAGAGGAACGAATGGAAGTATAAGGACTTCAAAACTTGCATGCCATCGACTTTCACTGGAAAAGAAGATCAAATTGGAGTTATGGACTGGATCTCGAAAATGGAACTAGCCTTCATGACATGTGGTTGCAAGGGCAAGCTACAAACCACATATGCAGTGCGTCAGTTCAGAGGTGGCATTGTTCGCTGGTGGAACGTTATGGGGAATACCATAAGCCCCAATGAGCCACTGCAACTGAATTAGGCAGAGTTCTTAGTGCACTTCAAACGTAGGTTCTGTTCGGATCAAAATCTGCTTGAGCTAGAGAACCAATTCCTGACATTGAAGAAGGGAAACATGTCCATCGATGGATACACCAATACCTTCACAGAAAAAATGGAATTTTCTTTGCGCATCGTCCCAGACGAGCTGACAAAAATCGACAAGTACGCAAAGGGAATTCCATGGGAGTACGCGGTGCCAGTACGCCAAGCACCTACTCTGGAGGCAACTATCTGGGCTGCCAAGTCTGTTGAGGAGATGATCAAGGGAAGAGCCGCCAACAAGGTTGAGGTTGGTGAAAAGAGGAAGTTTGAGGGATCTGCAAGGTCCAACAAGAAGATCAATTATGGTTCAAGGAAGTTTGGAGGAGGAGGAAACGAAGCTAAGTGGTGCGAGAAGTGTAAAAAGAAACAGTTCGGGAAATATAGCGAGGAGGTGACTTGCTACAAGTGTGGAAAGACTGGGTATTACGCCAACGAGTGTGCATCCAACAAGAGGGTGTGCTATGGATGTAATGAGGAAGGGCACATTTCGAAAGAATGCCCAAAGAAGAAGGAGGCAACAAAGCCCAATGTTCCACCGAAGTTGAAGGCAAGAGCTTTCCAGATGACCCTGGAAGCCGCAAAGGATGAAACAGATGTTGCTTCAGGTACCTTTCTTGTAAATAGATTTCCTGCCAATATATTGTTTGATTCCAGAGCAAATTACTCCTTTATATCACACAAATTTGGTGGAAGACTAGCATTGCCTGTAGATAAACTTGATAAAGCTCTAGTTGTAGAAGTTGCCAGTAGCAAATTCATACCTGTTAGCGATTGAATTAAGAACATTGTCCTCAACTTGAATGGAAACAAATTCCACGAGGAGCTGTTACCCATTGAGTTAAATGATTTCGACATAGTATTGGGAATGGATTGGCTTAGCACCAACGATGCCGAGATACTATGGAAGAAGAAGATAGTAAGAGTAAACCCACCTGGAAAAGAGTCATTTATGGTGTACGGGGACAAACATATAGTGAATTATGGAATCATTTCCCTGATGAAAGCCATAAAATGTTTGTCTAAAGGATGCACATCATACTTGGCATTCATGATTGATGCAAAAAAGGAGAAAAAGGAGATACAAAGAATACCAGTGGTGTGTGACTATCCGGAAGTCTTTTACGAAGATCTTCCTGGATTGCCCCCTGATAGACAAGTAGAGTTTCGAATAGACTTGTTGCCAGGATCAACACCAATAGAAAAAGCACCATACCGACTAGCACCGACGGAGATTAAGGAGCTTATGACGCAACTTCAGGATTTGTTGGACAACGGTTTCATAAGACCTAGTTCATCACCCTGGGGAGCTCTGGTGTTATTCGTGAAAAAGAAGGATGGAAGCATGAGGATGTGCATAGACTACCGAGAGTTGAACAAGGCAACGGTTAAGAACAAGTATCCATTTCCAAGGATTGATGACTTATTCGATCATTTGCAACGTTCGAGCTATTTTTCAAAGATCGATCTTAGCTCAGGATATCATAAGCTGAAGGTGAGAGAGCATGATATTGAGAAAACTGCATTCAAAACAAGATACAGACACTATGAGTTCTTGGTTATGTCATTTGGACTAACCAATGCTCCAACATCATTCATGGATTTGATGAACAGGGTTACTAAACCATTCCTCGATAAATCTGTGATAGTGTTCATAGATGACATTCTGATTTACTCAAAGAGCCAGCGGGAGCATGGCAAGCATTTGCAAGAAGTATTAGAAGTTTTGAAGAGGGAGAAGTTGTATGCAAAGTTCTTCAAATGTGATTTTTGGATTCAAGAAGTCCAATTCTTGGGTCATGTGGTTAACCAATAAGGGATAATGGTTGACCCAGCAAATATTGAAGCTGTGATGAAGTGGGAACGACCAAAAAGTCCCACGGAGATTCGAAGCTTTCTGGGATTAGCTGGATATTACCGAAGGTTTATCCAAGGCTTTTCTTCGATAGCTGCTCCATTGACAGATTTGACCCATAAAGGAGCTACATATATATGGAGTGAGAAACAGGAAGAAGCATTCGAGAAGCTAAAGAAGAAGTTGTGTGAAGCACCAATTCTTTCTTTACCGGACGGAGTTGAAGACTTCGCAGTATATAACGATACATCTGGAGTTGGGTTAGGTTGTGTTTTGACCCAAAGAGAAAAGGTGATAGCATATGCATCTCGACAATTGAAGGAGCATGAAAAGAACTACCCCACTCATGATCTGGAGTTGGCAGCGGTAGTATTCGTCCTAAAGATATGGAGGCATTATATTTACGGTACCAAGTGCAAACTTTTCACTGATCATAAGAGTCTCCAGTATCTCTTTTATCAAAAGGAATTGAACATGAAACAACGAGGCTGGCTAGAGTTGCTTAAGGATTACGACTATAAGATACTTTACCACCCTGGTAAAGCAAATGTTGTAGCTAATGCTCTAAGTCGAAAAGTAAACCTTGAAAGAAAAAGGCCAAGAGCGTTAAGAATTAAAGTTGTCTCAACGATTGTGGAAAGCATCAAGAAAGCTTGGGAAGAAGCTTTAGAGAAGAATAACCGGAAGGAAGAACGTTTAGGAAAAATGTTGGTGTTCGGTACAAACGGTCAAGGATTAAAGGTATTCCAAGATAGGATTTGGGTACCTAAGACGGGAGGAGTAAGAGATCTTCTGATGGAAGAAGCTCACAAGACCATGTACTTGATTCATCCCGGCAGCACTAAGATGTATAGGGATCTAAAACCCTACTACTGGTGGCCGACGATAAAGCTCGATGTTGCGAAGTATGTGGCCGAGTGTGTAACATGTGCGAGAGTTAATGCACAACATCAGAAACCGTATGGGAGTTTAGAACCTTTACCTGTACCTATGGGTAAATAGGAAAACATCACCATGGATTTTGTGACTAAACTGCCCAGGACGAAGAACGGTCATGACATGATTTGGGTGGTCGTGGATCGATTCACTAAGAGTGCACACTTCATAGCAGCCAATCAGAGATGGTCTATAGATAAGCTTGCAAATGCTTACATAAAGGAAGTAGTAAGACTTCACGGTGTTCCTTTAACGATTGTATCAGATCGTGATAGTCGTTTCACATCAAGGTTTTGGAGGAGTCTACAAGAGGAAATGGGTACGAAGTTGTGTTTAAGTACAACTTACCATCCGCAGACTGATGGTCAGAGTGAATGAAAGATTCACACACTAGAAGATATGCTAAGAGCATGTACCCTGGAATTCCAATGTAACTGGGATGAGCACTTACCTCTGGTAGAGTTTTCCTACAATAATAGTTTCCATTCGAGCATCAAGATGGGACCTTATCAAGCTTTGTATGGACATAAGTTTCGTACACCGTCTTGTTGGCTTGGGGCTGGAGAAAAGCAGTTTATGGTCCCCGAGATAGTCCATCAGACTGCTGAAAAGCTGAAAGTGATTAGAGAAAGGATGTTAGTAGCTCAAGATCGTCAAAAGAGCTATGCTGACAAGAAGAGACGACCGGTGATATTCGAAGTTGGAGATTCGGTTTTGCTCAAAGTCTCACCGTAGAAGGGACTAATAAGATTTGGGAAAAGAGGAAAGTTGAGTCCAAGGTTTATTGGACCATTCAAAGGTCTTCAGAGGATTGGGAACCAAGCTTACAAGCTGGAATTGCCGGAAGAACTAGATGGTATTCATAACACCTTCCATGTGTGTTATTTGAGGAAGTTCACGGGAGAAGTTCCCGATATAATTCCAATTTCGGAGTTAAGGATGGATGAAAATAAGAGGCTAATCGAAGAGCCTGAGGCAATTGTTGACCGTAAGACAAAGAAGCTGCGACGCAAGATGGTCGACTTAGTGCTTGTGCGATGGAAACATACGAATGGGCCGAACCTCACATGGGAAGCAGAGAGTGACATGATGAGTCACTATCCACATTTGTTTGCTGATGCATGATTCTGGGACGGAATCACCATAAGGATGAGAGAATTGTAACGCCCGTGTTTCCAGGCTAAGCATTAGTATGATGATGTAATAGTTAGGGTCGAAAATTATAACCTACTTTAAAGTAATAAAAAGGAATTACTTGAATATTATGTGAATTATGTGATTTTATGTGCATTATACTTAGTTATAAAAATATAATAAGTCAAGAATAAAAATAAGCGTCAAAAATAAAATGTTAGATAAAACCAATATCTATGAAGAAAGTCGTAGTTGTCGTGACAAGGATTCTGGAGATATAAAGAACGCCGAAATCCGAGTTATAACGAAGAAGTTATGACATGTCGAAGTTTTACGGCTAAACCGGCACGACACCGTGTAACGTAAAAAGTGAATTTTTGATAAATTACTTTTTAGCCTTAACGATCTAAACAAAAGTTGTAGTATACGTTAAACCGAGAACGTACATAAAAATAACGTCCAAATCTGACTTTGTATGAGGAAGTTATGATTTTCTAAGATTTAGCATAAAAGTGCACAACCCGGAATTCAAATTTTAGATCGATAGATTTTTAGCCTACACAACCGAAATGAGAATTGAAGATCTCATTAATAGGAACTCAGCGAGATAAAGACAGACGAAAATGGACGTCGGATGATAAAGTTATGAATTTTTAACGAACTTTAACTGTCTAAGCCTGTTAAAATATAACTTTAAAAATAAATTCAAAATTAGCCGACAGAGTCTAAACGAAAGTTGTAGATATTGTCGATACCTACGCGTGGATATAAAGAACGTCAAAAATGGAGTTCGTATGAACGAGTTATAACTTTTAATAGCATATTTACGTATTAAAATAAAGTATAAATCATATATACGTATACATATATATACATATGTGTATATCATTAGAAAGGTATCGACGATGCGGTCATTATAAGACTAGTGTTGAGTACTTTCGACATTAGTTTAGTACAAATATTGTTAAATCTATTTAAAATAGTATTATAAAGGGGTGTTTTGTCGTTTAAATAACTGTAAGGTCATTAAGTAACTATAGATGATAGTTTTTGAAAATTCAATTACTATAAATAAGAGCCTCTAAGCTCTCATATTTCTTGCACCATTCTCTTGATTCAAGAGTCTTTCTCTTCTTATCCCCCGAGCATTTCGGCCCCTCGTGATTCGACTTCTCTTTCTGTAGTTTTAGTATAGTAAGGTGAGCGCTGAAGCGCTGCAAGAATCTGTTTTAGAAGGATTTAGCGACGAAGTTCTGCCCCTGCAGAGCCCGACTCCTAGCTAAAACCCCATTGTAAGTAAGTTATGCTTACCCTACTTTAAGTATAGGTTATGTTTAAATTTGTTATCGTTATTATGAACTTATAAACTATATATATTATAAAATATAATATATAAAGTGTTATTATAATACTTTTTAACTACTCGCGGTACAGGGAATCTGGTTTAAAGGGCCGCATAGGGTTGTTGGATTTCAGAAGTGCTATATGCCAAAATGATACTGTCCTCCGGTGTTTTATGTCTGGCCCCTGTCTGTACATAGTGGTTGAAAAGTATTGTTTAACACTTATGAAACAAAATCGCTCGTAATTAGTTGCGATAAATATTAGACTAAAATCTAGTCTACTGATCTATAGCTGATAAAGGACAACCATGTAAGATCATATTGGAGGTAGGGTTCATTTGGTATATAGAGTATACTGTTTGGAAACCCGCTTTAAACACCTCACTAAATCTAGCATTGTCATCATCCCCGTAATTAGATCAATCAATATAACGACTTGGAATCACTGATTAATCTTGTTTATAGGTTCATAATAATGATAATTAACTTAAACATAAGTTATAATTAAAGCACGGTAAGCATAACTCAACTTACAGGTGGTTTAGCAAAAACCGAACTTTGCGTGGGCATAAATTCTAAACCAAAAGCTCTATTTCCCTGGGCTTTCTGATGCCCTGGAGCTTCGCTTCTAACCCTTAGGAAGTACTAGAACAAGGCTTAGGGACCTTGGTGGGTTTGGGAGAGATTGGAATGAAGAGGTGTGAAGAAATGGGTGAAATTCGTGTTCTATTTAGAAGCTGTCAGGAGCCAAGTATGTTGGGCATGCTCAACTTACGCTGGGCGTAATGGGTACATTGGGCGTACATAAGCATTATGCTAGGCGTAATGTGCCACATGCCGCCCTATGATCGCAAGTCGTGGGGAGGAAGGGGGTGCACCAGATGGCGACACGTGTCACACTCTTGTTAATCCGAAAATTAATTATCATGTAAAAATCATAACTTTTGCATACAAGCTCCGTTTTTACGTTCTTTATATCCATACGTAGCTATCGACGAGATCTACAACTTACCTATAGACTTCCTCGGTTAATTTTGACTTTACTTATAAAGTTATATTTTAACAAGCTTAGACAGTCAAAGTCCGTTAAAAATTCATAATTTTGTCATCTGACGTCTGTTTTCGACTGTCTTTATATCGTTGAAATCCTATTAACGAGATCTCCAATTCTCTTTTAGATTCTTTCGGCTAAAAATCGACCGACCTAAAATTCGATTTATGAGCTGTATACTGCTACGCTGAATCTTAAAAAAAATCATAACTTCCTCTAATGAAGTCAGATTTAGACGTTCTCTATATGCACACTCTCGGTTTAATGAATACTATGACTTTTGTTTAGATCACTAAGACTAAAAAGTATTTTATCAAAATCTCACTTTTTACGATGCGTAGAGTCGTGCCGGTTTTAATCGTGACACTTCGAAGAAGCATAACTTCTTCATACAAAGTCGGATTTCAATGTTCTTTATATGTACGAAATCCTTGTGGCATATACTATAACTTTGGTTAAGATTATTTATCCGAAACAATCTTCTATCAAAAATTCATTTTTAACGCTTATTATATCTTAATTGACTAGCCCGAATCTCTGGGCGTAACAGGAGTACACACTTGTTTGAGCTTATTCTGATTTAAAGTACACTGTTATTTAGGGGGTGAAGCCCATAAACCATGGGGGTCCATGAGCAGCGCCCCTGGTAGTGGGGTCTGAGGGATGACACCCATGACGGGGTCCAAGGGGCAGAGCCTGTGGATGGAATTGAGCTTTATTGAAAATGCATCAAAAACCTGAATTTGCGATTTCAAACCGGATTTTTTGACTCTTATCCTGACCCTAGTTTTAGTGAAAATTTTGTTATAGTTTTGAAACTTTCATGCACCAGTTTTGGCAGTTTTCAGACACAAGAGTTAATATTCCCGTTTTTGGTCATTTGCATATGGTACACACAAGAATCACAACTTCACCATTCTCTGTTCTTGATCTCATACTGAGTTTTATCCGATTTTAGATTTTGATTGTACCATCGAGATACTTTAATCTAAAAGTGAAATCACGACTCTTAGTAATCCAAGCAATTGAAACACCCTGTTTTTCTAACAAAGATTAAAGTATTATGTGAAAACGGAAAATGGAGAATTTGTGAAAGGCATGAAAAGCAAGTAATCCAAGCAATAGAAACACCTCATTTCTAACAACCAATATGAAAATTTCAGATCTAGAGCAAAACAACCGTGATTTTATGGACAAGGTTGAGGTTCTGAAAGAAGGGATTGTGTTTGTTTCACAAAAGAAATGTGCAATTGAAAGAGAAGTGGCTAAAGCTTCCAGACAAATGAGAGAATGATATATATATATATATATATATATATATATATATATATATATATATATATTTGAAAAGCTGGAAGAGGAAAAAGTGAAGCTTGAAGAACAACAATTCAAGCACTTAGAAGAAGCCTATGAAAAACTTAGAGATAAACTTCACACTAAGGAAAAGAGTTCTTTTTTTTTATGAAATATCCACACTGGAAGTGAGTAATTCTACTTCAGTTTCAAAGCTTCAAAAAAAGCTTAGAACTTTGGAGCAGATTCATAAAAAATGTTCTAAACAAATAGAGGTAAAAGAATGGAGATCTCAAATGGAAAAAATGGTTGCAGACTTTAATTCTTGTAGAAAAGAGTTGGAAAAGAAAGAAGCCCCCGTTTGAAGGGGGTTATAAAAGAATTAGATGATTATAACAACACAGAAAGAATAATATGCAATCATGATTATGGCATTGAAGTCAACTCTTTTGGGGGCCAGGTCAAACATTACCAAAGAATTGTCAAGTAAGAATTTTGATCATGTTGAATCCCAAGAAAGTATGACACAACAACATAAAGAAGAAAAGATTTTGTTGCATAAAGAAATGAAGAAAGTATGTGATTTGTTAAATATGGCAAACTAAGAATTGGGTGAGAGATATTGTGAAGTAAATGAAGTTGAAATTGAGCTACAAATATGGAAATCTATTGAGAGGTCAACTTAGAAGTCAACCATCAAATGAGACGTGAAAAGTGGAAGATTCTTTATTAGCTCAAGTCACCATTGAAGTCAACATGAAAAGAGAAAATTAAGAATAAAAATAAAAGAATCAATGATCTCGAACAAAAACTTGATATCCTTTTGAGATTTAGTAAAGAAAATTGTGAGAAGCTTGAGAAAGAGATGGAAGAATGGGTGACAAAAGAACTTGAACTTGAAATTCTTGCACAGTTGGAATCTGAGAGTGTAACACCGTAAATTTTCAAATAAATTTTTCATTTTAAAATCACATAATTCTCATTAACACATTTCACAAAACCCCAAAGTGTCAAATCATCAAAACACAAATCCATAATTGTTTAATAAAAATTCAGGATCCTCAAAACATAACTCCATCTCGTGTGTACAATCAAGCCGGCGCCTTCCCGCGATCCTGATAAGTACCTGAAACATATATCACATAACACGGTAAGCACGAAGCTTAGTGAGTTCCCAAAATACCACACACATCTCATTAGCCTCTCATGACTATATCTCGAATAAGACCCTCCGGTCAATGTGTCTCAGTGGAACCCTCCGGTCCCACAACTCGGGTGGACCCTCCGGTGCTAACTCAGTAAAGCTCAGAATAATACACAGCATAAATCACAAAGACATAATGCAGGATATCACAATACTCAATAATAGCAGACAAGACCCTCCGGGCACACAAATTACCACTCAAGGTAAGTATAGTGAGAAGACTCACCTCGGAAGAAAGCAAATAAACCTCGTACACGAATCACCGATCTAGCCTCAGCCTAACACATACGATAATTATCTCTAATTAACACTTAAATCACAACTCTAAATAAACCAAGCTATTTTCTCTCTCTAATCTCTTGGGAGGGGTAAAAGACCATTTTACCCCTCCATGGTCTCCATAATCCCTGACTTGACCAAACCCTAAAGTCAACCGAAGTCAACACTCGAGTCAACAGTCCATGTTGACCCAACTCGTCGAGTACATCTATGTGACTCGTCGATTCCCCTCGTGCCTTCAGAATGTTGTGAAAATCCAACTTAACTCGCCGAGTTACTCATGTCCAGACTCGTCGGAGAAAACCCTAGCCGACTCGTCGAGTTGGCTCATCAACTCGGCGAGTCCCTTAAGTCTATTTTCTCATTCAGACGTCTTAAGGCAGAGTTACAACCCCAAACTCTATATTTAGCCTCCCAAGGCTGAGATACCACGTAAAGCTGCAAGCTTTACGTCCATGCATGACACTTAGGGCTTGAAATGCCAAAACAAGTTCTATTTAGAGTCCTACGCGTAAAATCTCTCCTCTAGCTTGATAAAGCTTGGACCTTTGGGCTTAAGGGACCTCACAAGGTCCAGATCTGAAGTCTCAATCTCTTGGCAAGCTCAAAATACTCAAAGTCTCAAGGAAAGATGGAAAAAGACCTAAAGCTTCCTAAACACGAAATCTAATCAAAATAATGAGCAAGGTGGTGACTTTTACCTTCAAACAGAAGCTAAGGATGGATAAACATTGGATCCAATAGTCCCTTCTCGTTCCAAGCCTTGATACTCCTCTCTTCTCTTCCAAAAGTGCACTAGAATGCTCAAAGTTAGCCCTTCTCTCTCTCTCTTAGATCAATCTAAACGATTTGGGTTTCACACAGGGGAGTAAGGTGACATGGGAGGCAGAAATGAGGGCTTAAGGTCCTTTAAATAGGACACAACCCCGGGGAATTAGGGTTTCCTCTCACAGCGCCAACTCGTCGAGTTGGTCCCTCCAACTCGTCGAGTCGGTCGTAAAACCCACGCGGCCCAAATCCCTCTCTACTCAACGAGTTGGGGCCTCCAACTCGTCGAGTTGCTCAGTCAAAATCATGAAAATTATGTAAATATTATACTTGGGAGTCGGGATGTTACACAGAGAGTTCATTAGTACGAAAAAGTAAGTCTTAGTAAGATTGTAGAAGAGAATTAAGAATCTTCAAAAGATTATGGGATCTTTGGAAGAAGAATTCGATCATTCGAGCGCTTCTTTTTCTTCTTAATTATAAAAAATAATCTTTTTCATGGAGCTTGGGAGAAGATAAGAACAAATATGGTTACGTTGATTGTGGAAATGGAAAAAGATTTAGAGAATATATTGTTGGAGATAAGAACAATTAAAAAATCTTGTTCTAAACTTTCCGAATCCATATATATTGGAACAACATTTCCTGGACAAAATCCGGATAAACCCGAATCAAATTATTTGATATCCAAAACCCTCCAAACCTGGTTACAACCAGATCGAAATTTTAAAATCTGGATCAGACAATCTCTATTTTTGGTGCACCTTTAGTTGTGGCTAGTGTGCTATTTCTTATTAGCCTATTAGGTGTTATGCCTAATGTGTTATTTACTATTAGCCTATTAGGTGTTACGGTTCACATGTAAAAATGGATTAGGTTGGGCCAAATGAGAAGCTCACAGACAAAGAAAGAGAATTTACGATTCAAATCCATGATGTTTTAAGATTTCAACCTTCATCATAATTCAAATCCATTATGATTCCAAAAACATGTTTGAGCCAAGATTTTTCTATGTTGTAAGTTCGGGTGATGAAAAATGCACGCTAATCTGATCTCAAGAATTATGAAGTTTGAAGACATTCGAGGGCAACACCCCTAGTTGGGTTTCAAGGGGCATTGCCTCTAAAAAGGATCAGAGCTCTTGGCCAACAGATAGGGTAAAAGGGGCATTCCCCTTGTGGGGTGTGAGGCATCGCCCTAACCCGAAATTGTATCCATAGTATAATAAACATACTCGTTTATTATTTTTGCCATAAAAAACCGAATGACGCGTCTACTGCCAACATATGCGGTTTTCCTGCAAACTTGGTCGAACTTGATTGGCTCGCTGCCTTATCTCTATGACTCTATGACTCTATGAGTTTGGCTAAACACTAGTTTTCACTTACGTGTTTCTGTTTAAATTTTTGTCTCAAAAACATAGAACTAAACACACATTATGTACTTTGTATCTCATATTTTGCCTAATATCGGGATAACGATGATTTCTTGGATCATTCCATATCTCTCATTTCTTGTAACCCTAGGTTTACAGGGAGAAAATTACGTATTTTAGAATATATATATATATATATATATATATATATATATATATATATATATATATATATATATATATATATATGGAGTGGTTCAAATGAGAACCATAAAAAATTAAGAACCCCCATTAATTAGTAAATATTTACACAATACTCTTATTAAACATGTTAAAATCCTAATTTTTTGTGTTTTTGGTATGAAAAGAGCAAACTTATAATTTTTTACAGTCTAATATTTTCATTCGTATATGTTCTCATATTTTAACACAAAACTTATATAAAATACAGATTTACACAGTCCATTTACAATTTAATGCAAAAAATTCACAACTTAATACAAACTGTTTTACAACAATTCACTAATTCAAAGAAGTCAAAAACCCAAACTCTACCACCACATGTCGCCACCAACCACCTGTATCAACATAGTAGCTGTCATTTCTTCCAAATCAGATCTGTAAATAAAGTCATGCATTAACAACTTAAATACTACATTCACAGTCTAATAAAGCCTATTAATTCACTCGTTTTGAATTTAATGCAAAAGAATTATGAAAACTAGTGGATTCTTACAAATTTATACAACAAAAAAATAAATATATTCATAAGAAAATTAACACAAAAATTTATACATAAATCATTCATATTTTAACACAAATTATAAAAAATTCACAGCAAAATGCAGTCAATTCACATTTTAAACAGAAAAATCATAGTTTAATGCAGTCAATTCACATTTATAAACACAAAAATCACAGTTTAATATAACAATATCACAGTTTAATATAGTCAATTTCACAATTTAAATAAATATCCACAGCTTAATGCAGTTAATTTAAAGTTTAAAATACAAAAATCATAGCTAATTCACAGTTTATTACAATAAATTTACAGTTTAATACAAAAAATATAAATTCACAACAATAATATCAATTTGAAACTCTTAATACAGACAATTCACAGTTTAATATACAAAATTCACAGCTTAATATAATAAATTCACAATTTAAGACAAAAAAGAATTATATTCACAGTTATATTTTCAAATTAAAACTTATATTTATACGTTAATAGATGAAGACATTTATATGTATTAAATTGCGAATTTAATATATTAAGTCGTGAATAAAATTCACAACGTAATACACAATTCACAGTTTAGTATACAAAATTCACAACTTAATATAACAAATTCACAATTAAAGACAAAAAAATTTATATTTACAACCATATTTTCAAATTAAAACTTATATTTATATGTTAATATAATAAATACACAATTCATAGTTTAGTATACAAAATTCATCAAATACATTGTGTGCACCACACAAATTCACAGTTTAATAGAGCTTTTCAGAACTCTTATTCACAGTTTATGACTCTCATTCATAGTATTTATAACATAAAAACATATTAATTCATGCATTCACAGTAACTAACTTAAATAGAACTAAATAATAGTTGAAACATTAAAACATCACAGTTCAAAGCTTAAAAAAATAAAAATTCATATTATTTGAGAAAACACTAACATAATAACACACATTTTAAATTCAATTCACAGCTTAACAACAATAAAACATAGAGGGTGAATAAAAACTTGATGCAGACATTATAAAAAAAACATAATAAACATGGATTAACAACTTAATAATAGAAAAAACTATGTTTAACAAAAGTAAACAACAAATGAGAGATTAGAACATTAAATTCACAACTTAACAAAAAGAAAAAAAAGTAAACAAATATTAACATACCTGATATGTTTCACCAGAGATCAGAGATAAATAGATGGAGGATATTTGACAGTGCTTAATAAAGCGGCGAAGCAACATAAGTGGTGGTGGTTGACGACGGTCTCAGATTTGGTCTCAATCTTACCCGAGCTCTGTTAGATTTCTTCAGATCTTGTGGCAGCTAGCGTTTCAGTTGCGAACATGCTTCAAAACGGAGAACAAAATCAAATAAACAAAAAAGCTTCAAAGGTTTTAGATGTAGAGATCATGAAGGAAATTAGATCTGAAGGTTTTAAACTAGATCTGAAGGAAATCAAATCTGGAATCACGAGCATGAACAACACAATGACACAAAATTATGGAGGCGAAGCAGATCTGGAGGGGTAGTGAAGATACGATGGTGATGACACATCTTAAGGTGGTACATGCCGAAGGTTCGAAGGTGATGTCGGAATCTCAAATAGAAGGTGATATAGTTAGGTATGGATGTTTCATCGGAGATCTGATGCAGATCTAGTCAGATCTGATGTAGATCTAGTGAAATCGGATGTAGATATGGTGATTTCTGAAGTGAATCTAGTAAGATCTGATGTAGATATGGATATTCACTGAGGATCGGAGAAGGAGGTGGTGATTTATGGCGGTAGCAGAAGTCGGCGGAGGAGATGGTGGTGGCGGTGGTGCTGTCGACATAGGAGACGAAGGTGGTAAGTCGCCGGAGCAAAGTCGCTGGTGGTAAGGACGGTGAAAATGGTGGATGTAATCTAATGAAGGAAGAAGCAAAGATGAAGATATGTTTGAAGTCAGGTGAAAGAATGGTCTGATGATGTTTATGTTAGAAAGATGAAGTAATGTTTTTTAGAGGTTCTTAGGGTTCTTAACCTTTAGAGGTTCTCATTTGAACCTTTACCTATATATACAGTGGCGGACCCTCATAGGGGGCAGGGGAGGCCATGGCCCCCCCGCTTTTGGCTGTCCTAATGTATGTATATACACAATCAAGTTGAAAAAAATAACTAGAATGGCCTCTTTGCCCCCCTGGTTTCCAGATCATTAGGAAACTGTTAACAAAATTTTCGGAAGATAAATAACAAAATCAAAAGAATTCTTGTTTCTTTAGGAATTTATAAAATAAGGAAACTAAATATCTATTAAAATCTATAAAAACCCCAAAATCTAATCAAATTTACAACAATTTAACCTAGATTTAAGTTTAAGAAATTAAACTGAAAAAGTGAACAAAGAATCCAAAGTTTATTCCGGCCATCGAAAAGCTACTTCTCAAAACTCACCGGAGAACGCCGCCTGTTAAGACTTAAATCGGTGATTTCTTGTACTCTTTTCCGGTCGCCGCCACATTTGTACCGTACACCCTCTCACATCCTTGCTAGTCGTCGGAGCCAGGACAGCAGGACTGCAGAAATATAACCTCCGTCGACCGCCGTTCGCTTGAGTGTTCAGTCGGCTGCTGCTTTCCATAAGGTTTTTCTTCTTCTTCTTCGTGACTTCGTCCCTCCCCATTTGTTTAAGTAGCTTTATGCCTTTATGTTTCTCAGTCTCTGCGTTTCTTTATATATTTATTTATTATTTGTACTTGGTCAAAAAGAAAAGGTAGAAATTGAATAAAGTATGAATAAATTGAATAAAGTAGGAATGATACTCTCATTACAACATATACACACAATGTCTGACAATTTCATTTATATTGATTACTTTATTTGCATTGGACGAAGATATATATATATATATATATATATATATATATATATATATATATATATATATATATAATTATGTGTATTTGTTAACTGAAGATATGCATATATAATATTTATCATACATTTGTATATGAAATTATGTATATTTGTTGTTAACGATGATATATATTTGTGTATTTATATTTCTTGTTATGCTATGATCATATATTCATATGAAACAAATTAAATTTATATGCACTTTATATTATTTTTTGAAAATAAAAAACTTCATTTGTTTATTTGCTATTTTATATTGCTATTTATTAATTGTTAGTAAATTTGATTGTGTAGTTTATATGAATATGAAAAAACAATCTACTATTGATGGATTTTTTAAAAGAAAACACTCAAGTTCTACTCAAGATTCCGAAAACCCACCGGAGATTGTTTTGGATGAAGATACCCCTACGCCCAATGTTCCAATTACTGAGAACCGCTTAAAAAAAATCGTGTTGAAAATAATGACATTGATCTTAGTACACTAGAACGAGATCCTGGTTTGCGTAATCAAATCTATGATTATCCAGTAAATCAACGAGATACTATTATACGAGCATATATTAATCATGGTCTCTTTCAACAAACACTTTCTGTATATATCCAAAATCTGGTCCAGAAACCCATAAACGTAGTTTTCAAGCTTCTTGGTTTAAGTTATATCCTTGGCTTGAATATTTAGAGAGCTTAGATGCTGCGTTTTGTTTTCTGTGTTTTCTATTCAATAAGCCTTCTGGAATGGGACACTACGGCCAACGAGCATTTACTATAGATGGATTTCAGAACTGGAAGAAAGTTGGTGGAAAAAGTTGTGCCTTTTTGCATCACATAGGGACTGAGTGCACATCTTTTCACAATGTTTCACAAATATCATGTGATGATTTGTTAAATGAGGCGCATGATATACGAAATGTCTTTGAGACATTTACAGAAGAAGAGCGTAAAAATAATAGATTGAGATTGAAGGCTACTATTTATACAGTCCGTTTGTGTGCCTTTCAAGGAATTGCATATAGAGGTCACGATGAAGGATCAGATTCCATAAACAAAGGAAATTTTAGCGAAATCTTGAAGGGAATTGGCTATTTTAACATAGAGATGAAAGAATTGTTCCGTACTGCTCCTAAACATGCATTATATACATCACCGTCAATTCAAAAAGAGATTCTAAAACTTATATCAACTAGGGTGAGGAGGATGATTTGTGAGGAGATTAATGGTGGAAAATTTTGTTTAGTTGTAGATGAAGCACGTGACCAGTCTAATAAAGAACAAATGTCAATTGTTTTGAGATTTTTAAATAAAGATGGCTTTATTCTGGAGCATTTCTTTGGGCTTGTTCATGTACCCGACACTACATCACAAACTCTTAAAAATGCAATTTATTATGTATTGTCACGTAATAATCTTGATCTTAAGTCAATCCGTGGTCAAGGGTATGATGGTGAAAGCAATATGCGAGGTCATTTCAAGGGTTTGCAAGCATTGATTTCCAATGATTGTCCATATGCATATTATGTTCATTGTTTTGCCCATCGATTCCAATTAGCATTAATGGCTGCTTCACAAGGAGTTGTGGCATTACAAAAGTTTTTTACTCGATTATCTTTTGTTATCAATGTTGTTGGTGCTTCCTCCAAGCGTACCGACCAACTTAGAGATGCACGAGCTGAGGAAATTGCATATAAGATTTCTATTGACGAGTTAGAGACAGGTAGAGGTCTTAATCAAATTGGTACATTACAACGAGCTGGTGATACTCGATGGAGTTCTCACCTCAAATCAGTTTCGAGCTTAATCAAAATGTTTAGTCCAACTTGTGAGGTTTTACTTAAAATTATTAAGGATGGCACTGGTCCAATCAAAGGCGACGCATATTCAGCATATGAGTCTATTACTACATTTGAGTTCATTTTTGTTCTTCATCTCGAGCAATTAATAATGGCGATCACTGATTTACTTTGTCAAGCTTTACAAAGACAATCTCAAGATATTTGTAATGCATTGAGGTTAGTTGCATCCACCAAATTGTTGTTGCAAAAAATGAAAGATGAAAGATGGGATGGTTTGTTGTCTCTTGTTATGTCGTTTTGTCAAGAACGCAACATTGATATCCCTGATATGACTTCTCCATACTTTACTAGAGGGGCCCGAGCGCGTAATGAGCTTAGTGATCATACACTAGAACATCATTACCGAGTGGATATATTTTACGAAGCAATTAATTGTCAGTTAATGGAACTAAATCATCGATTCAGTGATAGATCAACAGAGTTGCTTCGACTTTCAACAAGTTTAGATCCTAAAAGTGTTGATGAGCCTTTTCGAAGTGGTGATGTAATTAAGTTAGTAGAGAAGTTTTATCCTGAAGATTTCAATGAACAAGAGAAAGTAGTTTTGAAAATACAACTTCAACATTATGAGATTGATGTTGTTCAACATGCAGATTATAAACTATTGACATGTATGTCAGAATTGTGCCAATGGTTGATAGACTAGGAGAGTAGCGAACTTTCATCTTATTTATCAAGTAGCTAGTCTCATACTTACACTTCCAGTTTCTACTGCTACAACGGAGAGGTCATTTTCAGCAATGAACCTCATTAAAACAAGGTTACGGAACAAAATGGAAGATGAGTTTTTGAATGACTCATTGGTTTTGCACTTCGAGCGGGAACTTGCTGAAAAGATTAGTTTAGAGACGGTTATAGAAGACTTTAAAAATGCAAAAGATCGTCGCGTTCCACTTTGATAAATGATGTAACGATCTATTAGTTTTCTTGTTTACACTTTTGATACGTCATAATTTTGAAATAAATAAAACGTCTTTACATATTTCAATTATGAAGTTTTGATTCCGGCCCCCCTAGTTGTAGTGCTTGTGTTTCGCCCCTGTATATATATATATATATATATATATATATATATATATATATATATATATATATATATATATATATATATATATATATAATCTCATAAATATCTAAGTTTATTTTGATACTAATTGTTGGTGATGTTGTATCACTAATATTATTTAAGTATAATGAGATTATTTGTTGATCAACATTACTTTGATAAATATTAAACAAGTTTGGGTGGTGCGGAGTGTACGTTTGTTTAAGTTTGTCTTAGTTGAAAGTATATTGCTATTTAGAGACAAAACCCCAGAACTGACGGGGGTCCGATGGCAGCGCCCCTGGGAGCGGGGTCCAAGAGGGGGCAGCCCCTAACGGGGTCCAAGGGGCAGGAAGTTAGATTCATATAACTGGTATATAGCAGTTTTAAGAGAGGAAGTTGGTTTCCTGATATATGATCATATTCGAAATCAGTTTGATACATACTTTTTCGCAACATCTGCTGCATTCTTTCTTCTAGAAAACAGTGAGTTTTATCCGATTTGAGATTTTCGAGTGTACTCTCGAAATGTTTTGATCTGAAAGTGTTTTCACAACTCTCATTGATCCAAGCAAGTCAATACCCCGTTTTTCTAACACTAATTACACTTTTTTTCTAACAAAAACCAATACTAAGTTAGTTTGATTAAAAGCTAATCGTTATGCTTGCTGCCTCAAGACTCAAGAGTAAGTGATGAGACGTCATAAGACGTGTTCATTTGGGAATGTCACCATGTGATTAGACTAAATGGACCTGGCCAAGCTTGTTATACACTTGGGCCACTCAGTTGGGTAAACATCCAATGGTATAGATTAGGGACATCAATAGTTGTAGTCGTGAGAAATCAACCTTTTTTGAAATCCTTACAGACAAGTTTAAAAGAGGAATGCATATTTTGGAATTTTGCAACTTGCCAAAATATTCCTCAAGATATGGTTCAGTATTTTTTTCTTCCGATTTTATATTTAATAATAATACATACATAATTTGTAATGATAAATACTAGTCTACAACATAATACAAACTACGGGTTCCATTGAATATTGTCCAAACGTAAAATCAATCGGAAACTTAATACAAAATCTAATCACATCGACCACAACCTTCTTCAGCAACGTCGTCAATTTGTACGCCGGAATCATACACGACTCCAACATTCCAGTCGGCCGGAAGCACACTCTTGGCCCAAATCGCCTTCCGATCATATCCAGACGTCACCGCCAACCGGAACTGCAACGCCCCTGCCGGAACTCTACTCGTCTCCCAAATTGCCCCTGACTTTCTGCTCAAAAAACCCCAATTCGACAATCCAACCTGAAACACAACGTGTCATGTAAGTTTTTTACAACAATTACGTTGGATTATCGTAACAACATCAACAAAGATTTACCTGGGCAACATCAACGGATACGATCTCAGTTTGGCCACCTTGAAATAAGAACTTGATGGCAAGATAATGGGGCTTCCGGCTTGATTCTTCCACCCTCAACGCCAGATTTTTGCCTTTGTAATCACAAGGTACTCTACACACAAAGTAATTGTAAATTAATACTACTTTTCGATAATGAAATACAAAATTCGTTTATTTTGATTCGATATACCTTTTATATTCCACGTTGGCAGCACCAAGTTTCAATAGCTTTTGCTCCATACCCTTATTCGCCATAGCCATTAAAGCTCTGCTGCTCAACACCAAATCTGTCTGTGTGTTGCTATTCAGATCAGTCACTATCACTTGAGTTCCAACTTTTGAGCACAACTTAGCATCCATGCATCTGACCTGCAAAACGACATACATGACCACACATTCATAACCAAAAATGAACAAACAATTAAACATCAAGGTCAAAATGTGTAAATCTGTACCTGGAAACAAGCACCACAACCCGACCCGAATTTGTAGATGTTGGGAACAGCAGCAGCAAGATGGCCATTGTAGAAGCTTGGAGCAGATGAACCATACCCACATGCTCCATCTACATTTTTTTTCGAAAATAGTTATTACCCAGTAAATTAAATAAATCAAGAAATAATAACATGGTCAATCTCAAAATTAAAATTTTCCAAAAAAAAAAAATGAATAGAGAAATGGTACATGAAAGAGCAGATGCATTGGAGAAGAGAAGTGCTTTAGTTTGATGCAGACATCTATCACAAGCATTTGTAGAGGCAATTACGGGAAGAGTAAAGAGAAAGTAGAGAAAGATCGCCATTGTTTTTACTATGTAGGTGTGATATGTGTATCTGTGTAAGTATAAGGGTTTATATAGATTTTTGACAGTTTAAGTTTACTCTTCTCTTATTTTATAATATATTTTCAACAATGTCGGTGAACATGGATTTGTCTTGGGAATGTAGGAAAAGATTTTTGATATTTTCTTTCTATCAAAAAATAATTATTATTTTAGTTTTTTTGAAGTAATTTCCAAAATATCAAAAGAAAACATACATCGCTTGCCTTATATCATTTTTAATCCATTTTGAACTATTTTCAATAACAATGAGAAAAAAGAGTCGAGAAATGTTTTAATTTTATAATATTTGGATTTAATATAAGGGAATATTGAGAATTTATGAAGGATTTAAAAGGATTTAGACAAGCAGGTGGGTGGCGTTAATGGGAAACAAGAAACAATGTCTTTTGGGTGTCAGTGTGCCACCGACTCTTTTTTGTGAATTATTCTGGGTAAGTGTGAAACTCAAATTTTACTTTTACAAATCCCGTCGACATAATAACATCTGTTTTCGTGATAAGAAAATAAGATATACTATTATTATTCAATATTGAAGGTACGTGTTTATATTTGATGTTATTAATATATGATAGGACTGGAAAACCCATTTTATGCTTAAAATATACATTTTTTGGTCAAAGTTGAAATGTTATGAAACAAGCTATTTTGGTTACACGTTTCGTAAATCGATCAAATTGTATCTAAACTGTTAGCCCAATGTTATTTGTTTAAGATTCTACGATAATTCAACATGTATACCTGACTGTTTGTAGTAAAGCTAACCTTTACAAGTAGTAGTCATCAACTCAACATGTACGCCTAACTATACCATATAACCCGGTTTAGAACTTTCACGGGTCGAAGATTCTTTTAAGTCTAACAATTTATAGACAATTTATAGAGATGAAAAAAACCATACTTAAAGTAAGTGTTTAAAATTATTACAAAAAATTGCAACACTTGAACAACAAACATATATGGAAATTGATGAACTTCATTGTGTGACCTGCACAAACTTATAAACATTATGTTATCTTGGTTACTATGCACAATAACTTTGAATCTTATCAAGTTAGAATAAGGAACTAACTAATCATTTGATCCTCAGTGATAGATCTAATGAACATCGACAACTAAACAACAGAAACTATCAAAGCCTTCTCCAAATCTTCATTGAAACCACGTTCAAAAACGGCAACCAAGTATTTCATAAGGATGGAATCGCAAGCCAGAGTGATAGGCCCATTCCTTGGTAGCCCAAACTCATCCTCGGACATCCTTAAAAGCTCCAAGAAAACATTGTTCTCTAGATAATGCAAAGGCATAACAAAACGACTATTGTCAGTAGTGTAAGCGACAAAGTGACCCTTGTTTGTTTCCAAGTCGTGAGAACCACTTTTTAAAGCCT
This sequence comes from Lactuca virosa, assembly GCF_052849685.1. Lineage (NCBI taxonomy): Eukaryota > Viridiplantae > Streptophyta > Magnoliopsida > Asterales > Asteraceae > Lactuca > Lactuca virosa. The sequence goes on along the minus strand of NC_136428.1, from coordinate 99,379,464 downwards.
CCTTTTGCCATCTCCTTGCCATTTTCATCATCTTCTTAGGTGTCATAACGAAGAATATTACTATCAAGAAAGTTGTCTCAATCTACAAAAACGTGGGAATTGAAGATCTTCAAACACGATGAGTCAATGATGATTCTTGACTAAAATGATTTGTGATAATATGGTATTACTGTAAAAGGAATATGTATTGTATTTATAGTCCAAAAGAAGTAGATAGAGGTCTAGTTATGTTAGGTGTGGAATGTTTAGTAGCAACATCATGTGATTAGTTATAGTAAATCCAGATATGTCTTTAGTACCATAAAATATGAGGATGCCATTGAGTGTTGTATAGAAACCACATAAATTTCGTAATAGTCTTTTTCCATTTTAGACAGTTTTAAGGACTATTTTGTTGAATGAGTGGTCGAGACATTTTGGGATACGTTAGATGATAGTAGAATACCGTCCTTGGCTCGTCCTAGTTGTCTCCTAAGACTAAAAAGTGATTTTTTGTGGCTAAGGTCATCCAAAATACCAACTATCCGAAAGTACTAAAGTATCACTACATCTACACCCAAGGAATTGGAATTTAAAGTACTAAAGTATAACCACATACAAGGAATTGGAAGTACAAATATCTAACTACACTTACGTGTTTGTTTTTGCAATTTAACGATAATTTAAGGATTTCTTTTCATTTTTATTTGTGAAGAAAACAACTCCAAATATATATATATATATATATATATATATATATATATATATATATATATATATATATATATATATATATATTATAGATGAACATTAGAACCGACGGAACCGAAACTGGAACCGGAATTGGTAATAAGGTCCGGTTACTGGTTCTTCATTTTTATGAAAATCGGAACCGGTTTCACATTTTTTCCGTTTTTTAAAATGCGTATAACTCACTCATATAAAGTCGGAATGACTTGATTTTTTTTCCAACATGTAATTTGGAGTTTGTAATTCATTTTTAACTGTACAAACATATTTAGTTAGATATTGAATCAGACACATGCCTCGAAAGAAAGAATATGGATGTTGCGTTTTTTCTATTTCAGCATTTTGTTTTGTTTTTTTGAATGTGTACCGTTTTTTTAAATGTGCATAACTCATTCATATGACCTTGGAATTACTTAATTTTTTTTTCGAGCATGTAATTTGGTGTTTGTACTTCATTTTAGACTATAAAAACACATATTTTGGTTAGATACTGAATCAGTTATAGACCCCGGAAGACAACATATCAATGTTGCGTATTTTCTGTTTCAGCATTTTTTTTGGAATCTATCCCACTTTTAAAATACGCATAACTCACTCATATGAAGTCGGAATTACTTTATTTTTTTTTCATCATGTATTTGTACTTCAATTTAGAATGTAAAAAGTCATAATTTGGTTAAATATTGAATCATTTGCAGGCTCCGAAAGATAACATATCATTTATGATATTTCAACCGGTTGTAGTTTGAAAAATAACCGAAAAACCGGGACCGGAACCGACGCTAGAACCGGCGGTCCGGTTTCCAGTTCTTATAATATAGGAACACCGGTTCCGGTTCCGAATCGGTCCGGTTCTAAAGCTCATCCCTAATATATATATATATATATATATATATATATATATATATATATATATATATATATATAGACCATCATATTTTGTGAGACGTGGAGACGCAATACTAGCCATTCATTTTGGAGATAAAAAAAATATTTTTAAAATGCAAAATAAATGAAAATTTTCGAATTTTTTTTGAAATATTATTTTTTTCATATTTTTTTATCCAAAAATAATAAAAAAATTACCGTTTTTTTCAAAAAATACGTGAAATAGTCTAATAGAATGTTATACTATAAATATTCAAATCGAATTTTTAGAATGTTAGAATATTCTACTAGAATATTAAACTATAAATATTCAAAAAATTCTAATAGAATATTAGAAATTTTAACTAAAGTTTAGAAAACAAGAATGCAAAACAAAAATAACAAAAATAACTCTTTGATTAATCGGAAACAAAATAACTCTTTGATTAATCGGAAACTAACTCAAAACCGATGTTTTACAATCTATTCTCATAATCATAAACTTGATTATGGACATGTATATATAGCCTAACAAACCAACATGTATTATACTAGGAAACTTATGACCAACTTGTCATAAACTAGACTTTCCATAAATTAGATTGCTTGGTCTCCAAGTCTTCATCGACTTAGGATTCCAACAATCACCCCCAAATCTCTAAGTCCTTCTAGAGACTTCTTCAACCCGATATGTATTTAAAATACGGGCTCGTCGTTGTCGTCACATTCCGAAAAATCACCTTCTTGTAATTTTTGGAGTCGTTCCGGACATTCAGAGGCAAAGTGATCCGGTTTGTCACACCGAAAACAAATCACCTTAGATCGGTCTTTTTCCCTATTTTTTCGATTTTTGTCACAACAAAAATTACATTTTTTGCAATTGTTGGAATTGCGTTGAGTTATATCAGAATTGGACTTGTGGTGATTGGGCTGATTACCACTTTGAGAAACCTTATTATTCCCTTTGGGCCCGCCTGATCCATCTGACCCAGATAACCCACCGGATCCATGATTACCATTCGACACCCCTTTTCCCTTTGTCGATCTTTCCTTCGCTCCACCAGACAAGCCATCGCCACCACCTGAACCAGTGTCGCGACTGCTCGATGATGACAAAACCTTTGGTTCTTCTCCTCCGTCATCACCCTCTTCTCTAATCCTTTCTTCATAAGATTTAAGCCTTCCCACAACATCTTCAAATCCAACCGATTTGATATCCAAGACTTGTTCCAAAGAAGCAACTATGTGGATGAACTTCGATCTCGATAATGATTTGAGAAACTTCTTCACAAGCTTCGTCTGATAATTTACTTCTCTTAGGGTTGCCGATTTTGTGGCTAATCCGGACAATCTCCCCGCAAAATCGTCAATCGATTCTGAGTCGGACATCTTTAATCGGTCGAATTCTGCCATCAAGGTTTGTAACCTAGCCTCCTTCACGCGGTCTGCACCCACGTTCCTGGATTTGATTGCGTCCCACAACACCTTTGAGGACTCCACATCTCCGATTTGCATAATCAAAGTCTCCGGGATCGCCTGATATAATAGCCCCAATGCCAGGTAATCTTTCTCTTCGTTCTTCTCTGTTCCTGGATCGATTACAGTCCATGCTTTGTGAATTCTTAGAACAACCTTCATCCTTATAGCCCAAACTGTGTAATTTGTAGCTTTCAACATCGGACAATGAACGGAGGTTGCTCCGATTTCCTTTGGTGGTGCCGAATTCGAGGACTCACCCGACATGGTGATTACTCAAATCAGAAAAAAAGAACTCGAAATCAGAGAAGGTTAATAGAAACCAAGATTGATTGTTCTAAAAGTAGAACAAACAGGTGGCAATTGATCGAGAAAAATAAGAATTCTATGAAGTTACTGTTCACGATTTTACTGTTCACGGTGTGAACTCTGTTCACGACTTGAACACAATCAAACAAACGATTAAGTATAAAGATGATTAAGAGTCAATTGCAAATCAATCATGAATTCACTCGATAACAATTTGATCGGAGCTTTCAATTGACCGGAAGAAATCGTCTGATTGTAATCTTGATGAACAAAAGCGTAGTTGATTGATGATGTCATGATTTAATGAAGGCGTGAACGTATTTAATCCTTTTTGTCGATAACAGCCTTTTGACCGCTTGTTCTATCGATTACCACTTCAACCGATTACTTGGAAGCGTGAATGTAGATACGATCAAACAGTGATTGATCGATTAAGAAATCAGTAACTTGAATTCACTTCAATCGATTCTCAATTGATTGATTTGAACTACCAATTGAAATCAGATACGATGATTGACAGAAACCAAAAACAATTCAAATCAGAATCGACCAATCAGTGAGATTGGAAACTTGAATTGATCGACAGTGATTGATCAAATCGACAAAGGATTTATGTCGATCCCTTCCTTCCTTGTTTATGTCGCAAGATTTCTTTCTAATGTGCTCTGATACCAATTAAAGTGTAGAAAACAAGAATGCAAAACAAAAATAACCAAAATAACTCTTTGATTAATCGGAAACAAAATAACTCTTTGATTAATCGGAAACTAACTCAAAACCGATGTTTTACAATCTATTCTCATAATCATAAACTCAATTATGAACATGTATATATATCCTAACAAACCAACTTGTATTAGACTAGGAAACTTATGACCAACTTGCCATAAACTAGACTTTCCATAAATTAGATTGTTTGGTCTCCAACTCCTCATCGACTTAGGATTCCAACACTAACAAATCTAAAAATTAAAGTAGAATATTAGAATATTTTAACATATCCACCAATTTTAATAGAATATTAGAATATATTCTAACATTCTAAAAGTTAGATTTGATTATTTACAGTGTAATATTCTATTAGAATATTTCACTCATATTTCGAAAAAAAACGGTGATTTTTTTTTTGGGATAAATTAAATAACGAAAATAATATTTTTTAAAAAAAGAATTTTTGGATTTTTCTTATTATTTTGCATTGTATAATTTTTATTTTTTATTTTTTTGATCTCCAAGTTGAGTGGCTAGAATCGCGTCCCCATATCTCACAAAATTAGCATGATCTCAAATGAACATTTATATATATATATATATATATATATATATATATATATATATATATATATATATATATATATATATATAGAGGAGGATTTAATTAAGAAAAAAAAGGTTGAGAATGAGGGAATCATCTCAGTCACACATTTATTTTAACGCAAAACACTTTGGCGTACCGGCGAAAATGGGTAACGGATACACATGTGTTTTCCAACAAAACATGTTTCCTTAAATTCTGTTAATCATTATAGTACATTCTCTATGAATAGACATCTATATTGATATAGTTTTAAAATAAAATAAAAATTTTATTTTTTTTAGGGTTACAACTCTCGTTATTAATAAGTGAATAAAAACGCATCAGATTTTTATTACAGTACATTCGTTATTCACTTATGAATAAAATGTGTTTAACTTTTTTATAGTTTAAGTATGATTCATATATGAATATAACACGTTATAAAGTTTTCTTACCTAAAATATATTTTTTTACATCATCTTTCGTCGCATATTATATTTATATATGTATGAAACGTGTATTAGTTGTCGTTATATGTTATATTCATATAAAATAAAACATTTATCAGATTTTTGTTACAGTTAATTTGTTATTCATATATAAATAAGTAGTATGTTAATAAAAGACGAAATGTTTTGAAAATTTGAACTACTTATTCATATATGAATAACAAATGAACTGAAACAAAATTATGATAATTGTGTTCTTCGTATATAAATATAATTTGTGAGGAAAACTAACACATGTTTTATTCATATGTGAATATAACATGTGACAAGAGTTGATTTAATTGTAAAAACTTTATTATATGTTATATTTATATATAAATGATACTTAAACTGTAAAAAAAATTAATCATATTTTTTTATTAATAAGTGAATAACAAATGTATTGTAGTAAAAATGTGATGCATTTTTATTCACTTATGAATAACGATAGCTGAAACTATAAAAAAAATTATTTTATTTTAAAACTATATCAATATAGATGTCTATTTATAGAGAATAAAAAATTATGAATTTTGATATATTTAAAATCATTTTTCGATAAAAATAGCTCCTTAAAACTAAAAAAACCAAAAAAAAAACTATGTTTTTGTATATATTAAGGTAATTATTAGCATAGTTGAAGGAAATATGTTTTGTTGGAAAACACATGTGTATTCTTTTTCCATTTCCGCCGGTACGATGGAGACTTTTGCAACAAAAATAAATGAGTGGCTGAGAATGATTCCTCATTCTCAACCTTTTTTATTTTCTCAATAAAACGTAGCTATCTATTTCTCTCTCTCTCTCTTTCTCTCTGAAACATCCCAAAAATACAACCGAAAAAATTTTATTTTCAAAACATCGTTAAAATCATAAACCATCCAAAATCATAAGTAAAATCATAAATCAGGTATCATAAACATCATAGTATCTGTCTCAAATCAAAATCTCATATCAAATCATCAGAGTGAACTCCCAGGCTGTGACTGTGGTGTGTGCCATTCAATCAATCCGAGCCCTTCCCTTTGCTAGTGGAAGTACGTGAAACCAAAACTGAAAACTGTAAGCACAAAGCTTAGTGAGCTCCCCCAAACTACCTCATACCATACAAGAACACATATAACATATGCTGGGCCTTGCTCACTATATCGGGCGCCGCTCGACATCGGACCGAAGGCCGGCATAAGTTGGACCCCGCCCACTGCATCGGGACCCGCCCGGCATCGGACCGAAGTCCGAGATGAACCGCATGTAACATAAACATATAACATAATCACACATATACTGCATCGGGCTTGCCCGGCATCGGACCGAAGTCCGGAACATATAACACATATCATAAACATGCGTGAATCACGAAGACATCAAGCATACATACTACTTCTCGGACTACCCCGGCATCGGACTGAAGTCCGGAACTACTACCATCTAAACGGCCCGACATTGTGGCCGTAGACCCGTTCCTACTGGAAGGAAACTCACCTCGTATGACTGACTGCTGTAACTCTGGGTGAGGAATCTCTGTCTGCTGCTCCGGCGATTCTCTGGCTATAAATTTCCATAAAGGTACTTAGTCAAAAACTGATAATTGCTCTTAGGTAAAATGACTATTTTACCCTTGGCTTAAGTCAACATCCTGGTCAAAGTCAACACCTAGTTGACCTGACTCGCCGAGTTGATTCATCAACTCGTCGAGTCCCTATTCTTTCATCTGTTCCCAACCCTGAATCTACTCGTCGAGTCTAGCAAGAACTCGACGAGTTCTTCTTCAAGCATAACATCGGGACTATCTTCATCTGGCTCGCCGAGTTCGTCCTTGAACTCGTCGAGTTCATCTTCACCATATGAGTGTGACTAGTATGTGACTCGCCGAGTTGTATGAACAACTCGTCGAGTTCGTCTTCATGGTTGGGATATTGTCTTGGACTCGCCGAGTGTGTTCATCCACTCGCCGAGTCCCATGGTTTCCAGGTCCATAACTACGTCTATTTCGTTGAGTCCTTCTTCTGGACTCGTCTAGATCCCTTATAATCTTAACTGGATCCCTTCAAATCATAGAAGATTGGAGGACCAAACCATCCGACTCGCCGAGTCCCAAGAGCGACTCGTCGAGTCTACTTATGTCCAAGTCCATAACTCGATTTCTATTGTGCAAAGCTAACCCAAAAGGTAGATCTGGGCTCCTGAGGCTGATATAACACGTAAAGTCACGAACTTTACGTGCATGCATGGGACTTTCAAGCTTGAAGGACCAAAAATGGGGTTTATTACATGCATGGGGTTCTCATGGCCATAGAGATGGCAACTTTATGCCATGAGGACCCTCCAAAGTTCCAGATCTGAAGCTTCTACCCTACATTACACCCTAAAATACGAAATGACATGGAAATGCCCTCAAAGATGCCAAGGTTCAAACCCCAAATTAGATCTAACACATAGGACGTCAAGATAGGGGCTATTTACCTCAAATACACTGGAAATGCCACCAAACTCAGAATGCACTGACTTGCTCCTTGATTCACCAAGCTTCCTTCCCTTCTTCTAGCTTCAAACCAAGATGCAAAGGCACAATATAGCTCAAAGATGCTCACAATTGATTAGGGTTTCGAGGACAGAACTTGGGGGTGATGGAGGCTGGGGTGGAAGCCTCATAATTTGTTTAAATAGGGTGCAAACCCTCCAATTTAGGGTTTTACTCGGACAGATCCTACTCGCCGAGTCGGTCCTCCGACTCGTCGAGTAGGTTACTTAATCCCCCGACCCGGAGTCGATCCTACTCGACGAGTTGGGCCTCCAACTCGCCGAGTCTAAGGGTAAAATATGAAGTTTGGCTCGAATTTAAATGCGTACCTGAGACCGGGTGTTACAATTCTCCCCCACTTGTCTTAGACTTCATCCTCGAAGTCTGTTGTCTCTGAAAACAACTCTGGATAATGCTCCCTTATTTCCTCCTCGGACTCCCACGTCCACTTCGAACCCTTGCAGTGCTGCCACTGCACCTTCACTAGCTCTACCCTCTTGTTTCTCTGCTCCTTCGTCTTGCGATGTAAAATCGTCACGGGTCTCTCGATGTAGTTTGGGCTATCATCAACCTGAATGTCCTCGAGGGGTACCACTGCTGAATCATCCACTAGGCACTTCCGTAATTGAGAAACATGGAACGTGCTGTGGATCTGGCTGAGCTCTGCTGAAAGATCTAACCGATAGGCAACCCGACCTACCCGGGCCAAAACCCTAAACAGACCAATGAACCGGGGGCCTAGCTTGCCCCGCTTCCGAAACCTGATAACACCCTTCCAGGGTGACACTTTCAGGAGGACCATATCGCCCACCTGAAACTCCAAATCCGAACGCCGCTTATCGGCATAACTCTTCTGCCGACTCTGAGCAGTCTTGAGCCTGCTCCGGACTTGCTGAATCCGCTCTGTGGTCTTGAGTACTACCTCCGTACTCCCCATGACTCTCTGACCGACCTCACCCCAACAAATTGGGGTCCTACACTTCCTCCCATAGAGCATCTCAAAGGGAGGTCGGTCTATGTTGGCATGGTAACTGTTGTTATACGAAAATTCCTCTAACTGGAGATACATATCCCAACTGCCACCGAAATCTAACACGCATGCACGTAGCATGTCCTCGAGAGTCTGAATCGTCCTCTCGCTCTGATCGTCCGTATGAGGGTGGAAAGCGGTGCTGAAATGGAGACGAGTACCCATCTCGTCGTGAAACCGCTTCCAAAACCTGGAAGTAAACCGGACATCCCGGTCTGACACCACCGAGACAGGCACTCCATGACGTGCCACTACCTCTCGCACATAAATCTCGGCCAACTTCTCGGCCGAGATGCTCTCCTGGATCGGTATAAAATGGGCGCTCTTGGTCAACCGATCCACGATGACCCATATATAATCTACTCCACGTGCGGTTCTGGGAAGCTTAGTAATGAAGTCCATAGTGATGTCCTCTCATTTCCACACAGGAACGTCTAACGGCTGCATCTTGCCGTGGGGTCTCTAGTGCTCTGCCTTGACCTTTCTGCAGGTCAGGCATCTCTCCACATACCAAGCTACGTCCCGCTTCATGCAGGGCCACCAGTAATCGGGTCGAAGATCTATGTACATCTTCGTCGCCCCTGGATGGATGGAGAACCGAGACTTGTGAGCCTCATCCATCAACACTTGTCGTACTCCGCCCCAGTACGGTACCCAGATCCTCCCATGCAGGGTCATTAATCCTCGGCTATCGTAATCAAACGAAGCTACTCGGCCCACTATCCTTTCGTACTTCTGTCGCTCCTCCTTCATGCCCTCAACCTGCACCTCCCTAATCTGCTCCAGCAGTGGAGTGATCACTGTCATTCTCAGACAGATATCTCGGATCGGAGCCGCTACCGCCTTGCGGCTCAGGGCGTCGGCCACTACGTTGGCCTTGCCCGGGTGGTAGAGGATCTCACAATCGTAATCCTTTACCACGTCTAACCACGACGCTGCCTCATGTTCAGATTCGGTTGATCCATGAGGTACCTCAAACTCTTGTGGTCCGTGTAAATAGTACACCGTACCCCATAGAGGTAATGCCACCAAATCTTGAGGGCGAACACTACATCCCCTAACTCCAAATCATGCGTCGGGTAGTTAACTGTTAGGGTGCAAAGTCACTCTTGGATGTAGTGTTTTAGGCTTACCCTCTTGTATGTGTAAATGGGTTGAGTCTTTCCTATAAATAGGAAGTGAGTGACTCCCATTATGTAAGGAACCATTTGGAGTGTTAGACTAGAGAGAGAAATTATGTACAAACCCATTTGTATATCCTTTCTAGATCTAATATGAGCTTAAAAAGATTTATTTACTCCTTGTGTTCTTGATTTTACATGATGATTCACTAGATCTTTCTAATTCCTCACATGCCATCATAATCAGCACCACTACAATTGGTATCAGAGCAGGTGTTCTTGATTGGATCAAGAATTGATCCTTGATGGCTTTCTAGATTTGGTGATTCTTTGTTTTTGATTTTTGATCATCATGTTTTAGAGAGTTTGGATTCTAGAAATCGAATTCATCATTGTTTCTATTCAGAATTCGATTTTCTTCACTAGAATTCAAGTGATTTTTACTTTCTCTCTCTAGAAAACCCATTCAAAATCACTTTCTCTCTCTAGAAATCTTCAAGTTTTTGTGATCATGGTGAATTTGCCGTATAATTCTTGGATTGTGATCGTTGAAGATGTCAAATACAAAGTCAATAAAAATCAATATTATGGGTTGGTGTTAAACAAGTTGATTTCATGGGGAGCTATGGTTTCTTATGGAGGATTGAAGGATGATCATGGAAGCTTGATATTTCAACCACTTTGTGAGATCAAATGGTTGGCTGATATTACATGGTCCATATCATCACGTAGTAGTGATAAGATTGGAGAAGAAAAATATTTGTTCAGAAAGAAATATATTTCTCTTATTGAAGACCTAAATGATCTTCGTGCTCTTAAGGTTGTTGAAGTTGTTGACAATGGAGTTCAATGTGATGTTCTTGATGTTCTTGAAGTTCATGATAAGAAGATTCAAGTTGATTTTCAAGATGAAAAAGTTTTTTGCTCGATTGGAGTTCAAGCCGATGATATTTTATGTTCTTGTGATTCGTTTGAAGGAATGATTCCTTATCGGAAGCCGGTGATCCAAGAAATTCACAAGTATCAAACTCCAAAAGATTTGATTCAAACTCATAAAGTTGAAGTTGTGGAAAGTGGGTTTGTTCATGAAATCAAGTATTCAAGATGCAAAAAGATGAGAAAGAAAAAGAAGAAGAAGATTAATCGGAAAAACAAGCGGGTTTACTCACAAAAATTGTCAAATATTGTGAAGCCAAAATCCGTGAAGCAAATTTGGGTTCCAAAGCAACAATCTCCAAGTGTTGCATTGAATTTGAATTCAAAACCCAAAAGTGTTGATGGTTCTTTTGAAGATGTTCTTCGATCAATGAAGAACACGAAGAACGAGTTGTACATCTCGCATAGTGGGTGGTGCAATGTTCAAATTGGAGATTTCCTCATTCCAACAAAAGAACCAAGATCTTCTAAATTCGATTCATTCGTTGAAAACGGAACTCGATTCGTCAAAAAGGTATCTCAAATTCTCAAATGGATTCCAAAACATTCTTAATTTCGATTCGTAAGTTGCGTTTTTCAATTTTTGGTCGATTTGTCTCATTGGATCAAATCCGTTTCAACCTCGTTGATTGATCCAATTATTTTTGTTTAGATCAAAATTCCAAAAATCAAAATCATATTCTCATCTATTTTTTTTAAATTCGAAATCAAATTTCTTTTGAAACTGTTACTGTTCATGTGATACATCTTTCGAAACCCAGCCCAACTAGATTTCCTTTATTGTTCATCTAACGTCTTTGCTTGAGCCCAATCCACCAATCTAATAATTCGTTACTATTCACAAGTTTTAAGCCCAAATCAAATCCTGTTGATATTAATATAAACCCGATTCATATCTTACACCGTTCAACTTTGGGTGTATAAGATGAATAAAAGTCAAATTTTGACTTTTATGATTGATTTGAGAAAGGTCGACTTCAATAACTTGATGTCGTTGAGGATTGATCAAAGAACAAAGTATTGCAAACTGAAAGGGAAAACTGAGAAGATGTAATTTCGAAGGAATGTTGATTTCTGTAAATCGAAATCTTATGGGATAGAACGATTTGGAGTCGATCGCTTTGGAATCAAAATCGATTTCGATGATGGTTTGTTTTGTGATCGACATCAGATATCGGAAGTCAAGAATTTGGTTTGTTGTTGCTATTGAAAAGCGAAGTGTTGATTATTTTGATTTCAAAGTGTCGATTTTGAAGGAATTGATTTCGAAAGGTTTTTGGATGTTTGCAACTGAAAATTGGTTTGATTGAGTTCTGAGAAAACATAGAAGTCGAATGATATTACTTGAAGTCAAGAATCGATTTGTGATGTTGGAAGTCAAAATCGATTTTGGAGGTTGTTAAAATTGATTGAAAGGCTGAGGAATCAAAGTTGATTGATAAAGCTTGGATGATGAATTGATGATGTCGATGGATTTGAATGCTTGTCGATGGATATAGGGTGATTTGGAGTCACGAAGTCGATTTTGATTTTATTCGATGGCTGGTTGATTGGTAGTAGCGAAAGAAAGTTCAGATAATGTTGTTAACGAGTAGCGATGGTCAAGAAGCAAGTGGGATTCGAAGTGTTGTGGCTAATAATTGATTTTGATTGGTGAACACTGAAAATCGAATTTGATTTAAGTTGTTGATTTTGAGTCGAGTTCGTAATTGAGTGTTGTTGAGATGTTCTTCATTCGCATTTGTAATTGTGGTTTGAAGAACTCTGATGATTTGGGGTCGATGATAAATGGTTTGAATCGATTTGGGTTGAACGCTTCATTTTTGTGTTGATATATAGCAGACGTCGATCTTTTGGGTTACTGATTTACGAAGGGTATGGATCAACGAAGGGTATGGATTAACGAAGGGTGTTGATGATTTCGTACGAAAGGGATGAAGTTTTTGTACGAAGGGGAGAGAGAAAGAGTCTTCGTATGTTACCATGTTCAAGCATTCGTCACTGGTAACACGAATTGTGGAAGAAACCAAAAGTTACGAATATTACCCCTGAAATTTCGAAAACATGGCAAAATTAGTCTAGTTTCGAATTTGGAGCAAAACTTGATGAGAATACAGAATTTTCGAAGTGAGTCTCTACATTTCGAAAAGTTGGCAGAAAATACCCAACTTCGAATTTGGAGTAAAAAGCTGAGAAATTGAATAATGTTCATTTATGGCCCCTGCAATTTGTGCGAATTAACATTTTCTACCCAGTTTTGCAAATGGGGGAGAATTTCGCATATTTGGCTGTTTTGGCACAACGGGTCCCTGCAGAATTTTATTAGTGACGATTTTTACCCGGTTTTTGAAAAATCTTGCAACTTTCACCCAAAAAGTCAAAAATTTTCATAAATTGGAAATTTTTTGTGGCTTTTTCGTGATTGTTTTTCCGTGCAAGATTTGTGGTGATTCATTTTTGGTACACATCAAGGGGGAGTATCGTGAAGACTATTCCTCGGGCGCTTCTCACCCTTAGTGGGTTTTATAATCATTTTTTGATTATAAAAGGGGGAGAATGATGGGTATTCGAAGCTTCTCGAGTTTGTCGAATATTCATTTGCGGATTTGAAGACCGGTGTTACTTCGAGGGGGAGTTTGGTCTTAATCGCGTTAGCTCGTTGGTGACTGAAGTCGGGACATCCAATCCTAACTTTGAGGGGGAGAATGTTAGGGTGTAAAGTCACTCTTGGATGTAGTGTTTTAGGCTTACCCTCTTGTATGTGTAAATGGGTTGAGTCTTTCCTATAAATAGGAAGTGAGTGACTCCCATTATGTAAGGAACCATTTGGAGTGTTAGACTAGAGAGAGAAATTTTGTACAAACCCATTTGTATAACCTTTCTAGATCTAATATGAGCTTAAAAAGATTTATTTACTCCTTGTGTTCTTGATTTTACATGATGATTCACTAGATCTTTCTAATTCCGCACATGCCATCATAATCAGCACCACTACATTAGCCTAGTGAGGCTTCAACTGCCTCGAGGCTATCACATGCCCCCGCTGCATCAACACTGCTCCCATACCTGTGATTGAAGCGTCACAGTAGACTACAAAGTCATCTACTCCCTCTGGCAGGGTAAGAATCGGCGCCTCGCACAGTCGCTGCCTGAGCATCTCAAAGGTTGTCTGCTGCTGAGGACCCTAGCGAAACACTACCGACTTCTTGGTCAGTCGGGTCAATGGTACTGCTATCTTGGAGAAATCCTGGATGAATCTCCGGTAATACCCTGCCAAACCCAGGAAGCTCCGAATCTCGGATGGAGACCTTGGGACCTCCCACTGCATCACGGCCTCTATCTTGGCCGGATTGACTAATATACCCTTCTGGTTGACGAGGTGTCCCAGAAACTGCACCTCGCGCAACCAGAACTCGTACTTGGAGAACTTTGCGAAAAGTCTCTCCCTCCTCAAGGTCTCTAGCACCTCTCTGAGGTGCCCCTCATGCTGCTCCTGAGTCTTGGAATAAACCAAGATGTCGTCAATGAATACTATCACAGACCGATCCAGCATCGGCCTGCACACGCGGTTCATGAGGTCTATGAACGCGGCTGGAGCATTGGTGAGTCCAAACGGCATCACCACAAACACATAATGACCATAGTGGGTCCTAAAAGCGGTCTTCTGCACATCATCGTCTCTGACCCGCATCTGGTGATATCCGGACCATAGATCAATCTTGGAAAACCAAGATGCTCCCTGAAGCTGGTCGAACAAATCATCTATCCTCGGGGGTGGGTAACGGTTCTTCACCGTCACCTTGGGCTTTTTGCCCGAACCTGCTGCGCCAGACGTCACCTCTGGCTTCCTCTTCCTCTCCATCTCCAGATCAATCTCCCTCTCACAAGCCCTCGCAATCATGTCCTCCAGTGTTTTGCAGTTGGAGCGGCTCACAAACTGGCGGATATCACTCCGAAACATCTCATGATATTGGGCCTTCTTCATCTCCTTGTCCGCCACATACTGCGGAACGAGGAGGGCCCTCTCCCTGAACTTGGCGGTAATCTCCGCCACAGTCTCTCTCGTCTGCTGGAGGTCCTGAAACTCCCTAGTAAGCTGCTGCACCTCAATAACAGGCGCGAACTCGGCTCTGAAACTGGTCGTGAAATCACTCCAGGTCATCGCATCCAACATAGTGTCATCTCCAATGGCTCTCCCGACCTCCTCCCACCAATTATGTGCCCTGTCCTTCAGAAGACAGGATGATAGTCTGACCTTGTCCCCCTCGGTACATCTGCTGGTGCGGAACGCATTGGCGACATCCACCAACCATCTGGTACTCGCAATGGGGTCCCGAGCCCCATGGTAGTCGAGAGCTCCACAAGCCCTGAACTCCCTGAAGGTCAACGAGCGCGAACCCATCATGGCCGCTATCTCAGTACGGAATGCGCTCAACTTCTCATTAGAAGCTCTAAGATACCCTCCTTGACCGACCCAAAAATCACAGGGGTCTGGTCTAGTATGTTGCGTGTGACCTCCGAGGAGATAAACTCCCTGGTCTGCTCATCTAACTGTCCGGCTCCAGAACCCGAGCCTGATCCCTCCCCGGCACCTGAACTGCCGACCGCTGGTCTGGGTCGTAAAACCAGCATTCTGAAAATACATCAAAACCAAGTCAGAATACTACTCATAACTAGAGGGGTCACACATGTTGGATTAGTGTCTAAACCTGTAACCATATTTGGTAAGTACTTGACCCGATTGTGCATGGTCCTTTTGGGTTGCCTTCACCAAAGCAACTTGACTGGAGAAATAATAGAGAAAAAGGTTATTATGATTTATTAATATGTTATAAGAATAATATATTAAAGGAGAAATCATATTTGTTTAATTAATATCGGTCAATAATTAATTAAGAATTAATTTTGTGATCAAGTGTAATTAATTAAACTAGAGGGGCTGAATTGTAATTATGTGATAGTTACAAAATATGGTAATGGTTATCCTAAATATGGGTTGAACGAATTCAAGGAGATAAGGATCCTTGAAATCGTCCAAAGGATAAAGGATAAGGGATTTCAAGTCTTATCTTATTGTTACTTGGTGGGCAAGCAACTAGATAAGGATAAGGACTGAAACCTTAATCTCTACACCTATATAAAGACCCCTAAGGCTCATGAATTCGTCCATGCCTTCCCAAGGGGTCCTAGGGACGAAATTCTATACCTCTTCCCTCTCTCTATTACCTCTCCATTTGCTCTTGGTGTTTGTGAGCCATTAGAGGTACTACACTTGTGGTACTTGCTTTCAAAGACAAGATTCAAGATTTAAGTTGTTATTACAATATAACAACAAGAGGTATGTATTTCATCTTTCCTTGTGGATTTCGAAATTCCTAGAAGCCTTTTAGGGTTCTTCAAGTGTTCATAATGTTGTGTATCTAATAGTGAAAACATAGATCCAATTCTAGGGTTGCATGCACACATAAGATTGTTTATACAAAACCCATCAGTGGTATCAGAGCCTTTGGTTAACTTGTTTTCAATTAGTATTATTCAATTGTATGAACTTGACATATTATGGTTTATTGCCAATAAACCCTAGGAGGCTAGGATTTTCGAGATTAGGGTTTGCAAACCCTAATTTGCAGAAGTTTGAATAAGATTTTCAAACCCTTTCCTTAAACCTTTAAATTTCGAAATCTAGGGTTTGTCTTAATCCCTTGATTTTCGAAATTGGCCTCCTCCCCAAGATAAGATCCTAAATTTTAGGGATTTGGATTATCCCATATCTTGTAATTATCCTTTAATTGTTATATATGGTAATTAAAGATTTTGAATTATCCTATCCCATGATTTTCGAATTTTAGAGGGATTAAAAGGATTAGGATAAATTAATTGTTTAATTGGTAATTATCCTTCATGATTTAGATAATCCCTTATGATTTAATAATTTAAATTAATAGTTTAATTCAAGATAATTATTAAATCAAGAGTTTTAATATTTAAAATTTTAATTTAAATAGTATTAAATTTCGAAAATTTTAAAGTGAAATTAAAACCTAATTGTTTTGAAAAGTTTCAAAACTTGCCCTCAAGTTTTGGAATTTAAATTGTTTGATTAAAAGGTTTAATTTTGAAAAAGTCTAAATTCTAAAACCCTAATTTTGAAAAGTTCATATTACACCCTTATGGTTTTATTAAATTAGTTAAGTGTATAACTAAAAGAGAGTTAATAAATCCATAATGATATGGTTTATATTTAATTAAATTAAAAGTGAAATTTATAAAATTAAACCACCTAGTATTTTAAAAGTGTAAAATACACCCTTATACTATATATATAACATTGAAAGTCTAATATTATATATGTATAACTAAAATGCTAGTCTTACCGTTAGTAGGCCTCATTCACAAAGCCGATCTATAAGGGGGGTATAAGGTTATGGCCTATAAAATGGCCGTTTAATGGGTGTCCACTCTCACCCACCGCTTCCTTGATTGGTGGAGGGTCGTTAGCCGAACGGGTAGGATAGGGCAAACCCTTTCCATTAAAAGTATAATGAAGTATAAAGTAACTAAATGTTTTTACAAAATTCCCAATCTTAGTTACTTTAGGCAAAAGTGAATTGATGCAATCCCATGAAATTACACTTTGTGCCCTTGCGAAGACATTAGTGGAGCGCGTGTGGTTAACCGACACACTAAATGGTTTTAAGCAAAGGTAGCAAAGGATGACTCATTGTTTGTCATAGTTCGGTGGAGCGTGTGTGGTTAACCGGCACATCAAATAGGTGACTGTAACATTGGGGGCACCATGTAAGTTTGCATGGTTATTCACACCATGTTTTGTGATCCTCGGCATCCCAGTCACAAATCGAGGGGCATATCGAGATTTAAACATGCCATTGAAAAGTTCAATGAATCTCAAAGGAAATCTAGGAATTCTTAATACTTTTTAAACTTAAGCCTTTATGTTTTTTCATGGTGAAGAATTAGTGAATCGTCATTCACTTACCTCCAAATTATTTGCATGTTGGATTACGACATCCCTCTTCTAATGTGTAAATAATGTTGTTGGATCCTAGCCTTAATGTCTCATTTGGGTGTTTCATTAAGGATTCAATCAACAAACTTGAAATTTCTCCCGTTTTGTAGATGTCTGACTCTAACCGTGGTCTTCCCGAATCCCAAGGAAAATGTGTTCCTGTTGAAAGTAAAAGCTTGTTCCAAAGTGAAGGATCAATGTGGACTAGCTTGATTTCACTCCCTCCTCCTCCTCCCGTTGTTCTCCCCGACCCACAAGATCGAAGATTTGAAAGGTTCAAGATCACTGAAACCCTATTGGCAATGGAACATGAAGATGGTAAACCCGTGTGTGCTCACGTCCTAGGGATGAAATCACACATCGATAGGTTGATTATGTTGGGTGCGTCTTTCCCCAATAAGGTGGTTGTGGACTGGGTTCTTCAGTCACTCTCTGAATCATATGATAAGTTCATAAGAGAGTATCATATGATGAATCTTGACGCGACCCTCATTGACTTAACTTACATGCTTATTGCTGCTGAATCAGAAATGATTTGGCGAAGTAATGGAGCATATTTGTCTGGTAATTCAACCAACCATGCTTCTGTGGACATTCTAGAAGAACCCACCTGTTTCTGCTGCCAAGAGAAGGGGCAATGGATACGAAGCTACCCAAAGGACCTGAAGAGTCTAAGAGATGAGAGAGTCAAGAAGTATGGCTCTACTTCAGGTATAAAATCCACTATCTAACTCCATTAAATTCCTATTCTTTATACATAATGTGATAAGATTACATTTGCATGTTTTGCAGAATTAGAGAAAAGAGAGGAAGTTTGATGGAAGAACAAGATGAGTCTGATCACGAAGAAATGGATTACGATCGCATGGATTCAAAGATCAGATTTTGAGCTTAGGAAGTGATGATAGATTTGTTAGGAGTATTTGATTACATAGTTTTTCATTCGAATTTTGCATTGTAAGGACATGTTTTCCGCTGCTTTTATAAATAAAATAAATTTTGGTTATTTGTTTATCCTTACAATGGCGTATATGAAAAATTGATGTTTGTGTACTTCTATTATTAGCAAAATGGATTTGATTCTTAATTGTATTATTTGTGGAAAGGTCAAGAATTTACCAAATAGGGAAAGTTTCTCATCGCCCAAGTTTCAATTGGATAGAAACTTGGAATCATACAACTTGATTGCATGATGAATGAGAAATTTCATATTTGGAAATTTAGACAAATTCTTTGACAAAGTGTCAAGTGTAGGACTAGGAGATCGAGTACACAAAGTTGTGTGTTGATCAAATCCACCACAAGAGTAACAAAGATATTCGTCATGATTTACTAAGGTGAAGTAAATATGATTATGCTTATGAGATTAAGTGTAATTCTGAATTGATTAAAAAAGTTTCAATCAATAGTAGAACGAATAAGAAGAATCAAGTAGGCAGAAAGATAAAAGTTTCTCTATTCTAAGAAGAAGGGAGAGTACCTTTTATTATGTTTTATGATAGGTCTTAATGATTAAGAACCATATCTCAATTGATCCTCTAAATGAGTCTTAGTACAATTGTATGTCTGAGAAGAGGAATCAAGAATTGAAGAAATGGTTAAATCAAGAAGTCAATCATACTTCGTTCCAAAAACAAGTCTTAGAGTTAAGATTGTGACATTGAGTGACAAGTCTTAAGAAGGTTTATAACATTCATCAAATGTGGAAAGTTGTGATGTCTTGGATAAGACAAAGACCAAAGACCAACTAGGACCAATTTTGTGAAGTGTTTTGTCTTGATAAAAGCTACACTAACTCTTGAATATTTGTTTGTCGAGAAATGTTTATTGACAAGAGAATCTTATATGTCAAGGAGTCAGTGGGAGTCTTAATAGTCTTGAAAGGTTTCAAGAACAAATCAAGAATAAACCTTATCAATCATCACTAGCACACGACTTGAGGTTTACAACCTATCGTGTTGACACTATTTTGTTTTCTGTGCCATTCCAATTGAGTTTTCTGTATATGTGAGTTCTACGAGTTCTCAATGCATTGTATAGGGGCAAGATACCTTGTTCAATGGAAAGTACATTGAAATGAAGGGGTGAGCTTCTCAATAACTTGGAAGTAATGGTGGGACCCTTGATTGCAAGAAATTAAGAAGAACAAGTTCTATCCATAAGAGTTTGGATTTGTCACTAACATTATCTTGTAATTATGGTTATGACGAATTCACATGGATGGGAATGTATACACCACAAAATCTAAGTGTCATAAGGTTTCTCTCATTCATGAAAATGGTTGTGAGGAAATGCTTTCACTAAGAGAGATTTTGAAGATAGCATTATGTAATTTGGGTTTCTCAAATTCAACTATGATTACGGCATACCTCTTCATAGTTCGAATTGTGGGAAATGGCAAATGGGTCTGAACATTTTAGACTTGTTGATATGAGTCCTAGAATCGTTTAAACATATACATATGAGTTGTCCAAGGAAAAGTGTATGAGTTTGAGAAGCTTAGATAAAGTCTTATCAAAGCATCTAGTATTAGAAATATGATCTTAAGAAATTGTTTTCTAGAAGTTCAGCTGATTTCTGAATACATGTCGAAGCTAGTGGGAGCATAAGTGTTATGCTGGTAAAGAAATAATCATCATGTAAGTGGGAGCATGATTATTATGGTAAGTATTGCAAGTTAGCAATATTAATTATAGAAAACAAGTGTTATGATTTGCAAAGTCGTAAGGGTTGAAAAGTTGTTTTGCTATAATTAAGGGAGAGAATATTGTGCTTCATTTCAAATCTAAAGCTTAGATTGAGAAATTTTAATAAATTTAGTCAAAGGATACATAGTGTCTTCTTAAACTTCGATTATGATTACGGTATCCCTCTTCATAGTTCGAATTGTAAGAACGTGACACATAAAATATTATAGCAGAAGATTGATAGAGTATCGTATCTTTATGTAAGACATTATGCATCGTGTCCCATACACTTCGTGTAAAGGATCGATTGCAATTGCTATAATATTTGACCATTCTAAAATTTTCCAAATGTCTAGCGCATTAAGAAGGGAAAAGGACAAGAATTGGTATTGACTAAGATAATTAAACAACTATCAAAGGACGACCCAAAAGTTCGCTGAGGATTGGTCGCTTGTGAGTAGTTGGAAGTATGGTATTGAATGGATCATATCGACATTATTATGAATAGATAAGATTCTATTAAGAATGAGTTATCATATGGTAAATATGGAAATGTTTCCATAATTGGGAGTTGGAAATTAAGAATTTACATGATTAGAAAATTTTATGCAAAAGGATGTTCAAAGGAATGTACTTTGAGTGAGAGACATCACATCTATAGAATTGTTCTGTAACAATTTTGATAGAGTACCTTGTGATTTCGTTGGCCGAGTCTTTGTGATTTTTGTGCTGTGACTTCACAAGAGGATCATTGCATAAAATATTAGAATTTGACATATTCTAAAAGGTGGCAAGAATTTGGTATTCTTACACTAATTATAAGGATTGGGGATTGTGAAATGAGTTGCATTTGAAAAGTTTCAATTAATCTATTTCACAAAGTATGGACCATAGGAAACCAAAGTGTGCATGCTTTGAGCATGGGACAATTGTGGTTATGATTCGAGTTATAAAGTTGATTATCTGAAACATTAAACAATGGATAATGAGTAATCGATATGGTGATAAATAAAAGGTGTTTTATTTATACTCAAAGGTTTGAGACCGTATAGGATTAGTATTATTCTTGTGTTTCTCTTTGCATGTTTTGACTTCCAGAATAATTGAGTTTATTAAGAATAATCGAATTATTCAAACGGTCCGCAGTCGTTCATATGTTGGAAGTAGGTATGAATGAAGACTGTCATTAATTGGTTTGTAGATTGTCTAAAGTGTATTAGACATAGCAAAGGTTTGCTGCAACGTTCATGAGTGCTTATGAATATGATTTTGAGCATTGGATTAAACCCACGCTCACTTGGATCGCTTCATGGATTTTATCACGAGCGATTGGTGAGACTATAATATCTTGTATTCTTGAAACCGAGATGTGTGAGTTGTATCTTGCGAATCGGTTACACATTGATAATATGTAAACGCACCAGTAACTTGGTGTTATAAAACTTATTGTTGTGTGTGATTTGGTGAGTGAGTGCAAGCAAACATTGAGTCGAAGTTTATCCGTTCCTTTTATCCAAAGTGGGATAAAAGCGATATTTGTGGGCCCCTCGATGATTTAGTGATGACAAACGTAAATGCTCGGCCGGGCTAGGGCTAATTTGATTTGTTCAATTAGTCAGTCGTCGTAAATCGGAAATCGGGAAACAACACATAGACTGAGAGAATGATTTCAATCCATGTCTCACGTCTATACGATATCTAGAATGGAGGAATATATGATCCCTTATCTAAAGGACAGGTTACTGATAAGATCAGAGTTTGACAGCGTCTTTGAGAGCTACGATTGCTAATCGAGTTGTACTTACATTTGTGGTTACTAGACTTATCCAAGTGGGAGACTATTGGATTAGTGTCTAAGCCTGTAACCATATTTGGTAAGTACTTGACCCGATTGTACATGGTCCTTTTGGGTTGCCTTCACCAAAGCAACTTGACTGGAGAAATAATAGAGAAAAAGGTTATTATGATTTATTAATATGTTATAAGAATAATATATTAAAGGAGAAATCATATTTGTTTAATTAATATCGGTCAATAATTAATTAAGAATTAATTTTGTGATCAAGTGTAATTAATTAAACTAGAGGGGCTGAATTGTAATTATGTGATAGTTACAAAATATGGTAATGGTTATCCTAAATATGGGTTGAACGAATTCAAGGAGATAAGGATCCTTGAAATCGTCCAAAGGATAAAGGATAAGGGATTTCAAGTCTTATCTTATTGTTACTTGGTGGGCAAGCAACTAGATAAGGATAAGGACTGAAACCTTAATCTCTACACCTATATAAAGACCCCTAAGGCTCATGAATTTGTCCATGCCTTCCCAAGGGGTCCTAGGGACGAAATTCTATACCTCTTCCCTCTCTCTATTACCTCTCCATTTGCTCTTGGTGTTTGTGAGCCATTAGAGGTACTACACTTGTGGTACTTGCTTTCAAAGACAAGAAGATTCAAGATTTAAGTTGTTATTACAATATAACAACAAGAGGTATGTATTTCATCTTTCCTTGTGGATTTCGAAATTCCTAGAAGCCTTTTAGGGTTCTTCAAGTGTTCATAATGTTGTGTATCTAATAGTGAAAACATAGATCCAATTCTAGGGTTGCATGCACACATAAGATTGTTTATACAAAACCCATCAACACATACTACAAGTTCCCTGGTTTTATCTCAGCCTTCCTTGATTCGAGTACGGATCCTCTGCTTTCAGTAGTACGGGCCCATACTACCTTCCACATCTATCCGTACTTTCCTCAAGTACTGCCTCGACTCCACCAAGTCCCTTCTACTACTACTACTACTGATCTCATACTAAACTTCTTCCTAGGCTTGCCCTAGGGTAATCACCAACCCACTCTCCGCCATCAGCTGCATAAGAAGTTCCTGATTTCTTCCCCTAACTAGCTCATGAATACTATTACATATTACTCAGACTAGATAATTCTTCGAATGAGAGATCTTACCCTACAACGGTTGGACTCAAACAAGAGCTGCACAATAGAGCTAGACCTAACCTTCTGAAATTATTTAATCCTTGCAATATGCAACGTAACATATAAGTTTACTAGTTAGTAAAAGATAACTAAGACTCCTAAAAGCACAAAGCAAGCAGCATTCGAGCATCGAGTACACATAATCAAGCATCTACTACTCTGGCTATCATACTGACTAATCTGTACTAGCATGCAGTTCTCATAAAGTTGAATACATATAACAGGCACATAAGGCATCCTTCCTAGATCCTTAGTCCTAATCTAGCATGCTGTTCTAATAAAGGTGATAATCATAACATAACATAATCTTGTATGGGTAATTTGGGAGTACTTACTTGAGCTCGGCTGATTGCATGCACCACACCCTTTTTTTCTTTTCAAAGTTCTTTTCTATTTTCAAAATCCTTTTTGTAAAAATGATTTTCCTTTTTGAAAATTTCTATACCAATTCCTTAGTTTGAGTTCAGACACACTCGAAAGTGTGCCCGAATCCCTCAAACCAAGGCTCTGATACCAACTTGAAACATCCCAAAAATACAACCGAAAAATTTTATTTTCAAAACATCGTTAAAATCATAAACCATCCAAAATCATAAGTAAAATGATAAACCAGGTATCATAAACATCATAGTATCTGTCTCAAATCAAAATCTCATATCAAATCATCAGAGTGAACTCCCAGACTTTGACTGTGGTGTGTGCCATGTGATCAACCCGAGCCCTTCCCTTTGCTAGTGGAAGTACCTAAAACCAAAACTGAAAACTGTAAGCACAAAGCTTAGTGTGCTCCCCCAAACTACCTCATACCATACAATAACACATATAACATATATTGGGCCTTGCCCACTGCATCGGGCCCCGCCCGGCATCGGACCGAAGTCCGACAT
Source organism: Lactuca virosa (assembly GCF_052849685.1). Taxonomy (NCBI): domain Eukaryota; kingdom Viridiplantae; phylum Streptophyta; class Magnoliopsida; order Asterales; family Asteraceae; genus Lactuca; species Lactuca virosa. The sequence continues at coordinate 99,355,093 of NC_136428.1, read as the reverse complement.
AAGTTGGGCCCCGCCCACTGCATCGGGCCCCGCACGGCATCGAACCGAGGTCCGGAATAACTTGGTCCCCGCCCACTGCATCGGGCCCCGCCCGACATCAGACCGAAGTCCGGGATGAACTGCATGTAACATAAACATATAACATAATCACACATATACTGCATCGGGCTTTCCCGGCATTGGACCGAAGTCCGGAACATATAACACATATCATAAACATGTATGAATCACGAAGACATCAAGCATACATACTACTTCTCGGACTACCCCGGCATCGGACTGAAGTCCGGAACTACTACCATCTAAACGAGTCGGCATTGTGGCCGTAGACCCGTTCCTACTGGAAGGAAACTCACCTCGTATGACTGACTGCTGTAACTCTGGGTGAGGAATCTCTGTCTGCTGCTCCGACGATTCTTCGGCTATAAATTTCCATAAAGGTACTTAGTCAAAAACTGATAATTGCTCTTAGGGTAAAATGACCATTTTACCCTGGCTTAAGTCAACATCCTGGTCAAAGTCAACACCTAGTTGACCTGACTCGCCGAGTTGATTCATCAACTCGTCGAGTCCCTATTCTTTCATCTGTTCCCAACCCCGACTCTACTCGTCGAGTCTAGCAAGAACTCGACGAGTTCTTCTTCAAGCATAACATCAGGACTATCTTCATCTGGCTCGCCGAGTTCGTCCTTGAACTCGTCGAGTTCATCTTCACCATATGAGTGTGACTAGTTTGTGACTCGCCGAGTTGTATGAACAACTCGTCGAGTTCGTCTTCATGGTTGGGAGATTGTCTTGGACTCGCCGAGTGTGTTCATCCACTCGCCGAGTCCCATGGTTTCCAGGTCCATAACTACGTCTATTTCGTTGAGTCCTTCTTCTGGACTCGTCTAGATCCCTTCTAATCTTAACTGGATTCCTTCAAATCATAGAAGATTGGAGGACCAAACCATCCGACTCGCCGAGTCCCAAGAGCGACTCGTCGAGTCTACTTATGTCCAAGTCCATAACTCGATTTTTGTTGTGCAAAGCTAACCCAAAAGGTGGATCTGGGCTCCTGAGGCTGATATAACATGTAAAGTCACGAACTTTACGTGCATGCATGGGACTTTTAAGCTTGAAGGACCAAAAATGGGGTTTATTACATGCATGGGGTTCTCATGGCCATAGAGATGACAACTTTATTCCATGAGGACCCTCCAAAGTTCCAGATCTGAAGCTTCTACCCTACATTACACCCTAAAATCCGAAATGACATGGAAATGCCCTCAAATATGCCAAGGTTCAAACCGCAAATTAGATCTAACACATAGGAGGTCAAGATAGGGGCTATTTACCTCAAATACACTGGAAATGCCACCAAACTCAGAATCCACTGACTTGCTCCTTGATTCACCAAACTTCCTTCCCTTCTTCTTGCTTCAAACCAAGATGCAAAGGCACAATATAGCTCAAAGATGCTCACAATTGATTAAGGTTTCGAGGACAGAACTTGGGGGTGATGGAGGCTGGGGTGGAAGCCTCATAAGTTGTTTAAATAGGGTGCAAACCCTCCAATTTAGGGTTTTACTCGGACAACTCCTACTCACCGAGTCGGTCCTCCGACTCGTCGAGTAGGTCACTTAATCCCCCGACCCGGAGTCGATCCTACTCGACCAGTTGGGCCTCCAACTCGCCGAGTCTAACAGTAAAATATGAAGTTTGGCTCGAATTTAAATGCGTACCTGAGACCGGGTGTTACTCTCTCTCTCTCTCTCTCTCTCTCTCTATATATATATATATATATATATATATATATATATATATATATATATATATATATATATATAGGTTCAGGTTCTATGGAAAACAAAAAACCCTAAAAATCGTAAAAAATAATACTTAGAGATTACAAATCTTTTTTTTACTTTATATATACAAATATCACAGGTTTTTTAATAAATTCGCTGAAAATTTTTTTGAAAAAAATACAAACAAAAAAAAACCGTTTTTTAATTTTTTTCGGGCGAATTTATTAAAAAACCTACGATTTTTGTAAATATAAAGTCAAAAAAAAAGATTTGTGATCTCTAATTATTTTTTATGCATTTGTTTTTGTTTTTTTAGGGTTTTTTGTTTTCCATGTAACCCTTCCCTCTCTCTCACTCTCTCTCTCTCTCTCTCTCTCTCTCTCTCTCTCTATATATATATATATATATATATATATATATATATATATATATATATATATATATATATATATATATATAGAGAGAGAGAGAGAGAGAGAGATTACAAAACAAATAAATCACTAGATGAATAAAAAATAACATGATTCACAAAAAAAATTCTTAAAAAAAACATCTTGATGATTCATTTATACAATGATTTTGTTGTTATTCACTAATAATGAAATTTTTGGCAGGATGGTAAGAAGTTTTTTTTGTACATATTTTTTAGCGAACAAATAAAATGAATCTTTAGATGATTCACAAGAAAAGATTCCCCAAAAACCATTTTCATGATTCATTTTTAAGTAAATTAAGAAAAAATTCACTTTTATGACAATTTTAGTGAATAACAATAAAATCATTGTATAAATCAATTATCAAGATGTTTTTTTGAGAATTTGTTTTGTGAATCATGTTATTTTTTATTCATCTAGTGATTCATTTATTTTGTTCGTCAAAAAAATATGTAGAAAAAAAACTTCTTACCTTCCTACCAAAATAAATTTATTACCGGATCTATATATATATATATATATATGATGCATTTTTTAGTATTATTTTATAATTACATTTTTCTGAAACGGTTGAATTTTTGTAAAACCTAGCAACATGAAGAAACAAAAACAATTGCAAAAGGTCAGTCATCAATGAATTTTTTTATTACATTTTTTCGAAACAACAATTATATTAAAAACCAAACCAAAACAAAAGCTAGCTACAAAACAGATAATTGATTGGATTTAACAACCATGCAACCCAATGAATTCTTGCATGAGAGTTACAAAAAAACGAGAACCAATGAAAGGAAGTTTCTACAATATTATCAAACAAAAACTGTTTCCTAGGCTTAAACTCATGAAATTACACTACATTTCGATAAGTCCAAAGTACCCAAATGACCACAATGAACACGGATACAATAATCACCTTTCCATTCTCGCAGCCGGTTTCACGTCAACCCAATCCTCCATATCCAAAGCAAAAGAAAAAATTGGAAAATCCAAATCAAGCAACAATGTAACACGTCTCCATATTTGAACCGCCACCGTACATTGGAAAAAGAGATGAGAAACGACCTCTTGATTATCCTGACAGATAGGGCAAATAACCGACTAATAGTCTACACTCTCCACCAGTTTCGACCTAACTAGGAGACGATCTAACAATAAACGCCATATAAAGTCTAACGTCCTGTTTTTCGACCCAAAATTTTCATTTTTATTTTTTAAATATATATATATATATATATATATATATATATATATATATATATATATATATATATATATATATATATCAGAGTATAATATCATTTATATTCATTGGAGTACCTAAATGCATTTATATTAAACTGGGTAAGCACGAAGCTTAGTGAGTTCCCCAAAATACCATATACCACAATATATATTCAATGCATACACATAATGTCCTTCGGCATAAAAGTTTGTCCGCTCTTGGCCTTCAACATGAAGCTGGTCCGCCCTTTTTCCTACAACATATAGCTAGTCCGAATTTTGGCCTTTAGCATAATGCTAGTCCGCCCAATTCTACTGGCCTTCAGCCCGTGACTGGTCCGCCCTCAAATCCCCACATAATAATTCCACACGTATAAACAGTACAACAGACAATAACCCAATACTACAGGTAACTACAGTACTAGCCTAATGACATACTACAAGGAAACTCTATCCCAACATACATAGGATATATACTAGAGCACATAATATAATGACAAAACTTGTCTGGACAATTAGTCAGACGATTGGTTGCTATATGGGTGATCCTACTGGCAATCCAGCTGGCGGATAACAAGCCTAACAAGTATTAACCTATAATACTTTAACTTATTAATCCCTATGGCAATCTGACATTGAGAGCTAGATCTTTCAATAATCCCAATGAATACTGAGAGTTCTATCAAATAAGGATCATCCAGGCCGGATAGTTGGGAGGCAAGACCATTTCGACATATATCCTTTCTAAATCCAACAACCAAACCAACGTGACCATTCTAGACACATCTCCCAAAAGTAGAGCAATCAATATTTTGACTTGGAATTAATGACGGATCTAGCATTTATAGGTTCCTAATAACGATCATAATTATGAATATAAGCTATCCTAAAAGCTTAGTAAGCGTAGCTGCACTTACAAAGGTTCCTAGCGAAAAACCCGAAAAGTCGCGGGTAAGATCCCAATACCGAGCACTTCTTCCTTCCCGGCTATCAGCTGCCTAGAGCCTTGCTGAAAAGAGATTTCTCAGAAACCCCAAAATACCCTCAAAATTCGGGTCCTAGAGAGAGATAAAGAGAATTTGGTTGGTGTGAGAATGAATAAAGAGTTGAAGGTATTTATAGCTAAAAAGGGAGGGTCCATTGCGTCATGTATAGGCGCGTGTTGCGCCTCTAGTCGGGGCTGGTGGTGCCGGCCGCTCACGGATCTGCTACGTGTCGCACTTGGGTTGGTCCACGTCACTCTTGTCGGCTGCCTTCTAGAACACGCCACGTGTCAACACGTGGCGGTGTCACGTGTCCGATTGTCGTGGTGCCACATCAGCTGGTCAGTGGAGAGTCTGACTCGTATTTGGCTATGTGGCGTACTTTGGTGCCGCCACATCATCGCAACAGGTATTTTCTTTAAATCTTTGGACGATCATAACTTTCACATATGAGCTCCGTTGTGATGTTCTTTATATCCCTGGAATCCTCTTGTCGAGCTCTACAACTTTCCTTTAGGTCTCAACAATTAATTCTCACTTTAACTAATATTCATATTAGACTGTTAAAGTCTATGCGAAATTCATATCTCCTTCATATGAACTCCGTTCTCGATTATCTTTACATAAACGAGTTCATATTCATGAGATCTTTAATTCTCGTTTAGATTGTTTCGGCTAACAATCAATTGATTTGAATTTCGATTTTTGTGTCCGTACTGCTACGCTGAAACTTCGAAAAATTATAACTTCCACATACTAAGTCAGATTTGGACGTTTTCTATATGCACGCTCTCGGTTTTATGATGACTACTGTAACACCCGATTCTTGGTACGTATTTAAATTCAAAAAATGTTGCAATTTACTCTGGGACTCGACGAGTTGGAGGCCCGACTCGTCGAGTAGACTCATCATTTATCGGGGGTTTAAGTGACCTACTCGACGAGTCGGGAGACCGACTCGGCGAGTAGGAGCTGTCTGAGTGAAACCCTAAATTTGAGGGTTTGCACCCTATTTAAACACTTTATGAGGACTCCATCCCAGCCTCCGTCACCTCCATACCCTGTTCACGAAACCCTAGGCCTTATTTAAGTGTTCTTGAGCTTTATGGTGCCATTTTTGTAACACCCTGTTTATTTAATAAAATAAATAAACGAATAATATAAAGAATAATGGTCGTAAAACCCTGAGATGTATTTTATATTATTTTATTTTAGCTTTTAAGTGATAGTAAGTTGATATGAGTGGTTGTTATCGGGACTCGAATGTATTAAAATCTGGAAATGGGGGGTTAAAATGTAATTTCCGGACCAACTATGAATAGAATTCTAATGCTAGGGGCTGTTTGGCAATTTCTTTGGGCTTGTGTTGAAAAGGATATTAGAGTGAGGGGGCTGGAGTGTAAATTTTGGATTAATTTTGAAGGAAAAGGGGGAGGAGGGATCGAATCCGTCATTATGGAATACTTGCTTATGGAATCGGGGTATATAAAACCCCTCACCCGTTAACCCTAGCCCTAGCTTGAAGGCAGCCGCCATCATCGGAAGACCTCCAGCAGCCACCCTCACCTCTTCAACTTCCAGCCGCCGGAGCCAATCCCCTTACGCCGGAAAGTAAGCAAGGTCGTCGGGGGTTGCTGCTGTGGATCGTCGCTGCCATTCGCCGGGATGTTGCGACCGCTACTCTCGTCTCTTCAGTTACCGGCGCCGCACCACCCTCTTATTCCATTGTTCGTCCGCCGCCGCATCCCGTGCCGCCTTGCCGCTGTCGCTATTGGCTTTCCGACGAGAAGAAGAAGCCGGGAATCGGAGCACCACTGTCGCCGCCGCTGGTTCGTTTCGCCTGTCTTTTCATCGCCACCGTCATCCTCCTCCATGTTCGAAGTATATATATATATATATGTGTGGTGGGTGTTCTGTCTGTGGGTTTGTGCGCGTTTCAATACTTTTGGTGTGTGCTGGTTGGTCGGAAAACCCGAGGAAACCACCATGGCTGCCAACCATGGTGGCTGCCGCCGCTAGTTCCTTTTCTGCCACCCTTAACCACCGTGAAAGGTGGCTGTGGGTGTGTTTATGGGTGTATGTTCATGTGAAATTGCTGCTACCGGTTTCGTTGGGGTTGTATGGGTGTTTGTGTGGCCGGAGAGTCCACCACCACCATCGTGAGGTGGTGGCTGCCACCATGTGTCGCCATATGTGTATGTTTATCTTAGTGAGTGGGTGTGTGTTTATTTGAGTTTTTAGCATTGTAACTTGTATCAAAAAAATAGAATAATGGAAAGAAACTCGAAACCACCACCGTAGGGTGGTGGCTGCCGCCTCCTGCCGCCACCGGCCGCCGTGTCGGGTGGCGGTGTGCCTTGTTGGATCGTGACTTGTTTGGATGTTTGGACAAAGGGACCAACAAACCCTAATGGGCCCAATGAGTCTTAATGGGCCTAATTAACCCTAATGGGCCTAGCAAAACCCTAAATTGATCTAAGGAAACCCTAATGGGCTTAAGGACTTGATTTTGGGCCTATTGGGCTAAGATGGGTTGGAAACCCTAATTAGGGTTTGGAAAACCCTAATGTAATGAAACCCTAATTTGGGATTATCGGGACCGCATGAGAATTTTTTAATGAACTTAAATTAATAATTAATAATCATTGCAAATTAACCTAAGGTCATGTGGGACTTAATGGATTAAGTCCTTAATGGGTTAAGTAGGAAGCTTAACCCTAATCGTCATTTTATGTGAAACTCTAATTTCACTAGGACCTTGAGTTGGGCCTTTCCATTGGGCTTTGGTGATGGAATTATTAATAGGTCATCCAACAATAATCATATAGGCTAGAATATGTTGTTGGGCTTTAGGGTAAGGCCCATATGAGGAGTTGGGTCCAATTTGGAAAATTGGGCCATAGTTTGGGCCTTAATGATTATATGATATTGGGCCAGTAAAATACCAAATGATGGACTGGACTTTTGGTTGGGCCTTAGAATGAGACCATGCAAAGGTTTGGGCCCAATTTGGAAAATTGGGCCATGTGTTGGGCTTTAATTCCTAATTGACTTTGGGCCTATGGATTGGGCCTTGGGCTTGCATAAAGCCAAGCTTGGGGTAATGTAGTGATTATCCAAAGAAGGCACTAATGGTTATGTAGTGGAACCTAATTATTAATTGGGTGTTATTTTTATGATTGACAGTTCGGGAATCTGTCATCCAGCAGTTGGGGTTGAGTCTGCGAGACTTCAGCAGTGTGGGATTGTATCTACGGGACTTCAGCAGTGTGAGGTGAGTTACCTTCCAGTAGCGGTGGGTCTACAGCCACAATGCCGGCCCACCAGTAGGAGTTGTATGTTGGATGATTGTCTTTGTGATATCATCTAGGTTTGCTACTACCTGATATGTTATGTGCTAGTATGATATGATGTTATATGCTAGTAGCAGTAGGGGAGATAGTCCCCAGGATTTCCGGTCGATAGGGCCGAAGGGGGTAGTCATACCCAGTCATGCTAGATAGAATATGATTATTTGTACATGTTATGTGGTAGTAGTAGAGGGGTGAAATAGTCCCCAGTATCCGGTCGAGAGGACCGAAGGGGAGGCCAACACCCAGATATGCTAGGCAGTATCCGGTCGACAGGACCGAAGGGGTAGGCCAGCACCCAGATATGCTAGGCAGTATGTGATTTATGTTTATATGCTAGGGTTTTATGTGGTAGTGGTAGGGGGTGAAATAGTCCCCAGTATCCGGTCGAGAGGATCGAAGGGGAGGCCAGCACCCAGATATGCTAGGCAGTATCTGGTCGAGAGGACCGAAGGGGAGGCCAGCACCCAGATATGCTAGGCAGTATCCGGTCGAGAGGACCGAAGGGGTAGGTCGGGCACCCAGATATGCCTGACAGTATATGTATGTTATATGATTGTATGGTATGTGGTATGATGGGGGAACTCACTAAGCTTCGTGCTTACAGTTTTCAGTTTTGGTTTCAGGTACTCGTTTTCAAAGTAAAGGAGCCGGCTTGATCGCAGCGCATCACACTATGTTTTCCGCACATGAGATCTTTGGGATTACACTCTGATATGGTTATATGATAATATGTTTTGATTACTGACACTTTGGTTTGACACGAGATATTGTTATGAATGTTTTTATACTGATGGTTTTATGTAATAACTTATTTAAAAATGAAATTTTTGGCCTTGAATTTTGGGACGTTACAATTTTTGTGTGATTGAAGTTTGAGAAGGAGAAGGAAGCTTGTGAGATCAAGAGGAAGCAAGAAGATCCAGAGTTTTGGGCACATTTCCAGCTTATTTGACGTATAAAGCTGAAACCTTGGCTACTCATTGCTTAGATCTTGATTTGGGGCTATTTTCTATATTTTTCTAAGTATTAGTGAAGTTATATTCGGGATTGGGTGTAGAAGTGGGTTTGTGCTTCAGATCTGGAACCATTGAGGGTTCCCATGGCATAAAGGTGCCAACTTTATGGCCATGGGAGACCCATGCATCTTGTAGACCTCCTTTTATGGCTTTTTGAGCCAAAGGCCCCATTCATGTACATTAAGTTTGAAGCTTTACGTATAAAATGGACCCTAGGAGGCCAAATCTATGGTTTTGACGCGTTAAGACCCGTTATAATCGATTGTATAGTTTTGGACATAGAGGGACTCGACGAGTCGTTTTTGGGACTCGGCGAGTCGGGGTGTATTTTCCACCAAATCCTTTCTGTTTATGGGCCAATTGTTGAGATCGAAAGTTCCCCCAGTTGTTTAGGTTCACTAGGGACCTGGAAATCATAGGACTCGACGAGTGGATGAACAGACTCGGCGAGTTCAAGGCAATGTCTCAGCCACATGAAGACGGACTCAGCGAGTTCAAAGGGAACTCGGCGAGTCATAAACTGAACATCTTCTTATGGATGAAGATGAACTCGGCGAGTTCAAGGACGGACTCGGCAAGTCGGTTGAAGATTGTCCGATGTGTTGTTGAAGGCGAACTCGTTGAGCTCTTGCTAGACTCGACGAGTAGGGACGGGATTATGGCATTTTGTAGAAATGGGGACTCGACGAGTTGACGGGCCAACTCGGCGAGTCGAGTCAACCAGTTGTTGACTTTGACCAAAAGTTGACTTTGACCATGGATTTGACTTTGACTTTGACTTGGATTGAGTGACCCTTGTAAGGGTTACGAGTATGAGTTAATAACTTAGAAGAGTTATCATGTAGGGATTGAGGAGTCGGGGAGAGTCGATTTCCACACCGAGATCAGTGCAGACACTACACGACTTCGAGGTGAGTTTCCTTCTAGTAAGGGTGGGTCTACGGCCACAATGTCGGCCCACAAGTGAGAGTGTTGGATAGATGATTTTCTTTGTGATAATTATCTAGGATTGATATGTGATATGCTTACTGTGCTTCATATGATTAATGTGCTTGATATGATTATTATGCTTAATATGTGTTAGCAGTAGTAGGGGTGAAATAGTCCCCGATTACCTGTTGAAAGATACCGAAGGGGAGGTTAGTTCCCAGTTACCGGTTGAAAGATACCGAAGGAGAGGTTAGTTCCCAGTTACCGGTTGAAAGATACCGAGGGGAGTCCAGCTCCCGGATATGCCTGACAGTTATCGGTTGAAAGATATCGAGGATTATGCAATATCTGGTATGGGTATGATGGGGAACTCACTAACCTTTGTGCTTACGGTTTTTCGTTTTGGTTTCAGGTACCTATTCATCTAAGGGGAAGGAGTCGGCGGTGTAGCAGCGCATCACACACACACATGATTTCTGCATTGAGTTTTCTGGGATTGTACTCTGGTTTTTATTACTATTGATGATAGGGTTTTGAGACGTGTTGTTACGATTTTATAAATTAGCATGACATTGGCAATGCTTTTGGTAAACTATTTTATAAGTTACTCAATTAAAAATGAAATTTTTGGCCTTGAAAATTGGGATGTTACAAGTTGGTATCAGAGCCTTGGTTTGAGGGATTCGGACACACCTTCGGGGGTGTCTGGACTCAAATCGAGGGCTTGAAGGATTTTTACAAGAAAATAGTTTTCTAAAATCCAAGTTAAAGAATTTTGAGAAAGAACGAGGTGTGTGATGCGTGCAACCGGCCGAACTCAAGTAAGTTTTCCCCAAGATACCCATACTTGTTACGTTATGTTATATGATATGATTATGAGAACTGCATGCTAGATTAGGGCTAAGAATCTAGGAAGATGCCTTGTATGCCTGTTATATGATTCTGAGAACTGCATGCTAGAATAGAACTAAGGATCTAGGAAGGATGCCTTATATGCCTGTTGTATGAGCTTATTGAGCTGTATGCTAGCGCTGTTAGTCAACAGTATGAAAGCCTAATTAGGTTATGCTTGATTTGGTTACTCAATGCACGAATGCTGCTTGCTTTGTGCTATAGGGATTCTGGCTAGCTTTAACTAACTAGTAGGCGAATATGTAACAGTATTCGCAAGCTAGTTAGAGAAAGGTGGTAGGGACTCCTAGTGCAGCTGATGGTGGAAAGTAGGTCAGAGGGTGTCCTAGGAAAGCCTAGGATGAGCTTAGTTAGGAAGTTATATTAGTAGAAAGGGACTTGGTGAAGTCAAGGCAGTTCTTGAGGAAAGTACGGATAGATGTGGAAGGTAGTATGGGCCCGTACTACTGGAAGCAGAGAATCCGTACTCGAATCAAGGAAGGCTGAGATTGAACCGGGAAACTTGGAGAGTGTGTGATCTCTCGAGAGTATGTATGACCCTGACATCATTGTGTTTGTTTTCAGTATGGCGATTATGCTACATGGAGCAGGATCTGGGTCAGGATCAGGGTCAGGCTCGGGTGCGGGATCCGAGCAGGTTGATGACGGTTTACGCGAGTTCATCGCGTCTGAGATCACTAGAGGTATCCTTGAGTCGACCCCTATCATTTTCGGGTCGATCAAGGAGGGGATTGTTGAGCTGATGGAGGATCGCCTCTGAGCATTCAGGAGTGACATGGCGTCCAGCCAGTCGGGTATGCACACTCTGTCCTTCAAGGACTTCCGGAGGAGTGGTGCGCCAGACTTTCACCGGGTGAAGGACCCCAATGTGGCCAGGAGATGGATTGCAGACATCGAGTCTGCACAGCTAACGAGCTTCTGCCCGGAGGGGTCGAAGGTCCGCTTTGCTGTGGGTTGTTTGAGGGATCTAGCCAGAGATTGGTGGGAGTTAGTGGGTGATTCACTGGGGGCCCCATCCATTGAGGCTATGACTTGGTCAGATTTTGTGACCAGGTTCAGGGCTGAGTTTGCGCCGGCTATGGATCTTCAGCAGCTGGCCAGAGAGTTTCTTGATATGAGGCAGACTACTGAGACTGTGGCGGAGATCACCGCTAAGTTCCAGGAGAGGGCCTTGTTGGTACCTCAGTACGCAGGGGATGAGGAGATGCGGAAGACCCGCTATCATGATATGTTGAGGGCTGACATTCGGGAGCATGTCAACTATTTTGCTTGCTCGACTCTGGATTCCATGATTGTCAGGGCAAGGGAGAGGGAGATTGGTTTAGAGCACCTCAGGAAGAGGAAAGCAAAGATAGGACAGGTTGCTGGGGTTTCAGGGAAGAAACCTAAGGGATTCGACGCTAGGTCGAAGGGCCAGCAGGGCCGGGACCGCTGTGGGAAATGTGGTAGGTCACATGAGGGAGTTTGCCGCACTGGGTTGGGATCAGGCTGTTACAAGTGCGGCAAGACGGGGCACTTTGGCAGGGATTGTACTGCCCCCGCCCCCACAGTTCAGACATCAGACCTGATTTGCTTCCATTGCAATCAGAGGGGCCATAAAAGGCCAACTGCCCTAGGTTGTCAGCAGCATCAGCAGCAGCACCGGTGGTGGCGCCGACTCCAGTGACAGCACGAGTTGCGGATGGCCGAAAGGTCAAGGCAGAGGCTCCAGTGGTGCGGAGCCGAGCATTTCAGTTGACAGCCGAAGAGGCACGCGTCGCACCCAATGTGGTGACGGGTATGATTCCTTCTCTCTAAACTTTTATATTATGTCGCTGTGATTTTGATATGTTATGTTATGTTATGTGCTCTGTTCAGGATCGTTCCATGTGAACGGTATTCCTGTTCAGGTGTTATTTGATTCGGGTGCTACCCGATCGTTTGTCTCTCTTGCGCTTAGCAAGAGGTTTCTTGAGTCCTCGGGCATGTTGGATTGCCCTCTAGAGGTCGAGATTGCGGACGACCGGTCAGTGCGAGCATCAGAGGTTTTCAGGGATTGTGTTTCGAGATTGTTCGAGGATCGCTACCTGGTAAACTTGGTTCCCATACCTTTGCGGGGGAACAAGGTTATTATAGGCATGGATTGGCTAAGCCCCAATAGGGCGGTGATCGATTGTGCGCAGCAGTTGGTGCGGATGAGGACCCCAAGTGGGGGAGAGCTGGTGATTCAGGGCGAGAGGCCACAGCGAGGACCAGCCTTATGTTCAGCAGTGAGGGCTAGGCGCTACCTCCAGCAGGGTTGCGCAGGATATGTCGCCTATGTTATGGATACCCGGGAGGCGGGTAAGGCGACGGTGGGCGATGTGCCAGTGGTACGAGAGTTCGCAGATGTATTCACCGAGGAGTTGCTTGGGATACCTCTGGAGAGGCAGGTAGAGTTCAGGATCGACTTAGTTCCTGGTACGGCTCTGATAGCCAAGGCACCGTATCGGTTGGCTCCTCTTGAGATGCAGGATTTGTCTACACAGCTACAGGAGCTGTTAGGCAAGGGATTCATTAGATCGAGCAGTTCACCCTGGGGAGCCCCGATTTTATTTGTGAAGAAGAAGGACGGGTCGTATCGGATGTGTATAGATTATCGGGAGCTGAATAAGGTAACGGTGAAGAACCGTTACCCACTCCCGAGGATTGATGACCTCTTTGACCAGCTACAAGGAGCATCTTGGTTCTCCAAGATTGACTTGCGTTCAGGTTATCATCAGATGAGGGTCGGAGAGGAGGATGTGCAGAAGACTGCTTTTCGGACGCGCTATGGTCACTATGAGTTCGTGGTGATGCCTTTCAGGCTCACCAATGCTCCTGCCGCGTTCATGGATCTCATGAACCGCGTGTGCAGACCGATGTTGGATCGGTCTGTGATAGTTTTCATCGATGACATCTTGGTTTATTCCAAGACGCAGGAGCAGCATGAGGAGCACTTGCGGGAGGTTCTGGATACTTTGAGGAGGTAGAGCTTGTATGCTAAGTTCTCCAAGTGCGAGTTCTGGTTGCGCGAGGTGCAGTTTTTTGGGCACCTTGTCAACCAGAACGAGATTTTGGTTGACCCGGCCAAGCTGGAGGCCGTGATGAGGTGGGAGGTTCTGAGGTCTCCATCTGAGATTCGGAGCTTTATAGGACTGGCAGGCTATTATCGGAGATTCATTCATGACTTCTCCAAGATAGCCGTGCCCCTGAACCGGTTGACGAGGAAAGTCGTGGTCTTTCGCTGGGGGCCTGATCAGCATGCCGCATTTGAGACGTTGAGACAGAGATTGTGCGAGGCGCCAATCTTAGCCCTGCCGGAGGGCATGGAGGATTTTGTAGTATATTGCGATGCGTCCATCTCGGGTTTGGGCGCGATATTAATGCAGAGAGGGCATGTTATCGCTTACGCTTCGAGGCAGCTGAAGCCTCATGAGGCGAACTATCCGACGCATGACTTGGAGCTGGGGGCTGTTGTTTTCACCCTTAAGATTTGGCGTCATTACCTCTATGGGGTTCGTTGTACCATTTACACAGACCACAATAGCCTGAGGTATCTCATGGATCAGCCAAATCTGAATATGAGGCAGCGTCGGTGGCTCGATGTGGTGAAGGATTATGATTGCGAGATCCTCTACCACCCGGGGAAGGCCAATGTCGTGGCCGACGCGCTTAGCCACAAGGCAGCGCCGATCAGGGATATCTGTATGAGTATGACGGTTGTGACTCCGCTGTTGGAGCGGATTCGAGAGGCCCAGCAGGAGGCCATGAAGGATGAACACCGTAAGAGTGAGCGTATTGTGGGTCAGGTTTCCTCCTTTTACTATAACAACCGTGGATTGTTGACGCTACACCGTCGAGTGTGGGTCCCATATCATGGGGGTGTGCGCCAGGTATTGATGGAGGAAGCGTACAAATCCAGGTTTTCTATTCATCCCGGGGCGACGAAGATGTACATGGATCTTCGTCTTGATTATTGGTGGCCCTGCATGAAGAGGGACGTAGCCTGGTTTGTTGAGAGATGCCTGACCTGCAGGAAGGTCAAGGCCGAGCACCAGAGGCCGCACGACAAGACGCAGCCATTGGAGGTCAGGATATCACTATGGATTTTATCACGAAGCTTCCCAGGACCGCGCGAGGAGTGGATTCGATTTGGGTCATCGTTGATCGATTGACCAAGAGCGCCCATTTTATTCCGATTCAGGAGAGCATTTCGGCCGAAAAGTTAGCCGGCATCTATATCAGGGAGGTAGTCTCAGTTATTTTCGACAGGGATGTGCGGTTCACTTCCAGATTCTGGAAGAAGTTTCACGACGAGTTGGGTACTCGTCTGCACTTCAGCAATGCTTTTCACCCGCAGACGGATGGTCAGAGTGAGCGGACCATCCAGACTCTGGAGGACATGCCGCGGGCATGTGTTTTAGACTTCGGAGGTAGTTGGATACTTACCTTCCTTTGGTTGAGTTCTCCTATAATAACAGCTATCATGCGAGTATTGACTGTCCTCCTTTCGAGATGTTGTATGGGAGGAAGTGCAGGACCCCGATATGCTGGGGTGAGGTGGGTCAGAGGGTCATGGGGAGTACCGAAGTGGTACTCAAGACTACAGAGAGGATCCAGCAGGTTCGGAGCAGTTTTCAGACTGCTCAGAGTCGGCAGAAAAGTTATGCCGACAAGCGTCGATCGGACCTGGAGTTCCAGGTTGGGGATATGGTACTCCTGAAAGTGTCGCCTTGGAAGGGCGTCATTCGATTCAAGAAGCGGGGCAAGCTGGGCCCCAGGTATATTGGACCTTTCAGGGTTGTAGCCGGGGTGGGCAAGGTTGCATATAGGCTGGACCTGCCATTCGAACTCAGTCAGATTCATAGCACTTTTCACGTCTCCCAGTTACGGAAGTGTATGGTGGACGATTCGGCAGTGGTGCCTTTGGAGGATATTCAGGTGGATGACAGCCTGAACTACATCGAGCGGCCAGTGGCAATCCTCTACAGGAAGTCGAAGGATCCGAGGAACAAGAGGGTGGAGCTGGTAAAGGTGCAGTGGCAGCATCGCAAGGGCTCGGAATGGACCTGGGAGCCGGAGGACGAGATGAGGGACCACTACCCCGAGCTTTTTCCGGACTCAGCAGCAGACTTCGAGGACGAAGTCTAAAATAAGTGGGGGAGATTTGTAACGCCCGATTCCTGGTACGTATTTAAATTCAAGAAATGTTGCAACTTACTTTAGGACTCGACGAGTTGGAGGCCCGACTCGTCGAGTAGACTCGTCATTTATCGGGGGTTTAAGTGACCTACTCGACGAGTCGGGAGACCGACTCGGCGAGTAGGAGCTGTCTGAGTGAAACCCTAAATTTGAGGGTTTGCACCCTATTTAAACACTTTATGAGGACTCCATCCCAGCCTCCATCACCTCCATACCCTGTTCACGAAACCCTAAGCCTTATTTAAGTGTTCTTGAGCTTTGTGTTGCCATTTTTGTGTGATTGAAGTTTGAGAAGGAGAAAGAAGCTTGTGAGATCAAGAGGAAGCAAGAAGATCCAGAGTTTTGGGCACATTTCCAACTTATTTGAGGTATAAAGCTGAAACCTTGGCTACTCATTGCTTAGATCTTGATTTAGGGCTATTTTCTATATTTTTCTAAGTATTAGTGAAGTTATATTCGGGATTGGGTGTAGAAGTGGGTTTGTGCTTCACATCTGGAACCATTGAGGGTTCCCATGGCATAAAGGTGCCAACTTTATGTCCATGGGAGACCCATGCATCTTGTAGACCTCCTTTTATGGCTTTTTGAGCCAAAGGCCCCATGCATGTACATCAAGTTTGAAGCTTTACGTATAAAATGGACCCTAGGAGGCTAGATCTATGGTTTTGACGCGTTAAGACCCGTTATAATCGACTGTATAGTTTTGGACATAGAGGGACTCGTCGAGTCGTTCTTGGGACTCGGCGAGTCGGGGTGTATTTTCCACCAAATCCTTTCTTTTTATGGACCAGTTGTTAAGATCGAAGGTTCCCCCAGTTGTTTAGGTTCACTAGGGACCTGGAAATCATAGGACTCGACGAGTGGATGAACAGACTCGGCGAGTTCAAGGAAATGTCCCAGCCACATGAAGACGGACACGGAGAGTTCAAAGGGAACTCGGCGAGTCATAGACTGAACATCTTCTTATGGATGAAGATGAACTCGGCGAGTTCAAGGACGAACTCGGCAAGTCGGTTGAAGATTGTCCGATGTGTTGTTGAAGGCGAACTCGTCGAGCTCTTGCTAGACTCGACGAGTAGGGACAGGATTATGGCATTTTGTGGAAATGGGGACTCGACGAGTTGACGGGCCAACTCGGCGAGTCGAGTCAACCAGATGTTGACTTTGACCAAAAGTTGACTTTGACCATGGATTTGACTTTGACTTTGACTTGGATTGAGTGACCCTTGTAAGGGTTACGAGTATGAGTTGATAACTTAGAAGAGTTGTCGTGTTGGGATTGAGGAGTCGGGGATAGTCGATTTCCACACCGAGATCAGTGCAAACACTACACGACTTCGAGGTGAGTTTCCTTCTAGTAGGGGTGGGTCTACGGCCACAATGTCGGCCCACAAGTGAGAGTGTTGGATAGATGATTGTATTTGTGATAATTATCTAGGATTGATATGTGATATGCTTACTGTGCTTGATATGATTAATGTGCTTGATATGATTAATGTGCTTTATATGATTATTATGCTTAATATGTGTTAGCAGTAGTAGGGGTGAAATAGTCCCCGGTTACCAGTTGTAAGATACCGAAGGAGAGGTTAGTTCCCAGTTACCGGTTGACAGATACCGAAGGGGAGGTTAGTTCCTAGTTACCGGTTGAAAGATACCAAGGGGGAGTCCAGCTCTCGGCTATGCCTGACAGTTACCGGTTGAAAGATACCGAGGATTATGCAATATCTTGTATGGGTATGATGGGGGAACTCACTACGCTTTGTGCGTACAGTTTTTAGTTTTGGTTTCAGGTACCTCCTCATCTAAGGGGAAGGAGTCGGCGGTGTAGCAGTGCATCACACACACACACATGATTTCCGCATTGAGTTTTCTGGGATTGTACTCTGATTTTTATTACTATTGATGATAGGGTTTTGAGACACGTTGTTACGGTTTTATAAATTAGCATGACATTGGCAATGCTTTTGGTAAACTATTTTATAAGTTACTCAATTTAAAATGAAATTTTTGGCCTTGAAAATTGGGATGTTACAACTACGACTTTCGTTTAGATTTCTTAGACTAATAAGCTAGTTATCTAAAATTCACCTTTTACGATACGTTGAGTCATGTCGGTTTAATTGCGAAACTTCGAAAAAGCATAACTTTTTCATACGAAGTCGAATTCGGGTGTTCTATATGTCTATTGAAGTCGTATTGGCCTTTCCTGCATGTTTATGATGATTACTTTAGCTAAAAAGTAATATATCTCTACTTCGAATTTTATAAATGATGGTTTATATTAAAATATATTGGAATGCGAAAATATGGTGTTACATAAAGACATTGATCTTTATCGGGACAACCCGATTCCATCTAATACGCCTTAACCCCACTAGAAAACGATGGTCATCAACTTACCTCCTTGCCAAATTAACTAAAAAGAAACTCAAAAGATCCAACGCCCAATCCCACTTATCTGGCATGGAACCCAAAGTGATAAAAAAAAAGGAGATTAGTCCAATTAATTTATTAAGTTAAAGAGTTTTCGCGCCTCCCTTGATATCACGACACCAAGAAAAATTCCAACCACTAGATGCCCAAAAATCACTAACCATTGCATCTTGTGAATTGGAGAAAGCAAACAACTTGTGAAACTGCACCTTAAACGACAATCCGATACACCACACATCCGACCAAAAATGTGTTGGGTTCCATTCCCAAGAACTCTAGACATAGAAGAATTAGGAATAAAACCACTCTCGTGAAGATGGTTACTAGAACCAATAATGTTTTGCCATACCCCCTCCAGAATAAAGTTGAGAGTCGTCCAACATCCCACCACCATCTTCGTAAATACATTTAATCAATCTAACCCATAAAGAGTTACTCTCGATAAAAAAAAATCTCCAACCCCGCTTATACAATAACGCCAAATCAAACACATCCAAACTACCAATATCAAGGCCACCATGATCTCTAGAATTAAGGATAATATCTCATTTAACCCAACATATGTTGCTTAAGGTTGTTTAGTATTTGAATAAATTATTCGAATTGCCCAATTGGAGCATCTGGTTTGAAGCATATGGTTCGAATATTCAAAAATTTAAATTGTTTTCCAAATAAACCATATTATTGTTTAAGATTAAAAAATTGTCTTGGTTTATAAAATAAGACCTAATAGTCCAAAAATCCTAATAATAAAATTTGTTTATTTATGTTTTATTTTTAGTATATATCTTTAATAATTTGATTGTTTTTTATAGATTAGAAAGTTTCAACAAATAAAAACTTAAGTTGTATTTGACACATGTAAACAAACTTATTTTTCTAGGTTATTGTGATTTAATGTTCGGTGAGACCACAAAAGTAGTTTACAAATCATTATAAGCTAGTTTTCGATACATTATTTGCGATAACTTATTATTAAGTTAACTTATAAGCTGATGCGCCAAACAAAACCATAATATATATATATATATATATATATATATATATATATATATTTCTTCTCAAAAAAAAAATATATGTATAACATTAAATTATAATATATTTTTCTAAATTATTCTTGTTTATGAAATTTAATTCACACTTAAATAATTATTAAATAATTTGCTTCGTTTCTTTAATAAAGTTAACTAATATTCAAGTTATTTTAATATGTCAAGACTTTAGAAAACCAAATTATAATTTGGTTGGTTCATACTGGATTTGAATTTTGTTTGACTATATATGCATGTTTTGAAAACAAACATTAATTTGGATTAACTTGATCAGATTGAGTCAATCAATCATGTAGCTAATGAATAAAATTACAAGAAGCGAAAAGAAAGTATGGTGTGAAGGTACTACATGATACAATCCAATTGCATATATACATATTGTTGTCTTATATGTGTAATATCCCATCATGTTGCCAAGGCCTTCTTCGTAGAGAATGAAATGTCTCCATACTACTACATGACTTATAATGTTTTATTTATTAGTCTTTCTGATAGAAATTGGATGTATACAAATCTTAGTCACTATGATTTGTAGATTCATAAAATTTGATATATCCTTGGGTGTGGTCATTTAGTTAACCACGTCCTTTGAAACAATGTTTTTCCAACTATAAATGTCTATAATTAATGTACATACATTTTGGTTTGTGGACCATTTATACTAAAATTACCTATTTGTAATGTGAAGTATGTTGCACCCTTAGAGAACATAATATCTATTGAACCACAAATATCACAGGTTCACCTTCAAATTCGAATTTTGTAAACTCATCCACAACTGTGACAAACTCCTTAAAAACAATCTCTTAATAAACATCTTCATCAAAATTTGATAGAATAATTAGTTGTTGATGTTTGATGTATATTTGTTACACTCGTTATATATTTATGAATTGCACTTATTATATCACTACACAGTTAGACAAGTATACATATTCGTATGCCAATATAGGAATGATAAGTACGGGTTGTCGAACACTTGACGAACGGGAATGATTTGTAATTAAAATATCTACTAAAGGTTAACTAAGTAAATAAGTAAATTGAGGGGTTTGGCTTTGATTTTGCAAGTTCATAAAACTTAATACCATTTAATTTTCTTAAGACAAAAAGTGACTCAAACCAAAGACAAACAACAAAACGGTTTCAAAGACAATAATTAAAGAGAACTTCCGTTTAGGTTCGATTGGCTCATTTCCTATGGTTGATTCTAATGATAGTGCAATGGATTTAATTTCGTTCATTACCGATTTCTATTATGACGAGTAATAATGATCATATTACCAATCATTTTATTTAACACAACTATCAATTCAATGATCAGGTGAACAAATAATCACATAAATCAGTATTAAGTTTGATTATGCAAGACTTGAATTATAAACTAACATTAAAAATAATAATCTCAGTTAAATACATGAATGATCATCACATATAAGCTTACACATTAAATTTACCAACTTTTTCTATTTAACCTTAAGCTTATGATCAAAGTCGCAGTCATACAAACCTAATGATCATAGTGCTTATATGATTCAAGTATGTTCATATAGAATGATCATCTAATCCTAATAATACTCAGTATTAAATAGAAAATATTAACACTAACACATTATGATCTTCAAACAAGCTTAACATAATAAATAATCAACTAGATCAAATCCAAAATCATATAATCAAACCATGGTTTTAAGCCTCTCTACCCTAAACGAAAGTTGAGGGTTTTAGCCCATAATCATAACAGGAAAACAATTTAAAACAAAGTTAACTTGAAACTTCATGATTGAAACAAAGCAAACCGAGTTATTAAGTATAATTGTGCCTTCGATCTCTTCAAAACTAGCTCTAAAACAAATTCTAATCTCCAAAGCTCCAAAAAGGGGTATCTGGAATTTTAAGGTCGAGTAAGACTTGTTGCATAAGTTAGGTTAGAATGCAAAATCGATCTATAAATAGTTTCCAAAATTTGACTTCCACACCGTGGAAAATAGAGTTCCATGTCGTGGAATCCTCTACTTTAGCGTAATCTCCAAGTCAAAGTCAGCATCCCTTTAGTAGCTTTCCTGATCGCAAATAAACAATTCACCACAATGTGGCATGTATATTTCCACGCCGTGGAAACTTCATAATCCTTAGCTTTTTAACTTTAGTTGACTTAATCCATTAATCTTGCTTCCAAATCCACATTTTGCTTCATTTTAATTACGATCATGTCTTTGCTGCTACAAAACAAAATTTAAACATTATTAACACATTTTATCTATAATTAAGACCAAATGTAGTTGAAAATACCAAGATATTTCATGAATAATATGAATAAATAGAGCAATATCAAAATGCTTCAAACTTGTCTTTTGATTGTCCCCAAGCAAAACATATTTCAATACATCACATTAACACACAGCTCACCAATATCACACAAAACAATCCAATTCAAACTCACCAATTACGCATTGCCTCAATGCATGTATTTGTGTCTAATTTCAGCTAAGTACTTCTCAATCCTAAATACTCACAAACCTCATAAATGTTTCCCACTTATTTTGAACAACATTCATTTTTGGCATTCCTACCACTCATGCCCTTTTATTTACCCCATTTTGTTTCAAAAGTTATTACCAAATTCCAAATGACACGACTTTAAAAAGATAAATACTATATATTATAATTGACCTAAAAATATAACTAAACTTTTGTTGCAACTTCATATTTTTGTGGAACTTTTTTTTTCTTTTTTTTTCACTTTTTTATATATTTTTTTTCACAACTTTTTTCGTTTTTTATTTTTTCTCATAACTTCAACATTCTCATATATAAAGAAACAAATAACTTTAACTTTACTTCTACTATACTATATTTCATAACTTTCTAAGAAATTCATTGGGTACTCGAAATTCCTTTGGCCACTAATGGAACCCATGACTTTCAATGAATCCCATGTAGCGACTTTCTTCCCATCCATCCAAGCTTTTATAATTAGGTGGATACATATAAATATCATCGGGTGAATACTCACCGAGTCTCAAAAGTCACAGATTGGTTGCACTTATGAGCTGTTATTTAAAATATAACTAGACTCAAAATGCATAAACTAAAGTAGATAATACTTGGAAAATTGACTCGTTTTATTTTAACAGAAAGGAGCCAAGAGATAAATCTTCATCTGAAGGCTATTTATTGGGTCTAGGTATTCACAAAGCAAAACTTATTATGTCTATCAAACTACACAATGTTATGTTTTTGTCTCATGATTTCACTAGAGCTGGAAAGCCACAGATACACTATAACAAATTGGCTCAACTAAATCTTAGTGTTTTCCTTAAATCATTCCACACAATATCAGCAAACTAGTCTTAACACAATAATATCAAAATTTTAAAAATGACTGCATTTTTTAAATTATACTATTTTTTCTAGTCACTTTTAAAAAAAATCTAGCATCTTTCAATAAAAACTTTTTACTGCTTGAAATCCTTTTTCGACCCATATCCCACACTTATTTCATACAATGCTCTCATTGTATGCAGAAAATAAAGCGCACAAAAGCAAAAATGGAGAAAAATGAACAAACTCCCCTAGATATAAGTGGCGAGTTCGATTCTAGAAATAATTAGATTTTGTTGACGTCTCATGTACATGTAGGAAATATGAACTGCTGATTTGCTCCAAAATTAAGAAAAATAGTTCCCTAATAAAACGGACTTCAGATTGCGGTGAACCAAACACTAGAGATATTGTGCTGAGCCTCTCCACGGCGTGGCAATGTATATACATGTTGTGGGCGTTTGTAATGCCCATGATTTCGTACCAAGTACACCCAATCATCAGGATGTTCATCCTTTCCTAATCAAAGAAAACAATCACGTCGAGAAATCTGTTGTTATAGAGGATTGAAAACCTCCTTTTGCGCCACAACCAGAACGATAGTTCTTGTGGTTTCTCCAGTTATCCTTATGTATGCCATCTTTGTTATTTTCCCTGGCCACTTCTGATCATGCTACCTTTGTTATTTTCCCTGACCACCTATAAGGATGCTAACGAACTTTTATACCAACCGAATCATAACTGAAGTAAATAATAAGAGACTTCAAGAAAATGAAAAAGTGAATGTTTTATAATTCCAAGATGATTCTAATGGTTTGCATTCGCGCCCTTTATATGGTTGATCTAAATCTGGTTGTTAGTTCCAAAGTATTGAAAATTGAAATCGTAAAGTAAATATTGAAAGTAAACAACTAACTAGTCACATGATTTATGGAATAAGAGAAATCATGTGCTTTACCATTCAAATAGAATAAAAGTAAAACTGGAAATAAGCTAGAATTGAAGGAAATTCAAAATTGAAGGTTAGCGTAGCCTTTGGCTGATTGTCAGGAGCTCCAATTCATTAGGCTACGAGACATACTACCAACATGCATGGATGGTGGTGCGGTGTGGTCATGGCCTTGTGGGGGTGGCAAGGCAACACCACACCCCTTCAAGGTGTGGTGCCAGTGAAAGCACATTCACAAATCGGTTGTCTACCACTAATCTCTCTCTCTGTATGTATGTGTGTATGTGTATATATATATATATATATATATATATATATATATATATATATATATATATATATATATATCATCATAATCTTGTTCTTTATTCATGATATTTTTACCAGTATCATATTTTTTAGATAATATGCGTGAAAATCTACTCATATTTGATTAATTTTAGTTTAAAGATTTTATAAGAAAACTTACTTGTTCTATTTAGGATGAACAGAGAGGGCATCGGCCCAACGATGATTGTGGTCCGGCTCCGCGACTTACCATACTTGCACGTCTTACGCTAATCCAACCAATCACTGGTCTGGTCTCTGTATCATTCTTAACAAAACTCATAATTTTCTTAAAATTCTTCAAACAAAAATTAACCAAATAACAAACAGAAATATCATACATAACTATCAAAAATAGAACCTAGGCTCTGATACCATTTAATCTCTATTGAAGAAACTATTGATAATATAGAACAAAATTTAAATGATTGGACTATACCTAAAACAAATATAAATACAATTTATAGAATAGGGACTTTTGATTATTTTCAAAGTTACTCAATTAAAATGACTGAACAAACCCTATCCATTGGTCAAGACCAACAAAATATAAATTTGTTATCATCAAGATCTATTTTTGAACATAGACAAAAATATAAATTTCTTCATTTAGGTCTTGTTCAAATTGCTATCAAACCTCTTTTTAGAATTGGTGTTGATGCTCCTGTTCTCTTAATATTAAGAGATAAAAGACATACAGATTTTCAAAATTCTATTTTAGCTATGGCAGAAACAAATATCGCAAATGGACCAATTTATTTTAATTGTTATCCAAATTTTTCTGTAGGATTATTTGACAAAAATATTTTAGACACTTTGGTTTTAACTGTTGAAACAAAGAATTTAGAATTTAAAAATAACTCTAAACCTTTAGCAATCATTTATCGTGTTTGTTATAAAACCATGACAACTACTTTAGAACCAAAAACCCGTTTGTCAAGTCCAAGAAATGAAACAATTATTTACGAAGCAAATACTAATCATACAAAAGTTCATATGCCTAAACGACTTAAATGGTCAGAAATTACTCAATCATGTAATTGGAATTTACAAAATGTTATTGAACCAAAATTTTTAGATTCTTCAAAACAAATTTCAAATATAATTGAGCATAATGATGGTTCAGTTGATATAAATTTTTCTTCTATAAATTTTTTATCATCTAGATTTTCTACTAATTCTATTCCTGAAATTGGTACTTCTAAATCTTCGTTTTCAAAATCAAAGTCTTTAAATTTAAAAACTGTTGACTATTCTAGTTCTATTCCTAAACCTCTTTATCAAGAAGATCAAACTAGTGATACAAGTTTACCAAGTCCTACTAAATCTGATTTTATTAATGAACTTCAAAATTATAGACAACAATTATGAGTAATAAAGTTCAAATAAATTGTAATTCTTTAAACAGAAATAGAGTTACTGCTATTAAAAGATTAAGAAATTCAATAAAAATATTTAAAAAACTCTTACAAGAAAAGGTATTAGAATTAAAAAATATAAATTTAATAATTAATGATAAGGAACTATTAGAATTAGAACAAGAAATTAATAACATAAAAGCAGTATTAAAAACCTTTAATATACATCTTGATAATTATTTAACAAATTTATCTAAATATACGTGTTAATGAGTTCTAAAAGACAGATTAGTTGTTGTAATAATAATACTTTTTGGAATAATTTATTAAAGACTAGATGGCAAATTATTGCAAGCGTTTCTAAAGAAATAAATAGAATTAAACAACTTAAAGAAGACGAAGAAATTAAATTATCAAATATTGAAAAGGACACATATAATTATAATATTCAAAAGGAAATAATATATTGTTTATCAAAAATGATTAAAAATAAATATATTGTTATTAGTGCTCAACTTAGTATTATTAAAAATATATCTTTCAGAATAAATCAATCAACTTGTTAAAATGAATATTAATATAGATATTTCTAAAATACCTTCATATGTTAATTTTGATTATTTAAAAGAAGAAGAATATTATAAAGATTATAATAATACAAAAAGAATTTGGCATGAAGAAAACTTTTCATATTATATAAGATTTTTACATTTTGGTCTTTGGGAAGATTATGTTTTATCAAATCAAATTCACTCTCCGTTTTTTCAATGGTTCGAATTGATTTATGTTCCTAAACATAATATAGATTATCCTTTTAAAATGCAAACTGTTTTTCCTGTTTCTTCAAAAACATACAAGGATGTTATTACTAATCAAGAAATTATTTCTGAATATCCGCCAAAAAAGGAAATCATTATTGATAATAATTTTATTGCAACTCTTTTAGTTAAAGTTCCGAGTCAGATAACAAATGAAAAATGTTTTCAAAATATTATTTATCAAAATAATTATTCGAATGAAACTCTTTTAACTATTTCAGATCAACTAAATAGGATTGAAGAAAATACTATAAATTTACAGTTATCAAAAGAAAATAAAATTGAAA
Source organism: Lactuca virosa (assembly GCF_052849685.1). NCBI lineage: Eukaryota > Viridiplantae > Streptophyta > Magnoliopsida > Asterales > Asteraceae > Lactuca > Lactuca virosa. The sequence continues at coordinate 99,328,701 of NC_136428.1, read as the reverse complement.
CAAAAAAATTTTATAATAATATAGCAAGCTCTAGTAATGTCAGCTTTATTCCTTCTGAAATAAATGGAAATTTTAATCTTGGAAATAAAGATTTAATCGATGAATTAGAAAAAAGACTTACTAATTTTCGTATTTCAAAAAACGTATCTATAAATATGTTAAAAACAAATAATGACTCTTTTGACGAATCTGACGAAAGTAATAATGAAAGTGAATTAAATTTAGACAATCTTACTCAACAATTCATAAATGATAATGATGATATAAATCAGCTTACAAATGATTTTTCAAGATTAAATAAGATTAATTCTTTTGGTAATAATCCAAAACCAACTATTAAAAATTATTGGAATAGACCTTCTCTTCCTGATGTTCAAATTGAAGAAAGAGCTTTTCAATATGATCGTTCAGCTTACGATGGTACCTCTGTTTACGAATGGAATATCGATGGTAACTCTGAACATCAAATTCTTAATATTGTTCAAGAAATGACCATGGCAGCTAATGCTTACAAGTCTCACAATAATACTCAACTTCAAATTGTTAATATTATTATTTCTGGGTTTACTGGTACTCTTAAAGGTTGGTGGGATTTCTATATTACACCAGAAGAAAAGAATTTTATAATGACTGCCAAGAAAACCGTTATAAAACAAGAAAATAATTTACCTATTCAAACTCAAGAAGATGATATGGTTAATACTTTAATTTTTGCTATAATCAAAAACTTTGTAGGAGATCCTACTACTTTTCAAGAAAGAACTTCTGAAATTCTAATGAACTTACATTGTAGAAAATTAACTGATTTCAGATGGTACAAAGATAATTATCTCGTTAAAGTTTTTTCAAGACCTGATTGTAAAGAATCTTATTGGAAAGAACGTTTTATTGCTGGACTTCCAAAACTTTTTGCCGAAAGAATTAGACAAAAATTAAGAGAAAATTTTAATAATACAATTCCTTATCAAAACCTAACTTATGGAGATTTAATTAATTATATTAATAAAGAAGGATTAGCTATTTGTGCTGACCTTAGATTTAAAGAAAAACTTAAAAATGATAGAATTAATAGTAAAAATGAATTAGGAAATTTTTGTCAACAATATGGTTATCAACCATTAACAGGTCCGTCTACTTCAAAAACCAAAAAATATAATAAAAAGTCTTCAAAATATTTCAAGAAAAAGAAATATAATAAAACAGAAAATTATAAGAATTATAAGAAAAATAAATTTTCAACATCAAAAACCCCTTATAAACAATATAATAAAAAATCTAAAAGAAAATCAAAAGACATTATTATTTGCCATAAATGTGGTCGTAATGGTCATAATGCTAATAATTGTTATGCAAAAACAAAAATTAATGAATTAAATATTTCGGAAGAATTAAAAGAACAAATTAGAAAAATTATGTTAAATTCTGATTCCAATTCTGATTCTAGTTTTTCCGATTTTCAAGAAAATGATTTAAACATTTTAGAGCAAAATAGTTCAAGTTCGGAAGATTCTGATACATGCGAATGTGTTGGAAAATGTAATTGTAATTATTCAATTAATGTCCTTACAAACAATGACAAAGATCTTTTAAAAAATTTAGATTCCATTAAAGATAAAAATATCCAAGAACTATTAATAAAACAAATGCTTAATAAGAATGAAAATTCTGTTTCAGATAATACAAAAATTTTTAATTTAAAGGACATATATGAAAGATTTTCTGAAACAAAACCCATTTCCATGCAAGAACTTCAAGAAGAATTAAAATCAGTTAAACAAGACATAAAAGAAATTAAAGGCAAAATTATAACTCTTGAAAAGGGAAAAAATATTATTAATTCACAAAATAATGATAATAAAGATGAAAAGGTTATCGAAAGAATTATAAATGATCAAATTTCTCAAAAATAGAATACTCAAATAACTTTAGTAAAGGATAATTTTAAAATGGATATTACTGCTCTAATTGATAGTGGTGCTGATATGAACTGTATACAAGAAGGTATATTTCCCACTCAATTTTATGAAAAAACTTCTTCTAGGCTTACTGGAGCTGAAGGAACCAGTTTAAAAATAAATTATAAAGTTTCTGATGTTCATATTTGTAACAATCAAGATTATTGTTATAAAACTCATTTAATTTTAGTAAAAAATCTTACTTCTCCTTTAATTTTAGGAACACCTTTTATTACTAAATTATATCCTTTTATGGTTCAAGATGATGGAATTATTACTAAAGTTTTTGGAAAAGAAATTATGTTTAAATTTTGTGAACCTCCATCTTATTCAACTATTAATATTCTTAATTATAAAACAAAACAAGCAAATTACCTTATCAATGAAATTAATGATTTTCGTATACATAATCAATTACAAGATAAGTATATTCAAGACAAAATTATAGCTTTAAAACAAAAGTTTGAAAATAATGTTTGCTCAAATATTTCAAACGCCTTTTGGAACAGAAAACAACATATTGTCAAATTACCTTATATTAAAACTTTTAATGAAAAAGATATTCCTTCAAAATCAAGAGCTATTCATATGAATAATGAATTAGAAGCTCATTGTAAAAAAGAAATTCAAGATTTATTGGACAAAAAATTAATTAGACCTTCTAAATCTCCTTGGTCTTGTTCAGCTTTCTATGTTATGAATGCTGCTGAATTAGAAAGAGGATCACCAAGATTAGTTATCAATTATAAACCTTTAAATAAAGTTTTAGATTGGATTAGATATCCTATTCCTAATAAAAGAGATTTATTGAAAAAACTTTATGATTCAAAAATATTTTCAAAATTCGATATGAAATCTGGTTTTTGGCAAATTCAAATTCATGAAGAAGATAAATACAAAACAGGTTTTAATGTTCCTTTTGGACATTATGAGTGGAACGTTATGCCCTTTGGTTTAAAGAATGCTCCTTCTGAATTTCAAAACGTTATGAATGATATTATCATTCCTATAAATAGTTTTTCAATTGTTTATATTAATGATGTTCTTATTTTTTCAAAATCTATTGATCAACATTTCAAACATTTAAATCAGTTTTATGATTTAATTTATAAAAATGGCTTAGCTGTTTCAGCTAAGAAAATGCATTTATTTCAAAATGAAATTAGATTTTTAGGACATAACATTGTTAATAATACTATTAAACCTATTATAAGAAGTTTAGAATTTTCTAATAAATTTCCTGATGAAATTATAGATAAAAAACAACTTCAACGGTTTCTAGGATGTTTAAATTATATTCATGATTTTTTCAAAGATTTAGGAACTCTTTGCAAACCTCTTTATAATAGATTAAAAAACAATCCAGAACCTTGGACTCAAGAACATACTAATATTGTTAAACTTATAAAACAAAAAATTCCTTCTTTACCTTGTTTAAATTTACCACATCCTCATGCTAATATCATAGTCGAAACTGATGCTAGTGATATTGGATTTGGAGGTATTTTAAAACAAAAATTATCAAATTCCTCTGAAGAACAATTGGTTCGTTTTTATTCAGGTGCTTGGAATAATACTCAAAAGAATTATTCAACTGTTAAAAAGGAGATTTTAAGTATTGTTTTATGTATTACTAAATTTGAAGATGATTTATTTATGAAAAAGTTTTTATTAAGAATTGATTGTCAATCTGCAAAATCAATTTTAGAAAAAGATGTTAAAAATATTATTTCTAAACAAATTTTTGCTAGATGGCAAGCATTGTTGGGCAATTTTGATTTCGATATTGAATTTATAAAAGGAGAAAGCAATTCATTACCAGATTTTCTTTCTCGTGAATTTTTGCAGGGAAAATGAGTTCATCGTCTTCCTCCAAGATTGAAGACAAGAAACCAGTTAATCAAAAGCTTGTTCCTTTCTCAAGTCAAAATCGTTTTTCCCCATTAACTCCAATTGCAAAAAATTCTCAACTTTATTCAAACATGCTACAATCAAAACTAGCTACTCCAAACATTTCTCCAGTTCAATCAATTAGCCCTTTTTCAAAACCTATTCCTTCTGAAACACAAATTTCAACAAATCCTAAACCTACAAATAAAGCCCCTTATGTTCTCAATCCAAATCTCTTGAAAATCCAAATACTTGAAGATTCTCAAATTCTTAAGCTTAATCAAGGTTTTCATGTTCTTACTGAACACCTCTTTGGTCGAGGAAAAACCTTTCATGAAAACTCTTACAAATCTCGAGAATATTATCAAACCATTCTACAAGAATCTGGATCTGTTCAGATTGATCACCGTTCTAATAATAAGGAAGGATCTATTGATTTTAGCAAAGCCCGAATTCTTAAAATCATTTCTCCAGAAAATTGGTCATCCAATCTTTCCTTCGAAAAACCCCTTTATCAATTCCCTGCTTATCCAAGATATTCATATTATGATTACCAAGAAGCTTGGACTAAAGCATTTTTTCTTCGAAACTATTCTCATTCATGGTTCATTTTCTTTGATAAAAATTTCAACTGTGAATACCCCAGATGGTTTGTCAATTGGTATCGTTATATGGGACTTGTTCCTATTTGTTTACCCACTGAAATTCTCAAAGGATTTTCTAAATTCAAAGAACTATTTATTCAACAAATCCCAGAATTTGAATATTTGTTACAGTTCACCATGTTATTCAAAGTTCCATGGATCATGTCCTGGACATTCTCTTATCAAGAAGCAACAGACTTAAATCCCCCTTGGCTCAATAGACAATTTCGTCTAAAATGGTGGGATAAAGTCACAATTTCTCAAGCAAACGAGCAGGCTGTTTTCAATCATTATCAATCAATGTATAATCAAAAGCCAGAAATTGAAGCGAATCTTATCAAGAGTCTATCTTCTCCAGATGCTAATCTTATTAGCAAAATTCGTGCCGCTGCAAATTCTTCCCCTGAAGATCTACAACAATTACTTCAAGAAATTCGCAATTCTCCATCTAATTCAGAAAATTCTCCCACATCTGTCAAAAATAATTTTCAAGATGCTCAAGATCCTTTTGATGATCCATTTGCAGATTAATTAAATTTTATTTTGGTGTTATACCTTCAATGTAAGGTATTCTTTCATTTCGTATTTCACCCTCCACCCTTGGTGTCATACCTTTTTAGGTATTTTGCAAAAGTGTTTGTTATTCAAAGGGGGGTAGTACTACGTGTGTGTTAGTATTTATTCAACTGTTATCAAATTTGTGTTAGTATTTATTCAACTGTTATCAAATTTATACACTGTGTGAGTACATCAATTATCAAAAATATTATCAAATCCTCTGCAGAGATAAGATGTTAAATTATTACAAGAAAACAAACAACTTTTACAAAGATGAAAGAAGATGCTCCATTATCGCAAAAGAAGATTTTCCATTATCAAAAAATGACAAAATATGATGCCAATTTGTCAAAAGCTTTACAGTTTTGTCTGCCACATCTACACTCCGACAAATGCAAGTTGATTCAATAATTCTCAAGATTGATCCGGTAATCCTTCGGTTTCCCGTTTCAAGATATTTCAAGACTCCAAGACTCCTATATATTGAGGAGATATGTTTTAATTAGAAGCATCTCTAGGTTCTCTAAAAATTTCTCTCATTAAATTTCTCTCTAATGTTTAGTTCATGTCTAAGAAAAGTGTTCTCCTATCTACTTCTAGATGTTCAAAATCTTTAGATTTTCAAATCATACTTGCTCCAGACGGATGCTCTGATTGTAATTTAAAAGAAGGTAATATATAAAGAATTTTATTCAATTGTTGTATTATTTCTATGGCAATCTCATTTCGAGTTATTCTAACTATTAATTCTACAAAGTTTGAAATTTTTGTTAAAATAATACTCGCATTTAATAATAATCAAGTTAATCAAATTCATGCTTGAAATATTTAAATAACTTTTGTTCTTTTATTATTCATCATGTCTGATTCAAAGATACAAGCTAATCGTCATTATTATTGTAATCAATTAAAAGCTTTACAAGTTCTAATCAGTAATCATAAGTTTATAAGCAAAGATAGAAAACAGTTTTATAAACTAATGTATGATTTTTATCATTAAAAAATATCTGAAACTACTTGTTAATTTGTTCCGCATTAATATATATATATATATATATATATATATATATATATATATATATATATATATATATATATATATATATATATATATATATATATATATATATATCCAAAGAAGATGTGAAATGGTTGAAATGGTGTGGTGGTGGTATGCCCACCAAAATAAAAGGGTATGAAAGGTTAGGGATTTGATGATGTGGAGTGAAAGGGTACTATGTTGGTATGTCCTCTCTATATCCTTAACGCTTCGCTCCCGGGTTCAATAAAGGAATGAAAAGAAAAGAAAATGAGAGAAAAGAAAATAAATAATATGATCTTCCTTTCCTTTCTCTCTAATTCCTTCCGATTTACGAGTACAATTTATAAGGAAGATTATCATAAATCTTCTTTTTCTTTCTCTTTTCTTCCTTCCAATAACTAAACTCAAAAGCAATGACTTTTTTCAATCCTTCCACTTTCTTTCCATTGTTTTCTTAAATAAAACTTTAAAGCAATATGTAAGAGCTCTATTTCCATAGAAGGTGTGCTCTAAAAAAACTGCTACAAATGCTCAGCTCATAATGAACCTTTTATAGGCCATTTATCCTTTATCATTTATGTATCAATTATACTATCAATTTCTCAAAATGCTCCGCGTCCCCAAATGATTTAAGATCAATAAAACTAATTATTGTCTTGATAATTTTGTAAATTTATTTATTAGTTTTTGAACCAAATCTCATTTATGACAATATTTCGGATTACTTATAATCAATGTTGACATCTCTTTGCTTGATCATTAAAGATGTATCAGTTGAAATAATTTCTAAGTGTAGTGTTGTCACTATCTTAATATATATTTATATATCTTCAAACATTTTGTTTGTTTTATTATAAATAGTATATGTCATTATCCTAACCTTATACATTTGCTACATAAGCCTGCATGATGTGTTCGATTTTCATTCATCCCTCCTCGACAAGTAACCTCTCTTTAAGACAAATGGACGAATCAGGAGCCACTTTCTTATATTGAATAAGCCTAATGAGTTTAAAAACATCCCAACCACTATTTCTAAAATGGTCCCAAACTTGTGTGCTTTCTATCTATTCGGTTTGTGCATAACGAAAAAACAATGTCCATGTATTTTGTGGTAGGAGAGACATTTGGCCTTTTCATAACTAATCACATGATTTTGTTCGCAAAATTTCCAAATAAAATGCAACGAGACATTTTTAACCTCTTTTTACAATATAAATATGAAACATTTCCTTGGCTACATTTCCATATTTAACAAATCTTCTATTGATAGTCGTTTTCGAAATACTACCATAACAATTTTACATGTTTTTCTTGTTCTTTCATGGTTTGAGTCTTTGAGAGACACTTTTAACATTTTTTACAATATAAATATGGTACATTTTATTGGACACATTTACCTATTAACAAATCATTTATCGTGATACTTTTTTTCCAAATACAATAGAACCTCTTTAATTTAATACCTAAGATAATAAATTCTCTAAAATAATATTTTTCCCCGGTCCCGATTTTGACCGGTTAAAACTTAAAAGTTTAACAAACTTTTATAAGATAATAAGACAACAAATTTTGAGGATATCCCAATACAAATATAAGGTCCCACTAATTCCATACATTAGTAATTATACAAATTTAGACAAGCATAACGAAGACAATCTTGTAAAATAATTTCGAGTGTTGTTTGTATTTTCTTAAATTTTAGAGAAGTAAACAAATTTAGTTAAAATTCTTAATCACTTTGTCATGAAATAAGAAAAACTAAGAAAATGACTCAAATAACATCAAAATCACATTTGGGTCTTTATGGGTACGATTCAACCTAATGGGGTGCGATTTCACATTTGTCTTTGCGAATTTTGAACCATAATATATTTCTTATACGAACTCTGATTGACATGATTCCTTTTACGTTATGTTCTTTGGAGCAAGATTATTACATTGATATATTACAATTATATGTGGACATCGAAAAGTCCCCCTTTCAATGCTCCAAAGTAGGTCAGTTGGGCTATTGGGACATTTTCCCTATACTTACGAAATATTTCTTTCTTTTTCTGATTTCATGGATACTTTTTCACTAACTTCAAACGTCCATAACTTTTTCATATGAACCCGAATCTAGTCGTTTCGTTTATTTGTAGGTTCCTTATCATGTCGACTACAAATTTTATTTAGAAAGATGTCGAATATAGGCTCTAGATTGCGAGTTATAAAGCTCCAAATTAGGCTACTTAGTAATTTTTGAACCTTTCAAAATTCTATCATTTTTTCACATAAGCTTCAAGGAAATATTTCCATTCATTTCAAACACATCACAGACCATTAATAGCAAATTATGGAACTTAATCCATGCATTTCTTGATGGATATAAGCTCTTAAACTTATTTTTCTTTTTTAAAATTTTCATATCAAATGAGTTTAAGAGCTTAAATTTAAATAGAAATGCATGGATTAAATTCCATAAGTTGCTATTAATGGTCAATGAGTGGTTTAAATTGAATGGAATTAAATGTTTCCTTGAAGCTCATTTGAAAAATAGTGATATTTGGAAAAGTTCAAAAATCATTGGATAACATACTTTGGAGTTTTATAACTCGCAATCTAGAGCCTATTGTCACGGAATGACTCTTACGACTAGTCTATCTCGTGTGCCATTTAGTTTTTCTTAGACTAAGTCGGGCTACTTCGAGGATCTAAGATGTACTAACGAAATTGGAAAGCAATAGACAAAAGTTTGAGAGTACTTCAAGCGAAAGAGAACTTTGTATTACAATAACTCGAGAGATTACTATTCTAGATCGTTCCTACATGATCTTTATATTTACAAGGTTCTAAAATATATCATACTAGTCAACGATGTCCTAGAGATTTCTAGGATGCTCCTATATTATCCAAGTCATTTATGTATGATCTAGCGTGTTCTAGATCGCTCCAAAGTCTTCCAAGTTTTCCTAGCACCGTTTTGCATCTTCTGGATTAATCCCTGGTCACTCTATATTTTTTCGGGGACTTCTATAATTCCCAAGCATCTTCCAGGGACTTGTAGTGTGTTCTCAATCTCTCCGGATACTCCTCGGGTATTCTTTATCTCTCTAGTGTTGGAAACTTCCGAAAACTTGGTCTGTGACACTATATTTGGTATGAAATTTTTAGTATACATGATAAGGAACCCAAAGATAAAAGAATAGACAAAATCGGAGTTCATATGAAAAAAGTTATGAAATTTTAAAATTATGGGAAAATTTTCCATAAACTAAAAAAAAGATTCTATAGTTTGGGAAAAATATCCAAAAGCCCGAGAGGTCATCTTTGGAGCTTTGAACGGGGACTTCCCAATGTCTAAATATCGATTATAATATAACAATAGAAAGTCATTGCTACAAATAATATAATAAAAAAATCGTTCCAGTGTTCTCTACACGATCCTGTAAACTTCCGAAAATTTGATTCGTGACATTATATTCGGTATCAAATTTGTAGTATACATGATAAGGAACCCAAAGATAAAAGAATAGACTAAATCAAAGTTCATATGAAAAAAGTTATGAAATTAGGGGAAAATTTTCCATAAACTGGAAAAAAAGATTCTTACGTTTGGGAAAAATATCCAAAAGCCCGAGAGGTCATCTTTGGAGCTTTGAACGGGGACTTCCCGATGTCTAAATATTGATTATAATATAACAATAGAAAATCATTGCTACAAAAAAATATAATAAAAAAATCGAGTCAATATGAGTTCGTATGAGAAAGATATGAAGGCTTAAAATTGGCAAAAATATAAAAATCAAACAAATACAAAATCGCAACCTACTAGACTGAATTGCAGCCATGAGCTGAAATCGTTGCCCATGAAAGCTCATCTGCAATTTGATGGTTATTTAGATCATTTTCTTAATTTGGCTATTTGTTAACAAATGATTAAGGGTTTTGGTTAAATCTTTTTTTTTTCTTATTCCAACCAAAAGTTTTGATATTTGTGTTGTCTTCAAACCGTACCAAAAAAATTGTGAATTGATCTGGACGTGATTGTGATTCCTTATACATAACTGGTCCCAAAGATAATGCATCCTCTTCATCGACATTATTTTCAAAGATAGTAACCACGATTTCTTCTAAGTCTAGACCACGAAAAATAAAAAAATAAAAATCATTTTGATTAATATAAATAATAAAATATTATGATCACAAATTCACAGTAATATTATTTCTTAAAGGTTTTATTGTACTACCATAACGATTTTACATGTTTTCAATGCTTTCGCTTTCATAGAAAGATAGAAACAAACAAGATTATATGGTCCATGACGAGCTATCAAAAAAGTAGCCCATGTCCATCAAAATAGTTTAGTTTTGGGGCCCAATTTTAGAGCCTCATTCTTAACTTAGCGTTACTTTTAGACAGTTTGCCTCATGCAATTTTCTATCCTCGTTTACTTGTTTTCAATCAAATCCGATGAAATCGGTAGGTTTTAGAAATGATTTTAAATTTCAAAATATTTTGCACGTGCCTAATTTAACAAATTATTTTAAACAAGCTAAGGAGAAACGGTTTATAACAATACATATGTTTCGTGTGTTTTATTAAGTCAGATGGTCTTTAATTTATTTATTTATTTTTTTAAATACGAATGGTTGTTGTAGTTTTTATTTATTACATTGTTTGTCTATAACCTATATAAAATTCCTATTCTACTATTACTAATTTATAATATATTTTTATATATATCTTACTTTTATAAAAATTATTTATTTACACAAATATTAACTAAACTTTTTAAATGTGTTGGATCCTACCCCAAGACCCAATATGTATCCCTCTCTATCGTCAAGTTCTTCGTTAGACTTCACCACCATGGTTTAGTATCGGTGATGAGGATGTGCAACCTGTGCACATGCACAGGGCCTTCATCTTTTAGGGGCCCAATTTTTTTTTTAAATAATAATATACTATATCAGTTTTGGCCCAAAGTAAAGTCAATGTAAAATAGACAAATATTCCACTAATGGGTCACGTAAGGCAAAAGGCGGCATGAGCAACAATGTGATAAAACCAATTCGGCAATTCGTAAATCATTATTCACTAATTCTCCTTCTGTAGTTCTGCTCTAAGCCTCTATTCCTCTAAGCGACACAACATGTCAGCAACGACAGCAACATCAAAGGAGATCGACAACTCAGCCTTAGCGAGACAGGCAAACAACAACGACAACAACATTCAAGGGTAGTAGTCGTTTTAATTTGTATTATGTAATCACTAATTGTCTAATCAGGTCGACAATCACTCAATCAGGTAAACGATTATATCAAATTTAATTTTACAGCTTATCAATTAGATAATTAGACAATTATCATTATCAATTACATTATATTGACAGATTTAGTTTTTATCAGTTTTAATGTTTTATCAATTATCATTATCAGTTTTCCTTGAAATCTTGATTCTTGATTATTGAATACTTGAAATCTTGAATGTTGAAGCATGAATGAATGTTTTCATTGTTGGAATCCTAAACTAAGTCAAAAACTGAAAATTGGAATGTTCTTCCCAAAATACCCTTGGGTCATATTATTGATTCAATCATTCAATGATTCTTGAATACTTGAAATCTTAAATGTTGAAATCTTGAATGTTGAATCAGGAATGAATGTTGTCATTGTTGGAATCCTAAACTAACTCAAAAACTGAAAATTAGAATGTTCTTTCTTGAATACTTGAAATCTTAAATGTTTGAATGTTGAATCATGAATGAATGTTGTCATGTTGAATCATTATTCGTTTATCGGGTATGTTTTTTGTAATTACTTTATGTTGAAAATAAAACTAATGAACTTGTAGTGATGAAGTCTAAACAACCATCTGGTAGTCAACAACGTAAAAAGCGAAAACTAGATGAAGAAAAGAGAAAGGTAGATGTTGGTGCTCTAGATAAGTTTATACATAGAAAACCTGTTGAAATGCATGTTGAAGAGCACATTGATGAGCATGGTCAAGAGCAAGAGAATGTTGAAGAGAAAGAGCATATAGAAGTAGAAGAGGCAGAAGAGCAAGAGTCTGGTAAATAGCTTGTTGATATATGTGATCCAAGAAGGTGGGAAAAACTTAATTATGAGGAGAATAAACTTTTGGTCGAGAAAGGTCCTAAAAGAGATAATAGTATTATGTATGGTCCCTATGATAAATTTGGTAGACGCTTTTCTGCAGCTTTATATACAAGAACTTTATCAAATTTGGAGAAGTGTGATAGAGAATGGTTAGTATATTCGAAAGAGATCGACAGGGTATTTTGTTTCTATTGTAAAGTGTTTAGAAAAGGGATTTTGAAAGGTAAATTGGTGATGAAGGTTATTCAGATTGGCACCATGTAACCACTAGAGTTAAAGAACACGAAATTTCCTTGGATCATCTCACAAATAGGAAAAAGTGGTCTGATATGCGTAAGAGATTGAACTTGAACGAAACCATCGATAAATTTCAATACGAGCAATTCAAGAAAGAAAGAGATTACTGGAAACAAGTCCTTTTGAGAATCATTGCAGTAGTGAAGTTTCTTGCTAAACATAATTTAGCATTTCGTGGGTCAAATGAAAAGTTGTATCAACAAGCTAACTATAAATTGTATATTTTTTTGTTCAAATTACACCAAATACCTTTTTGTTAATTATTATGATTGATTCCACTTCTTATTTGTTAATTGTATGTAACAGGTAATTGAACTTTTTTGGGTGTCATTGAAATGTTGGAAGAGTTTGACCCGGTTATCAAAGAACTTGTGCGGCGGATCACAAGTGATGGGCTTCATGAACATTATCTTGGGTACATGATCCAAAACGAACTAATACTTTTGATAGCTCAAGAAATTAAAAAAGAGCTTATCAAAAAGATAAAGGAAGCAAAGTACTACTCAATCATACTTGATTGTACTCTTGATTCAAGCCACCAAGAACAAATGACTATAATAGTGAGGTATTTAAAGTTATCATATAATTTTGTTACAGTCGAGGAGTCATTTTTAGGTTTTTTTAATGTTGATGATACCACCGAAAAAGGACTATTTGATATTACACTTGAGGAGTTAAAGTCTCTTGGTCTTGAAATAGATGATATTCGTGGTCAAGGCTATGATAATGGAGCAAACATGAAAGGAAAACACAAGGAGTGCAAAAGAGATTTTTAGATCTAAATTCTAGAGCATTTTACACTCCTTGTAGTTGCCATTCTCTTAATCTAACATTACGTGATATGGCTAACAAGTGTGTTAAAGGAAATAACTTTTTTGGACTCATCCAACACATTTATACTATCTTTGCAAATTCTACTAAGAGATGGGAAATTTTGAAAGATAATGTTCAAGCTTGGAGTCTTAAATCCTTGTGTCAAACTCGTTGGGAAAGTCGGGTTGAGAGTGTAAAGGCTGTTAAACCGCAACTTGTTGATGTACGAGAAGTTTTACTTCAAGTTGGAGAAAAAAATAATGATGTTGCAATTGCAAGTGAAGCAACTTCAATAGCAGAAAAAGAACTTGGTGACTTCGAATATTTGTTATCAATTGTTATGTGGTATCAAGTATTAAACCATGTGAATATTGTGAGTAAGAAGTTACAATCAAAGGATATGCATCTTGATAATGCTATTATAGAAATAAACATATTGATTGGGTACTTCAAGGATTATAGAGAAGCTGGTTTTTCAAAAGCGATTGAGGAAGCTAAGCAGATTGCTATTGAAATGGGTATTGATCCAATATTTCCACAAAAGCATTTGATTCAAAGGAAAAAAAGGTTTGATGAGAGTTCAAGTAGCGAAGAAGTTTCATTTACAGCTGAAGAGAATTTCAGAGTCAATTATTTCTTATACATTGTTGATCAAGCTATTTCTTCTCTTGAGACAAGATTTGAACAATTCAAAGAGTATGAAAAAGTATTTGGTTTTTTATTTCCATATAATTTGAGGGGAATTGAAGATAAAGATCTTAAATCTTCTTGTCATCGTCTTGAAAAAGCACTCAAGTTTGAAGAAAGATCAAATATTGATGCCGAGGAACTTTATACGGAGTAGAAATTATTTGAGACATTGGAAACCAATGAATTTAGCAGCCCTGTAGATGTTTTAAAGTTTTTGAAAGGACTTGATTATTTCCCAAATGCATGCATTGTGTATAAAATTTTGTTGACTATTCCAGTAACGGTGACATCAGCAGAAAAGAGTTTCTCAAAATTGAAGTTTTTGAAATCTTACTTACGCTCCACAATGACCCAAGAAAGACTTAGTGGTTTGGCGATGATATCTATCGGGAACGAAATCTTAGAGAGTATAGACTACGAAGAGTTGATCAACCAATTTGCAATCAAGAATGCTAGGAGAGCTTCACGGGTAGTCGGTTAGCGTTGCGATATGTAATTACTCATTAAAATACTATGATTTTGCTATGTTTATTGCTAGAAAATTTATCGTCGTTTTAAAAAATATCAATTTATGTAATTTAATTCGTTACACGTTAATGCTTAAGGGCCTTTTTTCCACCTCGTCTCGGACATTTGAATCCTCAGGACCGGCCCTGCACGGTTAAGGTCATATGTTCTCGTCTTGCAGTCTCATCATACAAACCTTCACCACAACCTCCACCTCAATTATCGGGTCTAGGTAATAACCACCACTAATTTACATTCAGTGGCAAATTCAAGATTTAGGCTGGAGGGAGTGATAACACCCTTAGCATTTTTAAGCCACATAGGATTTTTTGAACTCGTGTAGGCTAAAGGAAATGGTAGCACTTAAGTTGTAAAAAGGTAAGGAGTGGGTGTTTGTTATTTTAATAATGTTTATTTTACAAAAATAAATAAATAAAATAATAGAAAATTGATACAGCCAATAAGAACTCAACTATGCAGTTTATCTCTCCTCTTTCCTCTTGATAGCTCCTTGTAGCGAGGCTGGTAGCGAGTGGTTTAGTGAACCAGTCCTCCAAGCCTTAGGGGTATTTAAGATTGCTTTTTGAACTTCGCAAATGTTTTGGGGCAAAAATATTTATTGACTTATGGTGGTAGCAACATATGTTTTTTTTAAGTGTTTGGATTAGTTTTTATGGTGGAAAAACATTTCACACTTGTAAAATGACTAAAAATGCATGGAAAGAGATGAGGGAATAAAAAAAAAGTGAAAGAGGTTATTAAAAGTAATATAGTCATTTTCAATTTAAAAAGCCAAAAGCATTTAAAAATTCTAGATCTTTATTTTTGAAAACATCCTTTTTAAAGCATTTCAAAAGGATTTGAAAAGCATTATCCAATAGTCAAACATTTTATAAGTTTTTTTAAAATGAATCTCAAACACTTTCCTAAACTAACTTGTGTCCAACTTAAATGTGATGAAAACATAAATTGTTTTTTTATTATCAGGTGGGTTATTAATAATATCATCTAAAAAATATAATATTAACATTTTTAATACCAAAAATCAAATATAATTAGACATAAAATATAATGAAAAAAAACTAGTAAATGTCTTAAAAATTGTTCAACCACAAATTCTCATATTTTGAAAATAATATATATATATATATATATATATATATATATATATATATATATATATATTTATTGTTACTAATACTAAATTAATAAACAAATAACAAATTGATAATATTTTAAATTCTTGATCAAAACTATAAATATAATTATCAACTGAATAGTCTATTAAATAAAATTTTGTTTTGAAATTATGAAAACAAGATAAGTATATAAGATGAAAAGCAATTTTATTATTTCATATTTTCATTCATTTTTATTTAAAAATCTTTTTTATTATGGTTAACTTTTTTAAAGTTTTCTTTTTTTAAAATTAACTAATTGATTATTTATCTATCTTAAATATTTTATAACGCTCTTTTATATAATTTATAATTTTACTAATATATGCTATAACTTTGTAGGGTGATTTTTCCAAAACTATAAAAGATTATAAAAAATTCACATATATAATTATAAAAATAGAAAAACGATAAAGTATCATGTAACCGTAATGTTTTATAATTTTGGAATTTTGAAATTTTAAAGTTTTGGTAATTATAAAATAAAATGTTACTAAATATAGGGATAAAATATAACAAAGCTTAAAAAAACTAAAAAGTTAGAAAATAATAAATGGATTATTCAAAAAACTTTGTTCTTCAATAGTAAATGCTTTCTAAAAAACTTATAGAAATAGTAAAAAAAATTAAAAACATCTATTATTAGAAACGCTCTAAGACTGCCTAGCCAATATAGAAAATACAAAATAGTGACAAATGCATCTTTTTTTTAGACTCGCCTAATAGGCTTTGACTTTTTCACTACATTGCTTTATATTTTGTTTGATTATCTCTACGGACACCAAGTACAAACATCAAGGAAAGACATATACCTTAAACATAAAGGAGATTGGTCCCCGGAGAAAATGGAGAAGATGGTGGTGGTTGGCAGAAATGGACATAGTTGATGTGTGTACGAGGCTTATATCTGTTTTTGGGTTTTCTTTGATTTTATATAATAGCAGAAACAAGAAAATGAAGAACAAGAGCCACCAAGAAGATATAAAAATGGGTAGATTAGGAACAAGAACAAGAACAAGAACAAGAATTGCAAAGAAATAAAGGATAGATTTGATAAACAATCTAGACCTATAGATAAAATATCGGTGAAAACAAGCTAAGACCTATTAACTTGAATTCTATCAAGATCAGGAAAGCATACTTCAAATGATGGGTTTTGAGTGCAGCAACAACTCATGAATAAAAGTTCTTTGATTTGATAATTCTTCGATCCTTTTACAAATGAAAGACAAATGGCTATTTAAAGCCTAAAACACACAACGGACAAAAAAAAAAGACACATCCAAAATAAGGAAAGTCCGTTTTTTTGGGCTAGAAAAGGCATCCTGCTAAAAACTACAAATGGAATTTCCTTAAAGAAGAAATTGTCTCTTCAGATTTTATTAGAGTTGAAACCGAAGTGAGAACAAAACACCCCGAAGAGGAAAATTACCGCCTTAGCTTTCGTAAGTTACCATACAAATCCCACATTGTGTTGTCCCCAAGAATTTACATTCGCATCTGACAGTACTCCGAGAGTCGTAATCGCAACTAGTCTTCCGGTTCTCATTATCGTTGTGACGTTTGCATCCGTGTAACATAGACTGCAACGTGTTGTGATCGTTCGCAATGGATCTCACTCGTTCGCATCCATTCTTCAGCAACAGCGACGGGTTGCGACCGTTCGCAGTAAATCGCATCCATTCGTACTCATAACCCGGTTTGGAGTTTGACAAAGTCCTTTTTGTATCCCCAAGGTTTTTCTCATTCGCATCATCCCATCCCCTTTAAGAGGAATTGTCCTCAATTTAGCAATACCATCATCATCAAGATAAGGGGAAAGGTCTCCAACGTTGAACGTGGAATGGACTCTGTATCCACCTGGACGTTCAACTTTGTATACATTATTATTAACTCGTCCTACCACCTTGTAAGGCCCCTTAGCTCTTGGCATCAACTTATTCTTCCTTTTACTTGGAAAACGTTCCTTCCTCAAGTGCATCCACACTAAGTATCTATCAGAAAATATCCGAGGCTTCCTGTTCTTATTCAATTTCTGCTTGTAATTTGTGTTTACAACTTTAATGCGATTACGAATCTTCTCATGCAAATTCATCATCGACTTCAACTTTGCTTCAGCATCCTTATGAACTAATTCTTCTTTTGGCAACGAAATTAGATCTAAAGGAAGATATGGATTAACACTATAGATAATCTTGAATAGATTATGCCCAATAGTGAACGTTGGAGAACGATTGTAAGCGAACTCAGCATGTGCGAGCTTAACGTCCCAATCCTTCTGAGTCTTGCTCACCAATCCAATCAACAATGTTCTTATAAAAGCTTGGTGTAAGGTGTTGCGAAGTACTGAACAGTAGCTTCGTTCCAACCTTCCTCTACAAAGTGTTCCAAAAGTAACTTAGAAAATTAGAAACTTAGAATCTCGGTCTGAAACAATAGTTTTTGGAATCCCATGCAAGCGAACAATCTCCTTAAAATACAAATCAGCCACATTGCTAGCATCATCAGTTTTGTTGCAAGCAACAAAATGAGCCATTTTGAAAAAACGATCCACCACCACCATAACTGCATCCTTACCCATTTGAGTACGAGGTAGAGCAACAATGAAATCCATAGCTACATCTTCCCAATGATGATTAGGGACCGACAATGGAGAGTACAATCCCGGCTTGAACGTACTTTTGGCCATTTGATACGTTACACGCTTGTTCACAATATTGGTCATGTCCCCTAACATTTTTGGCCAATAAAAGTGCTCCTTTAGTATATCCATGGTTTTAGTAATTCTTAAATTGTAACACCCGGAATCTAGAATGTCAATTATGGAAATAAATTCCCTTTTTAGGGGCCAACTCGTCGAGTTGATGGTATAAACTCGACGTGTTGGAAGCTTTTGTGGCGCGTGTTTTTAAGGACCAACTCGTCGAGTTGGTGAAGGGAACTCGACGAGTTGGACGCTGTTTGACAAACCTTAATTTTTGGGTTTTGCACCCTATTTAAACACCTTAAGTTCCAGGTGGTGGCCTCATTCCCAGCCTCCATAGCCCCTAACCCTAATCTTGAAACCCTAGAGCCTCCTTGAGTGTTGTGAGCTCATTATGGGTGTGTTTTAGTGTGTTGGAAGCTCATTGAAGGGAAGAAAAGCTTGATGCAAGGTGGTGATTCAAATAGGAGCTTTCAGATCTTGATTCTCTGCTCCATTTCCAGCACATTTTGGGTATAAAGTTCTAACCTTTCTTAATATTTGCTCAAATCTCTTATTTGGTTAATTTGCATGCTTTTAGCCATGGATGGGTGATTGTTGGGGAAGTAGAAGTCCCAAGTGTTTATTCTTTCAGATCTATGATTTTCATGAGTTCTTTTGGCATAAAGGTGCCAACTTTATGGTCTTAAGGGCTTCATGCATTTATTAAGCTCTTCTTTTGGTCTCTTATGAGCTTTTGAACCTCTCTTAGCCATGCATGAGTGTAAATTTGGAAGCTTTACGTGACCATGCAGCCTTAATGGACCAGATCTGTATTTTGGGGCTTTGTCTTGGTGATTAAGTGATTATTGATTAAGCCCTTAACCTTTTAAGCATAGGGTTTGGGTTTTGAGCCCACTTGGATGGTCCCTGGGGGTAAAGTTGGAAACTTTACCTTTCTAGACGCTATTTCAGTTAAGATCTAGATGGGGAAGCTGTTAGTTTCGATTATGTCGGCTTAATGGGTTAAGAGGTTTGGTTCCTGATGAACTCGGTGAGTTGGATCGGTTCTTCTCGATTTTGTAGTCTGATGAAGGAAACTCGACGAGTTGAGTCAACTTGGACCGTTAACTTTGACTTTTGACTTATGCCTTTGACCAAGTTTGTCCCAAGGGGTGTTTGAAATAATCTGAATTGTAATTAAGGAAAATATGGGCTTAGGATAAGGCCCATATAGGATTGGGCCCAATTTGGAAAATTGGGCCATTAGTGGGCCTTTGCGGATCTTTTGGTTTTGGGCCTTTTGGTTAATGGAATTGGGCCTCAGTTTTGGTTCATGTTGGGGTCAGGGGTAGAATGGCCATTTTACACCAAGTATGAATGGTGGGCCTTAGAATGGAACCCAATTGCTAATTGGGTGTTATTTTGATCTGTTAGATCGGAGGTGTCGTCAGGGCAGCAGCTAGGGATTTCTTTTAGTAAGCTTCAGCATTCGAGGTGAGTCTCATCACCATATCAATGGGTTGAAGGCACCAAGCCCGGCCCATGTTATTTAGTTGTAGTGGTTATTTGCGAATATGTTGTCAATGTGCTATGTATTTATATGAAAACCATGTGGGGGTTCCCATGGCAGTTAGTTAAGACCATGTGGGGGTTCCCATGGCACCCGGAGTAAGACCATGGAGGGTTTCCATGGCATCCTTATATGCTTGCATTCATGACTTATGTGGACTTATGTGGTTTCATCTGTAACGACCCAAAAATCAAGGGTAAAAATTTTATTTTTATTATAGTCAAAACAAATATATCTTCTAAATCCAAACATTTCAAAAACATGATTAATTAAAAACATTTATCAGAGTTCGTCCCAAAATCATATATTGCGGAAACACGGGTTTGTGCGCTATGATCAAGCCGGGCCCTTCCTTTCCAAAACGATGATACCTTAAACCATAAACAAAACTGTAAGCACGAAGCTTAGTGAGTTCCCCGGAGCATACCCCACATAATCACATAAACCATATCAATCGCATATACCATGCATATACACATGTAGGGATGTCATGGAAACCCTCCAAGGTCTTATACACATAATCACATAAATAATATTAACTACACAAGCCATTCATATAAACATATAGGGAAGTCGTGGAAACCCTCCAAGGTTTTACTCCGGGTGCCATAGGAACCCCTCATGGTCTTAGCCCACTTCCATGGGAACCCCAGCATGGTCTTAACTGCCATGGGAACCCCCCACATGGTCTCAATCCACTGCCACGGGAACCCCCCGGGGTCTTCCATACAAATATCATATCAACATAACACATAATCAATTAACAGTACACATATACAAACCATATAAGCCATACATACAAACATATAAAGGTTCCATGGAAACCCTCCATGGTCTTACACCGGATGCCATGGGAACCCCCACATGGTCTTAGTTCACTGCCATGGGAACCCCCACATGGTCTTAGCCTGGAATGCCATGGGAACCCCCACATGGCCTTATATCCAACTGCCTCGGGAACCCCCGGGGTCTTCCATGCAAGTATCACAAAGACAACTAGCATACCAAATACCACACAATCAACTAGCATACCACATATAACTAATTGCCATGGGAACCCCCGCACGGTCTTCACATAAATACATAATGTATCAATAGCACATCCACAATAATCATCACAACTAGATAAATGGGTCGGCCTTGGTGTCTTAGACCCATTGGTATGGTGAGGAGACTCACATCGCACTGCTGAAGTCCCGCGGATAAAACTCTAGCTGCTGGTTGACAGATTCCAGAACTGTCAATCATCAAAACGACACCCAATTAATAATTGGGTTCCAATACATAACCATAAATCTACACTTGGGCTAAATGAACCATTTTACCCCTAACCTAGCTTGGTTCAAAAACCAAGGCCCAAACTCACACTCTGAAGGCCTAAAAGCCCAATAATCAACCGAGGCCCAATATATGGCCCAATTTTCCAAATAGGGCCCAAACCTCTACATGGACTTATCTTAAGGCCCAATCATTTATTCTAGTCCAAACATTTGGCATTCCAATGGTCCAATATCTCATAATCATCAAGGCTTAATTTTGGCCCACTTATGGCCCAATTTTCCAAATTGGGCCCAAGCCTTCCCAATGGGCCTTATCCTAAAGCCCAATAATTTCCTTAGTCCATAAACATTTTCCCATTTGGCCCACGAAGGCCCACAGCAACCCAGCCCAAGAAATGGCCCAACAAGAACCCAAACCTAATTAGGGTTTTTCACAAGGTTCTAAATAACGTGAGGCGTGGCTTGGCGGAAAGGTAAAAGTTAAGCCATTACAAGCCTTAGCGAGCCATGACGTTTTTCAAGGCGTGACTATTATATATATATATATATATATATATATATATATATATATATATATATATATTAAAAGAGATAAATAATATAATTATTGATTTTGATCAAGTATATCAAGTTTTTAGAAGTGTTATATTAGTATTTAATATAAAAAGTTAACAAAAACTCAATTATTATAGGCCCGATAAAAAATCGAAAAAAAAACAAAAAAAAAAAAAACTCGCGCCTTGAAAAAAACTCGCGTCATATCGCGATATGGCGCGCCTTGACACGTTATTTGGGCGCCACGCTTCACAAACCCACCTTGGACATTTTCGTAACGCCTACACCACACCTCGCGTCATGGCACGCCTTGAGGCCCGCCATGGCGCGGTTTTTAGAACCATGATTTTTCACATAAAATGACGATTAGGTTTACGTGTTCCTACTTAACCCATTAAGGACTTAATCCATTAAGTCCATCACTCCACTAGTCCAAACATACAATGTGTTCGGGCGTAATTCAAAATTCCAAATCCAATGGTCCAAACGCGGGTCCCGACAAATCCAAAACTAACATATCTAAAATTAGGGTTTTCTAAACCCTAATTAGGGTTTCCAACCCAATAGCATTCCAATTAGTTTATTTGTGAAGTTTTGGATCAAATTAGGGTTTCACTAGGTCAATTAGGGTTAGCTAAGTCGAGCACCACCCACTACCAGCTCGGGTAGTGGTGGTCAACGGCGCCTTACAGTGGTGGTTATGAAATTCCTTGATTATTCCGGCCACTAATTACAATTGTACAACAATATCCAAAATAACACACACACACAATATAACACACACATACACTCACGCACAACCACCCTTGTAGTGGCTGGCGGTGGTACAAGGTGGCAGCCACCACCTCACGGTGGTGGTGATGGCTTCCCATGATTTTGCGTTCGAGATATACCCACACAACAAACCACAGCACCGGAATATACATACATACTTGTGACACCGGAGCTGGAATGCACACTGTAACCTCCCTCGAGGTGGTAGATGTTGACCAGAGCGGCAGTAACGAGCCATACAGGCGGCGGCGGTCATGGCTGTGGTGTAACACCGAAGCAATGGGGAAGGAGAAGTTGAGACTGAAAACGACAGTAGCACGTTGGACTTGGAGGAGTACGACGAAGAACATTGCGTCAGTGGAAGAAAAGTGGCCCGCTTTCAACCGAGAACGGTGGCGGCTCCACCACGACGTCTGTTGGACAGAAGGTGGCAATAGGCGGTTAGAGTAGCACCGGTGACGGGCGTGGTTCGTCTGTAGATGACGACATAAAGATGATAGAGGAGTGGTGGCAGCGGACGCCGTTTACAGCTTCAATGTTCGGTCTCGGCGGTTCATTCGGCAGCCCATGACGTCCGGCAACAATGTTGTGGTGGCGTCCGACGGCTAGACTGTCGGTGGTTGAGTAGTGGTCGGTTACGACAAGGTGGCGGCTGGAGGGCTCCCCGGTCACATGAGATCTTTGGCCATAATCCGCTTTCAGTCCCTCCCATCAAATTCTCTTCAACTTAAGCCCAAAACTTACACTTTAGCCCTACCTCCATAAAATCTTTTTAACTTTAATCCAATATTTACCATTTAGCCCCCCCCCCCTCTTCAAGATTTTATTTCAATTTAAATCCAGAATTTACCAAACCACCATCAACCTCCAAAAATTTTTACAAAATAATCTGGAAATTACATTTTAACCCCCAAATAATGCAAATTGTAACATTTGGCTCCCCAAACTCTCAATTATGACTTTTTAACCCCCAAAACCAACGCCTTGCTAAATTATTCCGCATTTAGGGCTACTATTTATTCATTTATTTTATCTATTTATTTATTTAATAAACAGGATGTTACAACTCTCCCCCACTTAAATTAGATTTCGTCCTCGAAATCATTCCTTACCACTCCTGACACACCAAATAACTTGAGTAACATGGCTACTCAACTTCTGATAATTTAAGGTTCCCACTAGAAAACAAAATTACAAACCAAATTTCCCTGCATAATATTTATACCTGACAGAAGCTCAAATAATCCTTCGAGTAGGAGACTTATCCCTGTAACGGTTAGACTCAGACGAGAGCTGCGCGACAGGGTCAAATCAACCACTCTGAGATTATTTAACCCAACTGCGAACAACTTATCGTATACCCCGAATACGAGTAACTCCATGCACGAATTCCAAGTCACTGAGCCCACTTCGACTCTACTTGATACAACTTGCTGCTTTTCGAAAGTAGCCGAGACCTCTCTGATCTCACCTTATCTGTTAACTACTCAGAACATCGGACACATAATCGATTTATGGGCCAAAATACACATACATAACAGCCTCGTAACATATACGCTCACCAATTGGCCATCTTTTCCTGATTCCAACATGTCGTGGCTCTATTACAGATAGAACCAGCCCGAGACACATCACAACTGCTTAAGCTACCATCGAACCAAACCCATTCATTACACTAGAATCCTGCATTTGACGCCCTTGGCATATAGATGCCCCAAATCTCATCTCACTGATATGAAATCCTGTACTTGCATAATGCACCAGGACTTCCCGTCATCCCTTACTTGACCGATAAGTAAATACCCGTAAGCCATTCCCCGAGACTACCAGTCTCGCACCTTGTCCAACTATCAGATTCCCAAGAGATCAATATCGAGGCTACCCAGCCTAGACTCTTCTGCATCACATACTGATTATCCACATGATCCTACAACTCAAGATCCAAACCCTTGACTCAACAGTCTCTACCAGTTCCATCATGAATTCCCATAATCATCCGGGCTCGCCCGTGGACCCCAAAGATCCTCATCCTTGAACGGAGATTAATTCCTTGCCAACCCTGGCCGGTGTACCCAAAGCACGAGCTTATCTCCCCTTCATGCTTGTGACCCTCACATATATAGTCTAATTCGGACCGATGAATGTTATGATCCTATCGTAGCCTAACACTACTTCCATCCAACCATGCTTACCACTCATGGCCTTACCACACTCCACTATCACATCGTCGCACCTCTCGAGCCGGATCGTATATCCCATCAGGAGTTCGGGTCGCACTTACGGATTCCCACTGCTCATTATGCCTAATCAAGGCGATGTCAACCGGCGATTGGGAGTTTTCTGAAATCCCACCAACACAACCTAAGCCTAAGCAGCCACTTGTTTCTCCCCCACTTGGACTCGACGGTGCTCTTTCATCTCTTACGCTTTATGGATCTCCGATCCATTTCCATCAATATGCATGACCCGCCCAAATCATGCATCGAACAACACAAGTGCCCCATAGTTAGCCAAACACAATGATCACTCAGCTCTGAAATCCTGAAGAATAATCTTGTATTCTTAACCAATCGGATGATCCAATCACCTCCCACGGCGCCCTTTTACCAAATAATTCCAAAGGCAAATACAAATTTACCACCATCTTACCGTTGCCTAGGGTCCGATAAATGCTACTGGCTACCCCGCAGACTTACAACACTCTAGCCCCATCACAACTGTCCAAAATCAAGGCGATGTCAACCGGCGATTGGGAGTTTCCTGAACTCCCACCAACACAACCTAGGCCTAAGCAGCCACTTGTTTCTCCCCCACTTGGAATCGACGATGCTCTTTCATCTCTTACGCTTTATGGATCTCCGATCCATTTCCATCAATATGCATGACCCGCCCAAATCTCGCGCCGAACAACACAAGTGCCCCATAGTTAGCCAAACATAATGATCACTCAGCTCTAAAATCCTGAAGAATACTCTTGTATTCTCAGCCAATCGCATGATCCAATCACCTCCCAAGGCGCCCTTTTACCAAAGAATTCCGAAGGCAAATACAAATTTACCACCATCTTACCGCTGCCTAGGGCCCGGTAAATGCTACGGGCTACCCCGCAGACTAACAACACTCTAGCCCCATCACAACTGTCCAAAATCTTACTGCCGATCCATCAGATCGGACACCCTACATCGAGCATCCACTCACAATGTCACCTGCTGACACGATAATTCCTGCTATGCTGGTAGCAACCCATACTCCTGGAGCGATAACTCCATCGTACGGTTTCCCGCACGTGTCGTGCTGACTCCGGCCCTGCTGACCTCTCAACGCTGCTCAGAAGTCTTGGGTCTCTTTCCGAGACCCTCCACTAAATGCACATGACCTGAACCTCTCCTCTCGAGGTACTCCAAATCGATCTTCCGCCCTCGGGCTCTGGGATCCATATCATTCAGGGTCTCGTACCCTGACACACTCACCAGCTCAATCATCAATGGTTGAACTGCAATAGCTGGAGCAACCTCTGCTCTAAACTAGGCTACAAACTACCCCCAAGACATAGTCTCCAATCCCGAAAGTGCAATAGATCGCACAATCAATCCTTGCCGCCTGGTATAAGAGATCCAAGGCGAACTCAAAATCCTGGCAGTCCTTCCACTAACTGGCTCACCACCGAAGCCGGGACCAAACCTTGGTCCTTCCCATACGTGCTCATCCTCATTCTGCAAAGCTGCTATTCCCACGATCCAAACATAACCAAGAATTCTCTTTCCCATAGGCTTCTTACATTCTCCAAGACTCTCACTGATTCGAGTATGGATCATGTGTTTTCAGTAGTACGGTCCCATACTACCTTCCACACCTATCCATACTTTCCTCAGCAATCCTCCTGAATCCTCTAAGTCACCTAATCCACTGGTGCACCAAATATCCGCTATATAGCAACGCAACACCCACCAAATCAACTCCTAGGCTCCCCCTAGGTTCCCAACTTCACTGAACCGCCCCACTAAACTCATTGGATCATATCCTAGGCTTTCCTAGGTTCCCAACCTCACCCTGCCATCAGATGCTGAAGAACTCCCCATGATGCCAGCCATCCACCTCCTGGATATCATCATATCCACTTAGTAGCTGACTCTCGTCACTCAAGAGTTCTACAAAGCACAAAGCAAGCAGCATCCGTGCAGTAGCACTCCGATCCAAAGAACTATCATAGAACATTCAGCCCACATACCACAACTCATGCTATCCACATCCATCCATCCTCACTGCCGACTGCCTTATGTATGCAAATTATACACGGAACAGGATCTAATAGACTGTCGAATAATAGACTCTACCCTAGGACCACAACCAGACAAGGAATAGGAAATAAGGCCAAATCAACTATTCTAAGGCTATAATATCATAACCGTATACAATATTAAAATCATACACTTAGTAGTTACTAATATTAATAATCATTCTCATTCTAGCATAGCATACAGTATCCCCAAGGGTACAGGCATCACATATCAGGCCAATCCATCGTTGACTACTCAACACTAGCATGTAAGTCTACCAGCTCATACAACATATAAAGGCATCTCTCCTAGCCCTAACTAGCATGCGATTCTCAGATTTATAAATCAAGTCATAACAATTAACATATATGGGTATTCTGGAGAAACTTACTTGAGCTCGGCTGATTGTATACACCACACCCTTTCTTGTCTTAGAAATTCTTTCCTTAAAAACATTTTTTTCTTTTGAAAACTTTACAGATCCTTAGTTTGAGTTCAGACACACCCGGAAGTATGTCCGAATCCCTCAAACCAAGGCTCTGATACCAACTTCTAACGACCCAAAAATCAAGGGTAAAAATTTTATTTTTATTATAGTCAAAACAAATATATCTTCTAAATCCAAACATTTCAAAAACATGATTAATTAAAAACATTTATCAGAGTTCGTCCCAAAATCATATATTGCGGAAACACGGGTTTGTGCGCTACGATCAAGCCGGGCCCTTCCTTTCCAAAACGATGATACCTTAAACCATAAACAAAACTGTAAGCACGAAGCTTAGTGAGTTCCCCAGAGCATACCCCACATAATCACATAAACCATATCCATCGCATATACCATGCATATACACATGTAGGGATGCCATGGAAACCCTCCAAGGTCTTATACACATAATCACATAAATAATATTAACTACACAAGCCATTCATATAAACATATAGGGAAGTCGAGGAAACCCTCCAAGGTTTTACTCCGGGTGCCATAGGAACCCCCTCATGGTCTTAGCCCACTGCCATGGGAACCCCCGCATGGTCTTAACTGCCATGGGAACCCCCACATGGTCTCAATCCACTGTCACGGGAACCCCCCGGGGTCTTTTATACAAATATCATATCAACATAACACATAATCAATTAAAAGTACACATATACAAACCCTATAAGCCATACATACAAACATTATGCCATACATATAAACATATAAAGGTGCCATGGAAACCCTCCATGGTCTTACACCGGATGCCATGGGAACCCCCACATGGTCTTAGTTCACTGCCATAGGAACCCCCACATGGTCTTAGCCTGGAATGCCATGGGAACCCCCACATAGGCTTATATCCAACTGCCTCGGGAACCCCCGGGGTCTTCCATGCAAGTATCACAAAGACAACTAGCATACCAAATACCACACAATCAACTAGCATACCACATATAACTAATTGCCATGGGAACCCCCGCATGGTCTTCACATAAATACATAATGTATCAATAGCACATCCACAATAATCATCACACCTAGATAAATGGGTCGGCCTTGGTGCCTTAGACCCATTGGTATGGTGAGGAGACTCACATCGCACTGCTGAAGTCCCGCGGATAAAACTCTAGCTGCTGGTTGACAGATTCCAGAACTGTCAATCATCAAAACGACACCCAATTAATAATTGGGTTCCAATACATAACCATAAATCTACACTTGGGCTAAATGGACCATTTTACCCCTAACCTAGCTTGGTTCAAAAACCAAGGCCCAAACTCACACTCTGAAGGCCTAAAAGCCCAATAATCAACCCAGGCCCAACATATGGCCTAATTTTTCAAATTGGGCCCAAACCTCTACATGGACTTATCTTAAGGCCCAATCAAGTCCAAACATTTGGCATTCCAATGGTCCAATATCTCATAATCATCAAGGCCCAATTTTGGCCCACTTATGGCCTAATTTTCCAAATTGGGCCCAAGCCTTCTCAATGGGCCTTATCCTAAAGCCCAATAATTTTCTTAGTCCATAAATATTTTCCCATTTGGCCCACGAAGGCCCACAGCAACCCAGCCCAAGAAATGGTCCAATAAGAACCCAAACCTAATTAGGGTTTTTTCACATAAAATGACGATTAGGGTTAAGTGTTCCTACTTAACCCATTAAGGACTTAATCCATTAAGGACTTAATCATCTAAGTCCATCACTCTACTAGTTCAAACATACAATGTGGTCGAGCGTAACTTAAAATTCCAAATCCAATGGTCCAAACGCGGGTCCCGACAAATCCAAAACTAACATATCCAAAATTAGGGTTTTCTAAACCCTAATTAGGGTTTCCAACCCAATAGTATTCCAATTAGTCCATTTGTGAAGTTTTGGATCAAATTAGGGTTTCACTAGGTCAATTAGGGTTAGCTAAGTCTGGCACCACCCACTACCACCTCGGGTAGTGGTGGTCAACGGCGGCTCACGGCGGCGGCCACTACCTCATGGTGGTGGTTATGAAATTCCTTGATTATTCCGTCCACTAATTACAATTGTACAACAATATCCAAAATAACACACAAACACACACATACACTCACGCACAACCACCCTTGTGGTGGCCGGTGGTGGTACAAGGTGGCAGCCACCACCTCACGGTGGTGGTGATGGCTTCTCATGATTTTGCGGTCGAGATACACCCACACAACAAACCACAGCACCGGAATATACATACATACTTGTGACACCGGAGACGGAATGCACACTGTAACCTCCCTCGAGGTTGACCGGAGCGGCAGTAAGGAGCCATACAGGCGGCAGCGGTCATGGTTGTGGTGTAACACCGAAGCAATGAGGAAGGAGAAGGTGAGACTGCAAACGACAACAGCACGTTGGACTTGGAGGAGGACGGCGACAGACATTACGTCAGTGGAAGAAAAATGGCCCGCTTTCAACCAAGAATGGTGGCGGCTTCACCACGACGTCTGTTGGACAGAAGGTGGCGATGGGCGGTTGGATTAGCACTGGTAACGGGCGTGGTTCGCCTGTAGATGACGACAGAGGGCAGAGGAAGAAGATGACGGAGGAGTGGTGGCAGCGGACGCCATTTACAGCTTTAATGTTCGGTCTCGGCGGTTCATTCGGTGGCCCATGACGTCCGGCAGGAACGATATGGTGGCGTCCGACTGCTAGACTGCCGGTGGTTGACTGGTGGTCGGTTACGACAAGGTGGCGGCTGGATGGCTCCCCGACGATGGCAGCTGACTATCCTAGCGTTAGGGTTTGGAGAAGGTGACGGGTTTATACCCGGTCACATGAGATCTTTGGCCATAATCTGATTTCAGTCCCTCCCATCAAGTTCTCTTCAACTTAAGCCCAAAACTTACAGTTTAGCCCCAGCCTCCATAAAATCTTTTCAAATTTAATCCAATATTTACCATTCAGCCCCCCCCCCACCTCTTCAAGATTTTATTTCAATTTAAATCCAGAATTTACCAGACCACCCTCAACCTCCAAAATTCTTTACAAACTAATCCGGAACTTACATTTTAACCCCCCGAATAATCCAAATTGTAACATTTGGCTCCCCAAACTCTCAATTATGACTTTTTAACCCCCAAAACCAACGCCTTGCTAAATTATTCCGCATTTAGGGCTACTATTTATTCATTTATTTTATCTATTTATTTATTTAATAAACGGGATGTTACATCATCTGTGGTATGTTATGGGGAACTCACTATGCTTTGTGCTTACGGTTTTGAATTTTTGTTTCAGGTACTCCGGTTTTCAATGAAAGAGCTCGGGACGATCGCAGCGCATACACCCGTGGTTTCCGCAATATGTGATCCTTGGGATTGGACTCTGATAATTGTTTTATTTGAAATGCTTTTCAATGTTTTGAACAGAGTTACAATAGTGTTTGGGTTATAGTAAATGAAATTTTTACCCTGTATTTTTAGGATGTTACATAAATGCCTAGCCAACCCTCCACCATGAGCCTCTCACACCAATAGTTCACGAATTGCATACTTCGGAACACGAAGTCGATTTCCTTTGAAGAGAAAGCCTTCTTGTAATGTGAATTCACCATCAGGCCCACCTGCACATTTCACGAATAAGTCTCCAAAATCTATGTCAGTTTCTATAACATTCGACCTTGTGGGTATGTTCCATTTCACCCCTATGTGTAAAATTTATTTCATCGTTGGTCCCTAGCCGAGTACACTGGGCGTACTCTATGAGTATCTTGGGTGTACTAGCTTGAAGAATGGACGCGGAGGCACCCACGTACGTTGTGCGTACGTGGGAGTACGCAGGGCGTACGCTAAGCAAGGGCAAACCCTAATTTTTAGGGTTTATGCCCAATTTAAACAACTTATGTTGCCTTGGTTGCATCTTATAGTCAGCATCCACTCTTCCAAACCCTAAGAACGAAACCCTAGCCTCCCATAGTGTGTTCTTGAGCTTTGGAAGTAGTTTTGTGTTGTTTTGTGTGCATTAAAGAAGGCGATGCTTGGTGACTAAGATTTAGTGGTCTTAAGGGTGTAGATCCACAATCTTGATCAAATTTTCTAACTCCAAAAGGTATAAAGTTCTCATCTTGATACCTCTTTGTGTTAGATTAAGATTAGGGATTGTTTTTGAGCTTATTATGGTCTTATGATTCCTCCTTGTGAGTTTGATCCACTCCAGGAGCTAGGATGCTAGATCTTAATCTCTCTGATGTTCCTTGTGTAAAAAAATGCTATCTTGATGAATTATATTGGACCATGCATGAGTTAGAGTCCTTATTATGGGTCTTAAGGGACAAAATCGGGTTTTGGGTCCCATTAAGACATGCAAAGTGGTAAAGTTGCCAACTTTATGCATTAATACCTTGAAATAAAGTAGATCTGAGGTTTGGACGTTAAGAGCTTAAGTGGTTAAGACAAAAATTGGACAAATGGGACTATATTCGGTACATGGGGTGTAATTCCTAGTACGTTGCGCGTACTAGGTCAACTACCCGTTTTCGAGTCAACATTCATACGCCGCGCGTACGAGGAGTACGCCGAACGTACTTGGTGAAGTGGGCTTTCGATGCTTTGGGCCCTTTTTGGGCTCGAAATTCTTTTGGGCTTTGGATCTTAACTAGATTTTTGGGCCATATGTTGGGCCATGGTTGGGCCTTAGGTTTATAAATTGGGCTATTTTTAGGCCTTGGGCCATTATTGGGTTTTTGGGCCAAGTTAGTTGGCCCATTAAGGTAAGGGTAAAATAGTATTTTACCCTAGGAGTGAAGTTAAGGAAGTCGGGACCCTAGTTATGGTTATCGACCTAATTATTAATTAGGGTTTTGTCTGTTTGGTTAGTGAGGTGATTACCAGTTGCAGCAGCCTGCGTATTTCGTTATCAACAGGATCGAGGTGAGTTTGCTCACTATACTGTAGTACACTGGAATATGTTATGTGCTTGTAGTTTATGTGAATCATGTTGTATGTGTTATATGCATGTGTGTCTGTTTGCTATATGTATGTGGGGTGAAATAGACCCGGTACAGCCTTGTGCTAACATATGAGTTGAAATAGACTTGCGGTGAAATAGACCCGGAGGTGAAATAGACCTGGTATGGCTTGGGCTGACACATGAGTTGAAATAGACTCGGGGGTGTAATAGACCCGACACAGCCTTGAGCTGGCAGATATGTATCGTATGAGGTATTTTGGGGAACTCACTAAGCTTCGAGCTTATGGTTTTCAGTTTTGGTTTTAGGTACTTCCGGATCGAAGGGGAAGAGCTCGGGATGAACGCAACGCACACACCATATCGCTCTGCATTTTATTCAACTCTAATGTATTTGGATGATTTTGACATACTCTGATTTCGTTATGATTTTATGAAAATGTTTTGGATGTTGGTTTTATTATTATAAAAATTGAAATTTTTAGTCTTAAATTTTGGGACGTTACAGTTTCATAGTAACTCTTCAATGTCTCGAACCCCAACAAACGAGCATCCAAAGTCACTAGCAAGGAATATCGCCTTGACAATGCATCAACTACCACGTTGCTTTTGCCATCTTTGAACTTGGATGAAAAGTGAAAAGATTTCAAAAATTCCACCCACTTGGCATGTCGTGTACTCAACTTATGTTAGCCATTAATATACCTTAATGACTCATGATCTGAGAGCAAAATAAAATGATTTGCACGTAATTAATGGCTCCAATGATCCAACACTTAAACAATTGCATAAAACTCCTTGTCATACGTACAATAATTTAATCGAACACCTCCAAGCTTTTCTGGGAAAATAAGAGATAGGACGCTTACCCTAAATGAGAACAGCTCCTATTCCAATGCCACTCGCATCGCACTCCACCTCGAATGGTTGTGAAAAGTCAGGAAGAGCTAAGACCGGAGCAGCACACAATAACTCCTTTACTTTAGCAAAGGCCTTCTGAGCATCCTCTCCCCATGCGAAATTTCCTTTCTTCAAACAGCCTGTGATCGGACTCATAATGATGCTAAAGTCGCGAATGAACCTCCTATAAAACGAACCAAGCCCATGAAACGATCAGACTTCTGAAACAATAGTAGGAGTAGGCCACGACTTAATTTCTTTGATCTTGGATTGATCCACCGAAACGCCATCTTCGGAAACAACATAACCCAAGAAAATCACTTTCTTACCAAGAACGAACATTTTTCCTTCTTTTCATAAAGCTTTTGTGTTCTAATAGTCTTGACCACCTCTCGTAAATGCACCATATGATCTTCTTTGCTTTTACTATATACCAAGATATCATCAAGGTATACAACTATGAACCTCCCAAGAAAAGACTTCAATACTTTGTTCATAAGCCTCATGAAAGTACTAGGCGCATTAGTAATACCAAATGGCATCACATTCCATTCGTCCAACCCATGCTTGATCTTGAAGGCTTTCTTCTATTCATCACCTTCTCTCATACGAATTTGATGATACCTGCTTCACAATTCAATCTTCGAAAACACCACTCGCCCATGCAATTCGTCCAACATGTCGTCAAGTCTAGGAATGGGAAACCTATAATTGATCGTTATATTATTCACCGCTCGACTATCCACATACATACGATAAGTTCCATCCTTCTAGGCACAAGTAAAAACGGAACGACACATGGACTAAGGCTCCCACAAACATAGCCTTTGTTCATCAACTCATTAATTTGATTTTGCAAATCCTTCATTTCCTTTAGATTGCAACGATAGGTTACTTTGTTTGGCAAAGAAGCACCCGATACGAGGTCGATCTGATGTTCAATGCCACAGATTGGTGGTAAACCCGGTGGTAAGTCGGCTGGAAACACATCATGAAACTCCACAAGCAATTTTGCAATCAGACCCTCTACTTTCTCATTCACCTCCTCCCTTGGGTCTTCATTCACAGCCTCCACTCTTGGGTATCCTTTCGCAACAAGGACATAGATCTCCTCTCCTTAGTTGAGAACCCATTCCACCTCCTTTTTGCTAGCCATCATAGTAAGGTTGCCTTCTTAGTCTGCTTGCTACCCATCGACCTTACTGCTGATGGTGACATGGGACTTAACACAATTTTCTTGCCATTGTGCCTCAACTCGTATTCATTACTCCTTCCTCTATGCATCACGTCCCTATCTAACTGCCAAGGATGTCCCAAAAGAATATGACAAGCATCCAAGAGAAATGACATCACATAAAATCTCATCTTCATAAGATCCCATGGCTAAGCCAACTCTAACTTGCTTCTTCACCTTCACCTTGTTCCCATCATCCAACCAATGAAGTGAATATGGATTAGGATTGGTTGTTCTGAGTAACCCTAATTTCACAACCATCTCGTTAGAGGCATCATTGGTACAACTACCACCATCAATAATCAAACTACACCATTATCCTTCACACGACATTTCGTGTGAAAGATTTGGTCTCTTTGCTCGAAATCAGAATGCACCATTTGGGTCTACATGGCCCTAAGCACCAACATTGTCTCGTATATCAGTGCCTCATACTTCTCCTCTTCCTCCTCAACTTCGCAATCTTCTACCATTACGAACGCCTTCCCCAATATTTCTTCTTCCTCAGACAACTCATCACGGACTTCAACAGCCTCCCTTAATGTCACAACTCTCCTATTTGGACAAACATTTTGATAATGCCCAAACCCTTGACATATGAAACAATGGACCTTGTACAAGATGGTTTCCTTTTTTACACCGACCACCTTCGGGATCGTTGTGGAACTGCTTGCGATCGGAGTAGTGGTAGTGATTACTTTCATGTTGCTTTTAGACTTAACCCAAGGTTTGGGCTTAACCGATTCTGAACTCGAGTTTCCCCGAACCTTGTCTTCCCTTGAGATTCCAACTTCAAAATAGACTACATAATGTTTCAAAATTAGAGTAAGGATAAAGTTCTACCATATTGGAGATGTTGAAATGCAAACCACGTAGAAATCGTTTCATCTTCTATTCTTCTATCTCCTCAATATCACCCAACAACGATAGCTTCTCAAACTCATTGATGTACTCCCCCACGCTCATCTTTCCTTGCTTCAACTCAACAATCCTCCTATAGGTGGTGATCCTATAGTTGACTGGATGTATCTCTTTCAGAGTTTATTCTTCAAAGACTCCCAATAAGAAATCTTCCCTTTCCCTTCACGGGCTCTCTTGGCTTTCAACCCTTCAAACCGAAGTGAATCACCCTCACTCAACTTGAGAATTACATACTTGCAACACTTCTCATCATCTAACTCCTTGAACTCAAACATTATTTCAATTTTTCTTTCCCATTCTAAGTACCTCTTTGGATCGGTACCACCCACGAACTCGGGCAACTCAGTAACCTTGACGCCCTCCACACGATGCAACTCACGTCTCGGTTGCCTTTGATTTGGATCTTCAGCCATGTTTCTTAGTGTATCACGAAGAACATGAAGAAAATTCTGATCTTCCGAATCCATTGTAACCGGGGCTTTGAACAGCAACTGAAATCAACAACGCCCAATCGAAAATGGTGCTCTGATACCACTTATGATTTGTGTATGAGGCTTAGATTTGTTTTTGGGTTTTCTTTGATTTTATATAACAGCGGAAACAAGAATAAGAAGAACAAGAATCACCAAGAGGATAGAAAAAGGGGTAGATTAGGAACAAGAACTGCAAAGAAATGAAGAACATATTTGATAAACAATCTAGACCTATAGATTGAATATCGGTGAAAACAAGTTAAGACTTATTAACTTGAATTCTATCAAGATCAAGAAAGCATCCTTTAAATCACGAGTTTTGAGTGCAGTAACAACTCATGAACAAAAGTTCTTTGATTTGATAATTCTTCGATTCTTTTACAAATGAAAGAAAAATGGCTATTTAAAGCATAAAACACACAACAAACAAATAAAAAAAAGTGTTGGATTAGGTGTCTAAGCCCATAACTATAATTGGTATATACTTGAGTTGATAGTAGCACAGTCCTTTTGGGTTGCCTTCATACTAGCAACTAGACAATATGACCTATTGAGAAAGAGGAAGAATTTATTATTTGATTAATAAATTGAAATAAATGATTTATTAATGTTTTATGAAAATAATATATTAATTAGAAATCGTAGTATTTAATTAATAGTTAATCAGAAATTGATTGGAATAAATTTTGGGATTAATTGAATTAATGAAAAGTGCAGGGGCTGTTTGGCAACTTATTGATAGTTGAGAAAAGAAGCTCTAGAACCTCCCTAGAGAGGCTTGGACGAAAACTTCTAGGAAGGCCCTAGAATTTTCGTCCAAGGGCTATTGGTTAGAAGGTTGTGGGCTGCTTGGTCCTTAAGCTAAGTAATTAGGGTTTCTTCCTAAAACCCTAGCTTTGGCTCTAAGTCACCTCACTATATAAAAAGCATCACCTTGGTATTTTCGGCTAGATGAAATCCTAAGAAGAGTAGCCGAAAATTGAAGCTCCCTCCTCCTCTCACATATCTCATTCTTTTGCTAAGTGTGTTTGTGATTCAGTGGAGGTGTTACACTTGTGACACTTGCTCTCAAGCTTCAATATCTTCAAGTTTTTTGGATTGTTATTACTACACAACAATCAAAGATATGTATCATAACTCTTATTGTGTAATTTTCGATTATTTACTAGACATCTAGGGTTTGTACTTTGTTGTTCTTATTGTATGTTCAATTAGAGAAAACATCGATTTTATTTAGGGTTGCATGCACACATAGGATTGTATGTTATGTTAAAAACTCATCAATGGTATCAGAGTCTAGGTTTAGTTTTCTATTGAATTGATACGAATATGAACTTGAACAAGGAGAAGAATAACAAAATCATCATTCTGTTCCGCCACCACGACCTGGTGCTTGTTGATTTTGCTCTGCCACGACGTGGTGGGCTGTCAGATCCTATTTTCGAATTTACTTGCCTAACTTGATTTATTTGGTTGTTATTTGGTAATTATCTTTTATTAAATCTGCCAAAATCCGAATTTTGGTAATCAGAGATAATTAAATAAGACCTAAATGTTAGGAGATAATTATAGATTAGATAAAGATGAATTTATTTGTTTATAATTATCTTTGTGGATGTTATTATTAATTTAATTAATTTATTAATTAAAGGATAATTAATAAATCCATAATTGATTTAAATTTAATTAAATTAAAAGTTTAATTTATTAAAAGATTAAACCTTTGCCATTTTAAAATGTTTTAAAATACACCCTTATATTATATGTAACATTAAAAGTTTAATATTAATATATATATATATATATATATATATATATACATATATAAAAGACAAGTCAGTCGAACCGTTAGTACGCCTCATTCACGAAGCCGGTCAATAAGGGGAATTTAAGGAAGCGGCCTATAAAATAACCGTCATTAGGTATCCACTCTTACCCACCGCTCCCTTGATTGGTGGAGGGTCATTAGCCGAACGTGTTTGATAGGACAATTAATACTCATTAATAAGTATAATGAAATTATAAAGTAACTAAATATTTTTTTTTAAATTCCGAATCTTAGTTACTTTAGGAAAAATATGAATTTGATGCTAATCCATGAAATTGCACATTGCACTTTATATAAGTCGTTAATGGAGCGTGTGTGGTTAACCGACATACTAATATGGACTAATAAAGGGTGGCAATGGGTGTCTCGTAAATTATCGTTGATTAATGGAGCGCGTGTGGCTAACCGACACATTGATTAGATGATAAATGACATCGAGAGTATCAAGCTAATTTGCTTGGTTATTCACATCTCGTTTGTGATCCTCGGCATCCCAGTCACAAAGTGAGAGCATAATCGAGATTAAACATGTCGTTGAATAGTTCAATGAATCTCAAAAGATCTAGGAGTTTCATAAGACTAAAATTGGTAAATGATTTACCTACATAAAATAAATTTGAATTTGATTACGGCATCCCTCTTCAAAGTTCGAATCGAAAATATGGATCCTAGCCTTAATTTAAATTTTTGGGTTAATAATTAAGGATTAAAATCAACTAACTTGAATTCTCTTTTCTCCTATTATAGATGTCAAGTTCAGACAACAATGGTCTTCCTCGTTCCTTGGGAAGTGGTTCTCCTTTTCCTTCTGAAAATGATCTTCCACATTCTGATCAAGGTGAAAGAATGTTCCCTTCTTCGAGCAATGGTGGAAATGGAGTTCATGCTTCTCCAACTCTTCCTCCACCTCCTCCAGTGACTCTCCCCAAGTCATGTTTCCTTCAAGCTGAAAAATACAAAGTTACTCAAGCCCTGTTGGCATGCAAACATCAAGATGAAAAGTTTGTGTGTGCACATGTTCTGAAAATGAAATCGCACATTGACAGATTGGGGATGTTGGGTTTCATTTTCCCAAGGGAGATGGCCATTGACTTGGTTCTTCTTTTTCTTCCTGAGTCATATAGTCAGTTCATTAAAGACTACTATGTGAGGGGCCACGCCTGATCTAACATATATGTTGATTGTTGCTGAAGCATAAATGCTTAAAAGCACAATTCAAGAAAAAGTGTTTGAAGGATCTATCTCCAAAATTTCCATGGACATTGATGATGGAAACAATGGTAGTCCAGAAAAGGTTTCTCTTCCCAATGGAAAGGGATCGGCCAAGGTCAAACCATTTGACCATATGGTAAGAGAAAGGCTAGTTTTGAGATAGTCCCATGTGCTATTCCTGAAAAGTCTATATGTTTCTATTGCTAATTGAATGGGCATTGGATGCAAAGCTTCCCAGACTACCTGAAAGATCTTAAAGATAGTAAAGTCAAGTCGTGTGACTCTACTTCAGGTACATCCACTATCTAACTCCATGATTTTATTAAGGTCATATTCGTAGATTCTTAATACATGATGTGATGATCACATTTTGATGTTTTGCAGGATCTAAGAGAAAGAAGGAAGCCTAAGAAGAGTGAGTTGAATCTGATCGTGAGAAATAGATTTCGATCGCATGGTTCGATGATCAGATTTTGGAAGCTACTCTTAGTTGTTATGATAACTTAATAGATTGCTTAGGAGATGTTTATAAACATAGTTTTCATGTTTTTGCATTGTAAGGACAAAAATTTTCCGCTTATTATCAATAAAGTGAAATTTTTTATTTATCTAGTTTACTTTATATTTCCTTGCAATGGCATTTATGAAAATTGGTGGTTACATTTCTAATATTAGCAATGTTAAATATGGATGTGATTCTTAATTATATCGTTTATGGTAATGTCATGATTGACCAAGTGAAAATGAATTCTCATCACCCAAGTTTCAATTGGATAGAAACTTGGAGTCATGCAATTTGAATTGAGTGATGTATGAGAATCTTGATCATTGGAAATTTATGATTAATTCGTTGATCACATGTTTATGTGAGTCAAGTGAAGGTCTAATGGATCTAGCACACATTGATGTGGACTATTCAGATCCGCCACAAAGGATAATAACTTTATTCTTCATGGTTTACTGATGCTTCAGTAAACATGGTTGTGTTTATAAGATTAAGCATAATTATAACACTTTCAAAGAGCAGCAGAACAAATAAGAATAATCTATTAGGCAGAGAGATAAAGTTTTCTCCAATCTGAAAAGAAAGGAGAGTACTTTAGTATCGTGTTTTGTGATCACCTCAATGATTGTGGTACTATGTCACAAATTGATCCTCTAAGAACATCTTAGTACAATTGTTTGACTAAGAAAAGGAATCGGATATTGTTGAAATGGTTCAATCATGAGATGAGTCATACTTCGTACCCATTTAAAATTTTAGAGCCATGCTCTAGTGACT
Organism: Lactuca virosa; assembly: GCF_052849685.1. NCBI lineage: Eukaryota > Viridiplantae > Streptophyta > Magnoliopsida > Asterales > Asteraceae > Lactuca > Lactuca virosa. The sequence goes on along the minus strand of NC_136428.1, from coordinate 99,288,614 downwards.
ATAAATCGTATCTCGAAGCTTGTTTCGTACTAATTAGGTTTATAACACCTCATACATTATGGAGTAATAATGTTTTATTACTATAGCACACTTGGAATTGGTAGTTGTGATGTTTTGGTTAAAACAAAGGATAAACTTAGACCAATTTTGTGAAGTGTTTTTCTTGTTAAGAATCCACTCTGACTTTTGAATATTTGCTTAAGCTTGTCGAGTAATGTTCCTTAAAATAGAAACTTATATGGCAAGAAGTCAGTGGGAGTCTTATTGATATTGAAGAGTTTCAGGAGTCAATCAAGAATAAACCTTTTAGTTATCACTAGCACACAACCTGAGGTTGATAACCTATCGTGTTAAATTGACACATTCTTATTTTTGTGCCCATTCCAGTTAAGTTGGCAATTCTTATGAGTGCTATGGTTCACATTTGACTGCTAAAGGCAGAGCACGTTGGTCAGTGAAAGCAAATTGATCAATATGGGTGAGCTTTTTAAAAAACATGGAAGCACTGGTAGGCTCTTATGCTACAAGAAGGCAAGAAATTAAGAACAAGTAAGGTTCAGTCCATGAAAGCTAAATTAGAATTTGAATTTGTCATAAACCTTGTCTTATGATTGTAGGTTGGAAATGATAAATTCACATGGATGGGAACACATACACCATAAAATCTAGGTGGGAAAAGGTTTCGCTCTAATTCATGAAAATGATTATGAGGAATCACTTTCGCTAATAGATTTTAGAAGATTTGATAAATATCATCATGGTTAGTGGTTGTGATAATTGTATTCTCAAATTCGCAATATGATTATGACATCCCTTTTCATAGTTCGAATTGTGAGAAATGGCAAGGTATAGTTTGAACGTTCAGGACTTATACTTGTAAGTTCTGAAATGGTTTAAACACACACACATATGCTATCTAATGAAAGGTGTATAAGCTTAAGAAGTCTGACTAAAGACTTATTGAAGCATCACGTACCAGAAATATGTACTTTAGTAAGAAACTCAATAGTGTTGATTTCTAGAAGTCCAGTTGATTTCTGGATACATGTCAAAGCTAGTGGGAGCATAATTGTTATGCAATGGAAGCATAATTGTTATGCTAGTAGGAGTATATTTGTAATGCTCGATCCATGTATTATTCATTTTTGGTCCCTTATATATCAAGTTATTTCTTTTTGGCCTTGTTTTGAAAGTTTGTGGGAGAGGAGGGACCATTATTGCCAAGATTGGACTTTTAGAGGCAGAGCTCGAACGCGGGGCGTTCCCTTAGGGAACGCAGGGCGTTTACGCGTGGAGCTCAAACCCTAATTTCTAGGGTTTAAGACATATTTAAACATCTTAAGTCCCAGGTGTTGGCCTCATTTCCAGCCTCCATAGCCCCCACCCCTAATCTAGTAACCCTAGAGCCTCCTTGAGTGTTGTGAGCTCATTGTGTGTGTTTTGGTGTGTGTTTGAAGCTCATTTAAGGAAGAGAAGCTTGGTGCAAGTTGGTGGTTCAAGTAGGAGCTTATAGATCTTGGTTCTCTGCTCTATTTCCAACACATTTGAGGTATAAAGCTCTAACCTTGCTCATTAGAAACTTAGATCTAAGTTTTTATGGATTTTAGTCCCTTTTTGGTCCCACAGTTAAGATATTGTAGTTATGATCACTCCAGAAGCTTTGAGTTGATTCTCTTGGTGTTTATGATGTTCTAGATTCATAAAGTTTGCATCTTTAGAGTTGTATAAGCCCCATGCATGAGATTAAGCCCTTTTTATGGAAGTTGAATGCTATATCTTGAAGTTGGGACCTTTTGGGGCATGCAAAGCCACCAAGTCAGTGACTTTATGGTTCTAGATGTTCTTTAGGACTTGGATCTATGTTTTGGTCGTGTGGCTTTAAGAATTAAGTGCTTAATAATCACTTTTGGGAATCCGTGTGCGAACGCCCAACGTTGGGTCAATGAACGCCCAACGTTCCGGCTGAGGCTCGCGATCTGTTAGCCGGTGATGAACGCCCAACATTCAATCCATCAGTTGGCTTCCCTTGGGCCATTTCCTTGGACTTTGTTGCTTCGGGCTTTGGTGGACAGCGCCAAATGTGGTGGCTCGCATGTTTTCTATCCCTTATCTCATTGATTATGTTTATTGTATGCTCATGTGTTTGTACCTATGTTAGGTACGTTCTTAGTGAACTCTTTGCCTGCTCTGGTACTATTTGACTCGGAAGCGAGTCGGTCTTTTGTCTCTCGATCGTTTAGTAGGGAGTTTGGTTTGCCATTAGGAGAGCTAGAGTGTCCGTTGCATGTTTCCATCGCCAATGAGCACGGGGTTTCTGCTTCATCAGTTTATCGGGGTTGCGTTCTAGAGATATTCAGGGTGTCTTTTCCGATTGACTTGATTCCAATTTCTATGGGGGATGTTTGCGTTATAGTGGGTATGGACTGGCTGAGTCGCTTCGGTGCCATGATCGACTGCGAGGGTCAGCGTGTAGTAGTTCGAACCCCAAGTGGGGGAGAACTGGTCATCTATGGTGAGGGCACCAGGTTGGGTTCAGGGTTCTTCTTAGCCGCCATGGCTCGGCAGTATATTCAGCACGGGTGTGTGGGTTATTTGGCGTATGTGGTGGATACGTGGGTCAGGGATTAGGTCTCGGTTTCATAGGTTCCAGTGGTCAGAGAGTTTGCTTATGTATTCCCCAAAGAATTACCCGGAGTGCCTCCTGAGTGGCAGGTCGAGTTCAGGATCGACCTTGTGCTAGGTGTGGCCCCGATTGCCAAGGCGTCGTACCGATTGGCACCGCCTGAGATGCAGGAGCTGTCATCCCAGTTGCAGGAGCTGCTAGGCAAGCAGTTCATTCGTCCGAGCAGTTCTCCGTGGGGAGCGCCGATCTTTTTCGTCAAAAAGAAGGATGGTTCACACCGGATGTGCATTGATTACCGGGAGCTGAACAAGTTGACGGTGAAGAAACGTTATCCCCTTCCACGGATAGATGACCTCTTCGATCAGTTATAGGGAGCATCTTGGTTTTCCAAGATAGATCTGAGGTTCGGGTACCATTAGGTCAGCGTGTGGGAGGAGGATGTGGAGAAGACCGTGTTCCGGACTCGCTATAGACATTACGAGTTCGTGGTGATGCTGTTTGGGCTCACCAACATGCCGACAATATTCATGGACCTAATGAATCGGGTATGGAGGTCGATGCTCGATTGCTCAGTTATTGTGTTCATCGATGATATCTTGGTGTATTCCAAGACCAAAGAGAAGCATGAGGAGCATCTCCGTGAGTTATTGGGAGTTTTGAGGCGAGAACGACTTTATGCAAAGTTCTCGAAATGTGACTTCTGGTTGCGAGAGGTTCAGTTCCTTGGACATCTCGTTAATCAGGAAGGGATTTTGGTCGATCCGGCCAAAATCGAGGCGGTGATGCAGTGGGAGGTTCCGAAATCTCCCTTAGATATCAGAAGTTTTCTGGGATTCGCAGGGTACTACCGGAGATTTATACAGGATTTCTCCAAGATTGCAGTACCCCTCACTCGTCTGACGAGGAAGTGGGTGGATTTCCGGTGGGGCCCTGAGTAGCAGACAACATTTGAGACTCTCCGACAGAGAATTTGCGAGGCCCCGGTGTTGACTCTAACTAAGGGAGTAGAGGATTTTGTGGTTTTCTGTGATGCGTCAATCACCGAGTTAGGGGCAGTCCTCATGTAGAGAGGACGGGTGATAGACTACGCTTCGCGGCAGCTGAAGCTGCATGAGACGAGATATCCCACACATGATCTTGAGTTGGGAGCAGTAGTATTCGCCCTCAAGATCTAGAGACATTACCTCTACGGGGTCCGCTATACCATATACACGTACCACAAGAGCTTGATACATGTCATGGACCAGCCGAACCTGAACATGAGTCAGCGCAGGTGGCTGGACGTAGTCAAGGATTATGACTGCGAGATCCTTTACCATCCTGGTAAAGCAAACGTTGTGGCGGACGCCCTGAGCCGCAAGTCAGCTAAATCTTCAGTACCGACGTCGTGTATGAGGATATATATGGATTCTCCACTCGTGAGCTTGATCTGGGAAACTTAGACTGAGGGTGTACGGCAAGAAAATTGGAAGATTGAGAGGATCAGGGGCGAGATTACCAGATTTGTTCAGCACAGTCGTGGTCTGTTGACCTGTTGTGGTCAGGTATGGGTTCCTGTGTCTGGTGGGGTCATGCAGATTGTACTGGAGGAGGCTCATAAGTCTCATCTTTCTATTCACCCGGGAGCCACCAAGATGTACCGGGATCTGAGTTTAGGTTACTGGTCGTCGTGCATGAAGAAAGAGATCGCTTAGTACGTCGAGAGGTGCTTGACCTGCAGGATGGTCAAGGCCGAGCATCAGAGGCCGCATGGGAAGCTGCAACCTCTGGAGGTTCCCATGTGAAACTGGGAGCAGATCACGATGGATTTCATCACCAAGTTGTCGAGGACAGAAAAGGGTTTTGATGCTATATGGGTCATCGTGGATCGATTGACCAAGAGCGCCCATTTTCTGGCCATTCGGGAGAGTTCATCGGCCGAGAAGTTGGCCGATGTGTATATCCGCAAGATCGTTGCTCTCCATGGGGTGCCGATCTCTATTGTGTCAGACCGTGATGTTCAGTTCACCTCCTGTTTTTGGCAGAAGTTCCATGAGGAACTGGGCACGAGGCTGCATTTCAGCACAACTTATCATTTGCAGACCGACGGCCAGAGCGAGCGGACCATTCAGACCTTCGAGGATATGTTGAGGGTTTGCGTTTTGGTGGGGGCTAGGACTCCTACCTACCCCTTGCAGAGTTCTCCTACAACAACGGCTTTCACTCCAGCATTGGTGCTCCACCTTTTGAGCTGTTGTATGGGCGGAGATGTCATGCCCGAGTCTGTTGGGACAAGGTTGGTCATAGGGTGATGGGTCGGATGGAGGAGGTTCTGCAGAATACTAAGATGATTCAGCAGATCAGGCAGTGGTTGCAGACTGCTCAGAGTCTGCAGAAGAGTTACGCCGACCGGCGTCGATCTGAGTTGGAGTTTCACGTCGTTGACATGGTGTTGCTGAAGGTCTCACCCTAGAAGGGTGTGATCCACTTCAGGAAGAGGGGAAAGTTGGGTCCCCGATACATTGGGCCATTTCAGATTATTGCAAGGGTTGGCAAGGTGGCGTATAGACTGGATCTCCCGGAGGAGCTCAGTCAGATCCACAACACATTTCACATTTCGCAGTTGCGAAAGTGCATATTGGATGAAGACATGGTGTTGGGTTTTAAGCACTATAACACTCCTATGGTGCACATGCAACCCTATATTCTTTGGATCTAGGTTTTCTCTAATTATACATGTAATTTCAATTTTCCAAATCACACATCCTAAGTAGCATACAATAGAGGATATACAACATAAAAACCAAGTTAGATGAATACCTTTTGATGTAGTTTGTAGTTCTTGGCCTTATAAAGCTTTAGCAGCTCAAGTGTGATGCCTCTAATGTGTCACAAACACCAAATTCAATAGGAGGCTTGAGAGAATAGGCTAGTTAGCTCAAAATCGATTATCACTCTCTTAGAATGAATGGGCAACCGATTTAGGGGTTAAGGAGGTGTACTTATAGTGTGGCAAAGACTAAGGTTTCATCCATGCAAACCCTAATGCACCATGACCCTTCATATTTCTTAGGCTCCATGGGTTAAACCTTTTAGCCCATCCTAATTAACCATGGATCATTAGCCCACATTATAAGAATCATTGATTTACTTAATCAGTCCCCGTATATTTAATCAGTCTCTTTTGATCACTAAATTAATTCTTGACCAATACTAATTAGATAATATGATTTCTCAATTAATATATTATACTTATAATATATTAATAAATCACAAATAACCTCTTTCTCAAAAGTCCATCCTGTCAAATTGCACTGGTGAAGGCAACCCAAAAGGACCATGCTACTATCGGGTCAAGTACATACCAGTTATAGTTATGGACTTAGACACCTAATCCAACACGCGGTTGTGTCATTGGACGATATTCAGGTCGACGAGCGCCTTAACTACGTTGAGAGACAGTTGGATGTTTTCGAAAGAAAAGTAAAGGTCATACACAACAAGGAGATACCTTTGGTAAAGGTACATTGGCAACATCGGAAGGGATCCGAGTGGACTTGGGAGCCGGAGGCTAAGATGCGGGAGCATTATCCAGAATTGTTCACCGCAGCAGGCTTCGAGGACGAAGCCTAGTTCAAGTGGGGGAGAGTTGTAACATCCCAGTTTTCAGGTATGAATTTAAAAGCTTATATATGTATTTTCAGGGCAACTCGACAAGTTGGAAGGCTCCAACTCATCGTGTAGAGTTTTAATGATCGCGCATCTTTCAGGTTCTACTCGACGATTTGGAAGGCCCCAACTCGACGAGTTGAAGGCTGAACATGAAAACGCTAATTTTTAGGGTTTTGCACCCTATTTAAAGAACTTATGACCCGTTGTTAGCCTCCCTCATCGTCCCCTCAGTCCAGAGAAAAGCCTAGTCGTGCCTTTTTCCCTATTTTGAGTGTGTGTTAGCTTAAAGAGTATTCCTTGGTGCTTTTCTTGAAGGAGCTTGAAGTTGGTGGTGCAAAGTTGAAGGCAGAAGCTTTAGATCCGGGATTTTCAGTGTTGTTACAGCCACTTGGAGGTATAAAGTCGATACCTTGACCATCCCTTTGCTAGATCTCTTCATTTGAAAGTTTATGGCCATTATTAGCTTATTTTGGAATCAATCTTGGATTTGAGCATGTCATGAAGCTAAGACTTTAGATCTGGACATCTCATGGCCTCCATAGCCTTAAAGTTGCCAACTTTATCAGGTCTTAGCCCTCCTTCATGTCCCAAGTCCCTTGATAAGCCTCATTTGATTGTTTTAGCCCTCTTGATGCCATGCATGGACGTAAAGCTAGCAACTTTACGTGGTATTTCAGTCCTACGAGACCAGATCTATAGTTTGGGGCTTAGGTTTTACTTGGAAGTGTCTGAATGCATTAAGGCTAGGAAAAATCGACGAGTTGCTCTGCCAAATCGACGAGTTGGTTAGGGTTTTCCCGCTTTCTGGATGCTGAAGAACTCGACGAGTTGCTCTGGTAACTCGGCGAGTTGCCTCGAGCTTTTCATGATTTTCTAAGACATCAAGAAACTCGACGAGTCAGAAGATGCACTCGACGAGTTGGGTCAACATGGACTGTTGACTTTGACTTTGACCATGGTTGACCAAGTTTGACTTTTGAGGGTATTTTGGGATTTTAATGAAGTAATCATTGGTGATTGTAGACAGTTGAGTTCGGAGCTGTGATTCGAGACTTGGATCTTGTCACTCAGTGCTACTTGTGAAGTGAGTTTTCCTCACTATACTAACAGGGTCGAAGGCACCAAGTCCGGCCCTTTTGGATTGTTATCCTGGTTCACATGATGCTATGATTAGTGATCTGTTAGATATGTATCCTGCTATATAGGATGGTGCTATGTTTAGTAATCTGTTAGATCTGTATCCTGGTATATAGGATGATGTTATGATTAGTGATCTGTTAGATCTGTATGACTGTCTGTACATGCTAGCTAGCGCTTGATATCTATGTGTTGATTGTGTGTTTTCGGGTGGATTGAGGCGGTCTTGCTTTGTGCTCTAGGCCAACAGACCCAGGGCGGCCCGGATAGACTGAAGGCCCATCGGGGAGTACCAGTCAGGCCGAAGGCCCGGAGATAGGTCCAGACAGGCCGAAGGCCCGTTGAGGCGGTCCAGACATGATGAAGGTTCTGAGAGTGGGCCAGATAGACTGAAGGCCCGGTGAGGCGGTCCAGTCATGCTGAACACTCTATATGCATGTTGTTTGTTTATGATATTGTTCTGTTATATGGCATTGGTATTTTGGGGGAACTCACTAAGCTTCGGGCTTACAGTTGTGGATTTTGTTTCCGGTACTTCGGATGACCACGGGAAGGCGAAGGCTTGATCGTACACCTCCTCATATTTTGTGTTATGATTTATGGGATTACTCTGATGACAAACTATTTTGAAAAAAATTTGTAATAAATGGTGTTTTTGGATGTTTGAAAAAGTTTAAAATTTTTATGAAATTTATGGATGTTACAATATGTTTATTTTATGTATGGTGTATGGTAGTTTGGGGGAACTCACTAAGCTTTGTGCTTACGGTTTCTAGTTTATGTTTCAGGTACTTCCATTTCCAAGGGAAAGAGCTCGAGTTGACTGCATCGCACACACCATTGGAGTTCCACATTTGATATTCACTCTGATTTTGATAACACTTGATACATTGGTTTTGTTGTGTTGAATGTTTGATATTGGAAAATACTATTTTATCTATTAAAATAAAATGAAATTTTTATGACCATATTTTTGGATGTTACAATAGTTGTTATGCTAAGTGTCACAAGTTGGCAATATTAGTTGTAGGAAACAAAAATTTCAAAATTTCAAATTGCAAAGTTTGGGAATTGTTTCGCGACAGAAAGATTTTGGGGAGAGGGCACTCATACTTCGTTTCAATTCTAAAAGTTTAGATTAAAGTTTTAATGGAACTTAGTCTTGGACATATATGAATATCGTGTTGAAAGGATTCAACATAGGAAATTCAATATATGGAAATATTATAGCAAGAGACTGATTAGATATCAGGTCTTTATGTAAGACATTATGAACCGAGTCCCATATGTTTCGAATATAGGGATCGTTTTCATATGCTATAATATTCACTTGTTCTGATTTTCCAAATGCCTAGGGCATTGAGAGGGAAAAAGGACTAGAACTCGATGTGACAAAAGTTGTTAAACAACTATCAAGAACACTCTGAGGTTTACTGAAGATTGGTTGCTTGTGGACAGCTGGAGGTATAATATTAATTTGGATGGACCATATTGACATAATTATGAGTGGAGGTAACTCTTGTACAGAATTGATGGTCATATGAGACTATGGAAATATTTCCATAGTGGGAGTTGGTTATTGAAATCTACATGCAGTTAGGAACTTTAATGCAAGGAAGGTGTTCAAGAATTGTATCTTGAATTTGAGACTTCATTACCATGAAATTGTTTTAAGTAACAAAGTTTTAATGGAACATTTTGTAATATCGTTGGCAAAGTCTCTGTGACTTTGAAGCCTCGACATCACAAAAGGATATTGCATGTAAGGTTGAACTCTAACACATTTAGTAGTAACAAGTATTTGAAATAGTGAAATGAGCATCATTGGAATAGTGTCCATTCGATCTGTTCACAAAGGAGGGACCATAGAGAGACATAGTATGCATATTTATAACATGACATGACTGATGTTTAATTCAAGTGTTTAGTTGATTACTTGAAACATTATACAATGAATAAAGTCTAATTAATATGGTGATTAAATAATAAGAGTTTTATTTATATTCAATAGTTTTGAGACCATAGTTAGTTAGGTTATTATTGTGTTTCACTTTGCATGTTTTACTTCCCGAATAATTAGATTATTCAAACATCCACAGTCGATCATACTTTTGGAAGTAAGTAGTGAATCAAGACTGTCATGAATTAAAATGTAGATTGTCTATGGAGATTAGACATAGCAATGGTTTTGCTACAATGTTCATGAGTACTTGGAAAATGGGGATTTTAAGTATTAGATAAACCCACGCTCAGAGAATTACTTCATTGATTTTATCACGGGTAATTTTGAGACGATAATATCTTATATTCCTAAAATGAAGATATATGAGATGTTGTTTACAAGTCAGTTGTGCATTGATAATACGTAAACGCATCAGTAACTTGATGTTATAAAACATATTGTTGTGTGTGATTTGATGAGTGGATAGTGCAACCATATAAGTCGAAGTTTATCCTTTCCTTTTGCCCTAATGGGAAAAGCGATATATGTGGGCCCCTCGATGATTTGATGATGGCATCTAAAGTGTTTGGCCAAGCCTGGACTAAATTGATGTGTTCAACTGGTAGTCTGGATCAGTCGTCATAAATCAGAAATCGGGAAACAAAACTTGGACAATGATATTGATTATAATTCATGTCTCATGTCTATACGATATTTTGTAGAATGGAGGAATATATGATCAATTATCTTAGGATACGTAACTGACTGGGTCAGAGTTCGTCAGCGGCTTTGAGAGCTACAATTTGCTAATCAATTTTGAAGTTATACTGGCAACTATAGTTATTAGACTTATCCAAGTGAGAGACTGTTGGATTAGGTGTCTAAGCCCATAACTATAATTGGTACATACTTGAGTTGATAGTAGCACAGTCCTTTTTGGTTGCCTTCATACTAGCAACTAGACAGGATGACCTATCGAGAGAGAGGAAAAATTTATTATTTGATTAATAAATTGAAATAAATGATTTATTAATGTATTATGAAAATAATATATTAATTAAAAATCATAGTATTTAATTAATAGTTAATCAGAAATTGATTGGAATTAATTTTGGGATTAATTGAATTAATTAAAAGTGCAGGGACTGTGTAGCTAATTCCGACTTTTATTTTTAGTCCCTATTTTTTTATAATTTAATGATTTTACAAAAATCACATCTTCTCGTACGGACTCCGTTTTTAGTATACTTTTTCTATAATTTCTTATCTTAAAGAGTACTACGATTTTCTTTTTGGTGAATATAGCTAAAACTCAACCATTCCATTCGTAGCTTTTGTCGTTAATAATTTTTAATTATGCAGTTGAATTTTATATTTTATAAAAATCATAACAAATTCATACGGAGTCGAATTTCTATGAAATTTATATTTTCAGGATCGGGATGACGTGTACTTTCTAAATATGTAATATATATATATATATATATATATATATATATATCATGGTTGTCAAAATCGCGATCCTGATCGTATGATCGTACGATCCTACGATCTTAGGTATGAAAAACGATCTGGATCGTAAAATGATCGTATTTGGGGTAGGATCGCAGGTAGGATCGTAAGATCGTAGGTAGGATCGTAGGATCGAGATCCGATCTGATCCTACCTTCCCTTGATTTTTTTTTTCAAATGAAATTTTTTTACCACTTTATGTATTTTACACTTTACCAGTCTACCATTTATTTATTGTGACTTATGACTAATATTTTGAAGTTTTTATAACTTTTGAACGAAAAATTAAATGTTTGAAACATTTTTCATGATTAAATATTATAAATTAAAATTATATTCTATTTTGTGGGATCTTAGGATCTCGATTCCGATCTTACGATCCCGATCTTGCAAACCCAAAAACGATCCTAGGTAGGATCCCGATCTTGACAACCTTGATATATATATATATATATATATATATATATATATATATATATATATATATTGGCACACTTATTTTTAATATTTATGGACGATTCGATTGATTTTTCCTATTTATCTTAATACGAAACATTATATTTCTATCATATATTGATATAGATTACGTATTAAGTCTATTGTACTCGACGTTTGTCACTTTCTGTAAATAACGATCAGAGACAATTGTCACAATTGTTACAGTTTTGAAGTACGTTCTACTGTTCATAATGAATATCTTCTTTACTTAATAAGATATATTACATGTTTCATAATTATCCAAGACTTTCTGCAAGTCAATGTTAATTACTCCACTATGATGTGAGACACATCAATATCATCACAATAATACTTCCATCAAAGTATCATGATCAGACTGATTAGTTTGCAGAGGTTGTTCAGGTATGAGATCTTTGAGTATATATAATTTCTATTTATCCTTAAGGAAGAACATCAATGTATTATACCAATTATAAAAATTATAACCATCAAATGTTACTATCTCTTGAAACTCAACAAGAGAGAGGTTTTAAAGGGGCGTAAGAGTATTAGCAGTTATATACAAAATTTAACAAATTTCCATTTAGTATTTTCAATATTAAGTCTTTAAAAATTAATACCTTTTATTGTTTTTAAAACATTAATTTACTAAAGTGTAGGATCCAAGTAACAAAACAAGTACATGGTAAGTGACCCTTTATCTCATCCACTTAATCAAACTCGGTAGGTAGTGATTACCAATTGTATAAAATATGTAATTCCTAGATAATAAGATCCCAAACAACTATTGCTTAACTTGGCATATTTGATCTCATTTATGCCTCGTACCTCTCATGTTTAGGTGACCTTTATCAAACAAGACTCCGATCACGTCTTCCTACTTGAAACAACTTGTAGCATTGCAACTAACTAGTGACAATGTGATCTTAACATCACTATAAAATACAAAACCACCCCAAATATCATAAGACAATCCTAGTGGTTAGGTGACTCATCTCCCACTAAGACCATACAAATGATACTCGAGTGTTCTTCAAAATGACGGCAATGAACCGGTCAATTATAAACTAAAATCCGATATTTAAAGTTTAGTCGTGGAGCGCTTAAGAACCGGTCATAGTCTTAATAAAATTTCATTTTATACTTAAGACTTTGAGTTTTGGATGGGTTTTAAAATCAAAATTTTAAATCTTTTTTTAACAATCAAAATCTTATGACTTTATGAATTTGTATAATAAAACTCATTTTATTTAATAAACTCAATTTTATGCATCTTATGATAAAAGTCATACTTTGATAAACCAAAACTTAGGTGATTATACTTATGTTTTAAGTTTCATTTGGTATGCATAAAAGATAATATCAACATGTTGCGTTAAGCTTAAAAAACTAATATCATATATTAAGTTTCGACGTAAAAAATAACCACTCGTTTTATTATTTGTCGTTATAACGTTATATATCGATTTTAGTCTTTTTAATAAAAGTTCTTTATTTATTATAAAGATATCGAGTTTATATAATGTTTAAACATATTTTAAACCATTTCAAATATTTTAAATTTAGCTATTTATAAATTGTACAATAAAACTATTTTTAACAAAAAATAGATTTTTAACCGGTAACCGGTAAAAACGTTTTTATAAATAGTCATTTATAAGCATCTAATGTTATCTTTTAAATATTTTTTACTCAAACTCCAAGTGCTAGTATCTTATGTTGAAATGTTATTTGACATGTAAAAACTATTTTCATACATAAAACACAACATACAACAACATAAAATAAACATCACAGGCATGCATTAAAATGTATATAAACCAAGTCATGTCTACTAATAGTTTTGGTAAGTCATCACAAGAATTATTAATTCTTTCCTAAAGGACTTAAGGAACTCTTCAAAAGGTCTTCAAGCTCCCACTTGCCATGACAACTCTTGTTTGCAAAAAGAACTACAAATCTCCATGTTGTAAAGCTTGCAACACTTAAACCATTAAGACTATAATTAAGCTCAAAACCAATAGTAGAAGCTCATTGTTGAGATTATAGCCTCGAGTGATTAACTCGTCTTTAAAGTGGTCATTTCTTCATCTTGTTACATTTTAAAAAAATACAACTAGTCTAACTAATTTATTACATAAAATAAACAAATGAAAAAAATACATATTTATCTATTACATCTTATGAATAAATAAATATCAACCAAACACAACACAAAGGTCCAAATGGCTTGTTTATACACAACAACATATCAAATATAATAACAAACAACTCTTTGTTTTTTTAAGACAATTATTATATAACCAAATGCATAAAAAATGGTTATATATAAAAATAAACAATTTTAAACAACAAGTTGCCAAAGAAGAGAATATGGACATTTCTTAACAAAAAGAAATCCATGCTTGTTTTCCAAAAACCAAAGATTATCAAACATAAAAAATCAATCAAACATATAACATATGGCTCTGATACCACTGATGGGGTTTGATACAAAATATAAGTGTTTTTCATAAAAATCGGGCAACAAAAGCTTTAAAAATAACAATATTATTTTCAAGTTTATAACAAAACCAAACCATCTAGGACCCATTTATAGAGGTTAGAATGATATTAAAAACAACCATAGAGTATTTTAGAATGACAACATTTGGAGCCTTTGAACTCACTTGGTTTTGGGGTGTTGATGAAGATGCAAAGATTAAAGAATATGATCTTCTCTACAAGTATCCACCATCAAGAACAAGACACTTGGAATGATAGTTCCCTCTTGTATTCTTGAGTGTCTTAAGCCTTTAAGCACTTAACTCAAATAAGCATTAAATGAGACAAATCAACATGAGCTTCAATCATCAAAAGCAAACTTCAAAAAGAGAGATAATGAGGCTTATAAAACCTACGGTTTTATGGAGAAGAAGAGAATAATAAACACTTGGAAAAACTAGTCAAAAACTCGTGCAAGACACTTCTTTAAATACCCCATGCAAAGTAAAGTATACCCATTAAAATACTCTAAAGTAGTGGCTAGTAGAATAAGCATGGGAGACAAAGTATGGAGGTTGACAAGCAACCTCCATGTCTCTCATAAAGTTTCGGCCAAGGTCTTCTAAAGAAGACAAAATGTGTTTGCTAGTTTGTTAACCATGATACACTAACTCATTAACTTAATCATGGTTAACCAAAGTGTCCAAAACTTTGTACATGACTTATTAAATCATACCATATGATATAAAAACTAGTTATACTCTCTTTAATTATTATTTTCACAAAACAATAACTATTCCCTAATTAAATACAAGAATTGATATTATTTATTAATAATCATATTAATAATAAATGTACAAAATGTGTCAACTTGATAAAGGTGTGACCCTATAGGATCATATGTTATTAGAAATATCACTCAATAATGATTCTTGACAACCATGATGCCACCACAACGAAATCTACTCACCCACCTTCTCCTCTCTTCCGTAACCCCACCAACGAGCACACATCTCCTTTTTTTCTTTCTTTATATCGCATAACCGTGCCTCAACCTCCATAAGAGCAAGGCCATGGTCCCAACAACCGTCACCACCACCGTCGTCCGTCTACACACCACCCCTCGTTTGCGCACCACCATTCATCTGCACTCCGGCCAACACCCTTCGTCTTCTCACCACCATCACTGTCTTCACCCTCATCCTTACCCGGTAGAAAAGGAAGAATGGGTCTGCTATTTTCCGCCTCTATCTACGTTCGAAACCCTATATCCACCTCCATCTCAGTTTAAAACCATAGATCTAAGGTACATCTAACCGGAATATTACCAGAGGCTTTTGTGTTGAATCAAATTCGCTATAGAGTTTCAACTTGGAAGAAATCGAGTATGCCATTGTTAATCTCGTTGGAAGAAATCGAGTCTACCACCACCTGGAGTGTAGATCTACAAACAGGTGACGATGACGGCTCCATCTCCATCTCTCTTGCTATGGTTGGTGTTTCTACAAGACCCGGTGGTCGACAGTGGTGGCTTAAGGACCGATGGTAAGAAGAATGGGGGGAGAAGGTTGTCTATGGTGTTTCTGAGAGAAAAAAAAGGTGATGGTTGATGGTGGTCACGGTGGTCGACGGTGGTGTGTGGTTCTCTGACGGTGGTGATGATTTTGCTTTAGGGGAAAGAGAGTTTAGAAGGTAAAGGGTTACATAAGGTCGGCAGGATGGGGTTTTTATTTTATTTTGTATATTGTATCTAACTGTAAGAAAAATAAAATAAATAAATAATGAATAAAAAGGGCAAAATAGTCATTTCATGTCTCGCAAGGGATGACACGTGCAACTTTTAACGACATGAGGGACATTCCGAGTTAATTTTTGAAAATATGGACTGATTGTGCCTTTTGGCACCTGGACAAGGGACGATTCGTGTAATTTACTCTAAAAATAAAGATTAAGAAAATAGAGTAAATTACATAAATAGCCAATGTGGTTTGGTAACTTTGATAGTCTTGTCTTTTTTTTTTCATTATCTATTATTTTTATTTTTGGATTCGGTGGATTGGATTTGTTTCGGTTTTGACCCCAGACCGACTTAAAATGATATCAGTTATATCTATGTATGTAGGAGAAAACTCGACAATTGCATTCGCAGGAGCGTAGTAGATCCTTGTAGATGGCACGAGAGGAGGAAGGGTCAACTAAGAAGGAAGTGATAAAACTAATTCTTTCGCCGGACATGACCTAGATAGGAAAGTATGAATGCTAAGAGCATTGGGTGTATGCAACAAGGTGCAACACCAAATTGTGCCACCTCACATGCCACATAAGCAAATGGTGTTATAACACCAAGTGGGGAAATGGGCAACAAGATTCAACACCAACATTTTGAAAATAAATATGTTTTATTTTTTATTTTTTTTTTGAGATTGGGTTTTTTTTTTTACTTTTTCGTTTTTTTTTACTTTTTTGTTTTTTTTACTTTTTCGCTTTTTTTACTTTTTGCATTTTTTTTAAT
Organism: Lactuca virosa; assembly: GCF_052849685.1. Classification (NCBI taxonomy): domain Eukaryota; kingdom Viridiplantae; phylum Streptophyta; class Magnoliopsida; order Asterales; family Asteraceae; genus Lactuca; species Lactuca virosa. Next base: position 99,272,294 of record NC_136428.1, on the reverse strand, counting down.
CACTAACATGAATATATATTTTATAAAACATAAAATTTTAAAAACAAGAAAAATACATAATATTTGAAATCTAAAATTACAATTACAATTAAAAAAAACATAATTTTAAACCTAAAATCATAACTAAAATACCATTCAAATTACTACTAAAACCACATAACAATCCTAATTAACCCAAATATTTCTTCCTAATTTGTTCTTTCATCACTTGTAGCACCGCTAGATCAGCAGGCGCCAAACCCTCCTCGCTCGTCCGAAGAATTGACAACTGATGTGTCATTAGTTCCCTCTCTTTTTGCTCCTACTTCTCCCGTGCCTGCCTTTCCAGGAACTCCAAATGACGACGTTTCAACTCATTTTTTTCTTTTATTAATAAATTGTGCTCGTCGAATTTCACTCTCATTCCCGCCCCCTCTTTTGCTCTCGTCTCCACCTCCTCCGCATGTCTTGCAGCGCGCCTCGCTTTGTCGCGTCCGGGCGGTCGTCGTGGTGGGGATATCTCTTGGATATCATCCGGGATCTCATTGTCGTCGGCTTTAAGGTCGATGTGAGTCTGTGCGTCCGACACATCGACCGAGCTAGAATTGCGAGACCTTTTGGATTGAACCTCCGACGATGTAGGCGTTTTATTCCACCTTGGATTCGCACGCAATAACTCCCATGATTTTTCAAAGTCGAAAACATGTCCCATTTCTATCCGATATTGTTCCTTAGCAGATTTGAACAAATCAAAGTCGTTGGTTCCGCTTTGCTGTTGCGCCTGAAGCCGGTTGTAAATACCGTTGAATTTGCTGCACTGCTTAGTTATTTGACCCCATTTGCTGCTCAACATGTCATTGTTGCGATACGTAGTTTTCTTTAAAATAGCGTGAAACTTGTCGAGCACCGCCCCCCAATAAGCTCATTTTTTCATTTCATTTCCGCGAAGTTCGTCTTTTGAAGTAGCACACCAAGCCGCCGTCAAAGCATATTCCTCATCCGGTGTCCACCATTGTGGAACGTCTGCACTTTCTGTTTCAACCGCTATCGATTTCCCTTTGCCTTTCCCTCTTCTACTACCTCCCGCTACCACTTCAACCGATTGTTGTGTTGTAGGCGATGGTTGGTTGGTTGTTTGTTGCATGGAAGCAAAACTAGGGAAAAGATTTTGTTGTAAATTTGGGTTTTGACCAAATAAATTTTGTTGAAGGTAAGGTGAGTTGGGAAACTGTAGTGGCGGTGAAGCGGGATTGAAAGCGGCGCCTTGGTATAGGATTTGTGGTGAGCCTTGAGACGATAAAAGGTTGAAATAACCTTCATAACCCGCAAATCCGAGAGGCGAGGTTGTGTTTGGTTGTGTGTTTGGGTTTGATGATGGGGAGGTGTTTAGGTTTTGCTCCATTTTTTGAGTAAGAAAGTTTATAAAAGTATAGATAGAATGTTAAAAAAGATGTAAATTTTGAAATAAAATGAGTATATGTATATATATAGGTAAAAAGGTAAAAAAAAAAAAAAAAAAATTGTTTGAATGTGACCGTTTGCAAACGGTCATAAGAGCCACAACGGTAATTTTTTCCCGTTTCACTTCGTTTCGATGGCCACGAGAATTGAAGAATGAGATGCAACGAATTGGGGGGCGGTGTTCCCCCCCCCCCCCCCCCCCCCCCCGTTAAGACGGCGTTGCGCACCGCCACGTCACCTGCGTCGTTTCTCGTTTTGGCCCATACCGATCGCTCTAAGGGGGTGTTTGTTTTTTGTAAAAATCCTCTTCTGACCACTTATTGTTACGCGACGCAGCACACGCGCAACACTTTCCATCTCGCAACATTTTGTTTTTTAGAAGTCTTATGATTAAAAAACATATGTGCGTCCTCTGCCCCATACAACATTGGGCTTGTCTTTTCAAGCCTCTTCCTAACCTAAACCTAAAAAAATGGTACATTGGAAAAAAATGTCGCTCATCAAAAAACAACTTCCATCGTTCTTCCTTCCTCGTCGTTCTTCCTCCTCAGCCAATTGTCGCCACTCACAGACCATCGTCATCAGCCCTTCTCGTCAACGTCTTCCTCGTGAAATCGACAGGTAGGTTTTTTTGTTATGATTTCTGATGTAGATGTGCTATAATCGATTTTATGCTCCTGATTTCTGAAATCGATTTTTGATTTCTGATTTGCTGAAATGGTGTTTCTAATTTGCTGAAATATATAGGTGTTGTTTCAGGGTAGTAATTTAAGAGGGAAACAAGTTCTTGAACGTATTGCATAAAACTTTCTATAAAATAGTTACGGTTTTACAAATTTGCATAAAAGAGCCAATAGAAATGAACATATTGCAAGTTCTTGACTGGGAATCTTGTGGTAGTAATTTAATAAGGAAACAGGTTGTGCACTCGATGAAATGTTTGAGAGAATATTGAAGTTTAATTTAATACAATGTAATTTTAATGTTATTTCATTTAATTTGTAAATAGTATTTAATAGTATTAAATGTTTTTATAGAAAATATAATGAATTTTATTTCGGTGTTGATTATTGAAATTTTAGTGTTGAAAAACTATTTTAATTTTGTAAAATCAGTTTATTTAAATTTTAGTTTTTTGCAGCAGTCTGGAAATATTAAAAAACAAACAAGATTCTTATTACAGGTTTCAGCCGTTTGGTCCATCTCTTCTGCAGAGAGTTGCAGAGGTAGTCCGTAAACTTCAGGAATTTTCGTTTCGAAGACTTCAGGAATTTTCGTTTCGACTTCAGGAATTTTCGTTTCGAAAAAACAAACGGCACATAAATATATATCAATATAATGGAGCAGTATATGAGTATTGTAGAACTTGCTTTACGCATGATGCTCTATTTTACTGTCTTTCTTTTAGCTTGTTTTTGCAACTTGTTTATGCCAATATCTTCGTTTGTTGCTTCTGCACGAGCATGATCACTCATGTCCCTTTTATTTACAATCATATTTTCGGTGTTACTGCACGTATCTGTCTCCTTTTCCCTTTGTCACATACAAGTGATTATCCTTTCACATGCAGGAGCTCATTTGCAAGATATACGTCTCAACCACTCTTTTTTTTTTCCTTTTCACAAACCTACTTTCAATCTTATTGCTGGTATTCGTCTCTTTTTCACATTGTTACACAATAAATAAGCATGAAAAAACATTACCAACAAATTAAACTCGAATCAATTTCTTGCCAAAAAAAAATCTCAACAAATTAAATCTTGCAATTTGTAACCAAATATCTCCGATCCATTTAACTTGAACAATTCAATTATGTACTCAATTTCCCTACCAAAACAAAAGGATACAAATATATCCACGAATCAATACTGATAAGTACAAGAATCAGTCAAATTCACATGCTTGCCTAGGTGGTTTCCTCGTAATGTGACTTGGCACAAAACATGTCTATAGAACTTAGGTTTGACTAGTCTCCCCAATATGTAAGCTCTTGACCTCATCACAAACGTTAGATTAACAGGAACTATTACATTCTTGAGGTGTCCAATGGCAGCATTGAAAGGCGACACACCACCATACATTGGCAATTGATTCCCTAAAACTTGTGCTACAATCACTCTTTCGCTCTTTCTTGATTGGTAAAATTTCTTCACCTGTTTCAATCAATCATCAAAACAAATGAACAAACTGTTGAAGAATCTCTCATCGGAAAAGACTATATCGCCCACTCATGAAAGTCACGTGACAAAGGCATGACAGGGGGTTTCACATTTCATTTTCAGTGTGGGGTCCATTAGCTACAGTGTAATAAAACTAAAGGGCCCTAAAATGTCTAGAAAATTGTACCTCTATCTATCACATGAACCAAAACTTGCAACAATCTGCTGCCTTTGAAATGTGACTTCACTTTCTTGAATCTATAACCAATAATACTACGTACCCCGAAGCATATATTCTTATTAAATACAACAATGTTGACCACAGGGTGGTGCCCATTACATTTCGATATAATTGAAATGAATGCTTTTGTGCTTTTTATGCAAGATTAATAAAAAAAAGACTACATCAAACATACCTTTAGTTTTTTATGTCTACTCTTTATCCTATTTCAACTAGTTTAAAAGATTAAAGCTTTAAAGTTATGTGACTTATGTCCAAAGTCATCAAGAACCTGTAACAAAATTGGATTAATTACAAGTGCCCATACCATCAAGATTCTTGTTATGGGTAAAAGCTTAGGTTGTAGTGAAAGTCCAATCGTATAGAAGAATCAAGAATGTACAACTAAAGTTACACAAATAACAAGTTCACACTGCATGCACTATGAGATTCTTGTGTTGGGAAAATCCTGTATGGTTCAAGTTGTAGTAATCATGAACATGACATCATGCCACGTAGGCATATAACAAATATATTATTCAACAAGCCGATCAGATTTGTTGAAAACGAGCATGTAGTTGGCTCTTTTAAACTAATCTTTAAAGGAAATATGAAAATGTGCAATATTATATTCTCAAAGTTCTAATCTTTAAACTTTTCCTTTTTATAACTTTTAAAGCCTTTATAACCTTTAAGATGGTAGATCAAACCTGAATCTAAAGTGTTGGATAAAATTTAGTGGATGATGATATAATCCATAATTTTTTTTAAATAAAAAGAATAGTAAATACTAAATATAAGAAGAATCCATTGATGAATTGAACTTACATGGCCGGAAGCAAGCTTGAGTTGATAATAATGGATTTCGAGAGGAGTGACGGTGACATGGACGCCAAAGAAAGTCGCCGGATTCCGGTAAAAGATCCTGACCGTTGAATTCAAAGTTAACATATCCGTTGGTACTCCGGTCGCATCCATCCCAGATTGGACATTAAAGTTGTCAAACACAATGCTCTGCACAAAAGAAAGGCACCCAAATTATTAATGATAAGTCTTTCATATTTAAATTCTGATTAAAGCTGCAACTGTTGACATAAAGTAACGAGTGAAATTGAAGAGTTAAATCACTGAGTTAACTCAGATATTAAGAATCCTACGTCCGAGTCAACTCAAATTTGACATAATTCAACCCTTTCTCTACAATGAAACTTGTACATGAAGAACTTTGTTAACCCGGAATTCTACCAAATGGGAACCTTTTTTTTCCATTTTGACAACGTAAAAGATAACCCATAACTAAAGTCAACAAAGACTCGTTATAATGACTTCCTTGGAAGCGTAATCATATTACAGCTCCTCAACCGAGTTGACTCAATAGGTATAGTAACCAAAGAAACGAACTCAAACGATTCAACTTCAAAATGTTAAAAACAACACTCTATGAAGTATGAAGTGTAGTTCGAGGAGATCAAAATTCGCACCTTAACGAAAATCTTGGGTTTGTAGGGAACGCTAGCAGCCCATAAAATCAAAGAGAAGATCGTAAACAAGACGACGAATGACAACAGGAACCAAACGATGTAAAACCTCAGAGGAATCCCACCAGTTTTGTCATCGTCATCCTCCTCCTCCTCCTCCAAATCACCATTCTCAATCCTCTTCCATGGAGAGAGAGCTCTGCCACCGTTGCCATGGTGGTGGGCCCTTACGACGGCGTTCTTGAGGGAGGCGGAAAACGTTCTGGAAGTGGAAGATTCACGGGAATGGTGAATGGGAGAACAGTGGTAGTGTGCGGGGTGACCCGGAGACCCGAATGGGCTGGACCCGTATGACATCTTGTCGTTGCCATCGTGGTTGGATGGGCTCTGGACGTAGTAGAGCGGCCGGCGAGGTGATCGCGGCGGCGATAGAGCTTCAACACTGGTCAAATCAGAGTCAGATTTCACATGCATTGTGGCACCCATAGATCAAATTATGACATAGAAAATCGATTAGAAGACAAAGGGTTTTGTTTGAAATAAACGAGACACGGCTTCCCTCTCGAATGGTTTTCTTAAAGCTCGTGCCAACGTTTTTCGGGATGAAAATGGGGTTCGTGTTTTGTTTTCTACTATTCTTTATAAGCCCATTGATTTTAGTTTAATACTAGTAATATTTATCTTTATGTTTTTATAAGCAAAAGTATATTGTTTTATTTGACAAATATTTTAGAGCAAAAACTTATTATTTGCAACTTTACATATACAAATGAAATTTAGAAAACCTAAATCAAATTAGTGTCTTGTAATAATGTTATCGTTTGTCCAACATCATTTATTTCCCAAAGGGAACGCTATCCATCTATTTAAGTTATTTATTGTGTTTCTTTAATTCGTTGATATACCTACCTAGTATAAAGGGATTGTGGTTCATTTCCTTTGTATTTATATCATTGTTCGTTGCATAGTAAATTACTTGGGACTTTACAAATTACTGTATAATATGGTTTCAGAATGGGGTTGGGATGATCTCTTGACGAAACTATGCACATACCTACAAATGTCAAATGCATGTAAAATATACACTTACATATCCAAATTATGGAGAATAGTCACAAACTCACAATAAATGGAGAATTTCCACTTTGCCTAGAACTCGTTAATGGAAGCTTCAAGAGAATAAGGACACGAGAAACATACATGGAAATGATGTGACACGATGATAAAGGAATGACTCACCATGTTTGCGACATGCAAACATGTGTTATAGGGTCCGCAACAGTAATAATAGTCAATATCTGAGTAAACGTTACTGGACACCCAACATAATATGTCAAATGTCCATGGGGTCGTAACCCTGACGGGGAATACACATGAGGATGGATGTTGCATCATTTGTCTCATAATTTAGTCAATTAGAAAGCATATACCACATACCATAAAAATGTTTTGACTCAACTCTCAATATGACAAGTGATTATTTATATAGCATTTTCTGCAAATAATTTGTGGGGAAAATATTACAAAAATATACGAAAACAAACAAAATAAGAAATTGCCGATGTACGTGTTTAACACAATGTATTTAAAACAAATATGCATGCAATCAGACGTTTGTTTTCCAGGATACAACAACTAGAATTGTTCTTCTGTTCTTCTATACCGTCCAAACCTAGCAAAGCCCAGATATTACCTTGGGACAAGCAAAACGTAGCAATAGAAGGATGAGATTAGAGGTTACAACTTTGAATTTTTTGTCTTAAAATGGTTGGAGAGGAGGTGTATTTATACACCAACTTTGTAACCGAAAAAATATTTAATTCTTGTTTACATGGGTTTTAAAATTGAAATTTCAGTTACATAAAAAAATTATTTTGCAAAAGGATCCCTAAAATTTTATGATCAACCGATGGTGCATTCGTATCCACACAACGCTTAATCGCGTAAAAGTTCAATAAACCCACCTTTGGTAGAAGCAAAAAAACACTGCAAACAGATGTTTGTTTTCAGGGATACAACAACTAAAAAATAGTTCATCTATTGCGCGTGAACCTAGCAAAGCCTATGTAACATCCCGATTCTCAGGTATGAGAATTTTTATTAATAAGACAATTTTTCCTTGGAACATGTCGAGTTGATGGCCTCAACTCGACGTGTTGAAAGTCTTTTGGCCACGCATATTTTTGGACCAACTCGATTAGTTGGAGAGGGAAAACTCGACGAGTTGGTGGCTAATTAAGAAACCCTAATTTTTAGGGTGTTGTTGTGATATCCTCATTTTCACGGCCAGAAAAGACCGATTTGTTTATGCTTTATTTTGAAAATCAGAGTATCTTTTTAAAGGAAAATGTTGCGGAATTTGTTCCAAGTAAAACATGATAAATACGTTATCAAAGCATTTCCGAGGAAATGTATTTTATTCATTATAAAACATTGGGATGTCATCGTCAATACAGAAACATAAGCATAAACAGACCTTACATTTATTTACACTAGTGATTCATATCTCCTTAATCTCTCAGTGTAATGTAGCTTCATATCGACACCTGTGATACAAATAAATTCAGTGGGTCAGGTTGGGAAACCTGGTGAGTACATTGGGTTTTCAACCCACAATAATAAAGTTATTATGTTTTATCAGCAAACAATTAACCCAATTACCCATCCCCATTATCTTCTTTAGTTCTTAAGGATCTACCCTAAGAATCAACTATTATCCACTCATTCATTCCTAAGGATTGTCCTAAGAAATAAGCACAAAGTCCATCGTTGTCATGTTTATTTAACAGGAACTAAATCCATAGTTGTCGATGTTATTTATAAGGCACTAACTCCATAGTTGCCAGGGTTCATCTGTAATGTACTAAATCCATAGCTACCAATATTTATTTGTAGGGTACTAAATCCATAGCTACCAACGTCCATTTATAAGGCACTAAGTCCATAGCTGCCAATGTTCGTTTATGAGGCACTAAGTCCATAGCTGTCATGGTTTTAAGAGTACACCGGGTGAACATATCGTTCACAACACCTACAGGTTGTGAGTCTGCTTGTTCTCATAGCTGCCATGGTTTTTAGAGTACACCGGGCTCCGCCGGAGCAGAGCTTCTGAGCCGAAAAGCTCTTTTTCTCGGAGCCGTCGGGCTCTCCGTAGCTTTCTTCTAGCGCTAAGGGAGTTTCATAGGGCTTTAGGGGGGTTCTGGGAGGTTTAGAGAGAGTTTAGAGTGAGAAAGAAAGAGTGGAAGGTGTGAGAAATGAAGGCACCTTCGCAAGGTATTTATAGGCTGAAATATTGCTCAACTCATCGCGTTGGGGACTCCAACTCGTCGAGTTGGTGCCACATGTCACCCTCTGGTGGCAAGGCTTGGAGAGAAAGCAATGGCCCAGATTCAGCCACGTCACCCTCTTCGCAGCAGCACCCTGCCGACTTCTAAACCCCATAACTTTTGCATACGAGCTTCTTTTTCGATGTTCTTTATATCCACGCGTAGGTATTGACAAGATCTACAACTATCCTTTTGACTCCGTTGTCTAGTTCTCGACGGATTTTAAATTTAACAGTATGAGAAGATTATACTGTTAAACGGTCGTGTAAAATTCATAACTTTTACATACGGACTCCGTTTTCGTCTGTCTTTTTTTATCGTTGAACTCTTATTAATGAGATCTTCAATTCTCATTTAGTTTACGTCGGCCAAAATTTTATCGATCTAAAATTCGAATTCCTGACTGTGCACTACTATGCTAAATCTTAGAAAAATCATAACTTCCTCATACGAAGTCAGATTTGGACGTTCTTTTTATGCACTTTCTCGGTTTAACGTATACTACGACTTTCATTTAGATTGTTAAGGCTAAAAAGTAATTTATCAAAAATTCACTTTTTACGTTATGCGGTGTCGTGCCGGTTTAGCCTTAAAATTCGACATGTCATAACTTTTTCGTTATAACTCGGATTTTGGCGTTCTTTATATGTACGAAACCTTTGTGACATATACTATAACTTGGTTAAGATTATTTATTCTAAATAATCTTCTATCAAAAAGTCATTTTTGACGCTCATTGTCTCTAAATTGACTAACCCGAATCTGCGGGCATTACAATTATCTCCCCTTAGGATGATTACGTCCCGGAATCATCAACAAAATAGGGCTTGTATAATGACTCCATACGTTATCTCTTCATCCTAGGTAACAATTGTAACTTCTATGTTCCTTCGAATGAATATCTATCTCTTGGACTTGTAACTCCTGATTCCTGGTACGTATTTAAATAAGAAATTATTCATATTTGCTATGGGACTCAACGAGTTGGAGGCCCCAAACTCGTCGAGTAGGAATTGGATATGTTGGACGTGGGACTTGAAGTCTACTCGACGAGTCGAGGAGCCTCGACTCGACGAGTAGGCCTGCCAGAGTGAAACCCTAATTTTCAGGGTTTGCAGCCTATTTAAACACCTTAACACCCCCATTGTGGCCTCCCTCATCACCTCCCTTAGTCCATAAAACCCTAATGCGAAACCCAAACCCATTTTGAGTGTTCTTGAGCCATTTTGTGTGTTCTTAGTGGTTTTTAAGCTTGAGAAGGAAGAAGAAGCTTGGGAGTTCAAGAGAAAGCAAGTAGATCCAAAGGTTGTGTTCCATTTCCAGCTCATTTGAGGTATAAAGTTTATACCTTGACCATTCATCTATTAGATTTCTTCTTGGAGTAGTTTAGGGCATTAAGGAGCCATTTTTGGAACCATTCATGGATGCAAGCATGTTTTGTGGTATTGACTTCAGATCCAGAGCCTTTGAGGGACTCCATGGCATAAAGGTGCCAACTTTATGGCCCTGGGAGTCCCATGCATCTTAGGAACCACTTTTTAGGGATTTTTGAGCTAAATAGCCCATGCATGAACGTAAAGCTTGAAACTTTACGTGTTATATCGACCCTAGGAGGCCAGATCTATGCTTTGGATGCGTTAAGCCCGACTGAAATCGACTGTATAGTTTTGGATCATGGGTGACTCGATGAGTCGTTCTTAGGACTCGGCGAGTCGGGTCGTGGTTCCCCCAACCTTCTCTGTTACTTAGCAACTTGTTGAGTCTATAAGATGACTCAGCTAGTTAGACGTGTTTTGGACTTAAAGGTCAATAACTCGACGAGTCCAAGGAAGGACTCGACGAGTTCAAATGGAAAAGTCCCACTTCTGTCCTAAGGAGAAACTCGGCGAGTTAGTGGGTAACTCGACGAGTCATATCGCGAATTCGAAATTCTCTGAATTATGGAACTCGACGAGTTGATGGACCAACTCAGCGAGTTGAGTCAACAGGATGTTGATTTTGACCAGGGCGTTGACTTTGACTTTGACTTTGACCATTACCCAATATTGGCCCTTAAAGGGGATATGAATAGGAAGGAGTAACTAAAAGAGACTGTTATGTGTAGGAGTTTGAGGAGAATTGATCCCAGCACCGAGGATAGTTCAGTTACTGCAAGACATTGAGGTGAGTTACCTTCCAGTAGAAGTGGGTCTACGGCCACAATGCCGGCCCACTAGTAGGAGTTGTTTGATTAGATGATTGTCTTTGTGACTATTATCTAGGTTTGCTACTACCTGATATGTTTTATGTGCTAGCATGATATGATGTTATGTGATAGTGGTAGCAGTGGGAATAGTCCCCGTGTCACGGTCGTAAGGACCGAAGGGTAGGTCGGACACCCCAGAATTGTCTGGCATAATGTTTATGCTATGTTATTATATGGTAGTAGTAGGGGTGAAATATTCCCCATACCCGGTTGAGATAAACCGAAGGGTAGGTCGGGCACCCCAGAATGGCCTTGCAGGGTAGGTCGGGCACCCCAGAATCGCCTGGCAAGGTAGGTCGGGCACCCCAGAATTGCACGACAGTATGTTTGTTATATGGTATGTGGTATGATGGGGGAACTCACTAAGCTTTGTGCTTATGGTTTACAGTTTTTATTTCAGGTCCTTCTTCTTCGAAGGGAAAGGAGTCGACACGGTAGCTGCGCATCACACCACTATCTTCTGCACCATGATGTTCTTGGGATTGTACTCTGACCTTGTTGTTTGATTATAACATGCTTTCAAGAATTATGATCTATGGATTTGATGAAATGAAATAACTTGTTGATGTTTTCTCTAAAATGTTTTATGAATTGTTATATTAAAATGGAATTTTTGGTCTTGATTTTTAGGATGTTACAGGACTTCTTATTACATACGGTGCTCGGTCTTGCACGCGCTCTCTATCTCATGTTGGACTTTCAATCGTGACCTTTAAGTCACAATCTCGATCCTTATTGGAGACTCCTTCTTTTTCTTAAAAAACTTAAGATAAGTTATTTCCTTCAATTACCATAATAGACTGATGGGTCATGTTCTAATGACCTCTCATCGTATGATGCAACGCTTAGACTCATGTCTTTTGGAGTCAAATTCCAGACTTGAAGACAATTTCCTTCATGCTCTAATGTGATATAATCACATTCTAAAACGTTCATAACAAAATACCAACTAAAAATTTCATTTTTAAATTATGTTAATACATAAAACATCATTATAAAACGTTCATAACAAAATATTCAGAGTACATCCCAGAAAATCCACAGTGCGGAAAACATGAGAGTGTGTGATATGCCGCTACCGCGCCGGCTCCTGTCCCCTAGCTGAAGAGGTACCTGAAAACAAAACTATAAAACGTAAGCACGAAGCTTAGTGAGTTCCCCCATAATGCCACATACCATGCAATCATATAATGAACAGCTAAGAGATACGGGCCTCGCCCACACCCATAGAGATACGGGCCTCGCCCACATTCTACTAGCTAGGAGATACGGGCCTCGCCCACACTCTACTTTCTGAGAGATACGGGCCTCGCCCACGCTCTGCTATCCATGGAGATACGGGCCTCGCCCACACTCCGCTACTAAACCATAACATACAAGTATCACACAGACAACAAGTATAAGCAATTCTATCATACTGGCATATATCACAATCAAACTCAGTTATGAGATACGGGCTCCGCCCACACTCCGATACTAACATATCGTCTATACGGGCCGGCCTTGGTACCTTAGACCCGTCCCTACTGGAAGGAAACTCACCTCGAGAGTAGCTGCCGAAAACCTGCTCAGACTACGTCTGGCTGCCGCACCGGTAATCCCTCCGGCTATAAATCCGTAAACATGGATTAGGTACTCATAAATACCCCTAAGGTCAAATGACCGGTCAAAGTCAACTCCTTGGTCAAAGTCAACCTTCTGATGGACTGGACTCGCCGAGTCCATATGGCGACTCGCCGAGTCCTTCTATGTCTAGCCCGACTCTGACTCATCGGGTCCCTGTTCCCACTCACTGAGTCAGCCTGACTCGCTAGACGGGGACAACTAACAAACCCGCGACTGGACTCGCCGAGTCCAAGGGGGTGACTCGCCGAGTCCGACGAACAGATCTCACAAATCGCTCCAATCTTCCATCTGAACATCAACCTTGGAGATTTGGAGATTCTGGGACTATAGCTACACGTTAAATTGCTAATTCCACGTGCGACTACGGAGTGTTGGACCTCCTACACTTAAACCCTTCTTATCCTAGTGACTGATCATATGACTCGCCGAGTTGGAAGAACAACGCGTCGAGTTCAAGGCTATATTCAAGGGACTCGCCGAGTTTGAAGAACGACTCGCCGAGTACCAGGCAATCTTCATAGGACTCGCCGAGTTGTTTATCCAACTCGCCGAGTCTAAGGCCATCTTCATGGAACTCGCCGAGTGCACTTTGGCACTCGCCGAGTACCCTTCGACTCTTCACCCATTCTGGCCAAAACTGAGACATGCAATGGTTCCGAACCATAAATCTAAGCTCATAGGGCATAAACACACGGACTTTGGGAGGTTTAAGGTCTTGAAATCCACATATAAGGGACAAAAAGGGAATCTATTATACTAAAGATTAAGAAGGAGCTTTCTTACCTGGTTAGGAGCTTCTCCTAGGGTAGATTTCGGATCTACCACACTTCCTTGCACCCTCCAACTTCCTCCTTCTTCTCTTAAACTTCAAACTTCCTTCACCAAGCCAAAATCACTCTCAAGGATCAAAATGGGATAGGGTTTCGCTCTCCAGTTCTTCTGGAAGAGAATGGGACGAAATGGGTGTTTTAGAATGGGTAAAATAGGGTGCAATGTCTGAAAATAGAGTTTCATCCAGACAGGTGGACTCGCCGAGTCCATGCATCGACTCGCCGAGTTCACCGCTCAAATCCCGTGTCCACCCTGCTGCTACTCGGCGAGTCGGGACGCAGACTCGCCGAGTTCGTGGCAAAATTAAGATAAAAACTTAAATAAAATCATACCATGAACCCGGTGTTACAAATCTCCCCCACTTATTTTAGACTTCGTCCTCGAAGTCTGCCGCTCCCTTCCGGAACAGCTCCGGATAATGCTCCATCATCTCATCTGCGGGCTCCCAAGTTCATTCCGAGCCCTTCCGATGCTGCCATTGCACCTTCACCAGCTCCACCCTTTTGTTCCTCAGTTCCTTCGACTTCCGGTCTAGGATAGCCACAGGCCGCTCGATATAATTCAGGCTGTCATCAACCTGGATGTCCTCCAAAGGTACCACTGCTGAATCGTCCACCATGCACTTCCGCAGCTGGGAGACGTGGAAAGTGTTGTGGATCTGACTGAGTTCGGCTGGCAGGTCCAGCTGATATGCCACCTTGCCCACCCGGGCTGCAACCCTAAACGGTCCAATATACCTGGGACCCAACTTGCCCCGTTTCCTGAATCGGATGACGCCCTTCCACGGTGACACTTTTAGGAGAACCATATCCCCGACCTGGAACTCCAGGTCTGATCGGCGCCTATCGGCATAACTCTTCTGCCGACTCTGAGCAGTCTGAAGCCTGCTCCGGACCTGCTGAATCTTCTCTGTCGTCTTGAGCACTACTTCGGTGCTCCCCATGACTCTCTGTCCAACCTCGCCCCAACATATCGGGGTCCTGCACTTCTTCCCGTACAACATCTCGAAGGGAGGACAGTCAATACTCGCGTGATAGTTGTTATTGTATGAAAACTCGGCTAAAGGAAGATAGGTATCCCAGCTACCACCGAAGTCTAAAACACACGCCCGCAGCATGTCCTCCAGAGTCTGGATGGTCCGCTCGCTCTGGCCATCCGTCTGCGGGTGAAAGGCTGTACTAAAATGTCGACGAGTACCCAGCTCGTCATGAAACTTCTTCCAGAACCTGGAAGTGAACCACACATCCCTATCCGAAATCACTGAAACTGGCACCCCGTGCCGTGCCACCACCTCTCTGATGTAGATATCGGCCAATTTCTTGGCCGAGATGCTCTCCTGAATCGGGATAAAGTGGGCGCTCTTGGTCAATCGATCGACGATGACCCATATCGAATCCACTCCCCGCGCGGTCCTGGGAAGCTTGGTGATGAAATCCATCGTGATGTCTTCCCATTTCCACAGCGGGATATCCAACGGCTGCATCGTATCGTGTGGTCTCTGGTGTTCGGCCTTGACCTTCCTGCAGGTCAGGCACCGCTCAACGTACCATGCTACATCCCGCTTCATGCAGGGCCACCAATAGTCCAGACGAAGATCCCTATACATCTTCGTTGCCCCTGGATGAATGGAGAATCGGGATTTGTGCGCCTCCTCCATCAGAACCTGGCGCACGCCTCCGAGATATGGAACCCACACCCTGCGGTGTAATGTCAATAATCCCCTGTTGTCATGGTCGAAGGAGGAAACCTGTCCCACAATCCGCTCACTCTTCCGATTTTCCTCCTTTATAGCCTCCTGCTGAGCCTCCCGGATCCGCTCCAAAAGCGGAGTCACCACTGTCATCCGCATGCAAATATCCCTAATCGGCGCCGCCTTGCGGCTAAGCGCATCGGCCACCACGTTGGCCTTCCCCGGGTGATAAAGGATTTCACAATCATAATCCTTTACCACATCAAGCCACCGACGCTGCCTCATATTCAGATTTGGCTGGTCCATGAGGTACCTCAAACTCTTGTGGTCCGTGTAAATCGTACAGCGAACCCCATAGAGGTAATGACGCCAAATCTTGAGGGCGAACACAACAGCCCCCAACTCCAAATCATGCGTCGGGTAGTTCGCCTCGTGAGGCTTCAGCTGCCTCGACACGTAGGCGATGACATGCCCTCTCTGCATCAATACCGCGCCCAAACCTGAGATGGACGCATCGCAGTATACAACAAAATCCTCCATACCCTCTGGCAAGGCTAAGATTGGCGCCTCGCACAATCTCTGTCTCAGTGTCTCGAATGCTGCCTGCTGCTCAGGCCCCCAACGAAAGACCACAGCCTTCCTCGTTAACCTGGTCAGGGGTAATGCTATCTTGGAGAAATCCTGAATGAATCTCCGATAGTAGCCAGCTAATCCTAGGAAACTCCGAATCTCAGATGGAGACTTCGGAACCTCCCATCTCATCACGGCCTCCACCTTGGCCGGATCCACCGAAATCCCGTTCTGGTTGACAAGGTGCCCAAGAAACTGCACCTCGCGCAACCAGAACTCACACTTGGAGAACTTAGCATACAAGTTCTCCCTTCTCAAGGTCTCCAAAACCTCCCGCAAATGCTCCTCATGCTGCTCTCGCGTCTTGGAGTAAACCAAGATATCATCAATAAATACTATCACCGACCGGTCTAACATCGGTCTACACACGCGGTTCATGAGGTCCATGAACGCGGCAGGAGCATTGGTGAGCCCGAAAGGCATCACCACGAACTCATAGTGGCCATAACGTGTCCGAAATGCCGTCTTCTGCACATCCTCCTCTCTGACCCTCACCTGGTGATACCCTGAACGCAAGTCTATCTTGGAGAACCAAGATGCTCCCTGAAGCTGGTCAAAGAGGTCGTCAATCCTCGGGAGTGGGTAGCGGTTCTTCACTGTTACCTTATTCAGCTCCCTATAATCGATACACATCCGATGCGACCCGTCCTTCTTCTTCACAAACAGAATTGGGGCTCCCTAGGGTGAACTGCTCGGTCTAATGAAACCCTTGTCTAACAGCTCCTGAAGCTGTGTAGACAACTCCTGCATCTCAGGAGGAGCCAACCGATACGGTGCCTTGGCTATCGGAGCCGCACCAGGGACTAGGTCGATCCTGAACTCCACCTGTCGCTCTGGAGGTATCCCAGGCAGCTCCTCGGGGAATACATCCGCGAACTCTCGTACTACGGGCACATCGCCCACCGTCGCCTTACCCGCCTCCCGGGTGTCCATGACATATGCGACATATCCTGCGCAACCCTGCTGAAGGTAACGCCTTGCCCTCGCTGCCGAACAGAAGGCTGGCCCTCGCTGTGATCTCTCACCCTGAATTACTAACTCTCCCCCACTTGGGGCTCTGACTCGTACTAACTGTTGCGCGCAATCTATCACTGCCCCATTGGGACTCAGCCAATCCATACCAATAATGACCTTGTTTCCCCGTAATGGAATGGGAACTAGGTCAACCAAATACCCCTCTTCGAACAACCTCAATACACAATCTCGGAAGACCTCTGATGCTCGCACCGACCGGTCGTCCGCAATCTCGACCTCTAAAGGGCAATCCAACATGCTCGAGGACTCAGGAAACTTCTTGCTAAGTGCAAGAGAAACAAAGGATCGGGTAGCCCCCGAATCAAACAACACCTGGACTGGAATACCGTTCACATGGAACGATCCCGTCACCACATCGGGTGCGGCGCGTGCCTCCTCGGCTGTCAGCTGAAATGCCCGGCTCCTCACCACCGGAGCCTTTGCCTTGCCCTGCCGGCCATCAGTAATCCGTAGGGTCGCTGGAGCTGGCGCATGTACTGGCGATGCTGCTGTCAACTGGGGGCAGTTGGCCCTCTTGTGGCCCCTCTGGTTGCAGTGGAAACACCGCAACTCAGATGTCTGAATAACCGGAGCAGGGGCAGTAAAATCCCTGCTGAAGTGTCCCGTCTTGCCGCACCTGTAGCAGCCTGTCGATCCTAATCTACACGCTCCCTTGTGCGACCTGCCGCACTTCCTACAGCGGCCCGGTCCTAAATGGCCTTTCGGCCTACCATCTGATCCCTTGGGCTTCTTTCCCGAAGCCCTTATCGTCTGTCCCTCCTCTGCCTTCCTCTTCGGGATGTGCTCCAGATCTATCTCCCTCTCCCTCGCCCTAGCAATCATAGAATCCAGGGTAGGGCAAGCTGAAAAACTGACATGCTCCCGAATGTCGGCTCGCAGCATGTCATGGTAGCGGGTCCTCCTCATATCCTCATCACCTGCATACTGGGGCACCAGTAACGCCCTCTCCCGGAACTTGGCGGTGATCTCCGCCACAGTCTCCGTCGTCTGTCTCATATCCAAAAACTCTCTGGCTAACTGATGGAGTTCCACTGCAGGTGCGAACTCCGCTCTGAACCGGGTCACAAAGTCCGGCCACGTCATAGCCTCAACAACCGATACTCCCAATGAGTCACCAACAGACTCCCACCAATCCCTAGCTCGGTCTCTCAAACATTCTGCTGCATACCTCACCTTCGACCCCTCGGGGCAGAAGCTGGTCAGCTGCGCAGACTCAATGTCTGCGATCCATCGTCTGGCCACAATGGGGTCCTTCGCCCCATGGAAATCCGTCGCACCGCTGCTCCTGAAGTCCTTGAAGGACAGTGTGAGAGATCCTGACTGGCTAGCCGCCATATCACTCCTGAACGCCCTGAGGCGATCCTCCATCAACTCAACAATACCCTCCTTGATCGACCCGAAGATGAGGGGAGTCGACTCAAGGATGCCCCTGGCAATCTCTGACGCGATGAACTCACGTAGACCCTCATCAATTGGTTCGGACCCTGAACCCGAACCCGATCCCGATCCTGAGCCTCCCGCTCCCTGTCGTGTGGTCACCATACTGAAAAACATAGCATAACCACCGTCAAACGATATTCCACTAACGAGGCTCACATACATACCACTAGTCCCCGGTCTCGCCTCGGCCCTTTTTGAATCGAGTACGGATCCTCCGCTTTCAGTAGTACGGGCCCATACTACCTTCCACGTCTATCCGTACTTTCCTCAAGAATTGCCTCAACTCAACCAAGTCCTTTCTACTAATACTGCGGTTCTCGTGCTACTCTCGCCCTAGGCTTGCCCTAAGTAATCGCCATCCCACTCTCTGCCATCAGCTGCACAAGAAGTCCCTGCTTTCTTTCCCTAACTAGCTCGCGAATACTATTACATATTACTCAGACTAGATAATTATTCGAATGAGAGGTCCTACCCTACAACGGTTGGACTCAAACAAGAGCTGCGAAATAGGGCTAGACCCAACCTTCTGAAATTATTTAATCCTTGCAATATGTAACTTAGCATATTCGTTCACTAGTTAGTGAAAGACGACTAGAACTCCTAATAGCACAAAGCAAGCAGCATTCGAGCATTGAGTACACATAATCAAGTATATACTACTCTGGCTATCATACTGACTAATCTGTACTAGCATGCAATTCTCAAAAAGCCGAAACACATAAAGCAGGCACATAAGGCATCATTCCTAGATCCTTAGTCCTATTCTAGCATGCTGTTCTACTGAAACTGAAATTGATAATCATAACGTAAACTTGTATGGGTACTTTGGGGAAAACTTACTTGAGCTCGGCCGGTCGCGCACATCACACACCTTTTTCTTTTTTAGAAACCCCTTTTACTTAGTCTTTAGAAAATCATTTCTTTATAAAAATCTTTTAATCCCTCGATTTGAGTCCAGACACCCCCGAAGGTGTGTCCGAATCCCTCAAACCAGGGCTCTGATACCAACTTGTAACATCCCAATAATACCAACTAAAAATTTCATTTTTAAATTAGGTTAATACATAAAACATCGTTATAAAACGTTCATAACAAAATATTCAGAGTACATCCCAGAAAATCCACAGTGCGGAAAACATGAGAGTGTGTGATATGCCGCTACCGCGCCGGCTCCTGTCCCCTAGCTGAAGAGGTACTTGAAAACAAAACTATAAAATGTAAGCACGAAGCTTAGTGAGTTCCCCCATAATGCCACATAACATGCAATCATATAATGAACAGCTAAGAGATACGGGCCTCGCCCACACCCATAGAGATACGGGCCTCGCCCACACTCTACTAGCTAGGAGATACGGGCCTCGCCCACACTCTACTTTCTGAGAGATACGGGCCTCGCCCACGCTCTGCTATCCATGGAGATACGGGCCTCGCCCACACTCCGCTACTAAACCATAACATACAAGTATCACACAGACAACAAGTATAAGCAATTCTATCATACTGGCATATATCACAATCAAACTCAGCTATGAGATACGGGCTCCGCCCACACTCCGATACTAACATATCGTCTATACGGGCCGGCCTTGGTGCCTTAGACCCGTCCCTACTGGAAGGAAACTCACCTCGAGAGTAGCTGCCGAAAACCTGCTCAGACTACGCCTGGCTGCCGCACCGGTAATCCCTCCGGCTATAAATCCGTAAACATGGATTAGGTACTCATAAATACCCCTAAGGTCAAATGACCGGTCAAAGTCAACTCCTTGGTCAAAGTCAACCTTCTGATTGACTGGACTCGCCGAGTCCTTCTATGTCTAGCCCGACTCTGACTCATCGGGTCCCTGTTCCCACTCACTGAGTCAGCCTGACTCGCTAGACGGGGACAACTAACAAACCCGCGACTGGACTCGCCGAGTCCGACGAACAGATCTCACAAATCGCTCCAATCTTCCATCAGAACATCAACCTTGGAGATTTGGAGATTCTGGGACTATAGCTACACGTTAAATTGCTAATTCCACGTGCGACTACGGAGGGTTGGACCTCCTACACTTAAACCCTTCTTATCCTAGTGACTGATCATATGACTCGCTGAGTTGGAAGAACAACTCGTCGAGTTCAAGGCTATATTCAAGGGACTCGCCGAGTTTGAAGAACGACTCGCCGAGTACCAGGCAATCTTCATAGGACTCGCCGAGTTGTTTATCCAACTCGCCGAGTCTAAGGCCATCTTCATGGAACTCGCCGAGTGCACTTTGGCACTCGCTGAGTACCCTTCGACTCTTCACCCATTCTGGCCAAAACTGAGACATGCAATGGTTCCGAACCATAAATCTAAGCTCCTAGGGCATAAACACATGGAGTTTGGGAGGTTTAAGGTCTTGAAATCCACATATAAGGGACAAAAAGGGAATCTATTATACTAAAGATTAAGAAGGAGCTTTCTTACCTGGTTAGAAGCTTCTCCCAAGGTAGATTTCGGATCTACCACACTTCCTTGCACCCTCCAACTTCCTCCTTCTTCTCTTAAGCTTCAAACTTCCTTCACCAAGCCAAAATCACTCTCAAGGATCAAAATGGGATAGGGTTTCGCTCTCCAGTTCTTCTGGAAGAGAATGGGACGAAATGGGTGTTTTAGAATGGGTAAAATAGGGTGCAATGTCTGAAAATAGAGTTTCATCCAGACAGGTGGACTCGCCGAGTCCATGCATCGACTCGCCGAGTTCACCGCTCAAATCCCGTGTCCACCCTGCTGCTACTCGGCGAGTCGGGACGCAGACTCGCCGAGTTCGTGGCAAAATTAAGATAAAAACTTAAATAAAATCATACCATGAACCCGGTGTTACAATTAGGCTACACCATATGATACTATCTATATGGCTACTTCATATCCTGATCTTTGGATATACAGATCCTCACTCCTGATCCCTTGCATCATTGCCTGCTTCATTAAGGATCATATGGAATGCTCTTGCTTTTTGCTTCGACGACGCATTTTGCCTTGCAGCTTCGTTCTTCTTTGGGCAGTCTCTTGGCATATGCCCCTTGTCTCCACATCCGTTGCATACCTTATCATTAAGAGTACAATCTCTGGAATAGTGACCGATCCTCCCACACTTGTAACAAGTCACTTCTCCATCGCATCTCCCATAGTGCTTCTTCCTGCATTTTTCACACCACTTGGCCCTATACTTTTGGTCATCCAGGTTAGATTTCGAGAATATTCCTTTCTTATCAAACCTTGAGGATACCTCAATCTTCCTCTTTTGTCCCGCCTTATCTTTTTCTAGACCCTTTTCTCTTATCTGGGTCTCTACATTCTTAGCTGCTCTAACGGCTGTTTTCAAGGTAGTTGCCATTTTGACCGTTGGGCCAAAGTTTGTTGGGAATCCGTTAGCAAACCTATCTACTTTGGAGAGTTTAGTAGGCACCAAGTATGGGAATAGCTTCATCCTCTCGGTGAATGCGGTGGCATACTCATCAACACTCATATTCCCTTTCTTAAGGTTCTGAAATTTATTGTTTAGGTCTATCAGATCTATCTCTGAGCAGTACTGCATTTTCAACTGCTCCATGAATGCTTCCGAAGACATCCTCAGGGCTTCTCCCCGTGGCCTTGTATCTGCCAACAACTTCCACCAACTTAATACTCCGGCCTTTAGTTGTCTGACTGCAAAGACGGTCTTTTGCTTATCGTTGCAGTTGCAGCTTTCAAATACCATTTCCATTTCGGAGTTCCAGTCCATAATTTCCACTGCCTTTGGGCTTCCAGAAAGAATTGGTGGTTTGGCACCCAAGAAGTTCTTATACATGCGCCCATCCCTGTCAATCCTTTTGTCCGGGTCGTTCCTCTTGACCACTAGGGGTCCAACTTGACTCACAGTACGGCTGTAATTTCCCTCCTCTGGCAGCCCTTCATTCAGTTCAGGCTGCACAATAGGCACAATAGGTTCTTCCCTATTCTGTTGGAGTAGACGCCTTGTCTCTTCCATCTGGTGATCCAACATCATTTGAATCATGTTTTGTACTCCTGTCATTGTGACTGGCTCGGGTGCAGCTGCTACCTCTGGTGCACGCTCAATCACTCGTGGTTGTTGGTTTCCATTAGCATTTCCTAATCCGCTACGAGTTCTCACCATTTCGATCTATACACCAAATCAGACGTTCATTGTGTAGTGACGAGAATTTAGATATGGGAATCAGACGTATAAATCTCTTTATTACTCTGAAAAGTTATATGTCAGTTCAAATACCGTAATTAAACATTTAGAAATCTGAACACATAAAGTTTCCAGATCCGGTCGGCAACAGACCATAGATCCGATCAAACGATAGCATCATAAAGCATCACAAATCATTTAGCACATAAAAGCATTTTAGGCATCTTCCCTAAATAAGCTAGTGCTCGTGTCTATTCAGGCATACATCCTAAATATAGCAGACACTCCTCTCACAATCATTGCTTAGCATTCTAAGTTTAAGTCTAGAAATCTCCTACAAATTCCTAGTTCGCTTAAACTAATGCTCTGATACCAATTGTGACATCCCCATTTTCACGGTTATAAAAAACCGATGTGTTTATGCTTTATTTTGAAAATTAGAGTATCTTTTTAAAGGAAAATGTTGCGGAATTTGTTCCCAGTAAAACATGATAAATATATTATCAAAGCATTTTCGAGGAAATGTATTTTATTCATTTTAAAACATTGGGATGTCATCGTCAATACAAAAACATAAGCATTAACAGACCTTACATTTATTTACACTAGTGATTCATATCTCCTTAATCTCTCAGTGTAATGTAGCTTCATATCGACACCTGTGATACAAATAAACTGAGTGGGTCAGGTTGGAAAACCTGGTGAGTACATAGGGTTTTCAACCCACAATAATAAAGTTATTATGTTTTATCAGCAAACAATTAACCCAATTACCCATCCCCATTATCTTATTTAGTTCTTAAGGATCTACCCTAAGAATCACCTATCATCCACTCATTTATTCCTAAGGATTGTCCTAAGGAATAGGCACGAAGTCCATTGCTGTCAGGGTTTATTTAACAGGCACTAAGTCCATAGCTGCCGATGTTATCTATAAGGCACTAAGTCCATAGTTGTCGATGTTATCTATAAGGCACTAAGTCCATAGCTGTCAGGGTTCATCTGTAAGGTACTAAATCCATAACTACCAATATTTATTTGTAGGGTACTAAATCCATAGCTACCAACGTCCATTTATAAGGCACTAAGTCGATAGCTGCCAATGTTCATTTATGAGGCACTAAGTCCATAGTTGCCATGGTTTTTAGAGTACACCGGGTGAACATATCGTTCACAACACTTACAGGTTGCGAGCGTGCTAGTGTTCCACCGGACCGTCGAGAATAGTCTGTGGTTGTCATCCATACTCTGCTAGATGACGGGGCCAATGCTTGAGTAAAGGCTTCTCTCATTTTTCACCTCTCACTCTCATCTCATGATCTACATCACCTTTCATATCATCATCCAACTCATCTTTCATCTACCCATCTTACCCATTGTAATTTATAGGTATAAAATACATATACAGTTTAAATCGAAAAAAACATGTATATTTTGTTCATCCAGCATAGATATCATAAACACAGACAATATGCACACATAGCACGTAATTTATATTAAATACTTCATATCTATGTGTAAGATGAAAGTAACTATGCACTCACTTGTCAAAGTGATGATTCCAAACGCGGGAAGCGCTTCGCTTCTAACGATTCTATTTTCCTTCGACGAAACCTAGCATTATTATCGCTAAGTTTTAGTCTAATATTTATTGCGACTAATTATTAGTCTAGATTCATCATTAACTCAAAGTCTACTTTCATGATCTATCAAGTAAGGAACAACCAGGTAGGATCATATCGGAGGTAGGGTCCGTTTGGTATACGAAGTATACTGTTTGGAAATCCCACTTTAAACACCTCACTAAATCACAACCTAGACATCATCCCCGTAAGTAGATCAATCAGTATAATGACTTTGAATCATTGATAAATCTTATGCATAGGTTCATAATAACGATATTATATTTAAACATAAGCTATATTTAAAGTAGGGTAGGCGTATCTCACTTACAACGGGTTTTGCTAAAAACCGGGCTCCGCCGGAGCAGAGCTTCTGAGCCGAAAAGCTCTTTTTCTCGGAGCCGTCGGGCTCTCCGTAGCTTTCTTCTAGCGCTAGGGGAGTTTCCTAGGGCTTTAGGGGGGGTTTTGGGAGGTTTAAAGAGAGACTACAGTGAGAAAGAAAGAGTGGAAGGTGTGAGAAATGAAGGCACCTTCGCAAGGTATTTATAGGCTGAAATACTTCTCAAATCATCACGTTGGGGCCTCCAACTCTTTGAGTTGGTGCCACATGTCACCCTCTGGTGGCAAGGCTTGGGGAGAAAGCAATGGCCCAGATTCAGCCACGTCACCCTCTTCGCAGCAGCACCCTGCCGACTTCTAAACCTCGTAACATTCACATACGAGCTCCTTTTTTACGTTCTTTATATCCACGCGTAGGTATTGACAAGATCTATAACTCTCCTTTTGACTCCGTCGTCTAATTCTCGACCGATTTTAAATTTAACAGTATGAGAAGATTATATTGTTAAACGACCGTGTAAAATTCATAACTTTTACACACGGACTCCGTTTTCGTCTGTCTTTTTATCGTTGAACTCTTATTAATGAGATATTAAATTCTCATTTAGGTTGCGTCGGCCAAAATTTTATCGATCTAAAATTCGAATTCCGGGTTGTGTACTACTATGCTAAATCTTAGAAAAACCATAACTTCCTCATACGAAGTCAGATTTGGACGTTCTTTTTATGCACGTTCTTGGTTTAACGTATACTACGACTTTCTTTTAAATTGCTAAGGCTAAAAAGTAATTTATCAAAAATTCACTTTTTACTTCACACGGTGTTGTGCCGGTTTAGCCGTAAAACTTCGACAGATCATAACTTCTTCGTTATAATTCGGATTTCGGCGTTCTTTATATTTACGGAACCTTTGTGACGTATACTATATCTTGGTTAAGATTATTTATTCTAAATAATATTCTATCAAAAAGTCATTTTTGACGCTCATTGTCTCTAAATTTACTAGCCCGAATCTGCGGGCGTTAAAATTGCACACTATTTAAAGGCCTTATACCCTTTGGGTGGCCTCCTAACCCGTCTCCCCTATCCAGAAACTCTATTCTCATGTTTTCTCTTCCATATTTGAGTGTGTGTGAGCTTGAAGAGTGTTTCTTGGTGTTCTTTTGAAGAGTTTGAAGTTGGTTGTGCATGGCTTGAAGGGGGAAGCTTTAGATCCAAAATCTTCTTGAGTTTAGCTGCTCTTCTGAGGTAAAAAGTCAAAAACTTGCTCATCTATTGCTTAGATCTCTTCCTTGGAAGTTTATTGTCATATTTGGCTCATTTTGGGATCATTCTTGGGTTTGGGCATTTCATGAAGTTATACTTCAAATCTGGACATTTGGTGGCCTCTTTGGGCTTAAAGTTTCCAGCTTTATCAATTTCTAGGTCCCGTTCATGTTTTAGGTCCCTTATTAATCCTTCTTTAAGCTTTGAAGCCTCTTGGTGTCATGCATGGACGTAAAGTTAGCAACTTTACGTGGTTTTCCAGCTCTTGGGTATCAGATCTACATTCTTTAGCGTTAGAATGGATGAAAAAGGACTGAATGAGTTAAGCTGGGAAAACTCGACGAGTTGCCCTGGCAACTCGGCGAGTTGGATCGGGTTTTCCCGCTTCCATGGATACTGTAGGAACTAGACGAGTTGTTATGTGTACTCGACGAGTTACGACAACATGGACTGTTGACCTTGACTATTGACTTTGAATTTGACCATGGTTGACCAAGTTTGACTTTAAGGGCATTTTGAGTATTTTGGGGTTTCGATAGAAATAGTCACATGGTGGTTGTAGGCTTTTGAGTCCGGAGTTGAGTTTTGGAGTTGGATTTTTCCGGTTCAGCCCTGCTTGTGAGGTGAGTTTTCCTCACTGTGCTTATGGGTCGAAGGCACCAATGTCGGTTCCTTTTTGGATGGTTATCCTGGTAGATAGGATGTTGCTAGGCTGTTATGATCTGTTAGATATGTATCCTGGTAGATAGGATGATGCAATGCTTATTTATATGTATGATCTGTGATTTCCTGTTAATTGGCTATGTAATTATAAGTTATGTATATGTCGATATGTGTGTGTGTGTGGTTGGGTAGAAGCGGTCCTGCCTTGTGTTGTAGGCCAAAAAACCCAGGGCGGTCCGGATAGACCGAAGGCCTGCGAGGCGGTCCATGCTGAAGGCCCGGGGAGCGGTCCGGATAGGATGTAGGCCCTACGAAGCGGTCCAGCCATGTTGAAGGCTCGGGAGCGGTCCAGATAGGCTGAAGGCCCTGCGAGGCGGTCCAGTCAAGCTGAAGGCTCATTTATGCATGATGTGGTATGTTATGTTATGTGGTGGTATTTTGGGGAAGACTCACTAAGCTCTAGGCTTACAGTTTTTGGTTATGTTTCAGGTACCTCAGATGATCGCGGAAATGCGAAGGCTTGATCGTGCACCTCCTCGTATTTTGTGTTATGATTTTTAGGAAAAAATCTAATATGAAACCTATCTTGAAAACAATATGTAATAAATGATGGTTTTTGGACTTATGTCAAAGTTTTAAAATCTTCAAAATTTTATGGATGTTACAAGTTGGTATTAGAGCCTTGGTTTGAGTGAATTGGAGGAACACTCATGTGAATCCAGTCTCAAACTAAGGAAAAGATTTTCAAAATGGTTTTCAAACGGTTTTTAAAATACTAAAGGAGGATGTGATGTGTACGATCATCCGGAGCCAGTAAGTAGACCCCAAAATACCATGCTATTATTTGATATTGTGGTATGTTAGAACAACATGCTAGTGATAGGTTGGGGATCTTCAGGAATTGCATGATAGAATTGTCTGATTATATGATGCCTGATAGCCTAGGGCCTTTTCTTTTATGAAATTGACATCATTATTGTAGTTGCTTAGTGTATACATCATGGTTATATATAACTAAGATCTTATAGCCTGATAATGTTTGGTTTGGCCTTATTTCCTGTTCTTGTTTGATGAAGGGCTTAAGGTAGGATCAGATATCCGAATGTCTATAGGGTCCAGTGTTATGTATGGATAGCATACACGAGTGTTGCAAGGTTGGTAGAAGTTTCATGGATGAGTCGTGAGGGGTCAGTCGGTCAATAGTAAGATGTTTAGCTTTTCCTCTAGGAGTGAGGACTGCGAGTTCGTTTATGCTTATGAGTATTGTTAGGGTGTTATGATGATCCTTGAGACAAACACGGGTAGGTGTGGAAGGTAGTATGGGCACGTACTACTGGAAGCACATGACCCGTATGCGTAGCAAGTGAGTCACAACCCCTAGGGCTTCGTTGGGAGTTGGTTCCCCATTATTTATGTGGATTATCTGATATCTCCCTGGTGTATTTTTAGTATGGTGACTACGAGGCGAGTTGAGATTGGATCCGGGTCGGGATCAGGGACTGACAGTCAGATGAGATCATATGATTTGGATGCCAGGATCTGGAGGATCGTCCATGAGGAGGTTGTGGCCATCATCCGGGATCAGATTCCGGAGATGTTCAAGTCTATCAAGACCGCGATGATGGAGTTATTTGATGATCGCTACGCTGCCATTGCTGAGACGGCTGTTGCTGCTGCTGCCTCCACAGACGTGGCGGCTGCAAGTGTTGGAACAGGGCGGGCCTTTCAGTATCGAGACTTCAATAATACAAAGCCCCCGACTTTTGATGGAGTCCAGGACCCGATTGTGGCCATGAGGTGGCTATCTGATATGGAGGGGTGTTTCTTCACGTGTTCATGCCCTGCTGACCAGAAGGTCAGGTGCGCTCTGAACCTCCCGAGGTCCGGAGCGAAGGATTGGTGGAGACTTGTTACGGGATAGTACTCTGATGAGCAGAGGGTTGTGGTATCTTGGGATCAGTTCAGAGAGATGTTTCGTACTCACTATATTCATCGGGTCGAGCGGGAGAGGTTGGCTCAGGAGTTTTTAGACCTGAGGCAAGTATCGGAGTCGGTGACAGAGATCACCCGGATGTTTACTGAGATGGCGATGTTTTGCCCCGAGTTTGCTTTAGAGCAGGCTCAGATGACCCGTTATCTGAGCATGCTCAAGACAGACATCGGACAGTTTGTTTTTACTCAGTGGTGTGATACCTTCTGGAGTTACAGGAGGCCGCCAGGTGGCGTGCGCTTGAGATAGAGTTTCAGTTGAGAGAGTAGAGGCAGTCCCCGACACAGTCGAAGCCGGCGCCGAAGCGGTTCAAGGCCGCCGATTCTAGGACCGGAGGTCATTGTGGCCGCACTTGTGGGAAGTGCGAGAAGGTTCATGTTGGAGCATGTCGGCATAGTAGTGGGTACCAAAAATGTGGTAAGGAGGGGAATTATGCGAGCGACTGCCGCCAGTCCGCTCCGGTTCAGAGTATGACGATTTGCTATCATTGTGATCAGGTTGGCTATGTGAAGGTCAACTGTCCGTTGCTCGCTGCCAAGCCGGTGCAGGCTCCCGCGCCAGCTACATTGAGGATCACTGACGGGAGTCAGGGCAGGGCGGAGCCCCCGAGGGCTCGAGGTCGCACTTTCCAGCTCACTGCCGAGGAGGCCAGAACAACACCAGATGTTGTGACTAGTAAGTTTCTATCCCTTATCTTATTGATTATGTTTGTTTTATGCACATATGTCTGTACCTCTGTTAGGTACGTTCCTAGTGAACTCCTTTCCTGCTTTAGTGTTGTTTGACTCGGGTGCGAGTCGGTCCTTTAGTAAGGGGTTTGTTTTGCCCATGGGGGAGTTGGAGTGTCCGTTGCGAGTTTCTATCGCCAACGAACACGAGGTTTATGCTTCTTCGGTTTATCAGGGTTGCATTCTAGAGATCTTCGGGGTGTCCTTTCCGATCGATTTGATTCTGATTCCTATGGGGGATGTCTGTGTGATCGTGGGTATGGACTGGCTGATCCGTTTTGGTGCCATGATCGACTGCAAGGGCCAGCGGGTGGTAGTTTGAAACCCAAGCGGGGAAGAACTGGTTATTTATGGAGAGGAAACCAGGTTGGGTTCAGGATTTTGTTCGGCAGCCAGGGCTCAGGAGTATATTCATCACGGGTGTGCAGGTTATTTGGCTTATGTGGTGGATACGCGGGTTAGGGATCAGGTGTCAGTTGCTGATGTTCTGATTGTCAGGGAGTTCGCTGATGTATTCCCGGAGAAGTTACCCAGTGTGCCTCCTGAGAGGCAGGTCGAGTTAAGGATCAATCTTGTGCCATGTGAGGCCCCTATTGCAAAGGCGTCGTACCGATTGGCACCGCCTGAGATGCACGGGCTTTCATCTCAGCTACAGGAGCTGCTAGGCAAACAGTTCATCCGTCCGAGCAGTTATCCATGGGGAGAGCCGATTCTTTTTGTCAAAAAGAAGGATGGTTCGCACCGGATGTGCACCGATTATAGGGAGCAGAACAAGTTGACGGTGAAGAACCGTTATCCCCTTCTACAGATTGATGATCTCTTTGATCAGTTGCAGGGAGCATCTTGGTTCTCCAAGATAGATCAGAGGTCTGGGTACCATCAGGTCAGGGTGAGGGAGGAGGACGTGGAGAATACCGCGTTCCGGACTCGTTATGGGCATTACGATTTCGTGGTGATGCCATTTGGGATCACCAATGCGCCGACAGTATTTATGGATTTGATGAATCTGGTATGCAGGCTGATGCTCGATCGCTCAATTATTTTGTTCATTGATGATATCATGGTGTATTCCAAGACCAGGGAGCAGCATGAGGAGCATCTTTGTGAGCTTCTGGGGGTTTTCAGGCGAGAACGGTTTTATGCTAAGTTCTCGAAGTGTGAGTTTTGGTTGTGAGAGGTTCACTTCCTTGGACACCTCGATAACCAAGATGGGATTTTGGTCAATCCGACGAAAATCGAGGCGGTGACACGATGGGAGGTTCCAAAATCTCCCTCGGATATCAGGAGTTTTCTGGTCTAGCAGGGTACTACCAAAGATTTATTCAGGATTTCTCCAAGATTAGAGTACCCCTCACTTGTCTGCGAAGAAGGGGGTGGATTTCTGGTGGGGCCCTGAGCAGCAGCCAAGATTTGAGACCCTTAGGCAGAGACTTTTCGAGGCCCCAGTCTTGACCCTCCCGGAGGGAATTGAGTATTTTTTTGGTTTTCTGTGATGCATCCATCACCGGCTTGGGAGCAGTCCTCATGCAGAGAGGACGAGTGATAGCTTATGCTTCGCGACAGCTGAAACCGCATGAGACGAGGTATCCCACACATGATCTTGAGTTGGGAGCGGTGGTTTTTGCTCTCGATATTTAGAGGCATTACCTTTATAGGGTTCGTTGTATCATCTACACGGTCCACAAGATTTTAAGGCATATTATGGATCAGCTGAACCTGAACATGAGGAAGCGTAGGTGGCTGGACGTAGTCAAGGATTATGACTGCGAGATCCTTTACCATCCGGGTAAAGCGAACGTGGTGGCGGATGCCCTGAGCCGTAAGTC
Source organism: Lactuca virosa (assembly GCF_052849685.1). Classification (NCBI taxonomy): domain Eukaryota; kingdom Viridiplantae; phylum Streptophyta; class Magnoliopsida; order Asterales; family Asteraceae; genus Lactuca; species Lactuca virosa. The sequence continues at coordinate 99,241,580 of NC_136428.1, read as the reverse complement.
GGCTGGACCTTCTGATGAGGTGGCATGTATGAGGATATTCATGGATTCTCCACTTGCGGGTTTGATTAGGGAGGCTCAGACTGAGGGTTTTTGAGAGGAGATTTGGAAGATTGAGAGGATCAGGAATGAGATTACCAGATTTATGACGGACAGTCGTGGTTTGTTGAACCTCATGGGTTTTAGTATACTATAACATCCTATGGTGCACATACAACCCTAAATACCTTGGATCTATGTTTTCACTAATTATACATGCAAATGGTTTCCAAGACATTAAACCTATAACTAGCATGCATTTGACATAAACCATATAAGATATTAGTTAGGGTAACATACCTTTTATGTAGCTTGAAGTATTGATGTATTTGGCCTTAAGAGCTTAGCCCCAATAGTGTGGAAGCCTCAAATGAAGTCACAACACATCATGGACAAAGGATGAAACTTGAGAGAGAATTCATACACACCAAAACCGTCCATATCCTCCAAGAATACATTAGTGGTCATTTTGGCTATGAAATAACATATTTATATGTACGATTCCAAGGGTCATGGGTATAACCCAAATCCATACCCATGGGTGTTATGATAAATGGTTCATGTGGCCCAACTCTTTATGTATCCATACATAAACTTGGTCCAACATGGATCATAAGCCCAACACATATAAATATAACTAATTACCATAATTAGTCCCCATAGATTTAATTAGTCTCTTTTGATCACAAAATTAATTCCAAATTAATTCTTGATCAATACTAATTAAAACATATGATTTCATATTATTATATTATAACTTATAATATATTAACAAGTCATATATATAACCTTCTCTCAAGAGTCTATCCTAACAAATTGTCCTGATGATATGTAACCCAAATGGACCATGCTACTCTCGGGTCAAGTACATACCAATAATAGTTATGGGCTAGACATCTAATCCAACAGTCTCCCACTTGGATAAGTCTAAAACTATTATTGCAAGTAAGACTCCAAAACCCGACTAGCAATCGTAGCTCTTAAAAGCCGTTGTCGAACTCTAACCTAGTCAATGACGCGTCCATTAGATAAGGGATCATATATTCCTCCATTCTAGATATCATATGGACTGAGACATGGATTATAATCATTCTCTCTGTCCATTTGTTGTTTCCCGATTTCCGATTTATGACGACCAACTAATTGAACAAATTCAAATCAGTCCAGGCCTGGCCGAGCACTTACGTTTTTCATCACTAAATCATCGAGGGGCCCACAGATATCGTTTTTATCCCTCCAAGGGTAAAAGGAATGGATAAACTTCGACCCAAATGTTCGCTTGTACTTACTCATCAAATTACACACAACAATGTGTTTTATAACAACCAAGTTACTTGTTGCGTTTACATATGTCAATGTGCAACCGACGCGCAACTACAACTCACACGTCTCCGTTTGAAGAATATAAGATATTATCGTCTCATGATCACTCGTGATAAAATCCATGAAGTGAGTCAAATGAGCGTGGGTTTAATCCAATACTCGAATCTCATTCCAGGAGCACTCATGAATGTTGCAACAACTTTTGCTATGTCTAAACACTTTAGACATCTACAAGCCCAATTCATGACAGTCTTGATTCATACCTACTTCCAAAGTATGATTGACTGTGGAGAGTTTGAATAACCTAGTTATTCGGGAAGTCAAAACATGCAAAGTGAAACACAAGAATAATCGAATCCAATATGGTCTCAGAACTTATGAATATAAATAAAACACCTTTTATTTATCACTATATTAATTACACATTCTTCATTGTATAATGTTTCGAACAATCAACTTAATACTTGAACTGAAACAATAGTCATGCCATGCTCCAAGCATGCACACTATGTTTATCCAAACAATAATTATGCCATACTCCAAGTATGCACACTATGTTTGTCTATGATCCTTACTTTGTGAAATGGACCAATTGAGCAGGATTCCAATGATGCTCATTTCACAATCCCAAATCCTTACCGCAAATGTAAGAATACAAGATTCTTTGCCATTTACTGAAATCTGATAGATTCTAAACTTATATGCATTGATCCTTTTGTAATGACTATGCACAAAAGTCACAAAGACTTGGCAACAAACATTTACAAAGTATTCCGATGGAGAGCAATTCCATGGAAACGAAGTCTCAAATTCAAAGTACATTCCTTTGAACATCCTTCTTGCATTAAGTTTTCTAATCTTACACAGATTTAATGAATCACTCCCACCTATGGAAACATTTCCACATTCCCATTTTGACTATCACTTCTGAACAAGAGTTGCCTCCTTTCAGAATATGTCAATATGGTCCTTCCAAAATAAACACTATACTTCCAATTGTCCATGAGCAACCAATCTTTGATAAGCCTCAGATTGTCCTCGACAATTGCTTAATCATTTTAGTCCTATCTAGTTCTATTCCTTTTTCCCTCTTAATGCCCTAGACATTTGGAAAAATTAGAACGGATGAATATTATAGCACATGTAATCGATCCTATACCCGAAGCATATATGACACTATTCATGATGTCTCTCATAAAGACATGATACTTGACCAGTCTTTTGCTACAATATTTATTATAATTTGCCATGTTATCATAATTCGGATTATGAAAAAGGATGTCGTAATCATAATCGAATTTTAGAACGCAAATAATGTAATTATAACTAAATTTGATTAAAATCTCACAATCTAAGCTTTTAGAATTGGAATGAAGTATAATTTCCTCTCCCTTAATTATAGCAAAACAACTTTTCAAACCCTGCAAAGTACATTTTGCAAATTGAAACTTTGTTTTCTATAATTAACATTGCTAACTTGCAACACCTAATATAATAATCATGCTCCCACTAACATGATAATTATTAGCATAACACTTATACTCCCACTAGCTTTGACATGTATCCAGAAATCAACTGGACTTCTAGAAATCAATACTTTATTGACTTTCTTACCAAAGTTCAAATTTCTGATACGAGATGCTTTGATAATACTTTATCAATATCATACACCTTTCGTTAAATAGCTCACATGTGTGTCTAAACAATTTTTAGAACTATGAAAAGGGATGTCATAATCATTGTCTCAATTGTTTAGACCTTTGCCATTTCTCACAAGTCCATGTTAGTGTGCCGGTTAACCACACACGCTCCACTAACGACTTTGAGAATGCAAATATCACAATTGCTATCTACTTAAAATCTACTTAGTGAAAGCGTTTCCTCACCATCATTTTCATTAATCAGAGAGAAACCTTATGACACTTAGATTTTTATGGTGTATGTGTTCCTATCCATGTAAATTTGTCATAACCATAATCATAAGACAAGGTTAGTGACAAATCCAAACTCAGATGGACTAAACTTGTTTAATCTTAGTTTTCTTGCCACCAGGCAGCACAAGGGCCTACCATTGCTTCCAGGTTGTTATGCAAACAATTGAGAACTCATAGAACTCACATGCATAGTCAACTTTAACTGGAATGGGCACAAAAACAAGAGTATGTCAACACGATGGACTATAAACCTCAAGTCATGTTCTAGTGATAAACAAAAAGTTTTATTATTGATTAGTTCTTGAAACTTTTCAATATCTTTACGACTCCTACTGACCTCTTGACATATAAGATTATCTTGTCAAGAACCATTCCTTGATAAAGCAAATATTCAAGAGTTAGTGTGGATTCTTACCAAGATGAACACTTCACTCAATTGGTCTTAGTTGGTCTTTGTCTTATCCAAAAACATCACAACTTACCAATTTCAAATGTACAAGAGTAGAAACATTTTACTCTACATTTGACAAGTGTTATAAACCTTCTTAAGATTATGTCACTCAAGTTACAATCTTGGAGTATTACTCTAAGACTCAATTCTGGAACGAAGTATGATTCATCTTTTGATTTAACCATTCCAACAATTTGCGATTCCTCTTCTTAGTTATACGAATGCACTAAGATGTCCTTAGAGGATCAATTGTGATACAGTTTCATAATCACTAAGATAATCACAAAATACGATATACTCAAGTACTCTCCCATCTTTTCAGATTGGAGAAACTTTTATCTTTCTGCCTAATTTGATTCTTCTTGTTCGTTCTGCCTTACATTGAAACTTTCCAATGTTTCAGAATTACACTTAAACTTGTAAGTATAACCATATTTATTAAACTTTAGTAAATCATGACGAATAGCCTTATCGTTCTTTGTGGTGGACCTGATCAGTGCACAACCAAGTGTAACCGATCCTATAGTCCTTCACTTGACTCACACAAACATGTGAACATGAAATTAGTCTTAATTTTCCAAAGATGAAAAATTCTCATTCATCATACAATACAAGTTGCATGATTCCAAGTTTCTATCCAACTGAAACTTGGGTGATGAAAATCTTTCCTTATTTGGTAAATTATGACACTACCAGAAACGAAAGAATCAAATCCATTTTCCAATATTGCTATCAATGGAATCATATAAACAACAATTTTCACAAATGCCACTGTAAGGATACTTAAAATAAATAAAATCAAAAACAATTTCTTTTATTTTAAAAAAAAAAATTGCGGAAAAACTTATTCTTACAATGCACATACATATGAAAACTATGTTGTTATCTATTCCTAAGCAATATATCATAACTCTTAAGTAGCAGCTCAAAATTCTGATCTTCATATCATGCGATTGAAATCCATCTCTTCACGATCAGAATTAGCTTATTCTTCCTTTAAGCTTCCTTTCTTCGATTCTACAAAACATCAAAATGTGACCTAGTCACATCATTTAATAAGAATCTCCAAATAGGAACTTAACAGAGTTAGATAGTGGACTTACCTGAAGTAGAGTCATACATTATGACTTTACAATCCTTATGATTCTTTAGTTAAATGGGCAGCTTCGCAACCAATGCCCCTTCTTATGGCATATGGACTCTTTAGTAATGGTACATGGGACTATCTCAGACTCAGCCTTTCTCTTTACCATTTAGTCAACCGGGTTGACTATGGCTGATCCCTTTCCATTGGGATGAGAAGACTTTTCTGGACTTCCAATGTTTCCATTGTCAATGTCCATGAAGGTTTGGGAAGTAGATCTTCCAATCCAGTTTGCTTTACCAGTGCCCTAAATCATTGCTGATTTAGCAGCAACAAGCAAATAGGTAAGATCAATAAGGGTCATGCCGTGATCTGTCATCAGGGAGTGACTGAAGAACCAAGTCAACAGCCAGCTACCGCGAGACTTCGACACCCAACTCCCCCAGCCTGTCGATATGTAACTTCACCTCCAAGATGTAAGCACATATAGACTTTGCTTGCCAATAGGGAGTTGAACTTTTTCAAGAACTTGTGGGTTAGGGAGAATAATTGACTAATTGGAGGAGGTGGAGGAAGAGAAGTATGATTTCCATGATCCAATCACGGGACATCATCTTCATTAGGAAAGCTTGTTCCAAGGGATTTGGGAAGACCATAGTTGCTAGACATCTATGCGTGAGAAATTCAAGTTTAATTGATTTAAGTCGTTAATATAACACCCAATATGAAATATTAAGGATAGGACCCAACACAATATTTTATAACTTGGAAGAGGGATGCCGTAATCCAAGCTATAAAATATTTAAAGGTAGGTAAATGACGATTTACCAATTTCCACCACGAAAAACAAAAAAGAATTTTTAGGTCTTAAGTGAATTGAAACTCCTAGATCCTTTCAGATTCATTGAACTTTTCAATGGCATGTTTAAATCTCGATTGTGCCCTCTCAAGTTTGTGACTGAGATGCCGAGGATCATAAACAAGGTGTGAATAACCATGCAAATTAACTTGGTACCCTTAACTTTATCACCTAATCGATGTGTCGGTTAACCACATGCACTCCACCAATCTATGATAAACATTAAGTTATCCTTTGTCACTCTTACTAGTCCATGTTAGTGTGTCGGTTAACCACACACGCTCCACCAACGACTTGGTAAGGTACAAAGTGTAATTTCATGGGTTAGCACCAAATTCACATTTTCCTAAAGTAACTAAGATTGGGAATTTAATAACGTTTAGTTACTTTATATTTATCATTATACTTTTAAAGAAAATTATAGTCCTTGTGCTACCCGTTCGGCTAACGACCCTCCACTAGTCAAGGAAGCGGTGTGTAACGACCCAATTTTTCAAAGAAAATTTTTATTTTTAATTAACCAAACACATTCCCATAAACCAAGAAATTCCCAAACAATTGTTTCAAATCCATGTTCATTACAACTTTATTTTTCCAATATCAGAGTGTCCCATAAGGCCGCCTGAGAGAGAGTGCACGCCGCGCCATCAAGCTTTGCCCTTGCCCTTGGACTCAGATGAACCTGAAACAAATCCACAAACTGTAAGCAAATGCTTAGTGAGTTCCCCAGAGCATACCACACACATGCACATATCCTGTTAGCTAATCAAAGCTACACATGTAACACATAAGCCATGCATACATAAAACCTGTAAGAATGTCATGGGCTACCCCACATGGTCTTTACCTAGGACTGCCATGGGCTACCCCACATGGTCTTACATCCAATGCTATGGGCTCCCCCACATGGTCTTTACCTAGGAATGTCATGGGCTACCCCACATGGTCTTATATCTAATGCCACGGGCTCCCCCCGGGGTCTTCCATGCAAAACACACAATCACATATCATAACAAATCACATATCATATCAAATCACATAATGGGCCGACCTTGGTGCCTTAGACCCATGGGTATGGTGAGAAGACTCACCTCACAAACTGAATCGGTAACTTAATTTAGGTATGTCCTATGCTGCTCTTCCCAAACTGTTTATAATCAATAAGTAAATAACTCAGCATAATCCCATAAATACCCCCAGGGTCAACCCTGGTCAAAGTCAAAGTCTATAGTCAAGGTTGACAGTCCATATTGACCTTGACTCGTAGAGTACAATCGTTCACTCGTCGGGTTCCCTGCTTAACTCATCGACTCGCCGAGTCACCCGAGGCACTCGTCGAGTTCCTTAGTGTTTACGGCTGTAAACCACCAATTATACACCCCTGACCGTACATCCCTGACCGTACACCCCTGACCGTGAACCCTTGGTCATGAACCCTTTCGACTCGCCGAGTCTTTTGCACGACTCGTCGAGTCCCTATTAGTCCATTATGTTTACGGCCTCTTCCAGTGGGACTCAAGGTCCCAAACTTCAGATCTATACTCTACTAGTGTGGAATACACGTAAAGTTGCAAACTTTACGTGCATTCAAGGCCTCACATGGCCATAATCACCAAAACTAACCTTCAACAAGGTTTTCATGCATGGGGAGGGAATGAGCTTACCAAAAGGTGCAACTTTATGATAATTGGGACCTATGAAGGTCCAGATCTGGAACCATATCCTTGTGATAGGTCCAGATCTAGGCTTGCTTCCATTTCCTCAAAGTTGGTCACAACTCTCAAATAGAATTTATCCTTAAGGTAACAGATTCATACCTCAAATCAATGACCAAGACGAACTAGATGCTAGATCTAGTGTTTTCCCCTTGATACTTCTTCTTCAAGCTTGGAATCCTCCCCAAAATCTCTAGGATAAGCTCCCAATTGATCTTACTTCACTCACAAGAGGGTGTGTGGCCGTAAACGTTCTTCTATGGTGCTAAGGGAGGCTACTGGGGCGGATAATGATGTTTATACAGGGGGCAAACCCCAAAATTAGGGTTTTCTTTAAACAGCTCGGACTCGCCGAGTCGACCCTTCCGACTCGCCGAGTCACCTCCGTCCCGCGTTCCAGATACCCGACTCTACTCGACGAGTTGGTCCTCCAACTCGCCGAGTCCATGCATGAACCTCTCCAAATTGTCAACTTTCCAGCCAATACCTGAATCGGGTGTTACAAGTCTCCCCCACTTGAACTAGACTTCGTCCTCCAAGTCTTCTGACTCAAATAAATCGGGGTAATGCTCTCGCATCTCCTCTTCCGGTTCCCAAGTCCACTCGGAACCCTTTCGATGCTGCCATTGCACTTTCACCAGTCTTACTTCCTTATTTCGAAGAACCTTCGTCTTCCTATCCAATATGGCAACGGGCTTCTCGATGTAGTTCAAACTCTCATCCACCTGGATATCACCCAACGAGACCACCGCAGCCTCGTCGGTGACACACTTTCGAAGTTGTGACACATGGAACGTGTTGTGAATCTGGCTAAGCTCCCCTGGCAGATCCAAGCGATATGCCACTTTGCCCACTCGGGCCGTGATCCTGAACGGGCCTATATACCGAGGCCCCAACTTGCCTCTCTTCCGAAACCCGATGATCCCTTTCCAAGGCGAAACTTTCAGCAACACGAAATCCCCCACCTGAAACTCAAGATTTGATCGTCGTCGGTCGGCGTAGCTTTTCTGACGGCTCTGCGCGACCCGCAACCGGTCGCGCACCTGCTGAATCAACCCAGTAGTCTTGAGAACTACTTCAGTACTTCCCATTACCCGGTGTCTAACCTCATCCCAACAAACCAGGGTCCTACACCTCCGACCATATAACATCTCAAACGGAGCTCGATTGATACTGGCATGATAACTGTTATTGTACGAAAACTCTGCCAGTGGGAGATACGTATCCCAACTCCCTCCAAAATCCAACACGCATGCTCGCAGCATATCCTCCAGTGTCTGGATCATCCTCTCACTCTGTCCATCGGTCTGGGGGTGGTACGCCGTGCTAAAATGTAGCTGAGTGCCCAGCTCCTCATGGAATTTCTTCCAGAACCTGGATGTGAACCGAACATCACAATCAGAAACTACCGACACAGGAACCCTATGTCTGGCCACCACCTCACGCACGTAAATATCCGCCAACTTCTCTGTCGATATACCTTCTGATATGGAAATGAAATGGGCACTCTTCATCAGTCTATCCACAATCACTCATATGGTATCCACACCCCTCGCCGTCCTTGGCAACTTCGTAATGAAGTCCATCGTGATTTCCTCCCACTTCCACATGGGAATGGGTAGCGGTTGGACCTTACCATGAGGCCGCTAATGCTCGGCCTTGACCTTCCTGCAAGTCAAGCACCGCTCTACAAACCAAGCAATTTCCCGCTTCATGCATGGCCACCAATAACTCAGCCTCAAGTCCCTATACATTTTCGTAGCTCCTGGATGTATAGAGAACTTGGACTTATGCGCTTCCTCTAATACCTTCTGTCTCACTCCCCCGGTCACCGGTACCCACACCCGGCCACACTGTGTCAAGAGACCACGACTATCCTTAACAAACAGAGGATATTGTCCTCGGATCCTCTCTACCTTCCAATTCTCTCTCTTCACTCCCTCAACCTGAGCCTCTTTGATCATCTCCAACAATGGAGAGATCACCGTCATCCTTAAATGCACACTTCCAATCGTGGAACCTGCCGTCTTACAACTCAAGGCATCAGCCACTACGTTGGCCTTCCCTGGGTGGTATAGAATCTCGTAATCATAGTCGTTTAGCACATCCAACCACCTTCTTTTTCGCATGTTGAGGTTCTGTTGGTCCATCAAATACTTCAGACTCTTATGGTCGGTGTAAATGGTACACCGCACTCCATACAAGTAATGCCTCCAAATCTTGAGGGCAAACACCACTGCCCCTAGTTCCAGATCGTGAGTAGGGTAATTTGTCTCATGAGGCTTCAGTTGTCGCGAGGCATATGATATCACGTGCCCTCTTTGCATCAGTACCGCACCTAACCCTAAAATCGATGCGTCACAGTACACCACCAGATCATCTAATCCTCTGGTAAAACAAGGATCGAGGCCTCGCACAATTTCCGCCTCAAGGTCTCGAAGGCCAACTGCTGATCCGTACCCCACCGAAACGTCACATTCTTCTTGGTTAGTCGTGTCAATGGCACAACAATATTGGAGAAGTCCTGAATAAATCTCCGATAATAACCCGCTAAACCTAAGAAGCTACGAATCTCTTATGCATTCTTCGGTACTTCCCACCGCATCACAGCCTTAACCTTGGCTGGATCAACCGAAATACCCTCCTGATTGATGATATGCCCCAAGAATTGTACCTCTCGCAACCAGAAATCACACTTGGAGAACTTGGCATACAACTTCTCCGCCCTTAGGGTCTCCAGCACCTCCCTTAATTGCTGTTCGTGCTGCTCCCTGGTCTTGGAACAGACCAAGATATCATCAGTGAAAACTATCACTGACCGATCCAGCATCGGTCTACATACCCTATTCATAAGGTCCATGAACGCTGATGGGGCATTGGTGAGCCCAAACGGCATCACTACAAACTCATAATGCCCATACCGAGTCCTGAAAGCCGTCTTCGGTATATATCCTCATCCCGAATCCTCATCTGATGGTATCCCGACCGAAGATCAATCTTGGAAAACCAAGACGCACCCTGCAGCTGATCGAACAAATCATCGATCCTTGGCAACGGATAACGGTTCTTCACCGTTAGTTTGTTTAGCTCTTTATAATCGATACACATCCTGTGGGATCCATCTTTCTTTTTCACGAAAAGGATTGGTGCTCCCCACGGGGAACTACTCAGACAAATGAACCCTCGGTCTAACAGCTCCTGAAGCTGTGTAGATAACTCTTGCATCTCCGGTGGTGCCAACCGATATGGTGCCTTTGCTATCGGAGCGACACACAGCACCAAATCTATGCGAAATTCCACCTGCCTCTCCGGAGGCACCCCTGGTAACTCTTCGGGGAAAACCTCCCGAAAGTCATGAACAACGGGCACACTGCCTACATCCTTCGTGATCTCTACCCTTGTATCCGAGATATATGCCAGAAATCCCGTACAACCCTGCTGCATGAACCTCCTAGCCCTTGCAGCCGAACAGAGGGTCGGTCCCTGCGACGCCCTATCCACATGTATCACCAGTTCTCCCCCACTTGGGGTTCTAACCCTCACCAACTGACGCTCGCAGTCAATCATGGCCCCGTTGGCCCCCAACCAATCCATTCCGATAATCACCTTCAGCCCTCGCAACGGTATCGGGACTAGGTCAACTCGAAATCTCTCACCAAGTACATTCAGGACACAGTCCCGATACACCCTCGTAGCATTAACGGTGCGGTCATCCGCAATCTCCACCTCGAGAGGGAAATCCAAAGTTCCCGGCGCTTCCCGGAACTTCTTGCTAAGCGCAAGAGATACGAACGATCGGGTTGCACCCGAATCAAACAAGACATGAGCAGACATACCATTGACCAAAAAAGTCCCTATACAAGCATATAGTACACATAAGCAAGACAACTACATAGAGTAGGGAAGAATGAATACGTACCAGCCACTATGTCTGGCGCTGCCCGTGCCTCCTCGGTAGTAAGCTGAAATGCACGGCTCCTCACTGCTGGAGCTTCCGCCTTAGTAGGGCGACCGTCGGTAATCCTCATTGTGGCGGGAGCGGGTGCCGCCACTGCTCCCCCTCGTCCCTGCAATCTCGGACAATCGGCCTTTTCATGGCCAATCTGGTTGCATTGGAAACATATCAAGCCCTTCTTAGGGCAATCCCTGCTCACGTGGCCCTGCTGACCATAAGAGTAACATCCCGATATCCCAGCTGTCCGACACTCCCCACTATGAAACCTCCCGCACTTGACACATCGGCCCCGGCCCTGCTGGCCTCTACCCAAAGATTCAGAGGTCTTAGGCTTCTTAGCCTGAGCCCCTGCTGCCTGCACCTGCTCAATCTTCCGCTTAGTGCGAGAATCCAACTCCATCTCCCTCTCACGGGCCTTCTCCACCATCTCGTTCAGGGTTTTGCACCCCGTAAAGCTCATGAATTCCCGGATATCATCCCTCAGCATGGAATGATATCAGGTCTGTCTCATCTCCTCATCGGTAGCATACTGTGGGATCAACAAAGCTCGTTCCCGAAACTTGGCGGTGATCTCCGCCACAGTCTCGGTGGTCTGCTGCAAAGCATGAAACTCTCGCACTAGCCGTTGCACCTCAATGGATGGTGCAAACTCTAAATCAAACCGCCGGAAAAACTCAGCCCATGTCATCTCAGCCACCCCGGCTGGTCCCACCTGTCTAGTAACCTCGCCCCACCAATCCCGAGCTCTGTCTCTCAGCATGCAAGAAGAAATCCTAACTTTTGCCACATCCGGGCAAGAACTCGTGCGTTGGGCGTTTTCGATATCCGCCACCCAGCGTCGGCTGACAATGGGGTCCCTGACCCCGAAAAACTCTGGCGCCCCACACGCCTTGAATTCCCGGAACGAGGGAATTCGGGCCCCAAACTGGCCCGCAACAATCTCAGTCCTGAATGATCTGAGTCTCTCTTCCATGATCTCCATTATGCCCTCCTTGACCATCCCAAAAATGACTGGGGTAGCGTCAAGGATGCCCCTGGTAACCTCGACTACAATAAGCTCGCGCAGCCTCTCATCTATGCCGTCTGTAGTGTCACCCGATCCATTCCTGGATCTAGATCTCGATCCTGGTCCTCCCGTCCCGAAACGTGTCACTACCATGCTGAACTGGAACGTCATAAATCATAACGGTCAGGATTTTCATAAAACGGATCTCTCCACACCGGTCCTCCTTGAAGTTGTCAGATCTAACATTGGCTTGGGTACAGGTCCTGTGCTTCTAGTAGTACGGGCCCAATACTACCTTCCACACCTAACTGTACCTTTCCCCAAGGCTCGACCTGATATCTCCAATTCATCCCAAAACCATTGCATAACAAAAATCCTAGACTGTTCTAAGATTTTCTCTACCCACATCAAACAGACCCATCATAACAGGTTGCCTTTATGCATGCAAATTATACACAGAAGAGGATCAAATAGACTTTCGAATAAAAGATTCTACCCTAGGACCACAACCAAACAAGGAACAGGAAATAAGGCCAAATCAATCATTCTGAGTCTATAAGCTCCTAACCGTATACAATTTTAAAAGCATACACATAGCGAGTCTCGTACGATTATCAAGTTCAAATATCAGTATAACATGGCTAACACATTGAGAAATACCTACTTGGCTCGGCCGATCGCACGCGTTGCACTCTCTTCTTTTTATTTCTTAAAAGTTTTTAACTTTTATTTTGAAAACCAATTATCATTTCCTTAGTTTGAGTCCTGACACACCCGAGAGTTTGTCCGAATCCCTCAAACCAAGGCTCTGATACCAACTTGTAACGACCCAATTTTTCAAAGAAAATTTTCATTTTTAATTAACCAAACACATTCCCATAAACCAAGAAATTCCCAAACAATTGTTTCAAATCCATGTTCATTACAACTTTATTTTTCCAATATCAGAGTGTCCCATAAGGCCGCCTGAGAGAGAGTGCACACCGCACCATCAAGCTTTGCCCTTGCCCTTGGACTCAGATGATCCTGAAACAAATCCACAAACTGTAAGTGAATGCTTAGTGAGTCCCCCAGAGCATACCACACACATATACATATCCTGTTAGCTAATCAAAGCTACACATGTAACACATAAGCCATGCATACATAAAACCTGTAAGAATGTCATGGGCTACCCCACATGGTCTTTACCTAGGACTGCCATGGGCTACCCCACATGGTCTTACATTCAATGCCATGGGCTACCCCACATGGTCTTTACCTAGGAATGCCATGGGCTACCCCACATGGTCTTTACCTAGGAATGCCATGGGCTACCCCACATGGTCTTATATCAAATGCCACGAGCTCCCTCCGGGGTCTTCCATGTAAAACAAACAATCACATATCTTAACAAATCACATATCATATCAAATCACATAATGGGCCGGCCTTGGTGCCTTAGACCCATGGGTATGGTGAGAAGACTCACCTCACAAACTGAATCGGTAACTAAATTTAGGTATGTTCTATGCTGCTCTTCCCAAACTGTTTATAATCAATGAGTAAATAACTCAGCATAATCCCATAAATACCCCCAGGGTCAACCCTGGTAAAAGTCAAAGTCTATAGTCAAGGTTGACAATCCATATTGACCTTGACTCGTCGAGTACAATCGTTCACTCGTCGGGTTCCCTGCTTAACTCATCGACTCACCGAGTCACCCGAGGGACTTGTCGAGTTCCTTGATGTTTACGGTCGTACACCCCTGACCGTGAACCCTTGGCCGTGAACCCTTTCGACTCGCCGAGTCTTTTGCACGACTCGTCGAGTCCCTATTAGTCCATTATGTTTACGGCCTCTTCCAGTGGGACTCAAGGTCCCAAACTTCAGATCTATACTCTACTAGTGTGGAATACACGTAAAGTTGCAAACTTTACGTGCATTCAAGGCCTCACATGTCCATAATAACCAAAACTAACCTTCAACAAGGTTTCCATGCATGGGGAGGGAATGAGCTTACTAAAAGGTGCAACTTTATGATAACTGGGACCTATGAAGGTCCAGATCTGGAACCATATCCTTGTGATAGGTCTAGATCTAGGCTTGCTTCCATTTCCTCAAAGTTGGTCACAACTCTCAAATAGAATTTATGCTTAAGGTAACAGATTCATACCTCAAATCAATCTCCAAGACGAACTAGATCTAGTGTTTTCCCCTTGATACTTCTTCTTCAAGCTTGGAATTCTCCCCAAAATCTCAAGGATAAGCTCCCAATTGATCTTACTTCACTCACAAGAGGGTGTGCGGCCGTAAACGTTCTTCTATGATGCGAAGGGAGGCTACTGGGGCGGATAATGATGTTTATATAGGGGGCAAACCCCAAAATTAGGGTTTTCTTTAAACAGCTCGGACTCGCCGAGTCGACCCTTCCGACTCGCCGAGTCACCTCCGTCCCGCGTTCCAGATACCCGACTCTACTCGACGAGTTGGTCCTCCAACTCGCCGAGTCCATGCATGAACCTCTCCAAATTGTCAACTTTCCAGTCAATACCTGAATCGGGTGTTACACGGTGGGTGAGATTGGACACCCATTAAACTGCCATTTTATAGGCAGTAACCTTATACCCCCATTACAGACCGGCTTCGTGAATGAGGCCTACTAACGGTAAGACTGACTTACTCTTATATATATATATATATATATATATATATATATATATATATATATATATATATAAATATTAAACCTTTAATATTATGATAGTATAAGGGTTGAATTTTAACTTTTAAAATTCTAAGGGTTTAACTTGGAATTAAAGTATTCATGGGGGGAAACTTTACAAATTCCAAAACTTGTGGGCAAGTTTTGAACAATTCAAAAAACTTTTCAATTTCATAACATATGAGTTTAATATAGGTTTTAAAAACTTTAATAAAGAGACTCTTGAACATCCATAACTTGAGGACAAGTTATGGAGTTCATAAAACTATTGATGAGAAAATGACTCTTCAAGTTGTGTAACCTATGGCTTTAATGAAGATTTAACACAAAAACTTTTGGTTTTCCATAACTTGAGGACAAGTTATGGAATCCATTAAAAAAACACCAAGATTATTAATTCAACTAACAAGCATGTCAAGAAAAACTATGATCTAGATTAAACTCATATGAACAAGACAATTCAAATCAAACAATTTTCATGTAATTAGCCTAACCATTAAACTAATACAAAACATGAATCTATTGACAACTATCTTTTGAATTGGATTAGAATGATCATTACCACATCAAAAACAGGTTTATAAGTTCAAAAACAGTTTAGGGTAATGATCCTAGTCCAATTCCAGCCTTAAAAGTCGAAAATCTGCACTCTGGGCCTCCTATTCGTCGAGTATATGAACCTACTCGTCGAGTAGGATGAATTTGTTCAAGGACTCGGCGAGTCCATCAGTGGACTCGGCGAGTCCACAGTCCAGACAACCAGAAAATCGATTTTTTCAGCAATTTGCATCAAGTATAATTGAAAACAAGCCTTGGCTCTGATACCACTCATGGGTTTTAGTATACTACAACATCCTATGGTGCACATACAACCCTAAATACCTTGGATCTATGTTTTCACTAATTATACATGCAAATGGTTTCCAAGGCATTAAACCTATAACTAGCATGCATTTGACATAAACCATATAAGATACTAGTCAGGGTAACATACCTTTTATGTAGCTTGAAGTCTTGATGTATTTGGCCTTAAGAGCTTAGCCCCAATAGTGTGGAAGCCTCAAATGAAGTCACAACACATCATGAACAAAGGATGAAACTTGAGAGAGAATTCATACACACCAAAACTATCCATATCCTCCAAGAATACATTAGTGGTGATTTTGGCTATGAAATAACATATTTATATGTAGGATTCCAAGGGTCATGGATATAACCCAAATCCATACCCATGGGTGTTATGATCCATGGTTCATGTGACCCAACTCTTTATGTATCCATACATAAACTTGGTCCAACATGGATCATAACCCAACACATATAAATATAACTAATTACCATAATTAGTCCCCATAGATTTAATTAGTCTCTTTTGATCATAAAATTAATTCCAAATTAATTCTTGATCAATACTAATTAAAACATATGATTTCATATTATTATATTATAACTTATAATATATTAACAAATCATATATATAACCTTCTATCAAGAGTCTATCCTAACAAATTGTCTTGATGATACGCAACCCAAATGGACCATGCTATTCTCGGGTCAAGTACATACCAATAATAGTTATGGGCTTAGACATCTAATCCAACAGACCCGTTGCGGTCGGGTGTGGGTTCCTGTGTCTGGTGGGGTCACACAGATTGTGTTGGAGGAGGCTCATAAGTCTCGTTTTTCTATCCATCCGGGGCCCACCAAGATGTATCAGGATTTAAGGTTGGGTTATTGGTGGTCGTGCATGAAGAGACAGATCTCTTAGTATGTTGAGAGGTGCTTGACCTGCAGGATGGTCAAGGCCGACCATCAGAGGCCGCATGGAAAGCTGCAGCCTCTAGAGGTTCCCATGTGGAAATGGGAGCAAATTTCGATGGATTTTATCACGAAGTTGCCGAGGACGGGAAAGGGTTTTGATGCTATTTGGGTCATCATGGATCGATCGACCAAGAATGCCCATTTTCTGGCAATACGTGAGAGCTCGTCGACCGAGAAGTTGGCCGATGTGTATATTCGTGAGATCGTTGCTCGCCATAGGGTTCCAGTCTCTATTGTTTCAGACCGTGATGTGTGGTTCACCTCCCGTTTCTGGAAGAAGTTCCTTGAGGAACTGGGCACGAGGCTGCATTTCAGCACAACTTATCATCCGCAGACCAACGACCAAAGCGAGCAGACCATTCAGACTCTCGAGGATATGTTGTGAGCCTGCGTCGTTCATTTTGGTGGGAGTTGGGACTCCTACCTACCTCTTGCAGAGCTCTCCTACAACAACAGTTTCCCACTCCAGTGTTGGTGCTCTGTCTTTTGAGCTTTTATATGGGCGGAGGTGTCGTACCCCAGTCTGTTGGAGCGAGGTTGGCCACAAGGTCATGGGTCAGACCGAGGTGGTTCTGCAGACTACAAAGATGATTTCAACAGATCAGGCAGCGATTGCAGACTGCTCAGAGTCGGCAGAAGAGTTATTCCGACCGACACCGATCAGAGTTGGAGTTTCAGGTTGGTGACATGGTGTTGCTGAAGGTCTCACCCTGGAAGGGTGTGATTCGCTTCAGGAAGAGGGAGGAAGTTGGGCCCTCGATATATCAGACCATTCCGGATTATTGCCAGGGTTGGCAAGGTTGCATATAGATTGGATCTTCCGGAGGAGCTCAGTCAGATTCAAAGCACTTTCCATGTTTCACAGTTGCGAAAGTGCGTTCTGGATGAGGATGCAATGGTATCATTGGATGACATTTAGGTTGATGAGCGCCTGAACTATGTTGAGATTTTGGTGGTTGTTCTGGAAAGGAAGGTAAAGGTTCTGCGTAACAAGGAAGTACCTTTAGTAAAGGTATAGTGGCAGCATCGGAGGGGATCCGAGTGGACCTGGGAGCCAGAGGCTGAGATGCAGGAGCATTATCAGAATTTGTTCACCGCATCAGGCTTCGAGGGTGAAACCTAGTTCAAGTGGGGGAGAGTTGTAACATCCTGATTCCCAGGTATGATAATTTTTATTAATAAGGCAAATTTTCCTTGGAACTCGTTGAGTTGATGGCCTCAACTCGACGTGTTCAAAGTCTTTGGGCCGCACATATTTTTGGATCAACTCGACGAGTTGGAGAGGGAAAACTCGACGAGTTGGTGGCTGATTAAGAAAACCTAATTTTTAGGGTGTTGCACCCTATTTAAAGGCCTTATACCCTTTGGGTGGCCTCCTTACCCGTCTCCCCTATCCAGAAACCTTAGTATCGTGTTTTCTCTTCCATATTTGAGTGTGTGTGAGCTTGAAGAGTGTTTTCTTGGTGTTCTTTTGAAGAGCTTGAAGTTAGTGGTGCATATCTTGAAGGGGGAAGATTTAGATCCATAATCTTCTTGAGTTTAGCTGCTCTTCTGAGGTAAAAAGTCGAAAACTTGCTCATCTATTGCGTAGATCTCTTCCTTGGAAGTTTATCGTCATTTTTGGCTCATTTTGGGATCATTCTTGGGTTTGAACATTTCATGAAGTTATTACTTCAGATCTGGACGTTTGGTGTCATGCATGGACGTAAAGTTAGCAACTTTACGTGGTTTCCCAACTATTGGGTATCAGATTTACATTCTTCAGCGTTAGAATGGATGAAAAAGGACTGAATAAGTTAAGCTAGGAAAACTCGACCAGTTACCCTGGCAACTCGGCGAGTTGGATCGGGTTTTCCCGCTTCCCTGGATACTGTAGGAACTCGACAAGTTGTTACATGCACTCGACGAGTTGGGTCAACATGGACTGTTGACCTTGACTATTGATGTTGAATTTGACCATGGTTGACCACGTTTGACTTTAAGGGTATTTTGGGTATTTCGAGTTTTGATAGAAATGGTCACATGGTGGTTGTAGGCTTTTGAGTCCGGAGCTGAGTTTTGCAGTTGGATTTTTCCGGTTCAACACTGCTTGTGAGGTGAGTTTTCCTCACTGTGCTTATGGGTCGAAGGCACCAATGTCGGCCCCTTTTGGATGGTTATCCTGGTAGATAGGATGTTGCTAGGCTGTTATAATCTGTTAGATCTGTATCCTGGTAGATAGATGATGCTATGCTTATTGATCTGTATGATTTGTGATTACCAGTTAATTGACTATGTAATTATGAGTTATGTATATGTAGATGTGTGTGTGTGATTGGGTTGAGGCGGTCCTGCTTTGTGATGTAGGCCAACAAACCCAAGGCGGTCCGGATAGACTAAAGGCCTGCAAGGCGGTCCAGTCAGCCGAAGGCCCGACGAGCGGTGCGATTAGTCTGTAGGTCGTGCGAGGCGGTCCAGCCATGCCGAAGTCTCGGGAGCAGTCCAAATAGGCTGAAGGCCCTGCGAGGCGGTCCAGTCAGGCTGAAGGCTCATTTATACATGATGTGGTATGTTATGTTATGTGGTGGTATTGGGGAAGACTCACTAAGCTCTGGGCTTACAGTTTTTGGTTATGTTTCAGGTGCCTCAGATGATCGCGGAAAGGCGAAGGCTTGATCATGCACCTCCTCGTATTTTGTGTTATGATTTCTGGTAAAAACTCTGATGTGAAACCTATCTTGAAAACAATATGTAATAAATGATGGTTTTTGGACTTATGTTAAAGTTTTAAAATTTTCAAAATTTTATGGATGTTACAGCCTAGATATTACCTTGGTAGAAACAAGAAAATGCAATAATAAAGGTAGGAGATTAGAGGTTTCAACTATGATTTTGTCACGCCCTATTTTGAATCGTTTCATAATTTGGGGCTGTGACCCGAAGATCATCTACCATAAGGCTTCAGGCTTTAGGGAAAGAGAGGTTTGGACCCATTTGGACATGGGTAATGTAGATTATGTGATCCAAGGGTTTGGGTGTACTTTAGAGCCCAAGGGTATAATGGTAAAAATGATGGTTCAGGCCTTTCATGAATTAAGGATTTTAGTTCGAGGTGTTTTAAGTCAAAATTAATTGGATATGATTGTATAGCTCTCCAAGACCTTTCTGTGGATATAAAGATTGTCGAAATCGGAGTTGGTACGAAAAACTTATGACCATTTGAAAGTTATGAGGATTTTGGGCTAAGCCGAGTACGCTGGGCGTACTAGGATCAAGTTTGATCGTGGAAGGCAACCACGTACGTTGGGCGTACGTGGCATACGTTGGACGTAGGGACACTTGGGATAAACCCTAATTTTTAGGGTTTGGATCCTATTTAAACGCTTTATCTTTCTCTTAGACCTTCTTATCATCAACCTTTTTCCCTCTAAAGTCTCCCCACGAAACCCTAGCTTGTTCTTGTGTGTTTTTTTAGCTTTGGTAGTAATATTTTGGAATTTTGGTACTCTTTGAAGAAGGAAGATCTTGGTGGTGAAGCTTTGGTTGGATTAGAGCTTAAAGATCCAGAGTCTTCATCAACTTTGCTAGTATTTGAAGGTATAAAGCTCTTATCTTGATGACTCCAAGTGTTAGATCTAGTTTAGGGCTTGTTTTGAGCTTAATATGATCCCTTGAGTCATCCTTTTGAGTATGAGCTACTCTTGGAAGCTTAGAATGTTAGATCTTAGCTTTTCTGATGTGGTTAGGGCATAAAAATGTCCTCTTGATGGGTTTTGATGAACCATGCAAGAGTTGGTGTCCATATTATGGACTTAGATGGATAAAAATGGGTATTAGGTCCCATTAATACATGCAAAGGAGTAAAGTTGCCAACTTTACGTATTAAGACTTTATTTAGGAGTAGATATGAGGTTTGGACATTATAGACTTAATAGATTAAGTCATTTGGATTGAGAAATGGGAACTGACCGGTACACTAGGCGTACTCCAAAGTACGTTGCACGTACTGGGCTAAACATGTGTATGCCAGGAGTAAGTCTAAGTACGCAAGGCGTACTTGACAGCTGTTGACTTTCGTTAACTTTTGTGGACATGTTGACTTTTGGTCAACTTTTGAGTGGCTTGGACTTATTGGGGGGCAAAATAGTCTTTTGCCCATTCTTGGAATGGTTGAAGTTGTTGACTCGTTCGAGGGGTATTATCTTAGTTATTAGTTAGGATAATGGTTTTGGTTTAATTAGTGTGTGTGGATCTTTCATAGCATCAAATCGTGAGCATAGTTGGTTATTGACTGGTCGAGGTGAGTCTCCTCGGAGTTTTTGGCGGGTCGAAGGCACCAATGTCATTTGATTATGTTATAGTATGATAGATGTCTTTGTGACTCTTGCATGTATTGTATGTGTTTGTATGTATACCGGGCGAGTCCTGATGAGTGTGTTGGGCGGGGCCCATCGCATGTAACAAACATATCTTTAATGGGCGGGGACTGATGAATACCGGGCAAGACCCGATGCCGGGCAGGGTCCTGATGGATTCTGGGCGGGGCTCGTTGTATATATGATATATATGGTATGTGGTATTTTGGGGAACTCACTAAGCTTTATGCTTACGGTGTATGTTTATGGTTTCAGGCACATTGGTTCGAAAGAGAAGGCCCCGACATGATCGCAGCGCATCCACCCATCGTTCTGCACATATATGATTTTGGGGTTGTACACTGATAACTGTTTTTATATGAAATACTTTTGAATGATTGGAAAAAGGATAATTGATGTTTCTGGTTGAATTAAAAATGAAAATTTTCCCTTATAATTTTAGGATGTTACAAGTTGGTATCAGAGCCTTGGTTTGCATTCATAAGGCAACCGACAGTGAGAGTGGAGGTTCCTACCATGGATAGTAGTAAGTACGTTTGGGATGTCCCTATTTTTTTATGGCTTGGAGTGTTACTACACGAATGTTGGTTGCTTTGTGCTCTGTGGAACTCTTGGTGATGTGAGTTAACTATTAAGTGAATATGTTAAGTCACATGCTGCAAAGGTTGGATAATCTCAGAGTGACGGATTTGACTCTGTTGCGCAACTCTCGTTTGAGTCTAACCATTGTAGGGTTGAGTCTTTTACTCGAAGAGATTATCTAAGTTTTTTTTGCATGTGATTGTATTCATGAATTAGTTAGCTGACATTAGTGGGAGTTATTCAGCAGCTAATGACAGGGTGAGGTCAGGAACCTAGGAGAGCCAAGGAAGTGCTTTAGTGGGTTTGGTTACGCTGTTTAGCAGGTACTTGGAGTACCGATGTGAGAAGGTGACTTGGAAGATTTAGGATGAATCTTGAGGAAAGCATGGATAGGTGTGGAAGGTAGTATTAGGCGCATACTATTGAAAGCACATGATCCATACTCGAATCGTGGGGAGTCATGGAGAATCTTGGAATCTTGTGGATGAGAATTTTTCGGTATGTTCTGATTCGTTCCACAGGGGTGTGCCTTGTGGTGTGATGATTTATGGAGGTACTGAAGATGATGATGAACCAGCTGATTGTTTTTTCTTTTTTGCTTCTTTCTTCAGTTTCCTTGCAGTTCGCTCAATTTCTGGAACAAAAGCTAGAGGTGTACATGAACGAAAAATTTTGGGCATAAAACTATTAGAAAGCACCGTTTCCCCGGCAACGACGCCAATTTGTTACGACCAGTTGTCGCACCCGATTTAAACAAATAGTTTTAGTTACTTTTTGTACATGCAAGTGCTAACTAACTTTTTGTAATGACAGATCTTGGGCTCCATATGTTAGTGGATACAAACAGTTTGAAGTTGTGCAAGGCATCGAAAGGTATGATGTTGACTTGGAGAAGAGAGAATGTGGATGCAGAGGTTGGCAATTGACTGGAATTCCTTGTGTACATGCCATATGTGCCATATCTTATTTGAATCTTGATTCATAGGAATATGTTGCAGAGTGGTTTACTAAATCTGCATTTCTTAGGCCCTATAAGTACACCATACATCCCCTGAATGATAGTACCTTGTGGCCCCACATGCCCAATGTTAACCAGATACTACCTCCTATTAGGAGGAGGTTACCTGGTAGGCCATGTGTGAAAAGAAAAAGAGACCAAGCAGAAAATGAACTCGGTTCGAATACAATACATACTATAAGTAGGGCAGGTGTTCAACACAGATGTACAATTTGTATTGAAACTGGACACAACAAAGCTACATGTCCAATGAGAGGTCCTTCTGAAGCAGGTCCAAGTAAAGCAATAAAGAAGAGTAATGCAAAAAACTGTCCTTCACAAGAAGGTCCAAGCACTCCAGCTCCAAGTGCTCCAACACATGTGAGTCAAGATCCTTTGACTCAAGAGCATGTCAATCAAGAGTCTGTCATTCAAGTGAATGTCCCTGTGAATCAAGAGTCTGTCATTCAAGAGAATGTCCCTGTGAATCAAGAGCAAGTGAATCAAGATCTTGTGAATGAAGTACCTATCAACCAAGATCCTGTGAATCCAATACCTATTAACCAAGTGCTTGTGAATCTTGGTGTTAGAGTGCATAAGAGACTTGGTGTTAGAGCAAGGAAGCCTTCAGAGAGAATCAACAAGATACAAATCAGGAAGCAGGATTTTCGAAAGGATGGCAAAGGAGTGACTGAGGACAACCCAATTACTTTAGAGTGATTAGGGTTACTTGTTTTCTTTTGCTTTGGAAGTATGTAATAGTACACTATGTATGGTGACTTTATTTTGTTAATTGGGACAAATTTTGATGTAATTACTACCTTTGCTTGTAACCTAGCAACTTTTGATGGCCTTTAAGTAATGGAATCGGATATGGTATCCTATGTCAATTGTGTTTTGTCTTTTTCAATCTTTATTGGTATTAATGCATTAGTTTATTAAGAATCTTGTTATAATGGGAATCATATGTCAATTGTCTACTGGGAATCATATTTGTTTCTATCAATGTCCTTGTCTTTTGGTTGTTGAAATTGCAGCCAAATTCAATTATCAATGTCCTTGTCTTTTGGTTGTTGAAATTGCAGCCAAATTCAATGTAAATTACATTCAAATGTGTATCATGTAACATTTCATTCAATATGCAAACATCATTCAATACATTCAATACAAACCATTCAATACATTCCATATAAACCATTCAATACATTCAAACTACCAAAATTCAATACATCATACCAAAATCTATTCAACTATTTTCAGATAATATTACAACTGATTTCAACCCTATAACTATGTGCTTTATTCTTCAGCTCTTGAACTTCTTTCTTCAAACATGCAACATCCTCTTTAACTGCTTCAAGTTCTTGTTCTAAATCCGGATTCCCAGTCACAGGTTCATCAATCCATTCCCAATACTTACACTTCTTACCTGGTTTCTTCGAAATCAAATATAAAGATGGTAAGAAGCTCAAAATCTTTATTTATTAGAAGGAAAATCAAAAGTACAGAGGGAAATCAAGATCGACATACCAGAGAATTGGGGCAAACTTTGAACTTTTTGTTAGGGTTGTCTTTAGTCTTGGATGTGCATATTCGATCTGGGAGTCGACAATCACAAAGCTCCTCTTTCTTTGTGATGGAACCAGATAAACTGGGAGTCGACATCTTCTTCTTCGATTTTGGGTATGGGTTTGAAAGTTTTTTTTTGATTGAATTTAGGGCTAGGCATCGTATTATAATCAATGTAACTCAGAGATGATCTACGTAGGAGTGTTTTCTTTTAATGAGTGTCCACATAGGCAGCCATGTCAGCAAATATGACATCATCCGGTAATAAAGATTTAATTTACACACAACAACAAGTTCAAAGGTAAAATGTGGACAAAAAAAATTCAATGACTAAATGTGTCCAAAACCAATAATATATTACTCTTTTAAGTCATTATCCTTATTTTTCATCCATGCTATTCGTTATTCTCCATATTTTTTTATCCAATTAAAATTTAAATGGAATACACAAATAAGCGCTAACAATTTACATTTAGTTTATTTAAAATTAAACAAAGACATTCTATTTATCTCTTTTTATTGTGGATTTAAGCATCCATAATAAGATAATTTTTTAAAAAGTATTTTTTATAAAAAAGCTTAATGTTCTTATATTTATTAGGAATTTTTTAGAAATTGATACTAATACAGATCTTTCACAAAATGGTCTTATGCTTCATAAAGTTTCAGAAATGGTCCTTGTGGTTCATAAAATAACAGAAATGGTGCCCTTGTTTAAAACATGGGCCCTACATAATAGAAAAGTTATATAAATTGTCAATATATTTTACAAAATTATAAAAGTGTTTCCTACCTAGTAACAAAATAACATAATGGTCCCCATATTTCACAAAGTTATAGAAAATGGTCTCTAGGATATGCCAAATTTATAGAATTGTTCCTCGTGTTTCACAAACCTTATAGAAATAGTCGATGTAAGATAACATTATATAAATTGTGTCAAAAATGTAGGATTATTACACTTGTTGTAACGCCCGAGCCATCCCACTAGTTGATTTTTATATTTGTGTACACATAACACCTATCCTAAACAACTATAACGGCTACATTAACTAAATACCTTTTGTTAAAATATTTATTTGCCAAACAATGACAATATTATGGACCAAAAAATAATTAGGTCAATGATTAAAATAAATGACATTAAGATATAATATTGAACGAAATTCTCTTAGAGTTTGTTTGATAAACTCTGAATTAGTAAACATTCAACGTATTTGATACACCAGTTAAACGAATCAAAATCCTATGAATGGTTAAGAGGCCTTACATTCTCTAAACTATTAAGAGATTGAAATCATTAAGACATTGAAACCATTCACCGCTAAATGGTTCAGTTTATCAAACGACCACTTACTATGAATAGATCTAGACGAACTTTACCATATACACATACATTCATACAAGGTTTTGTTGGATTAGTGTCTAAGTCCATAACTATTTTGGTATGTACTTGACCCGATTGTGAGCGTGGTCCTTTTGGGTTGCCTTCACCATAGCAATTTGTAGGATGAATTAAGGAGAGAAAGGTTTAATTATGATTTATTAATATATTATGAGAATAATATATTAAAGGAGAAATCATATAGTTTAATTAATATTAGTCAAGAATTAATTAAGAATTAGTTTTGTGACTAAAAGAGATTAATTAAATTTAGGGGACTGGAGTTGTAATTATAAGATAATTACAATTGGGCTATGGATCACCTAATAATATATAGGTTGGACGAATTCTATGGGAAGCCCATAAGGAATTCGTCCAAGGGATATGTTAAAGGAGTCCATGGGCTGCTTAGGGCTTAAGCAGTCAGATTAGGGTTTCCTAGCTGTAAACCCTAATAGCCTACATGTATATAAAGGACCCCTATACCCCAAAAACGTGGCTAAGTGTTCATTTAGGGTTTCCAGCCGTTTTTGGTGCCTCCCCTCTCTTCTCTCCTTCATCCAATTGTTTAGTGGTGTTTGTGACTCCATTAGAGGTGCAACACTTGAGGCACTAAGCTTTCTGAAGCCAATCAAATCAAGGAATTGATTGTTATTTCTATATAACAATCAAAGGTAATTACTAAACCCTTATTTCAGTTATAGTTTATTAGATCTAGGGTTTATGGCTTTGGATTATCAATTGCATGTTCATTAGACAAACTAGATCCAAAGCTATTAGGGTTTGCATGTACACCATAGGATTGATGTATTGCTCAAAACCCATCAGTGGCTATTAGGGTTTGCATGTACACCATAGGGCTGTTTGTTAGTGAATTTGATGCTTATTTGATCGAATTTTGGCTGAAAATCGATTTTTTTTAAGGTTTGCGACTTGACTCGCCGAGTCAACTGGGTGACTCGCCGAGTCCATAGTGAACTCGACGAGTCCAAGCCTGACTCGACGAGTCAGAGGTTCAGATGGAGGATTTTTCGGGTTTCTTGCCTATTTTTGCTGTGGGATAATTACCAAAACGTTTTTTATTGATAGAAATCGGATTTTTATGATATTGGGTGATTATCTTTGCCAAAATAAAAGATAATTTCATATTAATTGAATAATTACTTCCTTATATGATTAAATTTAATTATTTGAAATATTTGGTGTATTATCTTGCAAGAAATTAGACTAGGTCAAAACTATATAATTCCCTTATTTGTATTGTTGATCTAGAATGTTCTTGACAAAGTTTGAATAGTTTCAAATTACTCCCTTTAAGTTTTATAGTTTAAGTTTGAACTTAAAAGTTTTGTTTTTGAAATTTAAATAGTTAAACCCTAATGTTTTGAAATGTTTCAAAACTTGCCCTCAAGTTTTGGAATTTAAAAGTTGATTAAAAGTTTAATTTTGAAATGTTAAATTCTAAAAACCCTCGTATTTTGAAAAAGTTCAAATCACACCCTTATGGTTTTATTTATTAATTAAGGTGTATAATTAAAGGAGATTTTATAAACCCATAAAGTTTTGGTTTACATTTAATTAAAATTAAAAGTATAATTTATTAAATTAGACCACCTAGTATTTTAAAAGTGTAAAATACACCTTATACTATATATAACATTAAAAGTCTAATATTATATATATGTATGAGTAAACAGTCAGTCTTACCGTTAGTAGGCCTCATTCACGAAGCTGGTCTATAAGGGGTGTTTAAGGAAATTGCCTATAAAATGGCGATTGAATGGGTATCCACTCTTTCCCACCGCACTCTTGACTAGTGGAGGGTCGTTAGCCGAACGGGTAGGATAGGACGAAACCTTCCATTATAAGTATAATGAAGTACAAAGTAACTACATGCTTTACAAATTCCCAAATTCTAGTTACTTTAGGCAAAATGTGAAATTGTATGCTAATCCACAGAATTACACTTCGTACCCTTGTCAAACATTAGTGGAGTGTGTGTGGTTAACCGACACACTAATTTGGGGTTGACATTGGTAGTGAAGGGTGGCTCGATGTTTATCATAAATCAATGGAGTGTGTGTGGTTAACCGACACATTGATTAGGTGATAGTATCATTGAGTGCATCAAGTAGATTCGTATGGTTATTCACACCTTATTTGTGATCCTCAGCATCCCAGTCACAAATAGAAGGGCATAATCGAGATTAAACATGCCATTGAAAAGTTCAATGAATCTCAAAAGATCTAGGAGTTTCAATTCATTTAAAACTTAAACTTCATTTTTTTTTCATGGTGGGAATTGGTAAATCGTCATTTACCTAACTTCAAATATTCTGCAACTAGATTACGACATCCCTCTTCTAGGTTGTAGAGTATTGTGTTGGATCCTAGCCTTGATGTTTCTTTTGGGTGTTACATCAAGGATTCTTATCAACTAACTTGAATTTTCTCCCGTTTTGTAGATGTCTAAATCTTACAATGGTCTTCCCACGTCCCTTGGAACAAGCTTTCCAAATGAAGATGACGTTCCACGATACGATCAAGGAAATGAGAGTCATGCTTCACTTCCTCCACCTCCTCCAATTATTCTCCCTAACCCACAAGTTCAAAGGCTTGAAAATTTCAAGCTCACTCAAGCCCTATTGGCAAGTAAACACGAAGATGGGAAACCCGTGTGTGCACACGTCTTGGAGATAAAGTCACACATTGATAGGTTAAGGATGATGGGTGTCGATATCTCAGAGATGTTGGCTGTTGACTGGGTTCTTTAGT
This sequence comes from Lactuca virosa, assembly GCF_052849685.1. Lineage (NCBI taxonomy): Eukaryota > Viridiplantae > Streptophyta > Magnoliopsida > Asterales > Asteraceae > Lactuca > Lactuca virosa. The sequence continues at coordinate 99,213,030 of NC_136428.1, read as the reverse complement.
CGCTTCCTGAATCATATAGTGAGTTCGTTAGAGAGTACTATATGATGGACCACGACGTGACCCTCATTGATCTCACCTATTTGCTTATAGCTGCTGAATCAGCAATGATTTGGCGTGCTGGTCAAGCAAATTTGTCTGGTGAATCAAACTCCCAAACTTCAATGGACACTGGCAACATTGGAAGTCCAGAAAAAACTAAGTCTGTGATTGTCCGATGTGCTGTGCCAAAGGAGTCCATTTGCTTTATTGCCAAGAGAAGGGGCATTGGAGACGAAGCTGCCCAAACTACCTGAGAGATCTAAGAGATGGGAGAGTCAAGACGTATGGCTCTACTTCAGGTAAAATCCAATAACTAACTCTATAAGTTCATATTCTTTGATTTTCAATACATGATTTGATAAGATTACATTTTGATGTTTTGTAGGATCGAAGAAAAGAGAGGAAACTTAAGGGAAGAAGTAAGCTGAATCTGATCGTGAAGAAATGGATTTCGATCGCATTGCTTGAAGATCGGATTTTTGAGCTACTACTTTAGAGTTAGAATAGATTGCTTAGAAATTGAAATAGCATAGTTTTCATTTGAATTGCATTGTAAGGACAAATTTTTCCGCAATAAAATGAATTTTGATTTCGTCTTATTTATTTATCCTTGCAATGGCATATGTGAAAATGGATGTTTATGTATTTCTAATTTTAGCAATGTTGAATTGGGTGTGATTATTGATTATGTTATTTGTGAAATGTCGAGAATTTACCAAATAGGGAGAGTTTCTCATCGCCCAAGTTTCAATTGGACAGAAACTTGGAATCATACAACTTGGTTGCGTGATGAATGAGAAACTTCATATTTTGGAAATTAGACTAATTCCTTGACAAAGAGTCAAGTGAAGGGCTAGGGATCATGTACACTTGGTTGTGCGCTGATCAAGTCCACCACAAGAGTGATAAAGATATTCGTCATGATTTACTAAAGTTTAGTAAATATGATTATACTTATAAGACTAAGTGTAATTCTGAGTTGATTGAAAAGGTTTCAATAAATGGCAGAACGAATAAGAAGAATCAAGAAGGCAGAAAGATAAAATTTTCTCTATTCTAAGAAGAAGGGAGAGTACCTTTTATTGTGTTTTATGATAAAGTATTAATGATTAAGAACCATATCTCAATTGATCCTCTAAGTGAGTCTTAGTACATTTGTATGTCTAAGAAGAGGAATCGGGAATTGAGGAAATGGTTAAATCAAGAAGTCAATCATACTTCGTTCCAATATCGAATCTTAGAGTCATACTCCAAGATTGCGAATTGAGTGACACGTCTTTAGTAGGTTTATAACACTCAACAAATGTGGAATTGGAAAAAGTCTTCTTATTCCTGCACATTTGAGATTGGTAAGTTGTGATGTCTTGGATAAGACAAAGACCAAATAGAACCAATTATGTGAAGTGATAGTCTTGATAAAAACTACACTAACTCTTGAATATTTGTTTTGTCAAGGAATGTTTCTTGACAAGAGAATCTTATATGTCAAGGAGTCAGTGAGTGTCTTAATGGTCTTGAAAGGTTTCAAGAACAAATCAAGAGTTAAACCTAGTTGATCATCACTAGCACACGACTTGAGGTTTAAAGCCTATCGTGGATGACATACTCTTTTTCTGTGCCATTCCAATTGAGTTAATTATGCATGTTCTATGAGTTCTCATTTGAATGCATAAAGACAAAGCACCTTGATCAATGGAAAGTACATTGATATGAAAGGGTGAGTTGCTTGGAAGACATGGTGGGCACTCGTGTTACCATGAGGCAAGAAATCAAGATTGAACAAGTTCAGTCCATATGGTTTTGGATTTGTCGCAAACCTTCGTTTTGACAAATTCACATGGATAGGAACACATACACTTTAAAATCTAAGTGTCATGAGGTTTCCCTCCTTCATGAAAATGATTGTAAGGAAATGCTTTCACTAAGAGAGATTTTAAGAAGATTGCAATTGTGAAAATTGTATTCTCAAATTCGATTATGATTACGGCATCCCTCTTCATAGTTCGAATTGTGAGATTTGGCAATTAGTCTGAACATTTGGGACTTAGTAACATAAGTTCTGAATTTCTTTAGACACACATGTGAGCTATCTAAGGCAAAGGTGTATGAGCTTACAAAGCTTAGATAAAGGCTTATCAAAGCATTAGGTATTAGAAATATGAACTTAAGGAATTCAATAAGCATTGTTTTCTGGAAGTTCAATTGTTTTCTGAATACATGTCAAAGCTAGTGGGAGCATAAGTGTTATGCTGGTAAGAAAATAATCATCATGTTAGTGGGAGCATGATTATTATGGTAAGTATTGCAAGTTAGCAATATTAATTATAGAAAACAAAGATTCACTTTGCAAAGTTGCAAGGGTTGAAAAGTTGTTTTGCTATAATTAAGGGAGAGAATATTATACTTCGTTTCAAAATTCTAAAGCTTAGATCGAGAAATGTTAATAAATTTAGTCAAAGATACATAGTGCATTCTCAAAATTCGATTATGATTACGGCATCCCTCTTCATAGTTCGAATTATGGGAACAGGGCACATAAAATATTATGGCAGAAGGTTGATAAAGTATCACGTCTTTATGTGAGACATTATGCATCGTGTCCAATACGCTTCGGGTATAGGATCGATTGCATATGCTATAATATTTGACCATTCTAAAATTTTCCAAATGCCTAGGGCATTAAGAGGGAAAAAGGACTAGAAATGGTTTTGACTAAAATAATTAAACAACTATCAAAGGACGATCTGAGGTTCACTGAGGATTTGTCGCTTGTGAGTAGTTGGAAGTATAGTACTGGATGGACTATATTGACATTATTATGAATAGATAAGATTCTATTAAGAATGAGTTGTCATACGGCAAATATGGAAATGTTTCCATTAATGGGAGTTGGATATTAAGAAATATGTCTAGATTAGAAACTTTTATGCGAGAAGGATGTTCAAAGGAATGTACTTTGAATGTGAGACTTCACGTCTATGGAATTGTCTTGTAACAATTTCCGATAGAATAATTTGTAATTTCATTAGCCGGGTCTTGGTGACTTTTGTGCTATGACATTACGAAAGAATCATTGCATAAAATATTAGAATCTGACATATTCTAAAAGTGGCAAGAATTTGGTATTCTTATACTAATAATAAGGATTGGGGATTGTGAAATGAGTTTCATTGGAAAAGTTTTTCAATTGATCTATTTCACAAAGTATGGACCATAGGAAACCAAAGTGTGCATGCTTGGAGCATGGGACAATTGTGGTTATAATTCGAGTAATAAGTTGATTTTCTGAAACAGTAAGCAATGAATAACGAGTAATCAATATGGTGTTTAAATAAAAGTGTTTTTATTTACGCTCAAAAGTTTTGGGCCCATAAAGGATTAATATTATTATTGTGTTTCACTTTGCATGTTTTGACTTCCAGAATAACTGGGTTATTCGAACCTCCACAGTCGGTCATACGTTGGAAGTAGGTATGAAGGAAGACTGTCATGAATCTGTCTGTAGATTGTCTAAAGTGTTTAGACATAACACAAGTTTGCTGCAGAGTTCATGAGTGCTTTGATAAGATTAAAGTATTGGATTAAACCCACGCTCACTTGAATCACTTCATGGATTTATCACGGGTGATTAGTGAGACGATAATATTGTATATTCTTGAAACCGAGACGTGTGAGTTGTTATTTGCTGGTCGGTTGCACATTGATGATAAGTAAACGCACCAGTAACTTGGTGTTATAAAACTTATTGTTGTGTGTAATTCGATTAGTAGGTGCAAGCAAGAATTTGAGTCAAAGTTTATCCATTCCTTTTACCCAAAGTGGGATAAAAGCGATATCTGTGGGCCTCTCGATGATTTAGTGATGACACCCTAAGCGCTTGGCCAAGCCGGGACTAAGTTGATGTGTTCAATTGTAGTCTGTTGTCAGTCGTCATAAATCAGAAGTCGGGAAACAGTATAGAGAGAATAATTAAAATTCATGTCTTGTGTCTATACGATATCTTGAGAATGGAGGAATATATGATCCCTTATCTAAAGGACACGCGTATCTGATAAGATCAGAGTTGACAGCGGCTTTTGAAAGCTACGATTGCTGATCAGGTTCTGAAGTTATGCAAAATAGTTATTAGACTTATCCAAGTGGGAGACTGTTGGATTAGTGTCTAAGTCCATAACTATTTTGGTATGTACTTGACCCGATTGTGAGCTTGGTCCTTTTGGGTTGCCTTCACCATAGCAATTTGTAGGATGAATTAAGGAGAGAAAGGTTTAATTATGATTTATTAATATATTATGAGAATAATATATTAAAGGAGAAATCATATAGTTTAATTAATATTAGTCAATAATTAATTAAGAATTAGTTTTGTGACTAAAAGAGATTAATTAAACTTAGGGGACTGGAGTTGTAATTATAAGATAATTACAATTGGGCTATGGATCACCTAATAATATATAGGTTGGACGAATTCTATGGGAAGCCCATAAGGAATTCGTCCAAGGGATATGTTAAAGGCGTCCATGGGCTGCTTAGGGCTTAAGCAGTCAGATTAGGGTTTCCTAGCTGTAAACCCTAATAGCCTACATGTATATAAAGGACCCCTATACCCCAAAAACGTGGCTAAGTGTTCCTTTAGGGTTTCCAGCCATTTTTGGTGCCTCCCCTCTCTTCTCTCCTTCATCCAATTGTTTAGTGGTGTTTGTGACTCCATTAGAGGTGCAACACTTGAGGCACTAAGCTTTCTGAAGCCAATCAAATCAAGGAATTGATTGTTATTGCTATATAACAATCAAAGGTAATTACTAAACCCTTATTTCAGTTATAGTTTATTAGATCTAGGGTTTATGGCTTTGGATTATCAATTGCATGTTCATTAGAAAAACTAGATCCAAAGCTATTAGGGTTTGCATGTACACCATAGGATTGATGTATTGCTCAAAACCCATCAGGTTTGAGGGTCGAAAAATTTATTGAAAAAAAAAACATGGTTTAAGTCCCAAAAAATGAAAAAAAAATGGTTCTAGACCGTGAGTAATTCGTGTATCATACCCTAATAAGTTTCTCTTTGTTCTTATTTTGTGGAGTAAATTACATGGATGATCCTTTAGCTTTCCAGTTTTTCTCTGATATGGTCCCTACGAAACTTTTTTCCCTGAGATGTTCCATATGGAGCAAACCTTGCACACAGAAGGCCCTTATAACTAACTCTGTTAACAGATTCTGTTAAGTAATTGTAAATGATGAAAATATCCTTTTTTCTTTGTACACAAATGGTCCTTTTCTTTTTTTTTTCTCTCTCTCTCTCTCTCTCTCACACACACACACACTCTCTTTCTCTGGTCTTCATCATCCTTAGCTCAGGCACCAATGGTATATCCACTAGAGATCCAGCAACACAAACGATGGGGAAATGCTCCCCGTTTATTGTCTGATCGGAGAAGCAGAAAAAGAAACACAAATGGAAAGCATCGATCGGGAAGCTCTGGTGGTCAAGCAGATTGCGAGGAGGAACAGCCGACCTCCAACGACCCTTTGTGGTGCTTTTCTCGTCGTTGGCGACCACCAATCGAGGGGAAAAGGAAGCAGCTGGATCGAAGGGTCAAGGAGCCGCCGAGAAAATGAAAGGAATGGTCACCGGTGGTTCTGTTGATTAGAGTATGAAAAGGGAAATGTGGCAGTTGGTGGTTTTCGCATCGACGACGGTGCTAGCGAGGGGCTCCTCCGACAGCTCCCTCATTGGTTCTTCTTTCTTTGTCCGGCAATAGAACGCAATGAGAAGGGGAGGCAAGGATCGAGCAGAACAGAAGCATAGGATGTTTGGGGTGATGCTACTCGGCTGGAGAAGGAGATGGAAGGGCCAGATCGGAGGCAACAACCTCCTTTCTTCTGGTTCGTTTTTCCGGTGACCAATCCTTTCGGCAGGGCTGTGAAGATCGAGGGGGACAACAACAGCCGTAGGGGGTGTTTGTGGAGCTAGATTGCGATAGAAAGAGGAAGGAAGGGGCAGTTCCGGTGGCTGACAGCCTCTTCCTTGGCCGGTGGTGAATAAAAACAGGAAGGGGAGAGAAGTGAAGGTAGAGAGGAGTGATATAAAGAGAGAGAGAGAGAGAGAGAGAGAGAGAAGGGCCCTAATTTTTTATTTCAAGTTAATAACATATTAAAATAAAATATAAAAAAATAAAAACAAAGGGCATTTTCGTCTTTTCACATATACTTAACAATATATTTTAATAAAGTTAGTCATAAAGACCTTTTGTGTGCAAGGTTTGCTCCGTAGGGACCATATCAGGGAAAAAGGTTCCATAGGGACCATATCAGAGAAAATCTGGAAAGCTGAAGGACCATCCATGTAATTTACTCTATTTTGTGTGAAAGTCGTGGGTAATGCCGTAATATGTTACCCACAAATACAATGGCTCGTTTTATAAGAAACTAGGCGAATGCATGCGCGTTGCACAGAAACGCCTATATAATTGAAATCTTACAAATATATGTTTTTTTCTTAAATATAACAATAAACGTTGTTAAATTTGATATAATAATTTGTATACTAAATTGATATAATATATTGATTATTTTGAATTATATGATAATATATACATCTATTATTAGGATTGTCAATTCTGGACACGACCCGCGACACGACACGAAATAAATGGGTTTGAGTTGAGTTATTCAACCCGCCAACCCGTTAACCCGCCAACACGCCAACCCGTTTATTAAACGGGTCATATATGGGTTTCTCAAAAAATAAACGGGTTGACCCGCCAACCCATTTATATTTTTAATAAAAAAAATTATTTTTTTAAATGTATTTATGTATCAAGTATTAATATTTAATAAGTATTATATAATAAATTACTTTAACACTTGAATTATCTATGTTTGTATTAATGTTTAGTTTGAACATGTTTCTATGAATGTTTTAAATCTTCATTTGGATGTTTAAGACTTAAGTGTCTAAAATTCGGATATGTTTGCATCAACCATCAAGAATTTATTCATATTTAATTGTCAATTTTATTTATGGAATCTGACCCACGAACCCGCTAACCTGTGAACCCATATAAATAAATGGGTTGGCGGGTCATATATGGGTTTATGTTCCAAACCCGCCAACCCGTGACCTGTATATTTAAATGGGCCGTGTTTGGGTTGACATATTTTGACCCGCCAACCCGCCAATCCGCGACACGCCAACCCGAACACGACACGATTGCCAGACCTATCTATTATAACTGTATAATCTCAACCGTTTGAATGACGTCTACTCGCGAGTTACTAATGAATAAAATTAAATATAATATATGATTTAATATTATTTATTGTTGTTGTTATTGTTAATTAATTTTTTAAAATTTATTTGCTTAACGTTTTAATTTCTATCATTATAATTATTTAAAACATCAAACATTGTTTTTCGATTTTAAAGGTAACAATATAATCATTTATATAGAGTTATTTTTAACTATTATTATTGTAAGTTATTTGAAGCTACTTATTTGAAAACTTTTAACGATTATACAAATATCTTTAGGAAATATTGTAGTTACAATTCAGTTTTTGCATTTAGCATTACAATTTATCACTTTTAACTATTCACAAAATATTCATTGAGTTTTTTAAGTGGAACTAAAATTTATATTTAAGTTGACACGGTAATGTTATATTTAAATTAACAATTTAATTTTGTCCAAACTGTTCAAAAGTTGTAGCTTTAAATTGATAATGATTTACATACAACAACATATTAAATATAACAAATTAAGTATAATCTGTTAAAAATTAAAGACATAACTTTATAAGTAGAAGTAAATATGTTATTTAAATATTGAAATTTAGTTTATTTATGATTATACTTTAGGTTTGATATTTATTTAACCTTATTAACCAACTTATAATCATTATTAGAAAGACACTACAATTTATCACTTTTAACTATTTACAAAAAAATATATGGGTTGTTTAACTTAAACTAAAATTTATATTTAAGTTGATCCTGTAATGTTATATTTAAATTTATAATTTAAGTATTTTATACAAATTGTTCAAAAGTTGTAGCTTTAAAATGATAATGATTTACACCCAACAATATATTAAAACTAATAAATTAAGTATAATATGTTAAAAGTTAAAAAACATAACTTTATAAGTAGAAAAATATTCTTTTAATATTGAAATTTAATTTATATATAATTACACTTTAGATTTGATATCTATTTAATCTTATTAACCAACTTATAACCATTATTAGAAAGAAATTGAAAAGTCATGAAAGTTTCAAATGAATGTGGTGAAAAGAAAAATACATGAGAGTTTCAAATAAATATGGTGAAAGAAAAAATGTTTCATTTATAATATAATATGATGATATGATGATTACCATTTTTCTAAATTTTATCCACAAATTACCCACTGATTTTGAAATACGTGGGTAATGGCCATTTTTTTCCCATAAAATTTTCTCAAAAAATATTTCGTGTGTAATCCATCACAATTGCTTTATAAATTAAGGTTTTTTAAATTTTGGGAAATCCATGGCATATATGTGGGTAATTAGCTATATATTTAATCCGTGGGTAATTTTTGTGAGTGATATCATATTGTATAGTAGTGATTGCTATGTCAACTATATACAAGAACTATTGTCGAATCCTGGAAGCCTAATCATTTAGAGATTGAGATATATAGGATGTGTTCGACACGAAGCGTTTGAGAGCTTCTAGCTTCCAGCGTTCGACAAAACGCTCCGTTTTGAACAGAAAGCTTCGTTCGGCACTACAAGCTTCTAGCGTTTAGTTTAAACAAAACACTCCAAATCCAAATGCTACTTCATGTAGCGTTTAACAAAACGCTACAAGCTACCCGCTACAAGCTACCTGCTACAAACTAATTTTGCCGAACACGCCCATAATCTCATGAATGATTTGTTAAGCACTATAGTCTCTATCATGAGGACAAATTTGACCATAGAATTGTAGAGTATCGGTTACATAGGAGCATATACTCTATCCTTAGGATGCTAATAAAAAAGAAACTAGACGGTTGAAAAAAAAGCATGCTAAGTATGTATTGTCAAAGATGACCAACGACGATCTATTTCTATGTCAAAATAATGTTTGGATATAAGAAGAAACAATGTGAAGTGCCATTTATTATAAGATTATGAATACTATATAAACTTCTAGATATATAAACTTCTAGAGGGAGTTACTTGATACCATATCTAACTATATACAAAAACTATAATAAAGAGGAAACAATGTCAAGTATATTTCTTATAGATTATGAATACTATATAAATTACTAGTTACTTCGAGACCATATCAACTAAATACGAGAACAATAATAAAGAAGAAACACTGTGAAGTGTATTTCTTATAGATTATGAATACTATATAAACTTCTTGTTACTTTGATACCATATCCACATTAGTTTCCATTCATGCGAAAGCATGTTCTAATTTTTAATGGGGTCCATTATGTCATTTACACATAACCCAGGGGTTGCGATATAATTTTTTCTTGCAACAGTAATTTCTGAGAACTGTTGTGTAACGTGTGCTGTCTGTATTACCCAGTTCATTCTACTTTTAGATCATCTTCAGACTTCCGCCCCCTTTCACCTCGGTCCGTTCTCCACCACCAGTTCTTCTGCCATCACCACCACCACCACCGCCAGTGCGTACGCCATCACCATCACCATCACCTTCTATGATCTGTAATTTCACAAACCTTTGAGATGTCGTGAATTGCTGATCTCCAATGCAATCCCTCATTTCACGGAAATGTGTTCCATTTAGATTGTCTGATCGATTGAACATTTTATAAAATTGAAATATATGATATGGCTGCAAGTGCACCTTCGTCGTACGAAGAAACCGTCAATAATAACTCGAGGAGTAGTAGTGAACGATGTTGCGATGAGAGCTACAGTCTTAGCGCTGACGTCAGCGAATCTGAAAGTTCTAGCAGTTTCTCTGGTCGCGGCTACAACTGCGGAGCTACTTCCAGTTCCTTGACATCCTCTCCACTCGGTGCTGCTTTCCGTACTGTTTCCGTCACCGATTCCATCTTCCCGCCAACGCCGTTCGCCTTCCCGCTGTCTAGCGGAAAGGATGACGTGATAGGTTGGGAAAAGAAGCAGCATAGGAAACAACATGATACCGATTTATCTGGTCAGTCTCCATTTCTTTCTGTAGGTTCATTATTATTTTGATTGCTGATTGTGATGTGATTTTTTGATATAAATTGCAAATACACTGTCACTCTATGTTTATAGGGGACAAACAAATTGATCACACATTTATACGGACATTACTGTTTGCGTTTCTCTCTCGGCATCTATATTTTCATATCGATTGAGCCATTAGTTTGACCAGTGATTTGGGGTTTTTTACTTTTTATACAACTCGAGATGAATTCGTATATCTATCCGTTGTTATACTCGGAGACAAATTTCTGTATTTGGCCTACTGCTACTTGTTTATTAGATCCAAGAACATCCCCCCTAATTGATGTCAGTGAGTTTATCTTAATCTCATCTGCAACTTTTCATGGTTTACAGAGATCGACATGATGAAGGAACGTTTTGCTAAGCTTCTTCTCGGAGAAGACATGTCTGGAGGTGGCAAAGGAGTTTGCACTGCCCTAGCAATCTCAAATGCCATAACAAATCTATCTGGTCAGTGGATTTTCTCTTCTTCTCTGCTAAACCACCTAATCTATTACCCTTTTCTTATTGGAATCTGTAAATGATTGAAAAACAATAGCATCCGTGTTTGGAGAATTATGGAGGCTGGAGCCATTGGCGCCACAGAAGAAGGTAATGTGGCAAAGGGAAATGGAATGGCTTTTATCAGTAAGTGATGCCATTGTAGATCTTGTCCCTTCAATCCAACACTTCCCTGGTGGAGGAACATATGAAGTTATGGTCCCACATCCACGATCCGATATGCATATGAATCTCCCTGCATTGAAAAAGCTGGATGCTATGTTAATTTGTATGCTTGATGGGTTTCGCGATAGGGAGTTCTGTTATGTTGATCGTGGGATAGTCTTAGCTGAAGCTGAGACTTGTGATACTCATGCATATCCATCAAGTGTTTCAGCAGCAAGACCTTCAGTTAGGCAGGAAGAAAAATGGTGGTTACCTTATCCCAAAGTTCCTTCAAAAGGGTTATCAGAGGATGCCAGAAAGAAGCTGCACCAATGCAGGGATTGTGCAAACCAGATACTTAAAGCAGCCTTGGCCATAAATAGCAATGTACTTTCTGAAATGGAAATCCCAAGTGCTTACTTGGAAACATTACCTAAGGTATAGTTTTCTAATTATTATTATTATTATTATTTTTTTTTGTAAAGATTAAAAAATTGTTGTGGTGCAGAATGGAAAAGAGTGTTTGGGTGAAATCATCTATCGATACATAAGTGCAGACAAATTCTCCCCTGAATGTCTTCTTGATTGCCTTGATTTGTCATCAGAGCACCATACTCTTGAAGTAGCCAATCGTATTGAAGCAGCCATTCATGCATGGAGACTAAAAGAGTATAAAAAACATCCAAAAAGCAAACGTTCATCTTCATCATGGAGTAAAAAAGTGAAGGGTCTACTTGCTGATAATGATAAGAACAATTCTCTAGCACAAAGAGCAGAAACCCTTCTACATAGCTTAAGACGCCGCTTTCCTGGGCTTCCACAAACTTCCTTGGATATGTCCAAGATTCAATATAACAGGGTATGTTAATTACTAATTATTTAAACATAATAGTAGTAATAGTAATATGAAAAATAAGTAAACAAGGATGATGGTTATATGATGTTTTTTGTAGGATGTTGGGCAGTCGATTCTAGAAAGCTACTCAAGGGTGACTGAAAGTTTGGCGTTTAACATAATGGCAAGAATTGATGATGTCATCTTTGTAGATGATGATGCTTGTGTTGTTTCGGAATCTTTGTCGATTTTCAATAAAAGAGGAGGTTTAGGAGGGACACCTGTCCAAAAGCGAATGTCCCCGAGTCCGTTTTCAATCCAACACTCATCGCCATTTGCCACTCCAACATTCTGTTTATCGCCTGCTGAAACAGACAGGCCATGGACATATGCTGCTGGAAAAGCAACTGTTAATGCTCCAGAGCGTCATTGAGTTTTTCAGCACCTGTTTTTGTTTAATTATGAGTAGTAGAGATTCTAATGTAATCACTTTTGATATGATTACCATTAATAAAAGAGTTGGGAGCATCTAAAGTAGTTTGGTTGTTGGTTGTTGGTTGGTACCAGACAAATAGATACCTAATTTCATAATTTGGCTTCAACGACCTTGACACCAAAAAATGTTATTAATAATTTTTTTTTTTTTTTTTTTTTTGGTAAGAAGTATTGAATCCGCCATAGTAATCAAAGGTTTTAAGTGGATGGAAAATCATTTGTTGTTTTGGATCTTTTTGCAATTCCTTCTTAAATTAATAATCATGTTTCAATTTTTTTGCAATTTGTTTAACGCTATGAAAATGCTTCTATACACGAGGGTGGCAATAACCGTTTAACACATGAAAATTTTGTATTTATAGGTATGTTCAGCAAATATACCTAAAAGGTATAGCTTTTATTCGTTGTATAAGTTTTTACTTTTTATAAAAAATAATTATAAATTTTTTGGAATATATATTTTTAAATAAAATGGCATTCGATAAAAATGTGATTTTTTAGGAGCAAACCTTTTAATTTTGTTTTACTACGCAGAGAGTCAGAGACTCTTCTTTAAAAAGGATTACCAAGTTTTTGTTTTAAGCTCTCTACTCCCAAATAAAATTTTAATTGGAGGTTTTTTTTTTTTTTTTTTTCAAAAATAAAATATTCAAACTCCTAAAACCTTATTGCCAAACACACGTGGTGCATGAATAATGAATTGCTGCAATCATATACTTGATAAGTTGATTCAACGGTTGTTGAGTGGTGAAGATGAATAGCATACAATAATAGCATTTGAAAATAAAATAAACATGATAAAAAAATATTTATAATTTAAGTTATGTTGAATGGAAGAATTGTTGTATAAAATCACGGTCTCACAATTATTTTTGAGAAATTAAAAACATAAACTGATTTAGAATTTTTATTTTTTAAAAAAAATATTAATGTTATTGAATATTTTATGAATAAAAATAGATTGAACACAAAAAAAAAAAACACCCTTTGATCGTTAAAGCCTTTAACGATTAAAAGTTATTTGTTTCTTCAATAAGAAATAGTCAAATAGATTATAAATAATTTGTAGAAAAAAGGCCCAATTCCTTTCCTTTAACTTAAAGGAAAGGAATTGGGCCTTTTTTCTACAAATTATTTATAATCTATTTGACTATTTCTTATTGAAGAAACAAAGAAATTTTACCTAGTTTAATAAAATAAATAATTTATATTTTTTCAGATTTTATCATACGAATACAATGAATGATACATGTTGATTATCATTTTTTTTTCATATTATATTCTAAAATTATTTTGCAAATTGGTTAGATAGCTAAACAAAGATAGAAATAATAATAGTATTAGATTATAGAATTAGATTATAGAATAAGATTCTACATTAAAGTCTTAAGATTACATTGAACCAAAAGATTCCACATTGTCTACTTAAACTGCACGCGACTCGAACTGATATTAATGAACAACTATATAAAATCATCAATAACATAATATTCCAATAATTAGGAATCAATAGATAATCATATTTAAATAAGAGTTGCATTAAAAAAAAAGACATGTATGCATGTAGGTTCCAGTTTCTCTTTTGTGAGGCAAAAAATCTTTAATTAATGTTTTTTTTTTTTTCCTCCTGAAATTTCTGATATTTTGTATTAATCACAAAAAGTTCAAGAAAAGGACCACATCTACAAGCTTCTTCGTAATTTCGTAGCAAATAAAATAATTAGAAGATTACCAAACATTTTTGTTAAAATCAAATTAAAGAATTTTATAATTTATCACATGTTCTTTTTGGTTTTTGTTTTGTAATTTGTGTGAATGAAACCTCTCCATTTCATGATTTGTTTTCATTATCATTCATGTAAAAATGGCAGACTGGTCTCAACTTCCGAGAGAGCTTCTTGATCTCATATCCAAACACCTCAACTCCGAGACCGATCTTGTCCGTTTCCGATCTGTTTGCACCTCCTGGCGATCCTCCATACAACTCTTCACTTCCCGTTTTCCGATTCTCCCAAAAACCGGAATCTCCGATTCCACCTGGGGTTTCTGCCTCTCCAAACGGACCATCTTCCGTGTCGAGTTAGCTGATCCCGATTCTGATTCTCAACAAACCCACGTTCCATGGCTAATCAAGGTCGAAAGAGACAAACCCCCAAAAACTCATCTCATGAATCCGTTAACTGGATCCGATTTCATCCCCCTCTTGCCTAATTTCCCTAGATCCCTTGATTTGTTGAATTTCAGGGTTACGGAATTAGGCCAAGAGTATGTCTTAAAGTACATTAATTATCGTCCTCATGCGAATTCAATTGGGGATTCCGTAACCCTTTATATGGAGAAGGTTGCGTTCTGTAGGTCGGGGGTTAATGGGTTCATGTTATTGACGATTCACACTAGTGGAAGATTGGCTCTGTTGAAAATCGGAGAGAAGAAATGGAACATAATCAACGATCTGCCGTCGCCTTACGACGACGTTATATTCTATAAAGGGGAGTTCTACGCTGTGGATATCACCGGCAGGACTGTTGTTCTGGTTATGGATGCAGAGACGACACTGAAGGTCATAGCGAATTCTGTGTTCGGCGGGGATAAGAAGTTTCTGTTGGAATCCATGGGGGAATTGTTCATGGTTGATAAGTTTTTGAGCGTTGGACCTGACAATGATTTCGATTATGATGATGACAACGAGTTTTATGAAGATTTCGATTGTTTCATGAGTGAAAGAACTGTGAAACTTGAGGTGTACAAGTTGGATCACGAAGAACAGAGGTGGATCGAGGTGAAAAGTTTGGGTGATCGAATGCTGTTTATAGGCGATAATTGTGGGTTTTCAGCTTCTGCTTCTGATTTCCCTGGATGCAAAGGTAATTGTGTGTTCTTCACTGGGCTAAGTAGGGAAGATGATGGTTTGATGAAGAATCGTGGTGTGGGTGTGTTTGATTTGGAGAGTGGTAGCATTGGGCCGATTGCTAATAATTCTGCTAACTCTCAGCTCTTTTGGCCTCCCCCTCCATGGCTTCATTCGAATCCGGTGGCTTTAGAAGTAAGTCTTCCCATTTTTACCATATTTGTTTCACCATTAATCTTTATATCTATCTCGTTTTCATGGAAGTAGAAGTTCGAATAAAAAATCATTATTTTTCCCTCCATTTTGGCACAGAATTGGTTAAGGTGCTAAGTTTTTGATATGATGCATGTTTGAAATTGCAGGATGGATTGAATCATCTTAACATCTAATTGGATTCGAGCAAAGACAGAAGTCGAAAAATTAAAGTGTACATATGCTCTTCATGGTTTCGTTAGCATCTAAATTTCGACTAATGAAAAGAAATTTTAATGTTTGACCTTTTTTTTTTCTTTCTTTCTTTACAATAATTCGTTGTTTTTGGTTTATGTTGCTGCTTGTTCGTTATGGTATTACATTGCTTTTGGGTGTATGTTTTTGGTTCAAGAAAATCAATTATTTGTTGTGGTTATTTTATGTAGGAGTTTGAACTTGTTTTTTTTTCTGCATAATCGGGTAGAATCTAGGTTTTGTGAATAGGATGATTTGGGAACGTAATGATATCTTCGAGTGTGTGGAATTGATTCAATTGCACCAAACCTCTTCTTCCTATGGTTGTAGTGGAAAGAGATTTTTTGGATGAATTCACTGTGAAAAAGTGACCTGATGCTCAACTTGATGTTAATTGTTGAGGATAGTTAGAAATATTAATTTAACAGAAGATGAAGGGGATAGAGTAATATAATTGATAACAGAGGTTCGATGGTGAAGGAGACAGCTCGCTCTAACGTTGTGATTATTTGATTATGCGAAGAGGCTACAAGGGCTTTTCAGTAAATACCGCCTCGTTAATTTTGTTCCACGCTTTTGAAGGACACTAGAATTCTACAAAATTGTCTCATTTGAATTATTGGGTATCTTGTTTTTGTTCCAGGTAGATGCTACTCAAAAGGATATTGTTCTGTTTTGTTTCGCCCCCTCTCACCTTACCAAACGCGTATTAAAGATTGACAACATGAGATTAGATAACTTGGGGTATCATCATCTTGGATAGTATTTTTGATATGTGATATGCTATTAGAAGTTTAAAACTTCAATAGACATTTAAAAGTGAACTCTCTTTTTCATAAATTTTTGGATGAGAAGATCCATTAATAGACATAGAAAATAAAGGCTGAAAGACTACATGCACCTAATATTGATGCAGCTTCATTAATTATCTCAAGCTCGGTAGTGTAGAATGGGGAGACCAAAGGACGCCTGGACGGAAGTTCGTCGGAGACAGAGTGAATCCGGCAGGAAGCGACTGGAAAATTCAAGCACTATGTTTGTCTCCAACTTTCCTGATGGGACTCGGTAAGGAGACTATTAAAAAGATCTTTTCTGGATATGGCGACATCTCGGATGTTTATATGGCGACAAAGAAGGATATACACCGGAAGAACTTTGCTTTTGTCAGGTTTAAAGGAGTGGATGACGAGATGAGGCTAGAGTATTCCCTTCAAGGTATCAAATGTATGGGGTCAAGGTTGGAGGTAAACGTGGCTAGGTTTGAAAGGAAAGAAGGGCCAACGAAAAAGCGGAACATAGTCGGAAACTGGCCAAATCCCCCACGAAAATCTACAGACTCTTTCTGTGATGGCAGAACCTTTGCAACAGTGACATCAAGGGTTCAACAAGACCTGCCTCCCTCCCCCCCCCCCCCCCCCCCCCCCCGGTGTTAACAAACAAACCTATTAATCTAGAGACCGACACCTTCTGGGCACAATGGATACTTGGTCAATTAACTCTGATCGGGGCTGTTCGTAGCATAGAGCATCTAAGGAATTTACCGTTGAAGTACAGGTTGGGCCAAGACGGTGCTTATGGAATGAAATACATGGGAGGACTGTCAGTCGGTATTCAGAAACCTAGTCGACGTCAAGGAGTTCCTTCGTGACGAAAAACAATGGGGTAAATGGTTCAGTGAATTCAAGACCGGAAGCTCTTACGGTGGGAATCTGGAAAGGATTACATGGTTGAAAGTAATTTGACTTCCTCTACACATGTGGAGTGAAGAAAATTTTACTCGAATCGTACTGAGTATAGGTCAGCTCATTGGACCCATGGAGATCCCGTTGAATTTGCAGGATGTTTCGCATGGCAAGATTTGCATCCTAACAGACAAGAAGACAAAAATTAACGAGGAGGTGTTGGTGGAATCAAATGGGAACATTCAAAAGGTGGGGCTTGTTGAATACGATTTCGATTGGTCACCATTCCCTGCAGGACCTTGGATCAGTTTGGCCTTTATCGATGATGAAGATGATAACCTGGTGATAGGTGATACTTTGGATGATGATAACGCGAGCAAAGGACCAGAAGAAGTCGAGTTAGAAGAAGGGTAGATACGACACGATGGGTGTATTGGGGGCGCACGAATGACATCCTCGGAGCCGATGGCGGTTGATGACGGGCCTTCGCCGAAAAACAGGTGTCAGATGAGCGAAGCACAGGGACCGGAAGTTGGTTCGCCGGTGGAGGCCTCAAGGAATGGGGAAGATCAATCGTTCCCTACCATTAATGGTTAGCGGGAAGGAACAATCTTCGAATTTAATGTAGAGTCGGCTAAGGATGATGGTAAAAGCGAGGTTCCTGTGGAGACGAACATGGGGTCAAAAATTGACTTGGTTAAAGCTGGATGTTTTGGGCCGTTTTCAAATGGGCTAATTAATATTGGGGGTAGGAAACTTCCTAATTCGTTTGGGTCTGTTTAGAACACGGAAGGAGAATTAACTTCGGATACAGACCTCATAATTGATGAATCACTCACGAAGAAGAGGCGTTATTCTTCCCCTTCTCAAATTGACTTGAATAATAATCCTAATGGTTCTCTCTCCTCTAGTCTCGATCATGCGGAGGAAATGGCTACTATGGAATTAAATTGCCAGTCTCTTCCCATGGATATGGGCGACAAGAATCATGGGAGGTCATAAAGAAACGAGATAGACTTAACAATTGAGATTGGCAAGTTGGTTGACGTAGACATTGAAGTCGGGAACGAGATTTTAGAAGAGGTCATGGGAATAGAAGGCCCCGGTTGAAAAGAGAAGATTATGGGAAGAAGTAGCTCAAATTAAATCAAATAGAGTGTCAATGTGGATTTTTACTGGAGATTTTAACACAGTCAGGAACAAGGAGGAGCGAATAAACTCGAGATTTTGTCATTTATCCGCGAATGATTTCAACCAATTCATCAGTTCAAACACTTTATTTGATTTGAGAATGGGAGGCTCAAAATTCACCTACTTTAGACCTGAAGATGGAGGGAAGTTGAGCAAACTGGACAAATTTCTGGTTTGTGACCAATTTATGGAGACCTTTCCTAGAACATCGGTGACGGTCCTTCCTAGAGATTTGTCGGATCATTGTCCAATTGTGATGAAAACGGATTGCGAGGATTTTGGCCCGAGACCATTTAGATTTTTCAATTCTTGGATGTATCGCAGGGGATTTCACGAAGTGGTGTCAAGAGCGTGGGCGGAGTTTTGGGGGATTTGGATGTGCTGATTCTTTTCTACCTGCTAAACTCCGATTCCTTAAAGCAGAAATAAAGAAATGGCGAGACTCCAATTTTGCCAAAGAAAATGGGGAGTTAATTGAGTGCAGGAGTAAAGTAGCACAAATTGATTTAAATGCGGAGTTGAGATCACTGCTGGTGCATGAAATTGGGAACAGATCAAAATATCTGAGTAGAATTACTGAAATTGAAAAAGCGAGAGCCATGGACATGAAGCTATCCTTAAATGACTATAGACCAATAAGCCTTATTGGTGCTTTATACAAGATTGTTGCAAAAGCCTTGGCGAATCGGGTGAAAGAATGTATCAGTAGTTGTATCGATGAGGTGCAATTGTAACGCCCGTAGATCCGGGCTAGTCAATTTAGAGACGATAAGCATCAAAAATGACTTTTGATGGAAGATTATTTAGAAGGATTAATCTTAACCAAGTTGTAGTATATGTCTCAAGGTTTCCGAAAATATAAAGAACGCCGAAATCCGAGTTATAACGAAGAAGTTATGACATGTCGAAGTTTCGCGACAGAACCGGCACAACACAGCGCGGCGTAAATAGTGAATTTACGTTAGAGCGATATTTGGCCTTAGCGATCTAAACGAAAGTCGTAGAATACGTTAAATCGAGAGCGTGCGTGAAAAGAACGCCCAAATCTGACTTCGTATGAGAAAGTTATGATTTTTCGAAGTTTCGGCTTAGCAGTGTACAACCCGAAGTTCGAATATGAGATCGAGCGAGATTTAGCCGAAACAATCTAAACGAGAATTGAAGATCTCGTTGATAGTAGTCCAACGGTAAAAAGACAGACGAAAACGGAATTCAGATGAAGGAGTTATGAATTTATAACGGAGTTTTCCTGTCCCGGCCTACTAAAAATAATATAATAAAAATAAAATCAAAATTAGCCAACGGAGTCTAAACGAGAGTTGTAGATCATAATCTCACCTACGCGTGGATATAAAGAACGTCGAAAACGAAGCTCGTATGCGAAAGTTATGAATTTCTGAAGTTCGAGGCGTGAACCCCAAGGCTGTGTCAGAGCTCACGAGGTGAGCATATGTGGCTCACGAGGTGAGTCAGTTCACGAGGTGAGCATTAGAAACTCACGAGGTGAACAGATGATGGACGTCTTCCAGGGCAAGTGGCCATGACGAACGCAATGACGTATCGAGCTCACGATGTGAATATTAGAAACTCACGAGGTGAGCTAGTTCACGAGGTGAATATTAGAAACTCACGAGGTGAACTCAGAAAATTCACCCTATAAATAGAAATCGAGGGTCAGCCGATTTTGGTTGCTCATCTCTTACTCTCCCACTCCCGATACTCTCTCTAAGCCCTATTTTAACCCCCCCCCCCCCCCCCCCGAAGCCCCTGTATCATCCCGAGACCCGAAGCGAGTCCCGAAGCCCCGAAGATCCCGAGAAGTGCAATTCTCGAGCCGAAGCTCTGCCAGCGAGAAGCCAATTTTTGTGAAGATCTTCCAGATCTACCGAAGAGCTACTACTCTTAGAGCCGTAGTGTTGTCCGATCATCTTCTGATCAAGTGAGTGTATAGTTACTTTCTTTTAACGCATAAATATTAAGTATTTGCTATGAAATACGTGTTATGTGTTTATATATATATATATATATATATATATATATATATATATATATATATATATATATATATATATATATATATATATATATTGTTGTTTATATGTGTGAGTGTATAGTCCCTTTCATAAACACGATTTTAATACAAGTATTGTTTGAATGTATTAAGTATATGTTTTGGATGAGTGTGTAGTCACTTTCTTCTAACATATAAGTATTAAATATTTGCTACTAAATACGTGTTATGTGTTTTTATATTGTTGTTTATTTGAGATAAGCGTGGAATGGATGTTTTATATAGGTTTTAAATCAGTTAAACTGTATATGTATGTTATATCTACAAATATGTTGGGTAGAACATGGGTAGACGAATTAGTTGGTGTGTGATGACGGATGAGTTTGAGGATGAGACGAAAAACGAACCTTGGTAGCTATGGATTTAGTACCGTATAGACAAACGTTGGTAGCTATGGACTTAGTACCTACACTGGTAGCTATGGATTTAGTACTGTAAAGATAAACCTCGGTAGCTATGGATTTAGTACTGTATAGATGAACCTTGGTAGCTATGGATTTAGTACTGTATAGATGAACCTTGGCAGCTATGGATTTAGTACCGTATAAACGAACCTTGGTAGCTATGGATTTAGTACCGTATAGACGAACGCTGGTAGCTATGGATTTAGTACTGTAAAGATAAACCTCGGTAGCTATGGATTTAGTACTGTATAGATGAACCTTGGTAGCTATGGATTTAGTACCGTATAGACGAACGCTGGTAGCTATGGATTTAGTACTGATAGATAGACGATGATAGCTATGGAATTAGTGCCTAATAAAGAATCCTGGCAGTTATTATCTTAGTGCCTAATAAAGAATCCTGGCAGCTATTGTCTTAGTGCCAAATAAAGAATCCTGGCAGCTATTGTCTTAGTGCCTAATACGGAGTGAACGAATAGATGACTCTTAGGGTAGACCCTTAAGAGTAAGGAAGATAATGGGGATGGGTAATTGGGTTGATTGTTTGATGATTGAATATAATAATTATATTATTGTGGGTTGAAAACCCTATATGCTCACCAGGCTCCCAAGCCTGACCCACTCAGTTTTCTTTGCATTACAGGTAATGGCACAAGAGTATAAGTTGGTGGACTTGACGAGAGATTTTGGATTATAGATCAGTAGTTATAAATGACTGTTGTAAGGTCTATTTTATACTGTTTATGCTTTTGGTCTGTATCGGAACATGACATCCCGAGATTTTATTATTTAATGAAAATACATTTCTTTAAAGAAATGTTTTGATAAATTCTTATCACATTTTGTTTTGGGAACAAATTCCGCAACTGATTTCTTTAAAAGATTACTCTGATTTTAAAAACAAAGCATAAACAAATCGGTCTTTTCTGGCCGTGAAATTGGGGATGTCACAGCAATCGACATTTGTGGAAGGAAGGAGTATCCTAGAGGGTCCTTTGATCGTAAATGAATTATGCTCGTGGGTAAAAAGAAGCGACCGAAAGATGTTATTATTTAAGGCAGATTTCAATAAGGCGTTTGACTCGGTAAACTGGGAGTATCTTGAATCGATAATGGAACAACTGAACTTCGGATCAAATTGGAGAAGATGGAGAAAAAGGTGTCTAGAATCCGCTAGAGCCTCGGTATTGGTCAATGGTAGTCCGACGATGTAGTTTTCTATGTCCAAAGGAGTGAGGCAGGGCGACCCGTTATCACCTTTCCTCTTTATATTGGCAATGGAAGGCCTAAACGTTATGATGGAGGCGGCCACAGAAAAAGGGGTGTTTGATGGAGTTCCCATTCTCAACTCTAACATTTCTATTTCTCATTTGTTTTATGCAGACGATGCTTTATTTATTGGAGACTGGTCAAAGAAAAACATGTCCAATTTGGCTAGAATCCTGAGATGTTTCCATGTCGTATCCGGATTGAAAGTAAACTTCAACAAGTCAAAGGTATTCGGTGTTGGTGTAGCACACTCGGAGGTATGCAGTTGGGCAAACCCATTGGGTTGTGCCCCATCATCCCTTCCATTCACCTATCTTGGGGTTCCAATTGGAGAAAATATGAACATGAAAAAAGCCTGGAAGCCGATTGTAGATAAATTCCGTTCCAAACCCTCAATGTGGAAGGCTAAGACTCTGAGTTTTAGTGGAAGGATGACTTTGGCGAAATCAGTTCTAGGAAATCTCCCTACGTTCTACTTCTCTCTGTTCGCGGCCCCAACAGGTGTAATTGAAGAATTAGAAAAGATCCAAAGACAATTCATATGGGGAGGAGGAGCCGAAAAGGAAACAGTTCATTGGGTTAATTGGGATAGAATGAAGGCTCCAAAGGAAGTAGGAGGGGCAGGTTTGGGCTCTCTTAGAAATCTGAATTTGGCCCTGCTAGCAAAATGGTGGTGGAAGTTCAAATCAAGACCACAATCTTTTTGGGCTCAAATCATTATGGGGATTCATAATCACACAAACCGACCTTGGTACTGTTTTTCAAAACATAAGGTGAACGGGGTCTGTTCAGGCATTGATAGGGTGAAGAACGGCTTATGGAAACTAAATATGGACGCGAAGGATATCTTATACTCAAATGATAGGGGAATATCATGGAGATTTGATTTCGTGGTGGATGGGACCTTTAATGTGGCTAAACTTCGAAGTCGACTGGATATGGCGTCACATCCAATTAGTGATGAAGAGTTTTGGTGGCTGAACTCAGCCCCAAAAAAAGTAGTGAGTTTTATATGGAGTGCGAAACAGGGTCGGATTCCATCGGCAGACGAGCTATAAAAAAGGAACATCCTAGTACCTTCCACAATGTGCGGGATGTGTAGGAACACTGTGGAAACGACAAATCACATTCTCACATCTTGTCCCTTGGAGAGAGACACGATAAACTTGGTGCTCAGTTGGTGTGGCCTTCCAGGCAGACAGTTTTCAAGTGTTAATGAAGTCTTAGATTTTGCCCGGACTTGGGGTCATTGCCCAAAGAAGAAGGAGATGTTGGCTTGTATCCTATATGGAGCACTGTGGAGTCTTTGGAAGGAGAGGAATGATCGGATATTCAGAGGTGTGACTTCGAAACCGGCGAAGATTCTGGATTCTATTAAAATTATTGTTTTTACTTGGCGGAAATATAGGAAGCATAGAGGTGATAGCGTCGATTGGGATAAGTGGTGTATGTCACCTATGAGTTGTATATAATTGGGCTATATCTTGTTGTTTATGCTTCCTTTGTAAGATGTATGTTTTCGGTCCCTAGCATCTTGCTAGGGTCACCGTTTTAATATAATTGCCGGTTAAAAAAAACCTAATATGCCATTATTACACAATATTATTCACATATTGACGTAAAACTATCACACCACTATCCACTATCAATTATACACCAATACACTACTATTCTTACATAGTTACAATATATTATTACATACACGACTTCATATAAAACTGAATATATATTTTACATACATAATGCATATTTCACCACACTATATTATTACTTTTTGACTGGTAGTGGCAATTGATGGTGCTTGGTCTTATTGGGGTTTTAGTAACAATTGGATATTATGTTTGAAATAATATTTACATTTTACATTTGTTTCTTATGCCTATTGTTATCATATACTTTTTTACGATTAGTTTTACTGATAATTTTTTTTAAGTATTACTACGTTTTAGGCACATATTTTATTTTAAATGGTTTTCAAACTGTTTTTAAAGACTATCAAAATCGTAGCTTAAAATAAATAAATTATCAGTTGTTACATATATAATTTTTTCATAATAATTTTTGAGGTAAAATATTGAAAATAATATAAGGTTTCTCTAAAGTTTTCCTACAAAGAATGTATATGTCTATAGTTGCTCACATGAGAGTATTTTCAAAAATATTTGAACCATTGTGTCAAACTTAAATATTCTTGAATCGAGTTTGAACTCTATATCAAAAAAATTGTCGAACAATGAGTGAAATTTTAACCTAACTTAACATTATCACATTGAACTCAAGATCCAATTTGCTCGCTTAGGCGTGTTATGTGACATCCCCATTTTCACGGTCAGAAAAGACCGATTATGTTTATGCTTTTTAAAAATCAGATTACCTCTTTTAATAAAATTTTTGGGAATTTGTTCCCAGAAAAACATGATAAATTCGTTATCAAAGCATTTCCGAAGAAATGTATTTTTATTCATTTTCAAAACATTGGGATGTCATCGTCAATACAGAAACATAAGCATAAACAGAACTTACATTCATTTACACTAGTGATCTACATCTCTTTTAATCTCTCAGTGTAAAGTAGCTTCATATCGACACATGTGATACAAATAAGCTTGAGTGGGTCAGGTTGGGAAACCTGGTGAGTACATAGGGTTTTCAACCCACAATAATATAATCATTATGTTTAATCATCAAACAATCAATCAACCCAATTACCCATCCTCATTATCTTATTTACTCTTAAGGATCTACCCTAAGAATCAACTATTCCTCGTTTATTCATTCCTAAGGAATATCTTAAGGAATAGGCACGAAATCCATCGTTGCTAATGACACATCTGTCAAACACAACTGCTAATATTATCACTTAGGCGCAGCTGCCAAAATTGTGACATTCTTTATGGGGCGCATCTGCCAATATAGTCATTTAGGCGCATCTGCCGAGGTTATGAGGTTCTCTATTAGGCGCTTCTGCCGGTAGAGTCCTTTAGGCGCATCTGCCAGGGTTTTATTGACAATATCGTTTTCGAGAATCCACTCGCGATACAGGTCAGTGGGTTTTTAAAGTACACCGGTGAACACATCGTTCACAACACCTACAGGTTGCGAGCCTGCTAGTGTTCCACTGGACTGTCTAAAATAGTCCGTGGTTGTCATCCATACTCTGCTAGATGACGGGGCTAGCATTGGGAAAAAGGCTTCTCACATCGTCCACCTCTCACCCTTACCTCATGGTCTATATTACCTCTCAACTTATCGTCCAACTCATATTTCATCTACCCATGTGTTACCTAACATAGTATGTAGATATAAATACATATACGGTTTAAATCATATAAAACTTGTATAAAATCGTTCATCCGACATAAATAGCAAGTATACAGATAATATACACACATAGCACGTAGTTTATATAAAATACTTCATATCTATGTGTAAGATGAAAGTAACTATGCACTCACTTGTTAAGGTGGCGATTCCGAACTCAGACAACACTTCGCCTCTTAAAAATAATTTCCTTCGACGAAACCTAGTATTAATACCACCAGATTTTAGTCTAATATTTACCGTGACTAATTATTAGTCTTATTATTATTATTATTATTATTATTATTATTATTATTATTATATAAGCGTTTAAACAATATTTTTCAACCACTATGTACAGACACGGGCCAGACATAAAACACCAGAGGGCAGGACCATTTTAGCATATAGCACTTCTGAAATCCAACAACCCTATGCGGCCCTTTAAATCAGATTCCCCGTACCACAAGTAGTTAAAAAGATATTATAACGACATTTATATAAGTCATAATAATAGCTCAAATATTTATTATAAGTTCATAATAACAATACTAATTTTAAATATAAGTTATATTAAAATAGGGTAAGCATAACTTACTTACAAGAGGGTTTTAGCTAGGAGTCGGGCTCTGCAGGGGCAGAACTTCGTCGCTGAATCTTTCTAGGAAAGATTCGTGCAGCGCTTCAGCGCTCACCTTACTATACTAAAACTACAGAAAGAGAAGTCGAATCACGAGGGACCGAAATGCTCGGGGGATAAGAAGAGAAAGACTCTTGAATCAAGAGAATGGTGCAAGAAATATGAGAGCCCAAGCCTCTTATTTATAGTAATTGAATTTACAAAAACTACCCTCCATAATTACTTAATGACCTTATAGTTATATAAACGACTAAACACTCATTCCTAATACTATTTTAAATAGATTTAACGATATTTGTACTAAACTAATATCGAAAGTACTCAACACTAGTCTTATAATAACTGCATCGTCGATACCTTTCTAATGATATATGCATTTGTATATATGTGTGTACGTATATATGATTTATACTTTATTTTAATACGTAAATATGCTATTATAATTTGTAACTCGTTCATACGAACTCCATTTTTTATGTTCTTTATATCCACGCGTTGGTATTTACGAGTAATACAACTTTCATTTAGACGCCGTCAGCTAATTCTCATTCTATCTCAGACTTACTAAACTGTATCGAATTTATCGCGCTCGAAGAGTAGGGACCAAGTTTCGTCCATATCTTTAACATACGAGCTCTACTCTCGACATTCTTTATATCCACGCGTAGGTAAAAACACGATCTAAAACTTTCATTTAGATTCCGTCGGCTAATTCTCGACCGATCTTAAATTTAACAGTAGGAGAAGATTATACTGTTAAATGTCCGCGTAAAATTTATAACTTCTACATACGGACTCCGTTTTCGTCTGTATTTTTACCTTTGAGTTCCTATTAATGAGATATTCAACTCTCATTTAGGTCGCGTAGGCCAAAATCCGCTCGAACTAAAATTCGAGTTTCGGGTTGTGCACTACTATGCCAAATCTTAGAAAATTCATAACTTCTTTATACGAAGTCAGATTTGAGCGTTATTTTTTTGTATGTTTTCTGTTTAACGTATACTACAAATTTTGTTTAGATCACTAAGGCTAAAAAGTCTTCTACCGTAAATTCACTATTTACGTCTCCCGGTGCCGTGCCGGTTTTGCCGTAAAACTTCGACGGGCCATAACTTATTCATTATAACTCGAATTTCGACCTTCTTTATATGTACGGAATCCTTGTAACATATACTACAACATGGTTAAGATTAATCCTTCTAAATAATCTTCCATCAAAAACTCATTTTTGATGCTCATCGTCTCTAAATTGACTAGACCGGATCTGCGGGCGTTACATGTTAGTCATGGAGCGCTTGTGAGCTTATAGCTGCTAGCATATGACAAACGCTTTGAACAAAAAACATCATTTGACACTACAAACTTTTAGCGTTTAGTTTAAACAAAACACTCCAAATCTAAAAGCTATCTCACGTAACATTTAATAAAATGCTACCAACTAGTTTTGCCGAACACACCCTATCTTATTTAGTTATTTTATACGTCAAAAAACCGTAAAATGTCAAGATCTTAATAGTATTTTTATTTTAGAAAGAATTTCATATATACAATTATTAAACATTAAAATATCATATTTGACCAACTTAATGTTTATATATCATATTTCTCATTTATAAACTTTCAAAATATCATATTTGCTCGAATAATTATTTTTAATATTTTTAAACATTTTATAATTATATCCTTATTTATTATAAATTGACTATTATACCCTTTTTTTATCAATTGATAGGTTATGTAATTTGAAGTTTATAAATTTGTATAGAATTAGGTACAATTAAAGTTGTCTTGTAGTTTGAATCATATTTTGCTTATACAAAAAGCTTTAAAAAACTGTTTCAAAAGCAACTTTTAAATACATAAACACTTTTTTAGCTTTTCAAAAAGCTAATAAGCTATTTTGAGAAGTAATCTCAAACAACCACTTACTAACCTTATTTGAAAGATTTTTAATTGGAATTTTCATTATCCTGACGCTAATTGGTGTTATTTGGAATTATACGCCCTTTTAATTTTAAACAATTAGAAATTCCATTATATGAACTTTGTTTGATATTTTGATTCTAAACAAAAACCCCATTACTAGTCATACAAAACTAAATCTAACTCTCAATTTAGTATTAACTATAATGCTAACTACTTGCAGTTAATTCCTACGATTAGAGTTCAACTTCCAAATTAAACGTCAAATTCATCAATAATTTTCACTAAATTAAATGTCAATTTAATTGTGAATGATCATACCAACAACAAATTAAATGTGAATGATCATAACAACAACAAATTAAAGGTCTAAATATTTACATAATTATTTGCAGTTAGTTCCCCGGTCAGAGTTCGAAAATTTAATTGTGAATAACCATACCAACAACAAAATTAAAAGAGTTTCAAATAAATCGGTTGATTCATCAAAATCAGATGAACCTTCAATTTCTTGAAACACTTCATGATTATCTTCAACCAAAAAAGAAGCCACAACAAAGAAAAATATTCGTGATGCATTTTTTTTTTGAATAAGAAATCCCCTATCTCCTTAGCCAGTCAATTGATAAGAGGGGTATATAATGATTTAAATTAATTATAAAATATTTAAAAATATTAATAATAAAAATTTGGACAAATATAGGAGTATTTTGAAAGTTTATGATGGATAAATATGATAGCTTGAAATTAAATTAGAGAAATATGATATTTTAATGTTTAGCTAGCAGCTCCGTTCATTATTTCTCATCTATTAAGGCTCCTTCTATACGTTATTACACAAAACCATATTGTTTCTCCCATATATTTGAAAAAAATGGAAAAATATACAATTAAGGATGAAATATGTAGGTTGGAAACAATTACAGGGACGAGATTTGTAATTCACTCAAAGGAAAGCTATAAGAAAGACCTTTAATTCCCTTCTCGTAATCTCGTTTAGTCAAAACCCTCGCCGGACCCCGACTGGAGTGATTGTTGTCGTCCCCATTCTCCGCCAGTAGCGCCGCTCATTATTTCTCTTCTATTAAAGCTCAATCTGTACGTTATAATTACACAAAGCCATACTGTTTCTCACATATATTTGAAAAAAAAATGAAGAAATCAGACAGAAATGGGGAAAACTCAACTTCTAGCCAGAAGAAGAAGAGTTTTGGCCTCCAAATCGGTGAAAAAGATGTTGCATCAAGCATAATAGGTGGTATAGTTGAAAAAGGTTTCAGCACGCAGGTGTCACAACCTCAAGTCACTGTTCTTCCGTTTCCGGTTGCTCGACACCGCTCTCACGGACCTGTAAGATGATTTCCATTTCTCCATTTTTTTTTTTTTTTTTTTTTTCCACTTCGTTCAGTTTGTTTTCATATTCTCTCAGATAAGTTGCATTTTCAAATGAAAATATAGAACCGGTTACTTCTTTTGATTTATTTTTGTGTTTATATGTAACTAAAGTAACTTCAGTATATGATTGATTCTGTATGGATTTCTAATGTGCACTATGTTTGGGTTAAAACTTTTTACGTGATAATCATCTCAAATATATGTCACTTTAAAATCTAAATAGTAATGTGTTCTTGTTTATAGCACATAAAAGCAGAGTTCAGTGCATCAACATCTAGCATCCTGCTACCTTTTTTTCATCTTCGTTTTTAAAAGGTTTTGCCACTAATAAACACACAATCAAGCGTAACATCAAGTTTTTCTTCAGTTCTTTGTCATTGGACCCTTTTTATCTCTTACTAAGAAACTTTTGGTGTGGTAAACTGATACAAAGTTTATTATTCTAAGCATTGGGCTCCAAGGACTAGCAGTTCAAGCATCCATGATAAAGATGAGGAAGATGACGGAGAAGATGAAGATCATACAAACTTTAATCTGCTTGCTGCTAATGCTAAACCCATTCAAAGGAAACAAAAAAAAGGTTTGGATCTTAAACAATGGCAAGAACTCACAAATGATGATAATACTATCAAGAAACAACACAAGTATAATGGTAGTGCAAAACCAAGTGATCCAAAAAAGGAATCAGGTAACATAAATTCAGATGTACCAAAGAGCCACAAGCAAAAAGCAGGCAATGTTGGTATTGATGCTGTCGAAAGTAATCTTGACAATGGTACACAGTCAAGCATCAAGTCAAAGGACATATCAAGAAAAGTAAAGGTAGAATCCAAAGATGAGATTATGATGAATGTAGGGGAGTTAAGTATGCCAACATCTCATGGTTCTACAAGTATGGAGAGTGAGATTGATGCTGAAAATCGTGCAAGGTTGGAGAAGATGTCCACTGATGAAATTACAGAGGCTCAAGCTGAAATAATGAAGAAGATGGATCCTGCATTGATAAAGATATTGCAAAAAAGGGGACAAGATAAAATGAGTAAGAAAAGTTCTACCTCTGCTATTGCCTCCATTGATGCCAAGAATCAGAAAGAATCAGTCATCTCAGAGACTGATAATGCTCAAAAGATGATAAAAACAAATCCTAATCATTCAAAAACTGGATTAGAAAGTAAGTCAAATGCCAGCAGTTTATGGGATGCATGGAGCACAAATGTTGAAGCTGCAAGGGATTTAAGGTTTTCTTTAGATGGTGATGTTCTAAATGATTATGGTCAGGCACCAGGTAATAGTAACTAGATTTTTTTTTGGTGAATTCTTTTCTTTGTGTAGATGTGCTTAGTTGTTAATGACTATTTTTTTTTGTTCTGTTTCCAAATCATGTTGTAGGTAATGAATCTGCTAAGGGTATTTATGGAAGTGAAAATGCTGCAGAACGTGACTTTCTTAGAACTGAGGGTGACCCTAGTGCTATTGGTTACACCATTAAAGAAGCACTAGCTCTCACTAGAAGCGTGGTATGTTTTGTTAATTATAAATTATAATAAACTCTTAATATTCTTCTTTTTCATTTGTGATATTTACATATTAGGGAAATATGGAGTAATTGTCTGTTTAATGAATCTTGATCACACAATATGAACTCATATAATTCTTCTTGGTTCTCATGATATTTTCATATTAGGTCCCTGGACAACGGGCTCTTGCATTGCATCTTCTTGCATCTGTTCTTTATAAAGCACAAGATAATATTTGCAGAAACCAAACAGGGTCAACTTTGAAAATTGGTAATCAGAATAATATTGTTGACTGGGAGGCTGTTTGGGCTTTTGCACTAGGCCCAGAACCTGAACTTGCTTTATCACTCAGGTGAATCCTAAACTTTCTATTATTGAGTTGATTTTTGATATGTTTGACCTCAAAAGTCAAACTTCACCTTTCTCCTTTTTGTATACTTGTAGGATGTGTCTTGATGACAACCATAATTCTGTGGTTATCGCATGTGCAAGAGTCACTCAGTGTGTTCTTAGCTATGATTTCAATGAGCACTTTTTTAATATCTCTGAGGTAAAGTTACTTAAGTCAACTTATCTTTGACTATTTTCTCTCTTGATTGCTAACAACATTCAATTTGCTTTCAGAAAACAGGAATTTATGAAAAGGACATCTATACGGGTCCCATCTTTAGAAGTAGACCCAAAATTGATGTTGGTTTTCTTCATGGTGGATTTTGGAAATACAACACTAAACCCTCAAATATTTTTCCTTTTAATAAAATTATGAGGGATGAGGAGGATGATGAAGAAGAAGAATACACAATAAAAGATGACATTGTGGTTGCTACACAGGATATTTTAGCAGGGTTAGTTAGAATGGGTATCCTTCTAAGAATTCGCTATCTATTTGAGGTAAGTTTGAATTTTCGGTCAAACATTCTTTGACTTTTGACTCGTAAGATATATCTGCATTCTTGATACTATGTTATGGTTTTCAGTCTGATCCTTCAACAGCTTTGGAAGAAACCCTAATTTCCATACTGGTTGCAATAGCAAGGCATTCCCCTACATGTGCAGATGCAATCATGAAGTGTGAGAGATTAGTTCAACTTATTGTCCACAGATTCACTACAGCTAACCAAATGGGAGTTGACTTTATAAAGATAAAATCCGTTACACTTATAAAGGTATGTAATCAGTAATCATCTTAAAAATCACAAAATCTGTTTCTTTAAATTATATAACTTTTTTTAAAAAAAATCTTGTTATGTTAAAAGGTATTGGCTCAATCCGGGAGGTGTAAGGAATTTGTAGACAATGGAACTTTCCAGAAGCTGACGTGGCATTTGTATCGTTGTGCTTTGGGTATTGATGACTGGATGAATAAAGAAACCGAAAAGGTCAAAATTTGGTCAACTTTGCTCATTGAACAGCTAAGGTTTTGGAAGGTCTGCTTACAGTACGGGTATTGTGCATCTTATTTTGCGGACATGTTCCCTGCCCTTTTCATTTGGTTAGACGTTCCCTCATTTGAGAAATTGAGGGGCAAAAACGTCATTCATGAATTCCTTTCCATCACTAACGAAGCATATATGGTCCTGGAGGCTTTAACAAGAACACTCCCAAATTTTTACTTAAAAAAGATTGATCATTCAGAGACTTGGAGTTGGAGCAATGTGGGTCCCATGATTGATTTGGCACTTAAATGGGTATCACTAAAAAGTAATCCGGAGTTGTTTACCTTTTTGTCCCTAAAAAAAGAAGGGTTGACTCCCATGTTATGGGTGATTTCGGCTGTTTTCCACATGCTTTTTGGTGTTCTCAAAAGTGTGTTTCCTGAAGATAACTCTAAGAAGCTTCCATGGCTACCCGATTTTGTCCCAAAGATTGGACTACACATAATCAAGAATGAGCTTTTGAGCTTTAACAAAGTCAACAAAGATTCCTTCTTTGACTTTCTGAGTCAATGTAGACATGAAAGCGACCAAGAAACATCATTAGCCTCTGTGTGTTGCCTTAATGGGTTAATAAGCGTTGTTGTCTTAATCAATAAGTTGATTAACCTAAACAACATTGAGATCAAAGTTTCCTCAATCGAGCATGACAATATAACAATCCATGAGAAAATTCTTACTGATGGCATACTTGAGTGTTGTACATCTGAGATGACAACTTTCATGAAGTTGACTTCTTCTGCTGGTCAACTCTCACAATCTGTTGAAATGTTCGGAAGAGGCGGGCCCGCGCCAGGTGTCGGTGTCGGATGGGGGGCAGCTGGCGGTGGTTTTTGGTCCTCAAACATTTTGGTTGCCCAAATGGACGCAAGATTGGTTTTACAGTTAGTTGAGATATATTTTAAAAACCCCACAAATGAAGTTACAGTGGAGAGAATAAGTTGTCTTTTTGACTTACTTTTACTCGTGGGACCCAGGGACAGGGGTATAATGGACAAAACACTTGATACTTTACTACAACCATCAAATCTCAAGTTTCTTGATGTCAGTATTCGTAATTCCCTTGATCAAAAAACATTTGAGTGGGAGTATACTGAAGAGGAGTTGTTAACATTTAGTGAGAATTTAATCTCTCATTATAAGAACAGATGGCTGAATATAAAAAAGTCAAAGTCAAAATCAAAAGTCAAACCCAGCGATCCGAGTTCCAAAAAGACCAGATTTTCACTCGACACCATTCAGGAAGACGTTGACCAATCGATTCAGTCAACTATGGTAACCGAATGGGCTCATCAACGGCTACCACTTCCCAATCATTGGTTCCTCAGTCCGATCTGCACCGTTGACTTGGTCAACCTTCCGGTCAAACCTACCTTCCCTGAAGGTGCAAGATCCGGGCTTTTCTTTCTTTTAGGTCTTGAAGCAATATCCAATCACGTTTCTTCAAATTCCATCAAGGGCGTTCCCGTCATTTGGAAACTTCATGTTTTATCTGTAACTTTATTCGCGGGGTTGGATCTTTTAGAAGAGGAGAAAACTAGGGATGTTTACAGCACTTTACAGGAGTCTTACGGGAAAATTCTTGATAAAAAAATTTCTGAAATCGGGTCAAAGAATAGCGTTGACTTTTTGAAGTTTGACCAGGAGATACACGATAGTTACACCACATTTATAGAAACTCTTGTGGAGAATTTTGCTGGAGCATCATATGGTAATTTGTTATATGGGAGACAAATTTCAATGTATTTGCATAGATGTGTTGGAGGGCAAATTCGACTTTCTACTTGGAATGCATTATCAAATATTAGAGCTCTTGAGCTTTTGCCACCATTAGAGAAATGTTTATCCCAAGAGGAAGGTTACTTAGAACCTCCCGAGGTAAGTAAGATTTTTTTTGTTTAGTTTTTTATGCAATTAAATTGAAGTTCCAAAATGTATAATATAGTTTTATTTATGTACACAGGATGATGAAATGATTCTGGAAGCATATGTGAAATCATGGGTTTGTGGAGCTCTTGATAAATCAGTAACAAGAAATTCAGTTTCATTCACATTGGTTATTCACCATTTATCGTATTTCATATTTGGTGATCATGTTGGTGATAAAGTTTCATTGCGAAATAAGTTGGCCAAATCTATCCTTCGTGACTATTCACGTAAATCAGAGCATGAGGTATGTTTTAGTTTTTTATTTTATAAATTTTGAGGGGTATGGTTATAAATTTATATATGTTGTGTAAATGATATTTATTATAGGGTATGATGGTCAAACTAATACAATATACAAAGGCAACAAGTTATCAAAAACTGGATCAAGCAGAAGATTTGTTGTTACTCCCTGAGATAGAAAGGAGGTTTATGGTATTGAGGGAAGCTTGTGAAGGGAATGCTACGCTTTTGAGTATAGTGGAAAAGCTCAACAACACCATCATGAAGCAACAATAGTTTTATTAAGATGCTCAAAATGTATATTGATGATGATAAAATAGGGAAAACCTGTGGAAAACGGAATGCAGTGTATGGTCTTTTTTCTGAATTATCAGGGTATTTGAAAATTTTGAGAAATTAGTTGATGGAAGTTGATAATAGACGTGTAACTTTTTAAACCAAGGATGCAAGTATTTCCCACTATGCCAATCTTTAGAGTCATGTAATGTATAGTCCACATCAGTAAAAGTATTCGTTAATATGTAATAAATATAACATAATATATAATATATAGTATGCACTATATGATATATACATTGTATGATGCATCATGCATAATTATGTAGTATATGGTTTATACTTTATAGTATACTACTACTTTACACATCAAATGTTGTTAATTCCCGAAAAACAAATATTCACTAAATTAATATAAACATTTTAATTCAGATACAAGAGCATGCTTATGTTGTTTTTTTTTTTTTTTGTTTGTAGAAATAGTGTCTTAGCGGAAATTAGTCCGGTCCGTTCATCATTTACTTATAAATCTCTTGTATAAATCGTTGTTTGTTGTTAACAATGAAATCATTTTGATCAAATAAATATTTCAAATATCAATGTATTTGGTTCCATCATATTCAACATTGTTTGTGTTATTATTAAAGTCCAGCTGACGAAGGCATCTAGAAGCGACGTTTATATGTTTCTTAATTGAGATTTTGGTTCCAAGAACTAAGAATGATTGCCATGAAGTAAATGAGAAAGCACACACAATCATAATATATAATGTGGTTCTTTCAGTGTGACCTACGACCACAATTATTCTTATTCATGAGCTCAAACAAAGTAACAATACAATCAAAGACGGACCAAAGACCTCACAAAGACTATGTGAAGACCACAAAAGATCATCTATGAATTCTAACTAGCAACCCCTATTTATAGCCCGATAAGTCAAACCCATCCATTCATAGGTTCAAATGGATGTCAACCAATCACAAGACGCCATGCACCTAGAAACACATCTTTCATGTATGCAATGCATCCATGAGCTTCCATGATTAATCTCATGTATCTTTCATGATGATAGATGACCTTTAGCAGAGCCTAGAGCGCATTCTCTTCCTTGAGCACATTCATGGACACCCATTGATCAACCCAATACATTCTTCATGACAATGATTACATTTAGCTAAGTTTGGAGCGCATTCAGCTCCACCAACACATCCAATTGAATGTATTTAGTCATGTTTTAGAGACCCGGAACGCATTAGGCCAAATGCTCAACTCTAACCCAAATACTCAATCTTGATTCCAAAATTCTCAATCTTAATCCCAAATGTTGAAGTCACGGTGCTCAATATTTAACCACGTTAACAACTTTAGTCGATCAATTATCTTTAATATTATCAGTACGAATTTTTTTATCGGTATAATTTAGATAATTCATATACAATAATTGAATTCATACACAATAATTGGCTTATGACATTTATTCAACTATCCAAACATATCATTGGATATACAAGAAAAATTACCGAATAAATGTCAATGTCATAAGCAAATTATTATATATGAATTCAATTGTCATTATACCACTTGATGAGGCCATAGCGAGTTTTTAGGACATTGGCAAAAACGATTACAATTTTAATAAAAATGTTAACTTAAAAAAAAAAAGATTAGCTTAATTTTTTTTAATAATTGTAGTGGTATATTTAAGGGGTAATTACTAATCTAGCCAAATTAAGGAAGTGATTAGCAATTTTTAGCCAAAAATTAGTAAATGTCCAAATATAGCCCACGAAACCATAGGTTTCTATATTCGTCTACTGTTTCGCCAATTCGTCTACGTTTCGTGTTTTGTATAAATTTTTTTTTTCATTTCTAAGAAACAAAACCGTAGGTTTTTTAAAACCTACGGTTTCCTCTCAGTTTAGCTACGGTTTCCCAAACCGTAGCCTACGGTTTTGGGAAAAAAATATGTTTTTTTTTTTTTTTTTAAAAGTCTACTGTTTTGGGGTTTAATCTACTGTTTTGTCAAAAAAGCTACGGTTTTGGGGTTTAATCTACTGTTTTGTAAAAAAAAAAAATTCCGTACGGTTCATACGAAACCGTAGGTGTACAAGTTGACACTGCACAAACTGTGCATTGGGCACTTGTACACCGTAGGTTTCGTATGAAACCTACAGTTTTATATATATATTTTTTCGATTTTTTTCAAATAAAACTTAACCCCATATACAAAACATACTCCTAATCACAAACACGGTAAAATTTTGATGAAAAGTAGACAAACCTGGTTGTTCTTCGGGTGCTCAATTGAGAGAAAAAAGTAGCCAAACCAACAAAAAAATAGAAAAAAATGACCTAATCTGAAATTTTTTACATTATATACTTTGGACTCAGTGGCGGACGCAGACTGTTTTAGTAGGGGTGTCCCTTGTACTTCAAGCGGGTGCACCTAATAGAAAAAAAAAAAAAAATACACTGCGAGCCGGTAATTGAGCAGTGGCCCGGGACCCCAAATGTCCCACTAAGGTCCGCCACTGTTTGGACTAATAAATAAACGGACCCGTGAAACAGTAGCCCATTAGGGGAAAAGAGTAGTCTTAGGGGAAAAGAGGAGTCGACTGCGGAAAATAGTAGTCAACTGTAGGTTGACTACTCTATTGTGGGCTATTTTTGGCTAAGTGGTTTTTTTTTGCTATTTTTTGATAAGTAATTAAGGATTATTACTAGATTTGTATTTTCCCCTATATTTAATCCATAGTATTATCGTTTTGGGAATTAACAAAACAAACAAAGTAAAACAAAAAATAAGAAAATAGTCAAAATACACGCACACGCAATATATCTGGTTTTTTTCTTCAAAACATCTATATATGAAATCACTTTTTAGATCCGATGCAGTTATTGTCCTAAATCCCTTCCTCCCACCTGATTTTCAGCCGAAGATAAGGATCTGTGTGTGAGTGGCATAAAATGGCGGAATCCTCGAATCGGAGGGTGAAAGTGAAGAACAAATCGCCGGCGGAGCAGAACGGTGGAAAAATGTGTCTCGATCAACTCTCGTCGGAAGTCGTCGCCACAATAATGACGAAACTTGATGTATCTTCGATCTGCGCCATCTCCCTCACTTGCCAAAGCTTTCGCGTTTGCGCTCAAGAAATTTTCAAATTCCTCCCAAATTTCCACCTTCTCGTAATGAACTTCTATCCCATTAAATTGTAAAATAACTGTTATTTCGTTTATAGAAAAAGGAAATTGCAGCATTGATGGTAATATATTGATTCTGTTGATATACATAACGATAGAAACTTTTTTTTTTTTTTTAAATGATCTGCCTTTAATCTTCACTTTGATTGATTGATTGATTTTTTTTTTCGGGAACCAATATGTTTCCCCAGGAAATTGCACCCCCAATTGATCGTTTACGAGGGTTGTTGCTACCGAACGCTTCGCTTCGAAGCCTAAAACTAGACTGTAGGAGGCTGAATGAATCTTCGATCGATTATCTTCTTCAGCCTGGATTGCTTGAACTGTCGCTTCGGAATTGCTTCAAATTTAGCGGGAGGCTTCTTTCTGAGGTCGGAGCACGATGCAAACACCTAAGGTTGTTGTCTATTTCCTTAAGTCATCATGTATACGACTATGTTTGATTCCACAAAAATTAGGTTTCTCTGATCCGAAATATGTTTTTCTAGGTTTTCGCTATACGAACCTGTAATAATCCAAATATAGTTTGAATTATCGTCAATTATACGCAAATCCTTATTTCCCTCACACGAAAGAGGACTAATTCCATCTTCCAAACTGAAAGTAAAATCTTTCAGAATAATTTGATGAACACATTTTCTGGCAAATGGTTCACTGTAATCCCTCTCAATTCTCTATTACTTCCTCTATGTGTAACATAGATAGTTAGAGATGAGGTTTTTGATGTTCAATTTTTTTATTGTTCTTTCTTATTATAGCTGTTTAAATGACTTCCAAATTATATTTTACAACGGGATCCAGATTACTACTACCAAATCCCAAACAAAGAGGTTAATCCATGACTAAAAGATGTAGATTTTGACTTTTGAGATCATAAAACTAATTTTCTTTTTCAACATTTACATAAACTGTTTTGCCTTTTAGATAAGTTATCGTCAGATTAACTTCGTAAACAAACCACCAATATAATATAGACTCAAATTCATATGCTAGATCCTACAGAATCTAAACATGTTTATTGATAAAAAAATTTCAAGTTTACACAATTAATTAGCAGCATTAATAACATCCTCTCCAGGTCTCTGTATGTGAGTTCTATAGCTGATAATCGAGGACACTTACATGATGTTTGTGACCTAGAAGAGTTACTCAGGGGTTGCACTCAATTGGAAGTAAGGTTTCAAATTCATCACCAAAGTCACTTCTTAAATGCAATAAAAACATCACACTTATGGGACCATTAAGTTAGCTCCATTTTAATCAATATATTTATTTCCTTCAACTTTTATATTTCTTTTCTCAGGAACTTATTTTAATGTTTGATGTCTCAATATTTCGGCGTCCCGATTTCGCACGTGTATGGACTTTAGCTTCCACAAAACTCACTTACCTTCAAATCGGATACATAACTCAGTTAATGGTAACCGAGTTGCTAACCCCAACAACATCGCCACATCATCAACCAAATCATAACATTAACATCCCCCCTCCCATATTTCCAAACATCCATAAACTCTCCCTTTCAGTCGATTACATTTCCAACACCATGATCAACATAATCTCATCAGCTCTCATCCACTTAACCCATTTAGACCTTCGCGATCAACCCATTGTAGAACCCGGACTCACATTCGACCTTACAGACGAAGGCCTTCAGTTACTCGACAAACACGGAAGATTAAAACACCTCTCACTTATCCGTAGCCAAGAATTCAATCCAACTTTCTTCAGACGAGTTACAGATCAAGGCATTTTATTCATGGCTGACAGATGTACAAGCATCGAAGCGATATGTCTCGCGGGGTTCTGCCAGGTCACCGATACCGGTTTCAAAACTTTACTCCACGCGTGCAAAAACCTATACAAACTCAAAGTCTTCAACGGGACCCGCATGACCGATCTTGTTTTCCACGACATGTACGCCACTTCCCTCGCGTTGACTCTCGTGAGCTTAAGATGTTGTAACCTCTTAACGAATTCAGCCGTTTTACAATTAGCACTTAATACGGATCTCAGTGTGCTTGACTTTAGAGACTCTAGAAACATCGGTGATAAAGCGGTTGAATCCATTAGCAAACTTCCGAAGCTTAAAACTTTGTTGTTAGATGGAACAGATGTGAGCGACGTGGGTTTGTCGTATTTAAATAAAGGTGAAAATAGCACTTTGGTTAAGTTATCAATTAGAGGGTGTAAGAGGTTGACATGTAGGTGTATTTCTTCTCTTTTTAACAATGGGTCGAATCGGGGATTACGGGAGTTGGATTTGTCTAATTTACCGGATCTTACGAATGCGGGTGTGCTTTTGCTTGTGAAGAATCGGATTCCGCTTGTTGACCTAAGGATGCGACAGTGTCCGCTCATCGGTGACATGGCGGTGATGGCGTTGGCGTCGATGACGATGGCAGATGGTGACAGGTGGCATGGGAGTAGTTTGAGGTCGTTGGATATTTATAACTGTGGTGGGATTTCGAAGCTTGGTTTTCAGTGGTTGAAGAGACCGTATTTTCCTGGGTTGAGGTGGTTGGGGGTGGCGGCGGCTATGAATCATGAGCTGGTTGAGTCGTTGGGTTTGAATAGACCGTTTTTGCATTTGATGACACGTGGGGAAGAGCTTGGGACTGATAAGTGGGATAATTTGGATGATATTTATATGCATGATTATGAGGAGGTTGATGAACTTGAGCAGTGGATTTTTCAACAAGATGATGTTGATGTTGATGTTGATGATGATGATGACGTGGAAGATGAAAATGAAGTGTAGGATTCTAAAACTCTTGGTTTAAAAGACCCTGTATGTTTTAATTGGACTAATGTGTGGTAGTGTAGACTTGTAGTGTTGTTATATATTGTGTTTCAGTAGCCAGTGTATGTAATATGTAACAATGTAACATGTGTATGAAAACTGTTGCAGTTTGTTGGTCAATTAAATGTTTTCATTTTAGATGTGACCTCACTGTAAAAGACCTTGGTCTATGATTGTAGTTTATATCTTATTAGACTAGGAAACCTTTGTATCAGTTATGTATATTATCTAGTAGTCAGGGTAGTCATCTGTTAATATTTGTATCCACTA
The DNA here is from genome assembly GCF_052849685.1 of Lactuca virosa. NCBI lineage: Eukaryota > Viridiplantae > Streptophyta > Magnoliopsida > Asterales > Asteraceae > Lactuca > Lactuca virosa. The sequence goes on along the minus strand of NC_136428.1, from coordinate 99,171,943 downwards.
TGTAACTATTTATAGTGATGACTAATGAGATTACGGAGATTCTTTGGCCAATTCTCTTATGGTATCTGAGAACGATATTTGACCCTCACAATCCTAGCAGCCTGAAAACGGAAACGCTCCCTTTTCTCATTAGAAAACCTCAGTACATATACAACACCAGGATCCAATCCAGAATGGAAGTTCCTCAAATTAAGGGATACCTAATCAATCATAATTATCTCTAAATATACAAAGATTATATACTAATAAATACAAAATATCTTCGATATCTAACACACCCCCACAGTCGAAACTGGAGGTGCACGTATGTTGAGACTGGCTCGGAAATCTTCAAAAAGAACTAATGGTAACCCTTTGGTAAAAATATCTGCAATCTGATGTCTAGATGGGATATGTAGCACACGAACTTGTCCTTTCGCCACCTTTTCTCTCACAAAATGTATGTCCAGCTCAATATGTTTCGTCCGTTGATGTTGAACTGGATTCCCGGTTAAATATATTGCACTTACATTGTCACAATAAACAATGGTAGCCTTCTGAATTGGACAATGTAGTTCCATTAACAAATTTCGCAGCCAACAAGATTCAGAAACTACATTGGCTACGCCCCTATACTCTGCCTCTGTGCTGGATAGAGACAATGTAGGTTGACGTTTAGCGGACCACGATAGCAAGTTATTGCCAAGATACACACAATACCCGGAGGTGGACCGCCTTGTATCAGGACATCCTCCCCAATCAGCGTCTGTGAAGGAGACAAGAGATGAACAGGAGGAGGGATAAATGTGTAAACCAAACTCCAAAGTCCCTTGAACATATCTGAGAATGCGTTTTAAAGCATTCATGTGTTCATTACGGGGATCATGCATGAATAAGCATACTTGTTGGACTGCATACGTGATATCAGGTCTAGTAAACGTTAGGTATTGAAGGGCTCCTGCCAAACTCCTATAATGAGACGGATCAACATATGGAGGGCTAGACGAGGCGCTAAGCTTGGGTTTGGTATCAACCGGTGTAGCAGTTGGTTTGCAAGTCGACATACCTGCACAGTCAATAATTTCAGCTGCATATTTCCGTTGAGATAAAAAAAGACCCTGTTGATGGCGGTGGACAGAAATTCCCAAGAAATAGCTTAATGGACCCAAATCTTTCATAGCAAATTCAGAATTGAGTTGTGAGATAATAGATGCCCGTAGATTATCAGATGATGTTGTTAGAATGATATCATCGACGTATATCAACAGGTATGCCATGTCTGCTCCATTCTTATAAATAAATAAGGAGTGATCTGACACACTGTGTACAAATCCCATTTTCTGAACATAATTGGCAAAGCGTGTATACCAAGCCCGTGGGGCTTGTTTGAGCCCATATAGGGACTTCTTCAATAGACAGACGTAATCTGGATGTGACTTGTCTCTAAACCCCAATGGTTGATGCATATAGATGGTCTCATTCAGTTCTCCATGTAAAAAAGCATTTTTTACATCTAATTGGTGAATAGACCAAGATTTGGATAAAGCAATACCCAGCACAGTTCTGATAGTCGCAGGCTTCACCACTGGACTAAATGTGTCCCCACAATCAATGCCAACTTGTTGTGTTTTTCCATCACCTACAAGACGGGCTTTATGCCTCTCAAGTGAACCGTCAGAACGCTCTTTATGAGCAAAAATCCACATAGACCTGATAATATTAACATTTGGTGGTCGTGGTACAAGTTCCCACGTCTTATTTTTCATTAGAGCATTAAACTCATCTTCCATAGCATGTTTCCAATTCACATCACGAAGGGCAATAAGAGGATTTTTTGGTAAAGGTGAACGAGAGACCGAAGTGGACATATTAAAGGGAATTTTGGGTTTAAAAATTCCATGTTGACTTCGTGTGACAGGTCGAGTAGATGGAGGAATTGGAGGTGTGAGAGGGATTTCCTGAGGTGAATTAGGAGGTGTAGGAGATGGTGAAACAGGTGGGGTACACGCTGGTGGAGAGTTGGTAGGCTGGAAAACACCAGGAGAAGATGAGACCATGTGTTCATCTTGATACACATATGGAGAAATGTCATCATCCAGAAATGAATAAGAATTAGATGATGTTCTATGAAGTGAAGAAAAAGGAAATTTGGTCTCATCAAACATGACACGTCTACTGACAATTATTTTGTTTGTTGACATATCAAAACACTTATAGCCACGTTGTGAGATCGGATGTCCCAGAAATACACATGGTGAAGACCTGGGTTGGAGTTTGTGAATGGTAGTAGATGGAAATAGAGGAAAACACAAGCAACCAAAAACCTTAAGTTCTAAATATGAGGGATCCTTTTGATAAAGGCATTTTAAGGGAGATTTATTATTTAGAATTTTGGTTGGCAAAATATTGTGTAAATATGTGGCATGTTGCAAGGCATGAGGCCAAAACGATGGTGGAATAGAAGCATGAGTTAACAGAGTTCTCACCACATTATTTAGTGTTCTCAGTTTACGTTCTGCTTTTCCATTCTGTGGTGATGTACGAGGACACGAGAACCGAAACACAATCCCATTTGTTTTACAAAACTCCATAAACAAAGAGTTATTGAACTCACCCCCGTTGTCACACTGTAAGGATTTTATTTTGCAAGTAAATTGTGTTTCAACAAAGGCATGAAAAGTTTTAAACACAGATATGACTTGGGATTTTTTGGCTAAAGGAAATGACCAGGTAAAGTTGGTAAAATCATCTACCATCACAAGGTAAAATCGATGACCCATGGAACTCACAACAGGTGAAGTCCAAATATCAGCATGAATAATATCAAATGGCATAACAGTGTATGAAGTAGATGAAACAAATGGTAATTTAACATTCTTCCCAGATTGACAAGAAGGACATAAACGTTTATTATCAAGAGCATTACACTGAATGTCATTATTTGATCTAAGAAATTGAAAATCTGGAGCTCCTGGATGGCCTAAGCGAGCATGCCATAGGCTTGGAGCGAAAGCAGAAAAAGCAGAATGAGGAGCAGCTCTAGTGGTGACCGGATAGAGTTCCTCTTGACTGTCACATCTCATTAGTTGGACTCCCGTCTGTAATTCCTTCACAGAAAAGCCCCATGGGTCAAATTCAACAGACACGTGATTATCATTGACAAATTTTCTTACAGAAACAAGATTTTTTACAATTTGGGGAACATGGAGGACGTTTTTCAAGGTGAACTGAGAATGAGGATGTTTAAGAGTAGAATGCCCATAACCATGAATTGGAACTAACTTGCCATTTCCAACAATGATATTTTGTTTGTTGCTCAAATTAAAATAAGATGTGAGATTACCTGTACCTGATGTCATATGGGAGGAAGCTCCTGTATCCATATACCAGTTAGGATCTGGTGGATTCAATCCCAGAGTGTACATTGCAGATTCAATGTCAGTGAGGGATGGTGGCTGCGGAGAGTTTGACTGAGATGTACCAGTAGCAGTGTATGCCTGTTGTGACTTTGGACCCTGACCAAGGACTCCTTGATGTGAGCTACTGTTTGGTCTCATCCATGGTGCAGTAGGGAACGAACACGGAGGGATGGACCATGTACCCCAAGGCCATGGCCATTGAGGTTGACGACTCATCTGTGAAGGGTACTGCGGGGAAGAGCCTCCACCTCTGTGATTGTTCCTTCCTCTTCCTCCACTTCTATTGTTTGAGCGTCCTCGACCACCCACATTATTGCCACCTCGTGAGGTATTTCGACGAGCTCCCTGTGATCCTCCTGCTTCTTGCCGAGACCCCTGTTTGTTACCAATGGGATGTGTGTCATCCCCATCTTTGTAAATAGCATGCATGGCAGTAGGGTTGGTTTGGCTTTTCTTTACTCCTGCTTCTTCAAGACACAACCGACGTCTCCTCCCCCTCCTTCAATCAATCGGTGACCCTCTTACTCCCTTGTATTACATTATCACGATCTCTTTCTCCCCTACTTCTTTAACAATCTCCATGGCCTCTCTTCATCTTGTCAGCTCTCTGACAGTACCCAATATCAAGAATTTCATCCCCATTGTCTTGGAGATGGAAAACGGACACTACACCTCCTGGGTAGAACTATTCAAAACCCATTGTCGTGCTTATGATGTTATCGACCACATCATTCTTTCCGAAGCAACTCCACTAAAACCTACAGAGAAAGAGAAAGACAAATGTGTAGCAGCGGATACAACACTATGGAAGAGACTTGATTCAATCGTTTTACATTGGATGTACAATAGATCCAATGGATCTACAGTACAATTTCCAATGATCTACCAATCACAATTCTCACCCCAAATACTACTGTAGAAAAAGCTTGGCAAGCTTTGGAAACCATCTTCACTGACAACAAACCCACAAGGGCTCTTTATCTAGAACAAAACTTTAAACCATCAAGCTGGATTCTTTTCCAAATATGTCAGCACAAGAACTAAAAAATCTCTCAGATCAACTTGCAAATGTTGATGCTCCTGTCACGGCTGTCACTAGTGATTGGTTGGTTCTACGACTCATCGCTGGTTTGAATGACAATTATGAAAATATTGCAACTCTCCTACAACAATCTACACCACTCCCTGAATTCTATACTACAAGGTCAAAATTAATTCCGGAGGAGACAAGAAAAGCCAACTAACACTCGGCGGCCACTGCTCTTACCATCGACAACACTGTGCCACTCCACCGCCGGTCACCATTATGGTTCCTGTCCAGGTACAATCACACGGTGCGAACGAAGAGATCCTAATCTGCAAAATCGGGCAGGGAACCATGGCTATTCTGATCACTATGATCGCAAATGCAACGCTATCAGGGGTGGTCGGGAGCGTGGTCACAGACGTAATTTCTCTAGCTACAATTACGGGACAACAACTTTCATCCACAACCCTGGATGAATTGGACTTCACCACCTGTTCCATATCCAACTTTACCCACAAACCGCCCCCACACCGTGGCACACCACCAACAGGGATCATCGGTGCATTGCCTTGTTAGACATATATCGCTTCAGACTATTCATACACGCCCACCAACATTGAACAGGCAATGCACATCATGACTCTAAATCCAGACCAACAATGGTATCTTGACTCAGGAGACACCAATCACATGTCCAACACTACAAGTAACATCTCAAATTATGTTAATAATAGCATATGAAACCATATAGTTGTTGGTAACAGTTTCCAAATACCAATCCATGGCACCGGTCATACAACCCTTAAATCACCGTATCCACATTTAAAACTCAACAATATTCTTCATGCACTAAAACTTATCAAAAACCTACTATCTGTCCGTCGTCTTACCACAAATAACCTGATTTCTATTGAATTTGACCATTTTGGTTTTCTTGTGAAGGATTACCGGACGCGGATTCCTATCCTCTGACAACACCGGAGAGCTTTATCCACTTTCCTTGCCATCCACCTTAGTTACCAGTCCTTCTACCTTCATTGCTTTATCCCAAGATCTATGACGTCATTGTTTGGGTCACCCAAGATCTTCATTATTACGTGTTTTAAATAAACATAATTCTATTTCTATTTCCAAGTTTTCTAATAAACGTTTATGTAACATCCTTAAAAATACGATCCAAAAATTTCTTTTTAAATCATTAATAAAAGCATAGTTATCAATCATTACATTCATAAACAAAAGTGTTATATCCAATCAGAGTAAAATCCCAAAACATATTCTTTTTATATCAGAGTAAAACATCCCAGGCTAAACAAATACGGTGTGTGTCATGCGATCACCCCGAGCTCCTCCCTCCGTTACCGGAAGTACCTGAAACCAAAACTGAAAACCGTAAGCACGAAGTTTAGTGAGTTTCCCAACCTACCACATACCACACATATCCACATACTGCAAACACTGGGCCTCGCCCGCTACATCGGGCCCCGCCCGACCCCAGGCCCTGCCTGGCTTCGAGCCCCGCTCGGTATACAGATCTGTTTCTCTTAGGCCCCGCCTGTCTCTGGGCCTCGCCCTCTAAACACATACAAACACATAACATAGCACATAACAAATAGCTAAACATACTCTACTATACTCCTGTTCTAAGGCCTCGCCTAACTTGGGCCTCGCCCCTGTCCTGTTACTGATGAGTCGTGGAACCCCGTCCACGCTCCTGCTAATAGTGAGATACGGGCCCCCACCCACACTCACCTCCCTCCTAACTCGGGCCTCGCCCCTGCTCTGCTACTAATGAGATACGGAACCCCGTCCATACTCGGATAGTGATGAGATACGGGACCTCGCCCACACTCACCTCCCTACCAGGCACATACAAGTATCACACAGACAACAAGTATAACTAGCATACTACATTCCTCGAGTCTCGCCCGGCATCAGATCGTAATCCGAACATATATCATAATAATGCCTAGGGCTAACCCCTGGGTCTTCCTACTATACACAAACATAATGGGCCGGCATTGTGGCCGTAGACCCATGCACACAGTGAGGAGACTCACCTCACACCGCTGAACCCTGCTGATACTCCTCTGGCTGCTGACTGACAATTCCCGAACTGCTGACCCTTCGGCTTCCCGACTACCAATACCAAACATCACTTAGTCCAAAACAATAACCCTTCCGGGGTAAAATGACCATTCTACCCCTAAACCAACTTGGTCCATATCTAAGGCCCAAAACTAAGGCCCAACACTATGTAGGCTTCCCAAGCCCACTAGTGGCCCACTAATGGCCCAATTTGCTAAATTGGGCCCATTCCCTCTATTGGGCCTTACTCTAAGCCCAACTATTTCCTTGGCCCATATTATCTGACTACTGATGGCCCACTAAGGCCCAAGAACCCAAAGCATGGTCCAAACCGAGGCCCAATAACACATGGCCCATACAGACAGATTACGCGGGGCGTACATCTGCATACGCTAAGCATACATGCCCAATGGTGAGTACGCTGGGCGTACCTGCACGTACGCTCAGCGTAACCCCCCTGTTAAGTCCTTTTTCCATTAAGTGCTTATTCCTCCACTCCAGAGGCTACAATTACATATCCTGGTCCTTTTCCATGTCTTAATTCATAAAGTCACTGACTTTGTGACTTAACTTGGCCCACACAAGTCCAAACTCCCAAAATGACCTTCTTTTTCCATAAAGAGGGCTAGATCTCATGCATGAACTCATTAAGACGTCCAAGATGGAGACTTTATTGCTTATGGGACCTTTTTAGCTCTGAGGGTAGCAACCCTAAGCTCAAACACTAGCTTTCATCATAAAGGTCCATTCTTTGGACCTAAAAAGGGCCAAAGCTCCATAGACCTAGATCTAAACTTCTATAAGGAAAGATGGAAGCTTTGTACCTTCTGAGGTTTGTAACTGAGCTGGAGAACTTGGATCTAAAAGCTCCTCCTTAATCAATGAGACTCCAAGATGATCACTCCTCTCCAAGAACACTAATATGCACTCCAAAATGGCCTTACAAGCTCTAAGAACACTCAAGAGGGTTTAGGGTTTCGTAGCAGCTCTTTAGGGTGGAATGGATGCTGAATATTGAGGGTATAATGTTCTTTATATAGTGGTACACCCTAAATTTAGGGTTTCTGGACTCTGGACGTACGCTGGGCATACATCCTGTACGCTGGGCGTACGCCAAAGGCACCCGCGACCATTTCCCTTTATACGTTGGGCGTAACCCAGCTTACGCTGGGCGTACGCACGTACCTTCCACTTTGCATGCATTGTCCTTCTTGCCAACTTCTTCCATTAAGGGACCATTAATGTCAATAACTTCAAAGTGCTATAACTCCTTCACTCTAAGTCCGTTTCCGACGAACTTTATATCCATGAAAAGGTGGTGAGAATCCCTACGCTTCTAGAAACATATCCCGGCCGAAACCTCCTCGCCTAAAACTCAAAGCCCATAAAATACTGAAACGCCCCTAATCTCGGGCTCTGAAATCCATAAACGAATACTTTCAGAACAGGGCATTACAACTCTCCCCCACTTAAACTAGACTTCGTCCTCGAAGTGCGCTATGACCACTATCCTGTAATGTACTTACCAATTCCTTCCCGAAGCATGCATCACCTGCTGGGTCCGATCCCCGAAGAACCACTTCCATTGACCTTCCGCCCGGTCATCCTGACAGGACTAATCCTTGCCGATACGACCTCGAGAGCACTCTAATCACCAACCATCCTGAGAACATGGCTCTTATCCAACTGACCTTCCTTTCGGTACTCCCCGAGTACCCATGTTGGACATCCTAGGGGTTCACCCCTTTTCCTTGCGCGTCTACTGGCCTTCCCAAGGCAAATTTACCTAACAACTACCTTCTCTATTTCTGTGAAGGACATACCTTTGCTGTAACTACACCTCCATCCATTCCCAGTGCTGGTCACTTCACTGACACCCACTGAATGCTTCCTCTTACTATGTTCTGGTGCTGACATCCTATCCCAACGAATAGATCAGATAATCCTTCGAGTAAAAGATTCATCCCTGCAACGGTTAGACTCATACGAGAGATGCGCAACAGGGTCAAACCCTTCCCTCTGAGATTATTTAACCCTGCTGTGAGAGGCGTAGCACTTCTCGGTCAACTAGCTGTCCCACGACAACTTCTCTTATCATTACTGCCCCTGACTGAAGGCTCTTCTGTCTCTTATCCGCCTTCCGGATGAACCGAGACCACCCTGGTCCCCAACTATTCTACCATTAACTGTGTTACCGGACTCCCACCGGTTACCGAACCTAAGCTCAATCGCTCAGTCGCTCTCAGCGACTCCCGAAGGAAACTTCGACTATCTAAACTGTTCCATCTAACCTGCCACTCTGGCTCTACAAGTCCTGGGATCCTCGATCCTCTATCTTGACCCTAAGGTCTCTACCAGGTCCCACCTGCACTGCTACCAACATACGGGCCTCGCCCACGGGTCTCACCCACTATATCTTGGAGCGGCCTCTCCCAAGGTCTCACCTCTCTAGGGCTATGCAGGCCAACTCCATACTATATCTCAACGAGCTATCCTTTCCTGATTTCTATCCTGCTAACTAGGAGACACGGGCCTCGCCTAAACTATGCTAACTAGGAGATACGGGCCCTCGCCCACACTCCTCCGACTTAGGAGATACGAGCCTTCGCCCATACTCCTCTAACTGGCTACTAACGAATGTTGCGGCTATCCCGCAGTCTTACCACACTCTCCATGATGTCTCTGCCACTGACTACTAATCCGGAAGCATCCCATGCCAGACGTTCGCATAATCTATATCCCGACTCACTTGAGTTCTGCTGGCGATCCTCCGACCTGGTTTCCCAAACCAACCCTCAGCTAACATGATTATACAAACTCAACGTTGGGAAGTTTCCCAAACTCCCAACTCATGCACTCCTCTACCTACACAGCCCCTCGGAGTGTTTTCCCTTTCTTCTCGAAGGTCACTAACTCCTCCAGATTTAGCATGCTACTGCTCCTGAATACTTGGAGGGTTCTCCCCCACTTTGATCCTGCTACATACTTACAACTCACAGCTTGGAAAGGATTCCTGATCCTTCCTATTATCCCATGACAAGTCTTTTAATAATCCGACGCTTACTGCTGCTAGTGATCCAAAACTCACTAGCATCAAATCCGAACCGCTCTTGAAGACTAACAGAACACTTCCCGAACCCCACTCACACCTGTTACAGTGACTACATCCTGAGAACCGGTTCAAAAGGGGTACCACTATGATCTATCGCCCGAAAATCCATGGTATGCAGATGACATATGATCCGAACACGAACAAAAATAAAATTCTAACATACATTCACTAACGTAGATGCAGTACTATAACGATATAATCATGAATAAAAATGACAGGAAGGAAAAAGGTACACACCTGCAACGTCCGGTGCTGCACGCGTCTCCACTGTAGACAGCTGAAAAGCCCTGCTCCCCACCGCAGGCGCCTCTGCTCGGCCCTGACGGCCATCGGTGATCCTCATGGTTACAGGGGCAAGTGCCATCACCTGTCCTGCTGGAAGCAAACTCGGACACTGGGCCTTCTTGTGGCCCCTTTGACTGCAATGGAAACATATCAGGTTTGATCCCTGAGTGGTGGTAGCAGTGCAATCCCTGCTGAAATGACCAGTCTGGCCGCACTTGAAGCAGCCCGATTCCCCACCACTGCTACTCCTGCATGCACCCTCATGCGTCCTGCCACACTTGCCACAACGACTGCGGTCCTGATAATCCCTCGATCTCACATCCGATCCCTTGGGTCTCTTGCCTGAACCTGCAACTACCTGAACCTCCTCTGACTTCCTCTTCCTGAGGTGCTCCAGATCGATCTCCCTCTCCCTGGATCGAGCAATCATATCCTCCAGCGTCTTGCAGCTGTACCTGCTCACAAACTCCCTGATGTCACTCCTCAGCATCTCGTGATATCGGGCCTTTTTCATCTCCTCGTCTGCGACATACTGCAGAACAAGAAGAGCCCTCTCCCTGAACTTGGCGGTGATCTCCGTCACTGACTCTGTTGTCTGCCGCAAATCCTGAAACTCTCGTGCTAACTGTTGCACCTCAATCACTGGTGCAAACTCGGCCCTGAACCTGGTCGAGAAGTCACTCCATGTCATCGCGTCCAACGTGGCATCATCCCCAATAGCATGACCAACCTCCTCCCACCAATCCCGTGCTCTGTCCTTCAGAAGACAGGAGGCAAGTCGGACCTTGTCCCCCTCGGGACATCGGCTCGTACGGAAAGCGTTGGCGACATCGGCCAACCACCTGCTGCTAGCGATGGGGTCCTTGGTGTTGGATTAATGTCTAAGTCCATAACTATATTTGGTATGTACTTGACCCGACCCGGCATGGTCCATTTGGGTTGCACTTCACCGGCACAATTTATATGGATAGTCTTTTGAGAATAGTATATTTATGATTTATATTAATATATTATGAGTTCTAATATATTAATATGGAATCATATTATTTAATTAGTATTGATCAAGAATTAATTTAGAATTAATTAAGTGATAAAAAAGAACTAATTAAATATGGACTCTTATATATATGGAATGGGCCAAGTTCATTTAGGTTGGGCTAAGCTTTCATGGATGGTCCATGGAGCTTTTAACCCATGGATCCTATGTAAATGAAAGGTCATGGGTATTAGGGTTTACATGGATGTAACCCTAATCCTCCATAATATATAAAGGGGTCCTTGGCTCACAAAATTGACAAGTGTGTGAAAATAAGAGTGGGCCGATTTTAGTGTGCATACATATTCTCTCAAGTTCTTCCAAGGTGTTTTGGTGATTTGTGATTCCATTTGAGGCTTCCACACTATTGGGGCTAAGCTCTTAAAGCTTGAAGACATCAAGCTACATCAAAAGGTATGTCATCTAACTAGAACTTTGTAGTATAGGTGCTTCATAATATGCTAGTTAGGATGAAACCTTGGAATAGTTAATATTTGCATGTATAATAGAGAAAACATAGATCCAAGGTTTATAGGGTTGCATGTACACCATAGGAGTGTTAGAATGCTCAAAACCCAACACTTGGCCCCATGGTAATCCGGAGCTCCACAAGCTCTAAACTCTTGGAAAGTCAGCGAACGCGCCCCCATCATGGCCATTATCTCAGTACGAAAAGCTCCCAACTTCTCATTCAGAAGCTCCAAAACACCCTCCTTGACCGAACCAAAGATCACAGGAGTCTGGTCTAGAATACTGCGCGAAACCTCAGCTGAAATAAACTCTCTCGTCCGCTCCTCGAGCTGCTCGGCTCCTAAACCTAAGCCTGATCCCTCTCCGGTGCCTGATCTGCCCACTGGTCTCTCACGCAACGTCACCATTCTGAAAACATACCATAACAACCATCAAAATACACATCACTACCGAGGGACCACACATGCACTACAAGTTCCCTGGTTTTATCTCGGCCCTTCTTGAATCGAGTACAGATCCTCTGCTTTCAGTAGTATGGGCCCCTACTACCTTCCACATCTATCCGTACTTTCCTCAAGAATTGCATTGACTCCACCAAGTCCCTTACTACTACTATTGCTCCCAACACTACCCTCATCCTAGGCTTGCCCTAGGCTAACCTCCAACCCGCACCCAATCCTCAGCTACTGAAGGTATCCTCGTAATGCCAATTAGCCACTACCTGAATACCATCACATATGACGAGGCTCAGATAATCCTTCGAGTAAAGGACTCGTCCCTACAACGGTTAGACTCAGACGAGAGCTGCGCAATAGGGCCAAATCCAGAACTCTGAGATTATTCAACCCTGATCGCATGTGACTTAACGTGTTCACCTAATGGCTAACTCCCATCACTCAGAGTCCCACAAAGCACAAAGCAAGTAGCATTCAGACAAAAGGAAAATCTAACCACATAATCCAATCATACTGCTATATTCCCTACTCAGGAGTCTGTGCTAACATGCAACACATAAAGCTCATACACATTTAACAGGTACATAAGGCATCCTCCTAGATCCTTAGTCCTAATCTAGCATGCAGTTCTAACATAGCATAACACAAACTTGTATGGGTAATTTGGGAGAACTTACTTGAACTCGACTGATTGCATGCACCACACCCTTTTCTCTTTTTCTCTTTTTAAACCTCTTTTATAAAATGATTTTACTTTTGAAAATTTTCATACTAAGTCCTGAATTTGAGTTCAGACACACCCGAGAGTGTATCCGAATCCCTCAAACCAAGGCTCTGATACCAACTTGTAACATCCTTAAAAATACGATCCAAAAATTTCTTTTTAAATCATTAATAAAAGCATAGTTATCAACCATTACATTCATAAACAAAAGTGTTATATCCAATCAGAGTAAAATCCCAAAACATATTCTTTTTATATCAGAGTAAAACATCCCAGGCTAAACAAATACGGTGTGTGCCATGCAATCACCCCGAGCTCCTCCCTCTGTTACCGGAAGTACCTGAGACCAAAACTGAAAACCGTAAGAATGAAGCTTAGTGAGTTCCCCAACCTACCACATACCACACATATCGACATACTGCAAACACTGGGCCTCGCCCGCAACATCGGGCCCCGCCCGACCCAGCCTGGCTTCGAGCCCCGCTCGGTATACAAGTCTGTTTCTCTTAGGCCCCGCCTGTCTCTGGGCCTCGCCCTCTAAACACATACAAACATATAACATAACACATAACAAATAGCTAAACATACTCTACTATGCTCCTGTTCTAAGGCCTCGCCTAACTTGGGCCTCGCCCCTGTCCTGTTACTGATGAGTCGTGGAACCCCGTCCACGCTCCTGCTGAGAGTGAGATACGGGCCCCCGCCCACACTCACCTCCCTCCTAACTCGGGCCTCGCCCCTGCTCTGCTACTAATGAGATACGAAACCCCGTCCATACTCGGATAGTGATGACATACGGGACCTCGCCCACACTCACCTCCCTACCAGGAACATACAAGTATCACACAGACAACAAGTATAACTAGCATACTACATTCCTCGGGTCTCGCCCGACAACGGATCGTAATCCGGAACATATATCATAATAATGCCTACGGCTAACCCCCGAGTCTTCCTACTATACACAAACATAATGGGCCGACATTGTGGCCGTTGACCCATGTACACAGTGAGGAGACTCACCTCACACTGCTGAACCCTGCCGATACTCCTCTGGCTGCTAACCGGCAATTCCCGAACTGCTGACCCTTCGGCTTCCCGACTACCAATACCAAACATCACTTAGTCCAATACAATAACCCTTCCGGGGTAAAATGACCATTCGACCCCTAAACCAACTTGGTCCATATCTAAGGCCCAAAACTAAGGCCCAACACTATGTAGGCTTCCCAAGCCCACTATGATGGGTTTTAAGCATTCTAACACTTCCTAAGTGTACATGCAACCCTAATAACCTTGGATCTATGTTTGTCTAATAATCATGCAAAGTTGAATTCCAAGGTTATATTCCTATCTAGCATACATGGGGAACATTTTTTAACTTGAATGAAAGATAGAATAACTTACCTTGTTGTTGATTATGATCCTTGAAACCTTGTGAACCTAGCACCCGAAGTGTGATGCCTCAAATGCTTCACACAACACCAAATGCAAAGGAGTAAACTTTGAGAGAATCTTACACTTGCAAAATCGGCTCTAGCCCTCTTGTTTCTTAGTGTCGCCGATTTTGGTGGAGAACATGTTGCTTATATAGTGTGTCACATCTAGGGTTACACCATGTAAACCCTAATGTGGCATGACTCTTCATTTCCATGACCCATGGGTTTGTAACTCCCATGGAGCATCCTATGGGTGGAACCCAACTTGATAATCCATGGAGCCTCTTAGCCCACTATATAAGATATGGAAGATTTACATAATCTACCCATATATTTAATTAGTTATCTTTTGATCACTTAATTAATTCTAAATTAATTCTTGATCAAACTAATTAAATAATATTATTAATATATTAGAACTTATAATATATTAATAAACCATAAGTGTTATTTCTCTCATTTTAGTTTATCCAATTGCATGGTGCCATGCAACCCAAATGGACCATGCCGGGTCGGGTCAAGTACATACCAGAAATAGTTATGGACTTAGACACCTTATCCAACAGTCTCCCACTTGGATAAGTCTAATAATTATAACTGCAATACTTCAGGAACCGATCGGCAATCGTAGCTCTTTCAAGGTCTCTCGGAACTGAGAAGATGATGATACGCCATTTAAGATAAGTGATCATATAATCCTCTGTTCTAGATATCAGCCGGACAAATACATGGAACAATGTCTTACTTATTGTCCAGCAGTTTGTTTCCCGATTTCCGATTTGTTTGACAAAGAACTTAATTGAACACATCAACTTAGTTCTGACCGGGCCCGATACATAGGTCAAAACAAAATCATCGAGGGGCCCAGATATCAGCTTCTAATCCAAGAAGGAACAAATAAACTTCGACTCATATGTTTGTTCTACCACTCATTGAATTATACACAAAATCACGTTTTATAACATCGAGTTACCAATGCGTTAACGTACAATCAATGCATAACCAACTCATAGGTAACAAATCATATCTCTAGGTTTGAAGACTTATATGATATTACCGTCTCACGATCACTCAAGATAAATTCCATGAAGTGATTCCTGTGAGCGTGGGTTGAGTCCAATGCTCAGAACTTATGAGCACTCATGAGTGTTGTAGCCATGTCCAACAACTTAGACCTCTGCAACCAATCATGACAGTCTTGATTCATACCTACTTCCGACATATGACCGACTGTGGAGGTTCGAATAATATGATATACCAAACATAATTATTCTGGAAGTCAAAACATGCAAAAGAAATATAGTAAACGATCGACAAGAGATAGCAACACTTTACTCATAAATAAAACACCTTTTATTCATCATCTAATGTCAATTACACTTTACAAATTTCAAGGTTATCTAACTACTAAATCTAATATCATCCTTCAGCCCTATGCTCCGAGCATGCTGGAGATGCTTAACCCGAGTCAGTCCCTTCGTGAGGGGATCTGCTGGATTCTCATCCGATGATACCCTCTTTGCCACGAGGAGTCCTTCTTCTATTCGATGTCTGATGAAATGGTATTTTCTGTCGATGTGTCTGGATCTCCCGTGATCCCTTGGTTCCTTGGCTAAGGCAACTGCACTTTCACTATCACAGAAAATTTCCATTGGCTCTTTAATAGCTGGTACAACTCCAAGGTCTCCAATGAAGTTCTTCAACCATATCGCCTCCTTTGCTGCCTCGCTAGCTGCTATATACTCTGATTCGCAAGTTGAATCAGCCACTGTCTCTTGCTTGGAACTCTTCCAAGAAATTGCTCCTCCATTTAAGGTAAAGACCCAGCCTGACTGAGAGCGGAAATTATCCCTATCAGTCTGAAAGCTAGCATCACTATACCCTACACCTCTCAAGTCTTCACTCCCACCGAGGGTAAGGACCCAGTCCTTAGTCCTCCGTAGGTACTTGAGGATATTCTTTACCGCAGTCCAGTGTGCCTTGCCAGGGTTCCCCTGATACCTGCTAACCATGCTCAAAGCAAAGGCTACATCAGGTCGAGTACACGTCATATCATACATGATCGATCCTACAGCCGAAGCATAAGGTATTCGACTCATTTCTGCTATCTCAGCCTCAGTACTAGGGCTTTGTGTCTTACTCAATCTGGTATTACTCTGGATGGGTAACTCTCCTTTCTTGGAGTCCTGCATGCCGAATCTCTTCAACACCTTATCCAAGTAAGTACTCTGACTAAGTCCAATTAGTCTTTTACTCCGGTCTCTCAAGATCCTTATCCCTAGAATATAGGCAGCTTCTCCTAGGTCCTTCATAGAGAAACACTTCCCAAGCCAGGACTTAACTTCCTGCAGAGTTGGGATGTCATTTCCTATGAGTAGTATGTCATCCACATACAATACCAAAAAGCTAACTATACTCCCACTAGCCTTGACATATACACAAGATTCATCTTCACTCCTAGAAAAGCCAAATTCCTTGACTTTCTCATCAAAGCAAAGATTCCATCTGCGAGGTGTTTGCTTTAACCCATAAATGGATTTCTCAAGCTTACACACTCTATTAGGGTACTCTGTGTTGACAAAACCCTCTGGCTGACTCATGTAAACATCCTCAGCCAACTTTCCATTAAAGAAAGCGGTTTTGACATCCATTTGCCATATTTCATAGTCATGAAATGCGGCTATGGCTAACAGAACCCTAATAGACTTAATCTTGGCCACTGGAGAAAAGGTCTCATCATAATCAACTCCCGGAGTTTGTGAGAAACCCTTTGCAACCAGTCGTGCCTTATAAGTGTGTACATTACCATCCATGTCGGTCTTCTTCTTGAAGATCCATTTGCACCCTACAGTCTTACGACCTGGTACATTCTCAACCAAGTTCCAAACTTGATTGTCATACATGGACTGTATCTCGCTGTCCATTGCCTCTTTCCACTTGGCTGACTCAGGGCCTGTCATGGCTTCCGCGTAACTGTTAGGTTCATCCAGACCTATCAGTGTCTCATCACTGATAATTGTATCACCTTCCGCAGTAATATGGAATCCATAGTAATGCTCAAGTGCATTCCTAACCCTTGTGGAACGCCTCAGAGGTACAGACTTGTCAATTGGCTCAACAGAAGTTTCCTCCTCAAGTTGAGTGCTAGGGTTTGAAGTTTCTTCACCACTTGACTCTTGAATTTCTTCAAGGTCAACTTGCCTCCCACTGTCTCCTTGGCTTATGAACTCTCTCTCTCTCTCGAAAGAAAGCCTTCCTAGCTACAAAGACCACATTCTCACTAGGTCTGTAGAAGAGGTAACCAAAGGATTTTTGTGGGTAGCCGATGAAAATACACCTCTCACTTCGAGGTTCGAGCTTATCATGAGTCTCGCGTCTCACGAAAGCCTCGCAACCCCAAATCTTAATGTGGTCTAGTTTGGGTACTTTACCAGTCCACATCTCATGAGGAGTTTTGGCAACTTTCTTTGTGGGAACTAGATTAAGGATATGGGCGGCAGTCTCTAAGGCATACCCCCAAAATGAGATTGGTAGCGAAGCTCGACTCATCATGGAACGAACCATATCCAACAAGGTTCGATTACGCCTCTCAGCTACACCATTCAACTGCGGTGTCCTGGGAGGTGTCAATTGTGAGACAATCCCACATTCCCTAAGATAGTCGAGGAACTCTGAACTAAGATACTCACCACCTCGATCAGATCGAAGCATCTTAATGTTCCTGCCCAATTGATTCTCGACTTCCTGTTTAAACTCTTTAAACCTCTCAAAAGTCTCTGACTTATGCTTGATTAAGTAGACATATCCATATCTACTGTAATCATCAGTAAAAGTCAAATAATAACGATTAGCATCCCTTGTGGCATGTTTGAAGGGCCCACACACATCCGTGTGTATAAGATCCAGCAAACCTTCACCCCTCTCACAAGAGCCTGTGAAGGGTGACTTTGTCATTTTTCCTAGTAAGCATGATTCGCAACTATCATCTGACTTTAGGTCAAATGACTCCAATACTCCATCCTTTTGGAGTTGGCCTATGCGTTTCTTGCTTATATGTCCAAGACGACAATGCCATAATGATGCTTTATCCAAGTTATTATCATTAACAGAATCAATACACAATACATTATTTCCTAAGTTATCAACCACAGATACAGTTTCATACACACCATCACAAGGTAATGCTTTAAAATAAAGAACATTATTAAAGAAAGCATTAATCGAACCAACTTCATTATCAAATGAAAAGGTGAAACCTTGTTTATACAATGCATGAAAGGAAATAATATTTCTTGCCATTTCTGTCGAATAACAACATTTATTCAAATCTAAACTAAACCCACTACTTAGCGATAAAGTATAAACTCCAATCTTGGTGACAGGTAAAGCTTTCCTATTCCCCATGATTAAGTTTATTCTTCCATGCTCCACATTCTCACTTCTTCTTAGTCCCTGCAAATCAGAACATATATGAATACCACAACCGGTATCAAGGACCCAAGAGTTAGAATGGGGTGAGTTATTAGATAAGATAGTGTAAATACCTGCATGGTTGGGTTTAACTTTCCCATCCTTCACATCTTGCTGGTACTTTGGGTAGTTTCGCTTCCAATGTGACTTTTCATGGCAATAGAAGCATTCAGCCTCTTTAGGGTCAGAAGAAGGAGTGACAAAACCTTTCTTGGTTCCACTTGAAGAAGAGTCATCAAGGGTCCTAGCCTTGGTACCCTTCGAAGAGCTCTTCCTCTTCTTCCCTCTACCTTTCCCGATTACCAAAACCGGGGCGGAGTTTGGAGTAGGAGTGTTAACAACCGACTTACCCTTAAGACATGTTTCTGCGGTCTTGAGGAGTCCCTGAAGTTTGCTGAGTGTGACCTCTTCCTTATTCATGTGATATGTCATGCGGAATTGATCATAGCACGATGGTAAGGAGTGCAAAATGATATCTATTGCAAGCTCCTCAGGGAAGTTCACATTAAGCTTCAGCAACCGATCCACATACCTTTGCATTTTCTGCATGTGGCTCGTGACGGATTCCCCGTCCTTCATCATGGTTGTTATGATAGAGCATATGATTTCATACCTCTCTTGTCGTGCACTTTGATGGTATCTTTCCATCAGATCTTGGTGCATTTTAAAAGGGTAGAAGTCCTTATAGGACTTTTGGAGTTCCGCTGTCATGGTGGCCAACATGATGCATGCCACTTTTGTAGCATCCCTTTCATGTGCCCGGAAGTCAGAGATCTCCTGGGGAGTTGCAGTGGTCTCATCAATCTCCTTAAGCTCCTTGTCAAGGACATATTCTTTGTCCTCGTAGCGGGTAATCATCCTGATGTTTCTGATCCATTCATTGAAGTTGGATCCATCAAAAGTGACTTTCCCACACAAGTTCTTAAGGGTAAGGGAGTC
Organism: Lactuca virosa; assembly: GCF_052849685.1. Taxonomy (NCBI): domain Eukaryota; kingdom Viridiplantae; phylum Streptophyta; class Magnoliopsida; order Asterales; family Asteraceae; genus Lactuca; species Lactuca virosa. The sequence goes on along the minus strand of NC_136428.1, from coordinate 99,152,499 downwards.
ATTAGGATTAGAGCCAGAAGCAGCATTGTTTGAAGACATCTGAAAGAAGAGAACAAGATTAGTTTAGATATTAAGAGAGTCCTTAATAAAACACCCAAATGTAATATTAAGGCTAGGATCCAATCACAATATATTATAACTTAGAAGAGGTATGCCGTAATCCAAGCTATAACATATTTGAAAGGTAGGTGAATGACGATTCACCAATTTCCACCATGAAAAACGAAATATAAATATTAGGTTTTTAATTGGTTCTTAGAAATTCCTAGATTCTTTTGAGATTCAATGAACTTTTCAAAGGCATGTTTCAATCTCGAGTGTGCCCTCCAAGTTTTGTGACTGGGATACCGAGGATCACAAAACGAGGTGTGAAGTAACCATGCAAATCACTTGGTACCCTCAAGGTTTATCACTCAATCGATGTGCCGGTAAACCACACACGATCCACCGATGCTATGGTAAACCTTAAGTCACCCTTTACCTACCTTGTTAAGTCCAAGTTAGTGTGCCGGTTAACCACACACGCTCCACCAACGACTTAAACAAAGTGTAAAGTGTAATTTCATGGATTAGCACCTTATTCACATTTTCCTAAAGTAACTAAGATTGGGAATTTAATAAAAGCATTTAGTTACTTTATAATATTCATCATACTTTTAATGAGAATTTATAAGTCCTTGTCTTACCCGTTCGGCTAACGACCCTCCACCGATCAAGGAAGCGGTGGGTGAGAGTGGACACCCATTAAGTTGTCATTTTATAGGCAACAACCTTATACCCCCCTTATAGACCGGCTTCGTGAATGAGGCGTACTAGCGGTAAGACGACTTGACGTTATACATATATATATATTAGTAACTTATAATATTATAAAGTATAAGGGTTGAATTTTAACTTTTAAAATTCTAAGGGTTGGAACTAAAGTTTTAATCAAGACTTTACATGTTCCAAAACTTGAGGGCAAGTTTTGTAAACTTCCAAAACTTTTCATTTCTTATAACTTATGAATTAATTGAGTAATTAAAATGAAGACTCTTCATTTTTATAACTCTTGTGTTCTTTTAATGGCTTTAATAAAAGTGAGACTTTTGGTTTTCCATAACTTGAGGACAAGTTATGGACTCCATTAAAACACATTATGATCATGAATTAAACTAACATGAAGGTTACAAACAATTCCTATGATAATCTAATCTTCATAAGTTCAAGAACATGAATATGAACACTTTCAAGAATCAAAAATTACACTTAAAAAAAAACTTGTAATTTTAATAATTGCCATTGTAAATGGATTAGCATAAACATTACACCATCTAAAACAAGCTTTAAAACATCAAAATAGTTTAGGGTAATGTTTCTAGTCCATTTCCAGCAACAAATGTGCAAACTTTCATACGAGCAGAAAACAGAAAAACTATTTTTTTCAAGCTGTTTGCACACAAAAAAAAAACAACAAACGAACCTAGGCTCTGATACCACTGATGGGTTTTGAGCATTCTAACACTTCCTAAGTGTACATGCAACCCTAATAACCTTAGATCTATGTTTGTCTAATAATCATGCAAAGTTGAATTCCAAGGTTATATTCCTATCTAGCATACATGGGGAACATTTTTTTAACTTGAATGAAAGATAGAATAACTTACCTTGTTGTTGATTATGATCCTTGAAACCTTGTGAGCCTAGCACGCCAAGTGTGGTGCCTCAAATGCTTCACACAACACCAAATGCAAAGGAGTAAACTTTGAGAGAATCTTACAGTTGCAAAATCGGCTCTAGCCCTCTTGTTTCTTAGTGTCGCCGATTTTGGTGGAGAACATGTTGCTTATATAGTGTGTCACATCTAGGGTTACACCATGTAAACCCTAATGTGGCATGACTCTTCATTTCCATGACCCATGGGTTTGTAACTCCCATGGAGCATCCTATGGGTGGAACCCAACTTGATAATCCATGGAGCCTCTTAGCCCACTATATAAGATATGGAAGATTTACATAATCTACCCATATATTTAATTAGTTATCTTTTGATCACTTAATTAATTCTAAATTAATTCTTGATCAAACTAATTAAATAATATTATTAATATATTAGAACTTATAATATATTAATAAACCATAAGTGTTATTTCTCTCATTTTAGTTTATCCAATTGCATGGTGCCATGCAACCCAAATGGACCATGCCGGGTCGGGTCAAGTACATACCAGAAATAGTTATGGACTTAGACACCTTATCCAACACACTAGTGGCCCACTAATGGCCCAATTTTCTAAATTGGGCCCATTCCCTCTATTGGGCCTTACTCTAAGCCCAACTATTGATAGGTTTTATACATAAGAACAATCCTATGTGCTCATACAAACCCTAATGCTTGGATCTAGGTTTCTCTATTGTACATGCAATGAATCCAAGACTTACAAACCCTAATCTAGCATACATAATTTCGAAATTAACATATAACATCAGATCTAGATGTTTACCTCTTCAATGGAAGCTTGAATCTTCTTTCTTGGAGCTTAGAGTCACAATTGTAACTCCTCTAATGACTTACAAACACCACAAGCAAGAAGGCAACTATGAGAGAGGAGGGAGGATGCTTAATTTCGGCCTAGGGTTTCTCTTGGGAAGCAAGTAGCCGAAAATTGAAGGCTAGGGGTCTTATTTATACTATAGGCTGCTAGGGTTTCAGTCTAAACCCTAATGGACAGCTTAGTCACCAAGCAGCCCAAGGAACCTTCTGGAACAAGGCCTTGGACGAAAATATGATGATCCTTCATCATAATTTCGTTCCCCCTTAGTCCATTAGGTTTCCCAGCCCAAAACTCAACTATCACACATTTGACAGTTTATGCCCCTTTATTTAATTAATCTCTTTTAGTCACCAAATTAATTCCTAATTAATTTATGACTAATACTAATTAAAGAAATATGATTTCTCCTTTAATATATTATTCTTATAATATATTAATAAACCATAATATCCTCTCTCTTTCTTTAAATTAACTTGTCAAGTTGCTTTGGTGAAGGCAACCCAAAAGGACCATGCATAACCGGGTCAAGTACATACCAAATATAGTTACGGGCTTAGACACTAATCCAACAGTCTCCCACTTGGATAAGTCTAGTAACTATATCTCACATATGACTTCAGAATCCGGTTAGCAATCATAGCTCTTATACGCTTCTGTCAACTCTGATCAAAATCATGTCCTTCAGATAAGGGATCGTATAATCCTCTGTTCTAGATATCATGCTGACAATACTTGTTGTCCAACATTTTGTTTCTCGATCTCTGATTCGTTCGACATAAAACTTAGTTGAACACATCAACTTTGTTCTGACCGGGCCCGACACATAAGTCAAACTAAATCATCGAGTGGCCAAGATATCGCTTTTATTCTCTTTAGAATAAAAGGTACTGAAAAACTTCAACTTATATGCTTTTATCATTTACTAGCTAAGTCACACACAATAATGCGTTTTATAACATCAAGTTACTGATGCGTTTTCGCATTATCAATGTATAATCAACTAGCAAACAACAACCATATCTCTAGGTTTAAAGATTATATGATATTATCATCTTGCGATCACTTGTGATAACTTTCATGAAGTGATACTAGCAAGTGCGGGTTTATTCCAATGCTCAAAACATATTTCATAAGCACTCATAAACTTTGTAGCAAACCTTTGCTATGTCTAAAACCTTTTAGACAATCTACAAACAAATTCATGACAATCTTCTTTCATATCTACTTCCAACATATGAGCGATTGTGGACCGTTCGAACAATCTTATTATTCAGGAAGTCAAAACATGCAAAATCGAAACAATAGATAAATAATCAACACAAGATAGTAACTTTCTTATAAATAACACACCTTTATTTAATCATCAAATGTTGAATACAAAATTATCCATTACAAGTTTCCTACCTATCAAATCCAAACTAATATCGTCCTTTAGCCCAACGCTCCTAGCGTGCTTCAAATTCTTGACCCTACTCAGTCCCTTCGTAAGGGGATCTGCTGGGTTATCTTCCGACGATACCCTCTTCACAACGAGGAGTCCCTCTTCTACCCGATGTCTAATAAAATGGTATTTCCTGGCGATATGTCGAGATCTGCCATGATCCCTTGGTTCCTTGGTCAAGGCAACCGCTCCTTCATTATCACATAAAATTTCCATGGGCTCCTTTATGGATGGCACAACTCCAAGGTCTCCAATGAAGTTCTTCAACCATATAGCCTCCTTTGACGCCTCGCTTGCCGCAATGTACTCTGATTCGCACGTTGAATCAGCTACGGTCTCTTGCTTGGAACTTTTCCAAGTCACTGCTCCTCCGTTCAGGGTAAAGACCCAGCCCGACTGCGATCGGTAATTATCCCGATCCGTCTGGAAGCTAGCGTCACTGTACCCTCGCACTCTTAAGTCATCACTCCCACTGAGGACTAGAAACCATTCCTTGGTCCTTCGTAGGTACTTAAGAATATTCTTGACAGCAATCCAATGTGCTCTACCAGGGTTCCCTTGATATCTGCTGACCATGCTCAAAGCGAAAGCCACATCAGGGCGAGTACAGGTCATAACATACATAATCGAGCCAACTGCGGAAGCGTAAGGTACTCGGCTCATATCAACTATCTCTGCCTCTGTACTCGGGCTCTGAGTCTTACTCAGTTTGGTATTGCATTGAATTGGCAACTCCCATTTCTTGGAATTTTCCATACTAAAACGCTTTAGTACCTTTTCCAAGTATGTATCCTGACTGAGTCCTATCAGTCTCTTACTTCTGTTTCTCACTATCCTTATTCCTAGAATATATGCAGCTTCTCCGAGGTCCTTCATAGCGAAACACTTCCCAAGCCAGGACTTGACCTCCTGCAAGGTTGGGATGTCCTTTCCTATGAGTAGTATGTCATCGACATACAATATGAGGAAGCTCACTATACTCCCACTGGCCTTGACATACACACATGACTTGTCTTCGTTTCGCAGAAAACCAAACTCTTTGACCTTCTCGTCAAAACAAAGATTCCATCTGCGAGATGCTTGCTTTAATCCATAAATGGATTTCTCAAGCTTGCACACTCTATTGGGATGCTTCGCATCGACAAAACCCTCTGGCTGATTCATGTAAACATCCTCAGCCAACTTCCCATTAAGGAAAGCAGTTTTAACGTCCATCTGCCATATTTCATAGTCATGAAACGCAACTATTGCGAGCATTACCCTAATAGACTTTATCTTAGCAACTGGCGAGAAGGTCTCATCATAGTCAACTCCAGGAGTTTGAGTAAATCCCTTCGCGACCAATCGCGCTTTATAAGTGTGCACTTTCCCATCCATGTCCGTCTTCTTCTTGAATATCCACTTGCACCCGACTGTCTTACGACCTGGTACATTATCAACCAAATTCCAAACTTGGTTGTCATACATGGACTGAATCTCATTGTCCATTTCCTCTTTCCATTTAGCAGATTCCGGGCCTGCCATGGCTTCCTTGTAGCTATTAGGTTCATCCAGATTTATTAGTGTATTATCACTAATAAACATATCCCCTTCAGTAGTAATATGGAAACCATAAAACTGGGGTGGAACAATAACTCTACTTGAACGTCTAAGAGGTAAGGACTGGTCAATTGGTTCAACAGGAGTTTCCTCCTCAGGTTGAACGCCAGTGTCAGAGGTTCCTTCATCTCCTGACTCTTGAAGCTCTTCAAGGTCAATCTGACTCCCACTGTCTCCTTGACTTATGAGTTCTCTTTCTCTGAAAACCCCTCTCCTAGCAACAAAGACAACATTGTCACTTGGTCTATAGAAGAGATAGCCAAAAGACTTCTGTGGATAACCGATGAAATAACACTTCTCACTATGAGGTTCTAGCTTGTCGTGAGTCTCTCGTCTTACGAAAGCTTCACAACCCCAAACCTTGATATGTGCTAACGAGGGAGCTTTCCCTGTCCACATCTCGTAAGGTGTTTTGGCAACTTTCTTGGTGGGAACTAAGTTAAGGATATGGGCGGCAGTCTCTAAGGCATACCCCCAGAATGAGATTGATAACGAAGCACGACTCGTCATAGAACGAACCATGTCCAACAAGGTTCGATTACTTCTCTCAGCCACACCATTCAATTGTGGCGTTCTAGGAGGCGTCAATTGCGAAACTATTCCGCATTCTTTTAGATAGTCATGAAACTCAAGACTTAGGTACTCTCCCCCTCGATCAGATCGAAGCATCTTGATTTTCCTGCCCAACTGATTCTCTACTTCATTCTTAAACTCTTTGAACTTTTCAAAGGTTTCCGACTTTTGCTTGATTAAGTAGATATATCCATATCTGCTATAATCATCAGTAAAAGTCACGTAGAAGCGACAAGCGTCCCTTGTGGTGGATCTAAAGGGTCCACATACATCAATATGTATGAGATCCAATACACCCTCGCCCCTTTCACATGTGCCAGTAAAGGGTGACTTGGTCATCTTCCCAAGTAAACAAGATTCACACACGTCATCGTCCCTAAGGTTGAATGACTCCAAGACTCCATCCTTTTGGAGTTGGGCTATGCGTTTCTTGTTAACATGGCCAAGGCGACAATGCCACAAGCATGCTTTGTCCAAACTATTGGACGAATCAATATTCAAGACATCATTTCCTAAATTATCTACAATCAACACAGATTCATAAATCCCATTACAAGGTAATGCATTGAAATAAAAAACACCATTCAAATAAACATTAATAGAACCGTTGCTATTATCAAATGAATATCTGAAACCTTGTTTATATAATCCATGAAAAGAAATGATGTTCCTTTCCATATCTGGCGAATAGCAACAATTATTTAAATCTAGTCCTAACCCATTACTCAACACTAAAGAATAAACCCCGATCTTGGTTACTGGTGATGACTTCTTGTTTCCCATGATCAAGTTTATTCTCCCATGCTCCACTTCCCTACTTTCTCTTAGCCCCTGCAAATCAGAACAAATGTGGAAACCACATCCAGTATCAAGGACCCATGAAGTTGCAAGTGATGATTTATTAGATTTAATTGAATACATACTTGCAAATGTGGGCTTTATTTTCCCATCCTTAATATCTCGCAGATATTTAGGGCAACTTCATTTCCAGTGGCCTTTCTGGTGGCAGTAGAAGCACTCTGCTTCCTTGGGGTCAGAAGAGGGCTTAACAGAACCTGCTTTGGTCCCACTAGAAGAGGAACCGTCTTGGGCCTTACCCTTTTGGTGGCTCTTAGAAGGAGCCTTCCTCTTTTTACCCTTTCCTTGGCCAATTGCCAACACATGAGCAGCTACAGTAGAGGATGATGCAATAGATTTGTCCTTGAGGTTGCTCTCAGCAGTCCTCAGGAGCCCTTGAAGTTTACTCAGGGTGACCTCTTCCTTGTTCATATGGTAGGTCATTCTGAACTGGTTGTAGCAGGAAGGCAAGGAGTGGAGGATGATGTTGATAACCAAATCCTCATCAAACTTAACCTTAAGTTTGAGAAGACGATCAACATACCTTTTCATCCTTTGCAAATGGGCGGTTAGAGATTCTCCACTCCCCATCCCAGCGGTGATCATGTTGGTAATGATCTCATAGCGCTCTTGCCTCGCACTTTGGTGGTACCTGTCCAGCAAATCTTGATGCATCTCATATGGATACATGTCCTCATAGGACTTTTGGAGTTCGAGGTTCATGGTGGCCAACATGATGCAATGAACTTTTGTAGCATCACACTCGTGGGCCTCAAAGGCGGCCATTTCTTCAGGAGTAGCAACTTCTGGGTTGATCTTTTCCAGTTTCTCATCGAGGACATATTCTTTGTCCTCGTAGCGAGTTATCATGCGAATGTATCTCATCCACTCGTTGAAATTCGACCCATCAAATGTCACCTTTTGACATAGGTTCATCAGCGAGAATGACCCAGAAGCGTTGTTGTTTGCGTTTGCGTTAGACATCTGAAATAGAAAGGAACAAAGTTTGATTAGAAATGAATCCCCAATTAAACACCCAAATGAGAAATTAGGGCTAGGATCCAACAACATTATTTACAACTTAGAAAAGGGATGTCGTAATCTAAAAGTATATAATTTGAAGGTAAGTGAATGACGATTCACTAATTTTCACCATGAAAACCGAAAAGAGATTAAGTTTTAAATGTATTTGAAAATTCCTAGATTTCTTTTGAGATTCATTGAACATTTCAATGGCATGTTTAAATCTCGATATGCACTAAAAACTTGCGACTGGGATGCCGAGGATCGCAAACAAGTTGTGAATAACCATGCGAATCAACATGGTGCACTCAATGTCTCTATCACCTAATCAATGTGTTGGTTAGCCACGCACGCTCCATTGATTTATGATAAACATCGAGCCACCCTTCGCCACCAATGTCAATCCCAAATTAGTGTGCCGGTTAGCCACGCACGCTCCACTAACGTTTGACAAGGGTACAAAGTGTAATTCCATGGAATAGCATCAATTTTCACATTTTACCCTAAAGTAACTAAGATTGGGAATTTGAAAAACATTGTAGTTACTTTGCAATATTCATTATACTTATAATGAGGAATTAAGTGCCCTATCCTATCCGTTCGGCTAACGACCCTCCACCAGTCAAGCAAGCGGTGGGTGTGAGTGTACACCCATTAAGCGCCATTTTATAGGCAGCAACCTTATACCCACCTTATAGACTGACTTCGTGAATGAGGCCAACTAGCGATAAGACTAGCTTATTCTTATACATATATATTTATTAATCTTGTAATAATATAATAGTATAGTGTTGAATTTTAAACTTGTAAAATTCTAAGGGTTTGAAATTTAAATCATTCAAAATTAAAATTTTAATCACAAAATTTAAATTTCAAAACTTGAGGACAAGTTTTGAACTTTGCAAAACACAAGGGATCAAATAACAAATAATATAAATCAAACAATTAATTTAGTGATTATCTATATTTGACCTAATTCAATTTCTTGTAAGATAAGTTATCCAATTAATTCAAATAATCAATTTTAATCATATAAGGAATTTATTATCTAATCAATTGGTAAATATCTTTTGTTTTTGGCAAGGATAGTCTCACAGAATCATTAAAATTCGAATTTTATCAGTAAAAATAGATTAGGTAACTATTCCATAGCAAAAACAGCAAGAAATCCCGATATTGCCTCTGTCTGACGATCCGACTCGCCGAGTCACTCATAGACTCGCCGAGTTGGGCTGACTCGCCGAGTCCATGAAGTGACTCGCCGATTCCAGTCGAATAGAAGCCAGAAAAACGATTTTCAGCATGTTAAACACACAAAGCATCCATACAACAGAAACCAATCAAGTCTCTGATACCACTGATAGGTTTTATACATAAGAACAATCCTATGTGCTCATACAAACCCTAATGCTTGGATCTAGGTTTCTCTATTGTACATGCAATGAATCCAAGACTTACAAACCCTAATCTAGCATACATAATTTCGAAATTAACATATAACATCAGATCTAGATGTTTACCTCTTCAATGGAAGCTTGAATCTTCTTTCTTGGAGCTTAGAGTCACAATTGTAACTCCTCTAATGGCTTACAAACACCACAAGCAAGAAGGCAACTATGAGAGAGGAGGGAGGATGCTTAATTTCGGCCTAGGGTTTCTCTTGGGAAGCAAGTAGCCGAAAATTGAAGGCTAGGGGTCTTATTTATACTGTAGGCTGCTAGGGTTTCAGTCTAAACCCTAATGGACAACTTAGTGACCAAGCAGCCCAAGGAACCTTCTGGAACAAGGCCTTGGACGAAAATATGATGATCCTTCATCATAATTTCGTTCCCCCTTAGTCCATTAGGTTTCCCACCCCAAAACTCAACTATCACACATTTGACAGTTTATGCCTCTTTATTTAATTAATCGCTTTTAGTCACCAAATTAATTTCTAATTAATTTATGACTAATACTAATTAAATAAATATGATTTCTCCTTTAATCTATTATTCTTATAATATATTAATAAACCATAATATCCTCTCTCTTTCTTTAAATTACCTTGTCAAGTTGCTTTGGTGAAGGCAACCCAAAAGGACCATGCATAACCGGGTCAAGTACATACCAAATATAGTTACGGGCTTAGACACTAATCCAACAACTATTTCATTGGCCCATGTTATCTAACTACTGATGGCCCACTAAGGCCCAAGAACCCAAAGCATGGCCCAAACCGAGGCCCAATAACACATGGCCCATACAGACATATTATGTGGGGCGTACATCTGTGTACGCTAAGCGTACATGCCCAATGGTGAGTACGCTGGGCGTACCTGCACGTACGCTCAGTGTAACCCCCCTGTTAAGTCCTTTTTCCAATAATTGCTTATTCCTCTACTCCAGAGGCTACAAATACATATCCTGGTCCTTTTCCATGTCTTAATCCATAAAGTCACTGACTTTGTGACTTAACTTGGCCCAAACAAGTCCAAATTCCCAAAATGACCTTCTTCTTCCATAAAGAGGGCTAGATCTCATGCATGAAATTATTAAGACGTGCAAGATGGAGACATTATTGCTTATGGGGCCTTTTTAGCTCTGAGGGTGGCAACCCTAAGCTCAAACACTAGGTTTCATCATAAAGGTCCATTCTTTGGACCTAAAAAGGGCCAAAGCTCCATAGACCTAGATCTAAACTTCTATAAGGAAAGATGGAAGCTTTATACATTCTGAGGTTTGTAACTGAGCTGGAGAACTTGGATCTAAAAGCTCCTCCTTGATCAATGAGACTTTAAGATGATCACTCCTCTCCAAGAACACTAATATGCACTCAAAAATGGCCTTACAAGCTCTAAGAACACTCAAGAGGGTTTAGGGTTTCGTAGCAGCTCTTTAGGGTGGAATGGAGGCTGAATATTGAGGGTATAATGTTCTTTATATAGTGGCACACCCTAAATTTAGGGTTTCTGGACTCTGGACGTACGCTGGGCGTACACCAAAGGCACCCGCGACCATTTCCCTTTATACGCTGGGCGTAACCCAGCTTACGCTGGGCGTACCCACGCACCTTCCACTTTGCATGCATGGTCCTTCTTGCCAACTTCTTCCATTAAGGGACCATTAATGTCAATAACTTCAAAGTGCTATAACTCCTTCATTCTAAGTCCGTTTCCGACAAACTTTACATCCATGAAAAGGTGGAGAGAAGCCCTACGCTTCTAGCAACATATCCCGGCCGAAACCTCCTCGCCTAAAACTCAAAGCCCATAAAATACCGAAACGCCCCTAATCTCGGGCTTTGAAATCCGTAAACGAATACTTTCAGAATAGGGCGTTACAGTTTATGCCAGTCTTGTGTGTTTGGCAAACATATCAAACTTTCTTTTTATGATTCCATGTCTTCTACTTCCTTACCTTTTGATATATTGCATAGTGATTTATGGACCTCCCCGATTCATAGTTTGGGGGGAATACCGTTTTTATGTCCTATCTTTTAGACGACTACACGAACTATTTGTGGACATTTCCATTAACCAATAAATCACATGTATTCTCCATATTTCTTAATCTGCACAAGCTCATACAAACACAATTTGTATGACAAATAATATCAATTCAGTGTGATAATGGACCAGAATATAATAATCATTCGTTTCACAATTTTTGCAATCAACATGGAATGCTCTTTCGATTCTCTTGCCCACACACCTCCTCTCAAAATGGAAAGGCTAAACGAAAAATACGATCAATCAACAACATCGTTCGCACATTACTCACCCATGCTTCCTTACCGCCCACTTTTTGGCATCATGCCTTACAAATGGCCACCTACCTTCTTAACATTTTCCCTTCCAAAACCAAAAATAACACCACACCCACCTTCCTCCTCTATCATAAACACCCATCTTATACACATCTTCTTACTTTTGGTTGTCTTTGCTATCCTCTTATCCCATCTACTACCATTCGCAAACTAGATAATCGCTCCTCACCATGTGTTTTCCTTGGATACCCCTCAAATCATAGGGGGTATAAGTGCTATGAGCTATCTACCCGCAAAATCATTATCTCTCGTCACGTTGTGTTTGATGAAACCAAGTTCCCATTTGCCAAAACACACTCCTCACTTCCCTCATATCAGTTTCTTCATACAAATCTCTCATAAGATCTTCACCCATCCTTCTGGGACTCGATAACTCCTAATACATCTTCATCACCCTTAACCAAAAATAAAACACCCACAACCCCCAGTCTTCGCCACCATCCAATGTCACCACCCAACTAGTTGCTCAACAAACAACCGCAACTCACCTTAGAACCTATAGTCGTAGACCAAAAACCAACACCAACACCCCTCATCACCCTTCAATCGACACCTCCACATAATATCGAACCCACACAACAGCCCCATTCCCAACATGTTCGAACAATCCAAACACACAACATGACTGGTAATTCAAAGCCAAAACAACTCTTTAACCTGCATACCACCACCTCCATTGAACCACTTCCACGGAACCCAATTGAAGCCTTAGCCCAACCTGTTTGGAAACGTGCCATGACTGATGATTTTAATACTCTTATTGATAATAATACTTGGGATTTAGTACCTCGTATGTCAGCTATGAATATTATTAGGTGCATATGGATTTTTAAACATAAAACTAAAGCTGACGGTTCCCTTGAAAGATACAAAGCACGTTTGGTTTGTGATGGCATGTCTCAACAGGTTGGGAGTGGATTGTGACAAAACGTTCATCCCGATTGTTAAGCCGACTACTATATGAGCGGTTTTAAGCTTGGCTCTATCCAACGGATGGGACATCAACCAACTAGACGTTAAAAATGCGTTCTTACATGTACATCTATCATAAACAGTTTACATGCACCAACCTATGGGTTTCAGAGACCCGTCTCTTCCGCATCATGTTTGCCGATTGAAAAAGTCTTTATATGGTCTAAAACAGGCTCTCCGGACATGGTACCAACGTTTTACAGATTATGTGACCACCTTGGGATTTCGACATAGTGCATGTGATCATTCTCTTTTCATCTACTGTCATGGTCAGGACTAGTAATTATCTTTATATGGTCTAAAACATAGCCACTATTATATCTAGGACTACTACTTATCTTTATATGGTCTAAAACATAGCCACTATTATATCTGGATCTTTTGAATCAATATAATACCCAATATGCAAATTATGGCACACTTAGAGGAATGAAGTTTTTAGCTTGACAAATCAGACATGATAATATTGGCGAACTAGTAGTGTGAATCATCCATGGAAGTTACTTATTTGCCTTTTTATGGAGATTTGCATAGTGGCTATGTCCTTGGACAGTGGCGGAGCCAGGGTCAAAGGAAAGGGGTATCCCCGACAAAAAAATCGCATAATATACATTAAGAAAAAATACATTCGAAAAGAAAAATTACACTTATGAAATTTTTTTGAGGGGTGAAAGACCCACACTTTCATATTTCTGAAAGACCCAAACTTTCATACTTGACAATTGTTACTCCAAAACATGCTACATGCATATTCATAAAAACAATATCTTACATTGATAAAGTGATTGCAAACAACCGGGTACAAACCGACTATTACAAAGTGTTATATATTACACAACTACCCATGATACTATACTATTATGCATACATGATCCCTAAATACAAAAGTAATATTATAACTATTCTAAATCTTCAAACAGTATACGACAATACTGGTTACTTATTTTCTGCAATTTGTTAAACAATGAGAGGGGTAAGCGGTGACGCTTAGTGAGTTCAATAATAGATACAATATAAAGTTATGCCATTTATATATACTTCAATATGGGAGAAGCAAAGAGGAACAAGGAACAACAAAGGCATATGTGAATCATGTGACAAACTTTCCATATCAATCTTTGATTTGATTCAAAGATATACGATCAATGAGACATGACAATTTCTATACTTGATATACATCAATAAAGCTTCGGCTCAAATGGCACAGAAGACATACGCTTTCTGATTTAAACATTTTGGTAGATTTCAGGCTGAAAGCCCTGTCTAACCTTCTATCAATACATAGAATAGAAGTCATTCTCTTACGAGACATGCTCTACATGGTCAGAGGCTACATACCAGTACCACCGTGAATCTAAGTCCTTTCACTGATCACATAGTCAAAGGTATAGCTTTGCTATCATAAATAGCAGAAATAAAAATAACACAGGAAAATAACCCGGAATAATAACACTGAAAAGCACATAGCACATATAACACATAACATACAATTGTTCCTATATATTGAACACACCGTGAAATAACCGTGGGGTTAAAATAGTAATTTGGGCAGCACTTCGTTACTATAATTGACTTTCTTTAATGAAAACCGGGAGTTTTCTTGAAAACTGGGCCCTGCGAGGGTTGGGCTTCAAAACCGAAAAGATAAATTTCTCGGGCTTCTCGGACACTTCGGAACGTATTTCGGGTGTTGGGAATGATCCCGGGGCTTCGGGGGAAGTTGGAATGGTAAAAATATGGATTTTCGGGTGAAAATGAGCAAATTTCAAAAATATAACCGGGAGGGTTCACACCCTCCTATTTATAGGGCGAGGCTCAGATCTTCGGCTGAAGGGAGAAGGCACGCGGCAGCAGCAACGAAGGCCAGGTGGCTCGGACGCGAGGCGAGGACACGCGTCGGACACGCGTTGGCTTCGGATTGGACCTGCGCTTCGGATGCGAGGGTTGCGACACACGGGTCGGACACGGGGCATGCATGCGAGAATCCGATGACGTGGCCTATTCCGGACCTTATCCATGCGAGATTTCTAGGAAATTGTGCCCAAATCTTCTAAAATCCATAACTTTCGCATACGGGCTCCGTTTTCGACGTTCTTTATATGCACGCGTAGGCGGGAATATATTCTAAAACTTTCGTTTAGACTTCGTTGGCTAAATTTGACTTTATTTTTAATATTATTATTTTTAACAGACCGGGACAGGAAAATCCGTTTAAAATTTCATAACTTCTTCATCCGACGTCCGTTTTCGTCAGTCTTTTTACCGTTGTACTACTTTTAACGAGACCTTCGATTCTCGTTTAGGTTGTGTCGGATAAAAATCACTCGATCTTTATTTCGAGTTTTTAGCTGTCTACTGCTATTCCGAAACTTAGAAAAATCATAACTTCCTCATACGAAGTCAGATTTGGACGTTATTTTTATGAAAATTCCCGGTTTAACAAATACTACGACTTTCATTTAGATCACCAAGGCTAAAAAGTAGTTTATCAAAAACTCACTTTTTACGTCATTCGGCGCCGTGCCGGTTTTGTCGCGGATCTTCGATTAGTCATAACTTCTTCGTTATAACTCAGATTTCGATGAGGTTTTCGCCTAAATGTTTCTAACGAAATTATCTACAACTTTCAATAATAAAATTTTACTTATTTCAAATTTTATATTTTCGTTAAATTTCGATATTTATCTTTTGATTGGAATCTCATAAGACTTCCAATATTTTCCGATTGATTCTAAACATAGTTTTACTTCATTTCTAGTAAAAACCATATGTTAGAACTCAATACTCAAATTTCATATAATATTTCATAATATTATTCACTTTTAAAATTACATAACACGATAACTGAACGTGTATGTTACAAATACCTTCTCCTTTTGAGGATTTCGTCCCTGAAATCATAACGATTTAGACAAATGAGGATATTTCGTTCTTATCTCATTCTTATTTTATTATCCAGTTTCACTTCGGATAACAGGAGCGTTTCATCATATATGCTTAAACCTTTACGCAGATAATTTACATGAAACACATCATGAATATCTGTCAAATCTTTAGACAATTTTAAGTGGTATGCTTGCTCACCAATCGTTCTTTCTTCCCAAATCGCATAATACCTTTCGATTGGGATACCTTCAGTATTACAAAATCACCCACCCGGAATTCGACGGGTCTTCTCCTCTTTTCTGCATAGGACCTCTGTCGATCCTGGGCCGCTTTCATTATTTATCGTACAATTTGAATCTTGTCGGTGGTGTCTTGAATCATTTCAAGGCCACTAAGGACTTTTTATCCTACGTCACGCCAACATAATGGAGTATAACATTTACGCCCATATAGTGCCTCATATACCTTCAGTATATTTTCTACTGTTTGGATTGTTCTCTTCTTCTGAACATCTGTATGGGGATGGTAAGCTGTGTTGAGAGTAACACGAGATCCCATTTCACATTGCATACTTGTCCCTGAATGAAAAGTGAAGCTACTATCATGATCAGAAGTAATCTTTAGCGGTACAGCATGTCTCGCAAGAGTTTCATCAAAGTATACTTGTGCGTATTTCTCTATTGGATCTATCCGGGATAGTCAAGGCAAATCATCGAGATAAGAGTCAGGATATTCGGGAATATTATTTACAGTTTTCTTCTCCTCTTTTGAGGTATCAACTGTATAGTCTAGATAAGCAGAATCCCCTTTCGATATAAGTTTACGGGTTTCTAGAAAAGAGATTATTTTTAAGATTTTAAGTCTTTGTTTACTGTAGACATAAATAGGATTCCCCCTTTCGATAGGGATGCATATCATCTTTTTGTAATACAAGAGTTCTGTGCGGTTCTTTGACAACTAATTCATGCCGAGAATAATTTCAAAGTTGGGCAAGGAAGTAGGAATCAGGTTAGCAAGAAAACTATAACCTTCAGTTTTTATGACAAAATCTCTATGGACTTTACCAGCAAGTAATGATACACTTCCTATGGTATCTACATGAAATGGTTGCGCGAGTGCATATCAAGCAATTTGAAAAGAATGCGCAATTTCATGAGACACAAAAGAATCTAAGGCATCATAATCAAATAAGATGAGAGCAGATCTAGAGTTGACGAGAAATGAACTAGTCACAACATTCGAGTCCTCGTGTGCCTCCTCTATGGTAATCTGAAATGTACGACCTTTAACTAAACGATTGCCAAACTCTTCAAACTTATTAATTGATGGCGGCGCTAAAATCTGCACTTGCTCTTCATTCTCTATTGGGCCTTCGGTGCTAATCTCCGAGAAAAATCAACTCTCATTGCAGACTCTTACTCCTTTTTGAATTTGGGTTATAGACTTAACCCAAGATAAGGTCTTTACTTTGCTACAACAACAACTCGAATGGTCATATTCTAATGACCTTTGATTTCATAACGCAAAAGACACACAACGAACCATACTCTTATTTCTATTATTCGAACACTATCATAGAAGAAACTTTCCTTCATGTTATAATATGATATAATATCTTCATAACTAGTAGCATTTCTAGCTAATAGTTGCTTAATCCCTTAATGAAGGTTGTTATACTTTTATCGACTACCTCGACCATCTCCTTCTTCAATCTTCCGACTAAAGTTTCATCGCTACACATAACATGGTTCTCTGAACCAATCAGCTCACTTCGCAGATTTATATTAACCAGAATCGATTCTTTATGACCACTAAGGTCTGAACGAAAATCATCTTCTTAGTCATCACCGAAACGAAGGTAATGAAATACTCGAACAAAAACGGAATCAATTTCTAGCTTCTTGGTAACCTTGTAACTTTCCTTGATCCAAGTGTGAGTCCTGTGCTTCCAGTAGTATAGGCCTCTACTACTATTCACACCTACTCATACTCGTCCCAAGTATTATCTCGCAGTTTTCCAAGTCACCATTCAAAAGTTTTCACAAAGCGACTTATCACACATGAATGTGTTCAAACAAGTACATATGACAATTTCTCCTAGACTCAACTAGGGATTTCACATTTCTATCAAACATATCTTGGATTTCTTATACTCGCCTTCTAGAATCCTTTTTACGCATATGCTCGATTTAGTATATCCTAATACTTTTCCTAGATCGATAGGAATTTCACTTCAAAATTCTTCATAGAAATTCTTCCTCGGGTAGTGTCTACTCTGCAAGACACACTACACCAAAATTTATTCTAGCAGTGCGGAGACAAACGGTTTCCAACTATCTGTATCATCTTCTAACTCATGTAAGTCATCATGCATATTCGTTTATTTCATTATTCTTCTATGACATCGTCATTCCTGTATATGAGAAAGTCTTCTTCTCATGGTTGTATCTTTTAAGTCTTCTTCATAGGAGTCTATTTAAAGAGGTATGCATTATAGCTGCATCTCAGCATGTTCTACTACTTTCAAATTAGTTCTCTTTCATTCCTAACTACAACATCTCTTCTCATACAACACTATGAGTGTATATCTTCTTCAATTAAGCATTCTACCTTACTTAGACAAGTAAGTTACTTAGCCTTTTACCACTAAATCACCTAATTCACCATCCTAATCATGTATGTTAAAGTCGGCTTAACACACAATGGAACTTTCATAAGGATGTGATAGAAGTCAATCGTCACTCAGTATTATCAAATACTAAGTCTGAGCATCATGTATAGGGTTACTACTCGAACTGCATACTACATCAGTTTCGATACTGTCGAAGTATTTATCACCATCTTCGGTTCTTTCTACTCTATAAGCAATTATTGCTTCAATCTGGACAGCGGTGGAACAACTTCATCGGTTATGACAAAACATTCATCTCGTCCGAATGTACTTCGAATACACAACATTTTTCCAACAGTGTTATTATTTCATTAAACATAGTTTGAATGTACAACACCACTCTATAGGTATTAATACACTATTTACGATATCACTTGATAAATATTATTTTACGATATCCCTTGATCGTTTATCTATAAAATTATCGATGTCAACTATCATAAGTCTTTTTATCACTTCGAAAAGTTTCATATCAGTTCTAATACATAAATTTTTAAATATGGAATACATAAAATTTCCTCTTCCATACTATGGCCGGTAACAGACCTTAAATTTTCTCAAGTAATAGCAATATAGGTAAGCAACCTAAGGCATGCTATATTTATTTATCATTTAGCACATATTAGAATATAAGGCATATCTCCTCTAATATTCTAGTGCTTGTCCATTTAGGTATTCAACCTAAAGTATACTTGACACACACCGTATCATCATCACTTAACAATTCATGTTTAAGTCTAGAAATTCAGAAAAATTCCTAGTTCACTTAAACTAATTCTCTAAAAATTTTGAAGTAACTTAATATTTTAAAATACTAGGGTTTATCACTACCCAATACCCCACTTAAATCTTTCCTATGGTTTGTATCCATATACTCCTAATGAATCCATTCATATATTGAACTTCCAACGGTTTAAGTCTAAATACCAATCTGTGGTATTTAGTTCACTTAAAATATTGCTCTGATACCATGATTGAAAGACCCACACTTTCATATTTCTGAAGGACCCAAACTTTCATACTTGACAATTGTTACTCCAAAACATGCTACATGCATATTCATAAAAACAATATTTCACATTGATAAAGTGATTGCAAACGACCGAATACAAACTGACTATTACAAAGTGTTATATATTACCTAACTACACAGGATACTATACTTTTATGCATACATGATCCCTAAATACAAAAGTAATATTATAACTATTCTAAATCTTCAAACAGTATACGACAATACTGGTTACTTATCTCCTGCAATTTGTTAAACAATGAGAGGGGTAAGCGGTGACGCTTAGTGAGTTCAATAATAGATACAATATAATGTTATGCCATATATATACTTCAATATGGCAGAAGCAAAGAGGAACAAGGAACAACAAAGGCATATGTGAATCATGTGACAAACTTTCCATATCAATCAATGATTTGATTCAAAGATATACGATCAATGAGACATGACAATTTCTATACTTGATATACATCAATAAAGCTTCGGCCCAAATGGCACAGAAGACATACGCTTTCTGATTTAAACATTTTGGTAGATTTCAGGCTGAAAGCCCTGTCTAACCTTCTGCCAATACCATAGAATAGAAGTCATTCTCTTACGAGACATGCTCTACATGGTCAGAGGCTACATACCAGTACCACCGTGAATCTAAGTCCTTTCACTGATCACATGGTCAAAGGTATAGCTTTGCTATCATAAATAGCAGTAATAAAAATAACACGAGAAAATAACCCGGAATAATAACACTGAAAAGCACATAGCACATATAACACATAACATACAATTGTTCCTATATATTGAACTCACCGTGAAATAACCGGGGGGGGGGGGTTAAAATAGTAATTTGGGCAGCACTTCGTTACTATAATTGACTTTCTTCAATGAAAACCGGGCCCTGCGAGGGTTGGGCTTCAAAACCGAAAAGATAAATTTCTCGGGCTTCTCGGGCACTTCGGAACGTATTTCGGGTGTTGGGAATGAACCCGGGGCTTCGGGGGAAGTTGGAATGGTAAAAATATGGATTTTGGGGTGAAAATGAGCAAATTTCAAAAATATAACCGGGAGGGTTCGCACCCTCCTATTTATAGGGCGAGGCTCGGATCTTCGGCTGAAGGGAGAAGGCACGCGGCAGCAGCAGCGAAGGCCAGGTGGCTCGGACGCGAGGCGAGGACACGCGTCGGACACGCGTTGGCTTCGGATTGGACCTGCACTTCGGATGCGAGGGTTGCGACACGCGGGTCGGACACGGGGCATGCATGCGAGAATCCGATGACGTGGCCTATTCCGGACCTTATCCATGCGAGATTTCTCGGAAATTGTGCTCAAATCTTCTAAAATCCATAACTTTCGCATACGGGCTCCGTTTTCGACGTTCTTTATATGCACGCATATGCGAGAATATATTCTACAACTTTTGTTTAGACTTCGTCGGCTAATTTTGACTTTATTTTTAATATTATTATTTTTAACAGACCGGGACAGGAAAATCCGTTAAAAATTCATAACTTCTTCATCCGACGTCCATTTTCATCAGTCTTTTTAACGTTGTACTACTTTTAACGAAACCTTCGATTCTCGTTTAGGTTGTGTCGGCTAAAAATCACTCGATCTTTATTTCGAGCTTTTAGCTGTCTACTGCTATTCCGAAACTTAGAAAAATCATAACTTCCTCATACGAAGTCAGATTTGGACGTTATTTTTATGAAAATTCTCGGTTTAACAAATACTACGACTTTCATTTAGATCACCAAGGCTAAAAAGTAGTTTATCAAAAACTCACTTTTTACGTCATTCGGCGCCGTGCCGGTTTTGTCGCGGATCTTCGATTAGTCATAACTTCTTCGTTATAACTCAGATTTCGATGAGGTTTTCGCCTAAATGTTTCTAACGAAATTATCTACAACTTTCAATAATAAAATTTTACTTATTTCAAATTTTATATTTTCGTTAAATTTCGATATTTATCTTTTGATTGGAATCTCATAAGACTTCCAATATTTTCCGATTGATTCTAAACATAGTTTTACTTCATTTCTAGTAAAAACCATCTGTTAGAACTCAATACTCAAATTTCATATAATATTTCATAATATTATTCACTTTTAAAATTACATAACACGATAACTGAACGTGTATGTTACAAGGGGCTACCCCGGGATGTATACTAGATCCGCCTATGTCCTTGGATATACCCTAAAGTAAAAACTCATACAATTTGGACAATGACTAAGAGCATAGGACCTTTTTGGACTTTTTTTCAAACCAAATAAAATTTTGAAATAACCTTTTCAAATCAAAGCTTTTTCACGGACAAACTTTTTTTAAATGATTTTGTAAGTCTCGTATGTTTTCAACATATCAGAAATAGACAACTTATACACAAACATTATTTTTAAAAGTAAAAATAGAGGGTCCAATAAATAAGCAAATTTAAAAGTTTTCATATTGTGGAAATAAAAAAAAAACATTTTTACTTAAAAAATTTTAATGAAAAAGTTTACTTCCAACTTCCAAGTGCGACTTGCTTCTAACTATGCAAATACATAAATACTTTAAAATTTCTCACAAATTATTTGAGAAGTTTGAGTGCATTTTTACAATTTTACATACAAGCTCGTTTTATTTTCGTTCTCCACCTGATACATTACAATCAAACACCTTGTTGCAAAACACTACAACCACATATGGAACAATTTGTTGCAATGAGAGACTTCCGAGGTTCGTCTATAATTGCTAACAAAACCTCATTTTCAGTAAAAAAAATGAGGCACATTTTATGACACAGGTTTTTAGAAGAAATAAAACTTATCAAATACTATAATTTTTTTAACCACTAATATTTTATTAAACTAAAACTAACAATGTGCTAAAGAAATAAAACTTATCAAATACTATAATTTTTTTAACCACTAATATTTTATTAAACTAAAACTAACAATGTGCTAGAAAAAAAGAAACCAAATATAAAAGCATAGCACTAAAAGAATTTTGTAACCAATTAAGAGCTAGTATTATGTTCTACTAATAAACCAAGTAACACAATCAAATAAAAAATGTTTTCATTTTTAAGTTTTTTATCCAAGAAAATCAAGGAGCTGCAAAACCTCCAAAGCATCCAACAAGTCGCGTAAATAATCGATTCATGGCCCGACTTTCTAACAGACGAGATCCACATTGCCTTCACTCAGACTGAAAGAAGTGGGACTCGTTGTAGGGGTCGCTACCCTCGCTATGCAGGCTGGAACACTGCCCCCTAGCGGTCGCTAGGGGGGTCGCTATGTGCTACTCGTCGATTCCTTGGCGAGAAAAGAGAGAAAGGGATGCCGACTTCTTATTGGTTGAAGATGGTTGGAGTAGATAGCAATTCAAATGCATTTGACCGAAATTAATTTTCCACCTGCCTTTGACCACCGAAATTAATTCTAGTTTTAATTGTCACCAACTTCTTCAATTAATAAAAAAACGTTTTTAATTAATAAAATTCAAAATATTCCAACTATAATTCAACTATTATAAATCAAACCACACACTCAACATTTCATACACACAAAATATAATTACCTCTTTCACAAACACTTTCAATTAACCAAACAAAAATGTCATCATCTACCCAAAAGAAAACCCCAAGAAACAACAAAAAAATCTTCAAACCTTCCATCTCCAAACCCTCAATCACCAAACCTTCCATCACAAAATCTTCCATCACCACCATGTTATCGACATTCATTTGATCAACCCATTCATTCACCCGCTAACTATTGCTTTCCCACTATGGCTCCACAATTGTTTCCATTCAATCCGTACTCCTCTCAACCTATACAATTTTACCAAAACCAAAACCAATCCCAACCAATACCTCGTCCAAATTTGGATCTTGATCCGTTTGAGACGGTTCAAGAAACTCAATTCTTTTCACAACCTCAAACCCTAAAATAATTTTCAATGCCAACCACATCGCCTACTCGACAAGTCAACCGATTCTTCCGATGAAGGACTCATTGAAAAGCCATTTCAAGAGCCCGAAGTCGAACCAACAAGCAAAAATAAAGGAAAATGGAAGGACAGATGCAAAGGGTGGAAGGATGATGAAGAGAGGGCACTAGCGCAATCATGGCTAGATGTGTCGGAGGATCTAGTGGCAGGCGATCGACGACCAAGATTTGACAACCTTCAAAGCTAGAGTTTGGATTAAATTTTGTCAATGAATGAAAAAGCAGTACCACAATCCTGATAAACTTTACTCGAAATGGAGGACCGCCAAAAAAACCTCAATGGAGTTCAATGGCATGTACATGAACGAGATCTGCAACCCCAAAGTGATACAAATGAGGTAGATGTCTTAGCAAAAGTTCGTTAGATTTACAAGGCGAAAGTCGGAAAACCTTTTGGCAATGAGGCGTTTTGGGTGATTGTGAAGGGCAAACCAAAATGGCTTACCCTAAAAAGTGCCGATGATTACGCGGAAATGTCCAAAAGAAGCAAAACTTATGAGTCAACCTAAAACATCCCAAAAATACAGACCAAAAATTTCGTTTTTAATTATTAATAAAACCATAGTTATCCAAAACACATGTCATAATATCTCAAACATCATATCAATGTATATCAAAATATCAGAGTATAAACATCCCATGCTGAACAAATGGTGTGTGCACTGCAATCATCCTGAGCCCTTCCCCTTGCTACCGGAAGTACCTGAAGCCAAAACTGAAAACTGTAAGCTCGAAGCTTAGTGAGTCTCCCCAAACTACCACATACCATACACATAACATGCAACTACGAGATACGGGCCCCGACCACACTCATGGAGATACGGGCCCCGCCCACACTCGGCTACTATGAGATACGGGCCCCGCCCACACTCAGCAACTAAACATACATAGAAGTTTCACACAGACAACAAGTATAACTAATTCTATTAATCAGGAACATATCCATAGTCAAACTAAGCTATAAGATACGAGTCCCGCCCACACTCAGCTAACTGGGAGATACGGGCCTCGCCCACACTCAACTACTAACATAATCATACTGCGGGCCGGCCTTGGTGTCGTAGACCCGTTCCTACTGAAGGAAACTCACCATGCAAGGATGACTGTTGAAAACTCGAGTGAGGAATCTCTGACTGCTGCTCCGGCGACTCCCCGACTACCAATTTCATAATAACACTTAATCAAAATCTGATAATCCTTCTTAGGATAAAATGACCATTTTACCCCTGGTCAAAGTCAACGTCTGGGTCAAAGTCAACCTTCTGGTTGGCCTAACTCGTCGAGTTTCTCCATCAACTCGTCGAGTCCTAGATCCTGAAATCGCGATCTAACTCGTCAAGTCTCCCCTTAACTCATCGAGTTTCCAGGCTACTTACAGTCGCGATCTACCGATTTAACTCGCCGAGTCCCTTCACCAACTCGTCGAGTTCTGCCTTAAGCTAAAACAGGGCAAACCAAATCAACTCGTCGAGTCCTTCTATGGACTCGCCGAGTTCCCCTGTCCGATTGAGCCATCTCAATGGATTAAGCTCCTACTCTTCAGATCCAAGCTCCAAACTTTATCTACCCACTGGGAATACACTTTTAAGGATAAAGTTTCCAGCTTTACCTGCTCTTAGTCCTTCTTAAGGTTTAGCTCAAACCCTAACTCTCTAGAACATAGTTCTTGGTCCACTCTCCATAATACCCTAAACCAAGGCACACTATACTAGATCTAGGCTCTGAACATCAGTTGGACACGTAAAGTTCCTAGATTTCCTTCCATGCGTGGCCTCTTAGGGCTAAAAAGGCCATATAAATGCCTATAAGCTTGCATGTGGCTTCCATGGTCATAAAGTTTGCACCTTTATTCCGTGGAACCCATTCTAGATCCCAGATCTAAAATATAAGTCACTTGGGACGTCCAAATCCCAAAGACCAAGGTTCTTG
This sequence comes from Lactuca virosa, assembly GCF_052849685.1. Lineage (NCBI taxonomy): Eukaryota > Viridiplantae > Streptophyta > Magnoliopsida > Asterales > Asteraceae > Lactuca > Lactuca virosa. Next base: position 99,127,225 of record NC_136428.1, on the reverse strand, counting down.
AACCAAAACCCTCATAAAATGAAAGTAAATAGATCTAAGAAAAGAATGATCAAGTTAGAGACTTATTAACAGAAAATGTAGCAAATGGAGTGTAGTTCCTGGATCTACTCCTTCCCTCTTGAGCCTTCTATCTTCTTCTTCTTCTTCCACAAGCTTCAAAAGTGCACAAAGATCACTCAAAATGGCTCACATACTCTAGGAAAGCTCTAGGGTTTCGTGGATTAGGGTTTGGGACAAGGAGGTTGTAAATGAGGCCAAGGGGTGGAGATTAAGATGCTTAAATAGGGTGCAAAACCCCGAAATTAGGGTTTCACTCTGTCATGCCTACTTGCCGAGTCGAGGGATCTTGACTCGTCGAGTAGGTGGCTGAAATCCCGCGTCCAAGACTAACTTCTACTCGACGAGTCTGGGGCATCCAACTCGTCGAGTAGCTTTTCAAACATGAATAATTTGAAAATAAATGCGTACCAGAGTCCGGGCGTTACAATTCTCCCTCACTTGTCTTAGACTTCGTCCTTGAAGTCTGCTGCATCTGAAAACAACTCCGGGTAGTGCTCTCTCATCTACTCCTCGGGCTCCCATGTCCACTCTGAACCCTTGCGGTGCTGCCACTGCACCTTCACTAACTGAACAACCTTGTTCCTCAAGGTTTTTGTCTTGCGATCCAGAATCGCCACCGGTCTCTCGATGTAGTTCAGGCTGTCGTCAACCCGAATATCTTCCAAGGGCACAATCGCTGAATCATCCACTAAGCACTTTCGTAACTGGGAAACATGGAAAGTGTTGTGGATCTGACTGAGTTCTGTCGGTAGATCCAACCGATAAGCCACCCTGCCCACCTGGGCTATAACCATGAAAGGACCAATGTACCTGGGCCCCAACTTGCCCCGTTTCGGGAACCAGATGACACCTTTCCAAGGTGACACCTTCAGGAGAATCATATCGTCCACCTGAAACTCTAAAACTGAACGCCGCTTGTCGGCGTAGCTCTTCTACCGACTCTGAGCAGTCTGGAGCCTGCTCCGGATCTGCTGGATCCGCTCTATAGTCTTGAGTACTACCTCATTACTCCCCATGACTCTCTGACCGACCTCACCCCAACAGATGGGGGTCCTACACTTCCTCCCGTAGAGCATCTCGAAGGGAGGTCGGTCTATACTGGCGTAGTAACTGTTGTTATTCGTAAATTCTGCTAACGGAAGATACATATCCCAACTGCCACCGAAATCGAAAACACATGCGCGCAGCATGTCCTCGAGAGTCTGTATCGTCCTCTCGCTCTGTCCGTCTGTATGAGGGTGGAAAGCGGTGTTGAAGTGGATATGAGTACCCATCTCCTCGTGGAACCGCTTCCAGAATCTGGAAGTGAAACGAACATCTCGGTCTGACACCACCGAGACAGACACTCCATGCCGTGCCACTATCTCACATACATATATTTCGGCCAGCTTCTCGGCCAATATGCTCTCCTGGATCGGGATAAAATAAGCGCTCTTGGTCAACCGATCCACGATGACCCATATCGAATCTACTCCATGTGCGGTCTTGGGAAGCTTGGTAATGAAATCCATGGTGATATCCTTCCATTTCCACACATGAATGTCTAGCGGCTGCATCTTGTCGTGTGGTCTCTGGTGCTCAGCCTTGACCTTCCTGCAGGTCAAGCACCGCTCCACGTACCAAGCAACGTCCCGCTTCATGCAGGACCACCAGTAGTCAGGGCGAAGATCCCGGTACATCTTCGTCGCCCCAGGATGGATGGAGAACCTCGACTTATGGGCCTTAGCCATCAGAACCTTCCGCACTCCGCCCCAGTACGGAACCCAAACCCTCCCATGTAGAGTCAACAACCCTCGGATGTCATAATCAAACGAGGCCACCCGGCTTACAATCCGCTCGCACTTCTGGCAACCTGCGCCTATCTAATCTGCTCTAGCAGCGGAGTAATCACTGTCATCCTCAAACATATATCTCTGATCGGAGCCGCCACCGCCTTGCGGCTCAGGGCGTCGGCCACCATATTGGCCTTGCCCGGGTGGCAAAGGATCTCACAGTCATAATCCTTCACCACATCTAACCACCAACGCTGCCTCATGTTCAGATTCGGCAGATCCATGAGGTACCTCAAACACTTGTGGTCCGTGTAAATGGTACAACGGACTCCGTAGAGGTAATGCCACCAAATCTTGAGGGCGAAAACCACAGCCCCCAGGTCTAAATCTTGCGTCGGATAGTTAGCCTCGTGAGGCTTCAGCTGCCTCGACGCGTAAGCTATCACATGACCCCTCTGCATCAAAACTGCACCTATGCCCGTAATCGATGCGTCATAATAAACTACGAAGTCATCAAATCCCTCAGGAAGAGTCAAAATCAGTGCCTCGTATAACCGTTGTCTAAGAGTCTCGAAGGTTGCCTGCTGCTCAGGCCCCCAGCGGAATGTCACCGACTTCTTGGTCAGTCGGGTCAAAGGAACGGCGATCTTGGAGAAATCCTGGATGAATCTCCGGTAATAACCCGCTAGACCAAGAAAACGCCGAATCTCAGTTGGAGACCTCGGAACCTCCCACTGCATCACGACCTCTATCTTGGTCGGATCGACCAGAATACCTTTCTGGTTGACGAGATGCCCAAGAAACCGCACCTCGCGTAACCAGAACACACACTTGGAGAGCTTTGCAAAAATTCTCTCCCTCCTCATTGTCTCCAGCACCTCCCTCAGGTGCTCCTCATGCTGCTCCTGAGTCTTGGAATAGACCAAGATATCATCGATGAAGACTATCACGGACCGATCCAACATCAGTCTGCACACGCGGTTCATGAGGTCCATGAACGCGGCTGGAGCATTGGTGAGCCCAAACGGCATCACCACGAACTCATAGTGACCATCGCGAGTCCTAAAAGTCGTCTTCTGTAAATCCTCCTCTCTGACTCGCATCTGGTGAGAACCTGATCGCAGATCAATCTTGGAGAACCAAGATGCACCCTGTAGCTATTCAAACAAATCATCAATCCTCGGGAGGGGATAACGGTTCTTCACCGTTACCTTATTCAGCTCCCGGTAGTCTATGCACATCCGATGCGAACCATCCTTCTTCTTCACAAAAAGGATCGGTGCTCCCCATGGCGAACTACTCGGCCTGATAATCCCTTGTCTAGCAGCTCTTGCAGCTGCATAGATAACTCCTGCATCTCGGGAGGAGCCAACCGATATGGTGCCTTGGCTATCGGAGCCGCACCAGGGACTAAGTCGATCCTGAACTCAACTTGTCTCTCCGGAGGTATCCCAGGCAAATCCTCCGGGAATACATCCGAGTACTCTCACACGATCGGCACATCATCCATTGTCGCCTTACCCTTATCCCGGGTATCCATCACATAAGCGACATAACCTGCGCAACCCTGCTGAAGATAACGTCGTGCCCTCACTGCTGAACATAAAACCGGTCCGCGCTGTGGCCTCTCGCCTTGAATCACTAACCCTCCCCCACTGGGAGTCCGAACCCTCACTAGCTGCTGCTTGCAATCGATCACTGCCCCATTGGGGCTCAACCAATCCATACCCACTATAACCATATTCCCTCGCAGAGGAATAGGAACCCGATCTACTGAGAACTGCTCATCGAATAACTATAGTGTACAACCTCTGTGCACCCTCGCAACCCTAACGGTCCTGTCATATGCTATCTCCACATCAAGTGGGCAATCCAACTCTCCTGGAGCTCCTACAAATCGCTTGCTGAGCGCGAGCGACACAAAAGATCGGGTGGCACCCGAATCAAACAGTACCAAGGCTGATATACCGTTCACTAAGAACGATCCTATAACAAACACATAAACATAAGCAATAATCAATACAAATAAAGAGATAAAGAGAATGTACATACCCGTAACGAGATCAGGAACTGCACGTTCCTCCTCTGCTGTCAACTGGAAGGCTCTGCTCTTCGCCACTGGCGCCTCTGCCCGGCCCCGACGGCTGTCTGTAATCCTCAATGTGGCAGGGGTGGGTGCCGCCACCTTCCCTGCTGCTGCCAAACTCGGACATTGGGACCTCTTGTGGCCCCTCTGATTGCACTAAAAGCAAATCAAATCAGATAATGTGGTGGTAGTGGTGGTAGAAGCAGCAGTACAATCCCTGCTCACATGTCCAGTTCGGCCGCACTTGAAGCAGCCCAAACTACCTGCCCTGCACGTCCCCTCGTGCGACCTACCGTATTTGCTGCAGCGGCCTCGACCCTGCTGGCCCTTCCCTCGGGAATCTGTCTTGAGATTCTTGCCCGAACCCTCCATACCAGATGCCACATCTGGTTTCCTCTTCCTCTCCATCTCTAAATCGATCTCTCTCTCCCTAGCTCTAGAAATCATATCCTCCATTGTTTTGCAGCTGGAGCGGCTCAAAACTGGCGGATATCACTCCGCAACATCTCATGATATCGGGCCTTCTTCATCTCCTCGTCCGTCACATACTGCGGAACAAGAAGGGCCTTCTCCCTAAACTTGGCGATGATCTCTGCCACAGTCTCTGTCGTCTGCTCCAAATCCTGGAACTCCCTCGCTAACTGTTGCACCTCAATCACAGGTGCAAACTCGGCCGAGAACCTCGTCGAAAAATCACTCCAGGTCATCACATCCAAAACTGCATCATCTCCAATGGCTCTCCCAACCCCCTCCCACAAGTCACGTGCCATGTCCTTCAGAAGACAGGACGTGATAGTTTCATTTTATTTACTTCTTTTTATAGTTTATTTTTAGCATAATTCATTCATAATTTAGTTAATTTCCATGCATATTTTCCTTTTTGTTATTTTATGACCATTTCGGGTACTTTCTAGTTTCGTGAGTATAATTGCAGATTTTAAGGAGACTAGCGGAGCGGGGTCTTTGGGAAGCAATTGGACTTGGAGGGCGACGAGGATTTTGGGCTTGATGACTATGGAGGTGATACATGGAGTGGGCTTGTCAATTATTTGAAGGCTTGGAAGATTTGAACTTTAAATTTGCAAGATGCGGGAGAATTTTCTAGTATGCGAAGATTGATGATCGGGCGATTACGGAAGTTATGGATCGTTTAGAAAAGGCTAATTGGGTTTAAAATGAAGTGAACTTAAAGAAAAATAAGCTAGAACCTGTTTGGACTCGAACTGGGCCAAAGGACTAAGCTGTGGAGGCCCAACATTTGAAGAAGCCCAATCTATGTCACACATACGCGGGCCGTGTAAGATACCTACGCGTCCCGCGTGGGTTCCTGCTGGGGTATATTTCAGAATTTTACTTAAAGCTCTATATTGGGAAGGTTGGTGTGCCACTTTAGCATTATCTTGGATATCCAAATTTTGAACAACTCTCTGGATATTTTGGAGCTTTTGGAAGGCCAACAACCCTCAAGAACTTCATCATTTTTGCTCTTAATCTTGTTGAATTTTTGGTACAATCTCTTCTAACTTTGTTTTCTTGTGTTTAGCCATGTTAGGCTAAACCAAAATTGGTTGACTTTGGTGAAATCCTTTGACTAATTTTTGAATATTGAAGACTCCATAAACTTGTTCTTGAATCTTTATGGAGTGTTTTGTGTTTTAACATATTATCACTACTTATATGTTTTTATTCATGAGTTTAAATGTGTTTGTGGTGATTAGTTGGCTAATTTCTTGATTAAGTAAAAGATCCTCAAATTAGCAAGCAACATATGATTTTTGTGTTAGTTTTGCTTCATACAATCATAAAAACATTTCCTCCAACATGGTAGTGAAAGCATTTGACTCCTCTTGGATTTGGTGACTTTTTGGTTCTTCATGCTAGTTGATTTTCACTAATTACATGGTTAATGGAAATTGTGACTTTGACGAAGGAAATTGTTATGAGTTTCTCTAACTATTTTAATAACTAAGAAAAGTCTAAATAATCTCAAGCTTCTTGGATTATTATAGCCAAATTAAGGATTTAAAACAAGTATTGCACCATTGGATTCTAATGATATGTTCATCAAAAGTCAAAGCGAGGAAACCTTAAGTCAACCATCTTTCCCTTATTGATTTTACATCAAATTCTTATTTTTGTTGAAATTGTTTATTTAAATCTTAGTTTAATCCTAGTTTATTTCAAGTATTTCAAAAGACCAAACCCCCTCATTTTTAATTTATTGTTATTTTACAAGTATTTTTACAAGAATTTTCATAGAGTTATAAAATTGAACCAATCTCCGTAGATATGATCCCTTTACCACTATACAATATTTTAGTGTACAAGAATCAGGGTTATTAATTTTGTTGGCCTCGACAACCACCAAATTTTGGCGCCGTTGTCAGGGATTGGTTTGTATTTAATCAGTTTGTTTCTCTATGCCTAGATCTCATTGTGCAGGTACTCTAATTTAAAACTCCAAAATTGAAAAAACAAAAAAAAGTATGGTTCGAAAATGAACACTCCTTGCATTGAAGATCAACTTTCTGAGCTAGCTCAGTTAGTTATGATGATTGAAAGTGAACAAAGTGTGCAGCCTATGCCTCTTCTTTGCGATTTTTGCGCCCAAAATGGACATCATTTCGACATGTGTCCATATTTATAAGGAGAATGGGAAGAAGTGCAAGAGAAGGGAAGCTACTACTGGTCAAACCAATGGAGTTATGATCAACCTCAACATGATCAGTGGTGGGACAACAACCAAGTTTGGGGAAATAACCAATACCAAAACCCATACCAAACCTGGGGAAATAACCAATACCAACCAACTCCACAGTTCCAAGAACCCTATCCTTACCCTCCTCAACAAACTGAAACGCCAAGCATGTCCTTGGAGGACATTATGAAAAGCATTGCCACTTCTACCCAATTTTTCCAGGAAACAACCCAAGCTAGCCTCAAAAGCTTAGAGCAACAAATAACACAAATTGCTCAATCAATGAGTATAATGGAAGCTCAAGACAAATTGCCATATGAAGAGAGCCCATGGCATAGCGTATGTGTCATTCCTTTGAAAGATGAGAAAGTTTTTGATGGCCCAAGAGTGTTATATGAAGAAGAGGAAGAAGAAATAGAAGTGGAAGATGATGTCAATGAGGAAGAAGAAATTGAGAAAGCTGTCAACGAAACTATAGAGGAAGTGTTGTGGGTTAATGAAAGAGAGGTTAAGCCACTCACTACCATTGAGAAACTAACTCTAGTGGTAGAAAAACCACAAGAGTCGGAAACAATAAATCTGTCGGACCCTTCAAAGGATACGTATCCCGAGGAAAAAGACGCCCAATCGGTCACCTACTCAACCACCATGTCAAAGAGGGAAGAGTTGGTCACCATAATGAAAAAGTACAAGAAATAATGTGGTTGGATGATTGATATTATTAAAGGTCTAAGTCCGGTATGGTTCTCCCGTAAAAAGAAAGTCAAATATAAGAAAGGAGTCCCACTGGAGGTGTGGAAATTAAAAAATGTCGACACGGGGCAAATTTGCAAGGTTAATGGACATCGATTGAAGCCGTTCTATGAAGATTTTGATTCAAATGTCCAAGATGTTGTCCATTTGGACACCCCGAAGTGTTAAAGTGAAGTTTGGAGGCATCTCGCCAAAGACGTTAAAGAAGGGCATTTTTGGAAAGCATTGTGATTTTGTGTTTTTAAATTTGAATAAAAAAGTTTGAAAATGTTTTTGGGATCCTCAAGGACTTTTCTTTGGTGGAATTAAGTGTTTCCATATGTTTGGGGCCTTCCAATCCAAGAAAATGTGAAGAAACGGAAGAAAATGAAGCAAAAAAGACGATCAGGAATTGCAGCTTGCGCGGGCTGTTGCGCGGGTGGTCTGTGCGGGTAGATCTGATCGAATGGCTAAATTGTGAAATCAAGGATTTAACTGAGAAGGTTGCGCGGCCGCGTGCCCCTTCTACGCGACCCGCGCGCCCCTGGACCATTTTTGACGATTTTTGACCATCTTTGACCAGATCTTTAAGTGGGTTTACTTGTTGACTTCCGTTGACCATGTAACCTATGAATGCAACCTTCTTCTTCATTTCTACCGTGTGTTCATAAAGTTCCTCCCTCAAACTCCATTTCTCTAAAAAAACATAAGCTCCCAATCACCCACCTCACCGAAAAAATCAAGATTTTCGGAGTTCTACCGGTCAGAATTTCATGAAACCACCGCCACAGACACTTTCCGCTGCCCGATCCTATGATTTATGTCAATTCTGCCCTTACCTCAAGCATTGAGGACAATGCTTGTTCTTGAGCTTGGGGTGGGGTATTTCCTTTTATTTTTTTTCATGCATTTTTTTAATTAGGTTGCATATCCTTTTAGTTTTAAGTTAATTTGCATTCATTTTTTTTTTTATAAAATTCCAAGAAGATTTTATTTTCTTATTTTCCACTTTTTATTTTTGTATAACATTTAGCTTAGGGCATTAGCATTCATGCATTTTTGTTGTCTGTTTATTCTCACCCCCCCTGGATGCCATGGAACAGGTTCATAGTTATTGTATCATTATTGGCCTAGGATCTTGTTGCTATCTCACCCATCGAACCAGAACCATTAAGCTGCAATTTGGGACTTCATACTTGGGATCAACTGCTGGAGCTTAAAGGGGTAAGTGATCATGGCCAGGTAGTTTCATGAAGAATTATGCATGCAATACTAACAACTTTAGGATATACTATAGCAATGGATGTTCTTAGCCATGCGGTCCATACCGCCGAGAGGATCACACTTGATCATGTTTGAACTGTTAGGATGAAACACTGGTGCTTGTCCCCGAGTAGAATCTATATCCGGTCTCTTTACGTCACCATATTTTTTGCGATTTCCTTTGGATTTTAGAGTCTTTTAGCCCACATTTGGGCATTTTCATTATATTTGGAAAATCACAAGTTTTAAAAGGAGCTTACATTTTTATGCTCCACACATGGTCATTTTCACACTTAGACCATTCGGATTATATTATTACCCTTTCGGTTCCACTTATATACTTTTGGGAACCAAATTTTGACTCAAAAAGTTTTCTTGATAAAAAGCAAAAATTCAATATGTTAGTGCATTACCTTCAAGTTAATGTTATTAAAAAAAACGAGAATTTCAACCCAACGAATTCCAAGCGGCGATTATCTTAGATGGGTGACCGGTTCAATTATTGAACAAATTTTCCTACATTACGGTCACCCGGCGTTTGATTCTCATCTATTTAGGTATGTTTTATTGTATATAGATCGAGTTGTTTTTTGTAAATTGGTGATGTTAGGGAGAATGTCGAGTCGGATACTACAGGAGGTTCGGGCCAACACTAAGTGAACTGATTCCTACAACGGTGCCCGAGCGATGAAACCCAATCACATTTGAGAGTAGCCGACATACGTGAGATCATGCAACTTCCGTGATAAGAGTGTACACTTACAGAAGAGCTCCACACGAGCCCATCCAGCTCCTTTCTCCCTACTACAAATGTTCTTCATTGTATGCATGTTCCATTGAGGCTGCGACTGACCATCCCTCCTTACTCACCTAGAGGAGTTGTCCTGGCTGTGATTTATGGTTCCATTGTCATCGGATGAAAAAGTCATGAGATAAGAGCAAGATTAATTCTGACCATGTTGACTAACGGTGATCAGGTTGCGTGGTTCTATCCATTCTTTTTATTTTTCTTAGGATAGTTCATCCCAAGTTCATTTTAGTCTTGTCTTACTTAAGGACAAGTAAGGTTTAAGCTTGGGGTGATTTGATAGTTTCATTTTATTTACTTCTTTTTATAGTTTTTTTAGCATATTTCATTCATAATTTAGTTAATTTCCATGCATATTTTCCTTTTTGTTATTTTATGACCATTTCGGGTACTTTCTAGTTTCGTGAGTATAATTGCAGATTTTAAGGAGACTAGCGGAGCGGGATCTTTGGGAAGCAATTGGACTTGGACGACGACGAGGATTTTGGGCTTGATGACAATGGAGGTGATACATGGAATGGGCTTGTCAATTACTTGAAGGCTTGGAAGATTTGAACTTTAAATTTGCAAGATGCGGGAGAATTTTCGAGTATGCGAAGATTGATGATCGGGCGATTACGGAAGCTATGGATCGTTTAGAAAAGGCTAATTGGGTTTAAAATGAAGTGAACTTAAAGAAAAATAGGCTAGAACCTGTTTGGACTCGAACTGGGCCAAAGGGCTAAGCTGTGGAGGCCCAACATTTGAAGAAGCCCAATCTCCGTCACACATACGCAGCCCGCGTAAGATACCCACGCGGCCCGCGTAGGTTACTGTTGGGGCATTCTCGGAATTTTACTTAAAGCTCTATATGGGGAAGGTTGGTATGCCACTTTAGCATTATCTTGGACATCCGAAATCTGAATAACTCTCTGGAGATTTTGGAGCTTTTGGAAGGCCAAGAACCCTCAAGAACTTCATCATTTTTGCTCTTGATCTTGTTGAATGTTTGGTACATCTCTTCTAACTTTGTTTTCTTGTGTTTAGCCATGTTAGGCTAAACCAAAATTGGTTGACTTTGGTGAAATCCTTTGACTAATTTTTGAATATTGAAGACTCCATAAACTTGTTCTTGAATCTTTATGGAGTGTTTTGTGTTTTAACATATTATCACTACTTATATGTTTTTATTCATGAGTTTAAATGTGTTTGTTGTGATTAGTTGGCTAATTTCTTGATTAAGTAAAAGATCCTCAAATTAGCAAGCAACATATGATTTTTGTGTTAGTTTTGCTTCGCACAATCATAAAAACATTTCCTCCAACATGGTAGTGAAAGCATTTGACTCCTCTTGGATTTGGTGATTTTTTTGTTCTTCATGCTAGTTGATTTTCACTAATTACATGCTTAATGAAAATTGTGACTTTGACGAAGGAAATTGTTATGAGTTTCTCTAACTATTTTAATAACTAAGAAAAGTCTAAATAATCTCAAGCTTCTTGGATTATTATAGCCAAATTAAGGATTTAAAACAAGTATTGCACCATTGGATTCTAATGATATGTTCATCAAAAGTCAAAGCGATGAAACCTTAAGTCAACCATCTTTCCCTTATTGATTTTACATCAAATTCTTATTTTTGTTGAAATTGTTTATTTAAATCTTAGTTTAATCCTAGTTTATTTCAAGTATTTCAAAAGACCAAACCCCCTCATTTTTAATTTATTGTTATTTTACAAGTATTTTTACAAGAGATTTTCGTAGAGTTATAAAATTGAACCAATCTCCGTGGATACGATCCCTTTACCACTATACAATATTTTAGTGTACAAGAATTAGGGTTATAAATTTTGTTGGCATCGACAACCACCAGGACGCAAGTGTAACCTTGTCCCCCTCGGGACATCTGCTGGTGCGGAATGCGTTGGCGACATCCGCCAACCATCTGGTGCTCGCAATGGGGTCCCGAGCCCCATGGTAGTTGGGAGCTCCACAAGCCTTGAACTTCCTGAAGTCAGTGTGCGCGACCCCATCATGGCCGCCACCTCAGTGCGGAAAGCGCTCAGCTTCTCATCCGGAAGCTCCAAAATACCCTCCTTGACCGAACCAAAGATCACAGGAGTCTGGTCTAGAGTTGTACGTGTGATCTCAGACGAGATGAACTCCCTCGTCTGCTCGTCAAGCTGCCTGGCTCCAGTGCCCAAGCCTGATCCCTCACCAGTGCCTGAAGTGCCAACTGGCCTAGTGCGTAGCGTCACCATACTGAAAATACACCATAACAAACATCAGTATACTCATCATATCTCGAGGGATCTAACACACTACAAGTTTCCTGGATTCATCTCGGCCTTCCTTAATTTGAGTACGGATCCTCTGCTTTTAGTAGTACGGGCCCATACTACCTCCCACATCTATCTGTACTTTCCTCAAGAACTGCCTTGACTCCACCAAGTCCCTTCTACTACTACTGTTCTCTGCTAATCTCACCATAGGCTTGCCCTAGGGTAATCACCATCCCACTCTCCGCTATCAGCTGCATAAGAAGTTCCTGCTATCTCCCCCTAACAAGCTCGTGAATACTCTTACATATCACTAAGACTAGATAATTCTTCGAATGAGAGACCCTACCCTACAACGGTTGGACTCAAACAAGAGCTGCGCAATAGAGCTAGAACTAACCTTCAAAAATTATTTAGTCCTTGCAATATGTAACTTAACATATTCATTTACTAGTTAGTAAAAGATAACTAGAACTCCTAAAAGCACAAAGCAAAGCAGCATTCGAGCATCGAGTAAACATAATCAAGCATATCTCTCTCAGGCTATCCTTGACTAATCTGTACTAGCATGCGGTTCATAAAGCTGAGATACATATAACAGACACATAAGGCATCCTTCCTAGATCTTTACTTCTAATCTAGCATGCAGTTCTCATAAACATATCATAACATAAACTTGTATGAGTAATTTGGGAGTACTTACTTGAGCTCGGCTGATTGCATGCACCACACCCTTTTTCTCTTTTCAAAGTTCGTTTCTCATTTCAAAATTCTTTTTGTAAAAATGTTTTTCTTTTGAAAAATTTCATACCAAGTCCTTAGTTTGAGTTCAAACACACCCTAGAGTGTGCCCGAATCCCTCAAACCAAGACTCTGATACCAACTTGAAACATCCTAAAAATATATACCAAAAATTTCGTTTTTAATTATTAATAAAACCTTCCAAAACACATGTCATAATATCTCAAACATCATATCAATGTATATCAAAAATCAGAGTATAAACATCCCAGGCTGAACAAATCGTGTGTGCACTGCAATCTTCCCGAGCCCTTCCCCTTGCTACCGGAAGTACCTGAAACCAAAATTGAAAACTATAAGCACGAAGCTTAGTGAGTCTCCCCAAACTACCACATACCATACACATAACATGCAACTAAGAGATACGGGCCCCGACCACACTCCGCTAACTGGGAGATACGGTCCCCGCCCACACTTTGCTCACTCTGAGATACGGCCCCGCCCACACTCAGCTACTATGAGATATGGTCCCCGCCCACACTCGACTACTATGAGATACGGGGCTCGCCCACACTCAGCTGCTATGAGATACGGGCCCCGCCCACACTCAGCTACTAAACATACATACAAGTTTCACACAAACAACAAGTATAACTAATTCTATCAATCAGGCACATATGCATAATCAAACTAAGCTATGAGATATGGGCCCCGCCCACACTCAGCTAACTGGGAGATACAGGCCTCGCCCACACTCAACTACTAACATAATCATACTGCGGGCCGGCCTTGGTGCCGTAGACCCGTTCCTACTGAAAGAAACTCACCTTGCAAGGCTGACTGCTGAAAACTCAAGTGAGGAATCTCTGACTGTTACTCCGGCGACTCCCCGACTATCAATTTCATAATAACACTTAATCAAAGTCTGATAATCCTTCTTAGGGTAAAATGACCATTTTACCCCTGGTCAAAGTCAACGTTTGGGTCAAAGTCAACGTTCTGGTTGACCCAAATCGTCGAGTTGCTCCATCAACTCGCCGATTCCTAGATCCTGAAATCGTGATCTAACTCGTCGAGTCTCCCCTTGACTTGTCGAGTTCCAGGCTACTCACAGTCGCGAACTATAGATTTTAACTCGCCGAGTCCCTTCACCGACTCGTCGAGTTCTGCCTTAAGCTAAATCGGGACAAACCAAATCAACTCGTCGAGTCCCTCTATGGACTCGCCGAGTTCCCCTGTCTGATTGAGCCATCTCAATGGATTAAGCTCCTACTCTTCAGATCCAAGCTCCAAACTTCATCTACCCACTGGGAATACACTTTTAAGGGTAAAGTTTCCAACTTTACCCGCTCTTAGTCCTTCTTAATGGGTTTAGCTCAAACCGTAACTCTCTAGAACATAGATCTTGGTCCACAAGCCATAATACCCTAAACCAAGGCACACTATACTAGATCTAGGCTCTGAACATCAGTTGGACACGTAAAGTTCCTAGCTTTCCTTCCATGCGTGGCCTCTTAGGGCTAAAAAGGCCATATAAATGCCTATAAGCTTGCATGGGGCTTCCATGGTCATAAAGTTTGCACCTTTATGCCGTGGAACCCTTTCTAGATCCCAGATCTGAAATATAAGTCACTTGGGACGTCCAAATCCCAAAGACCAAGGTTCTTGAACCAAAACCCTCATAAAATGGAAGTAAATAGATCTAAGAAAAGAATGATCAAGTTAGAGACTTGATTACCAGAAAATGTAGCAAATGGAGTGTAGTTCATGGATCTACTCCTTCCCTCTTGAGCCTTCTATCTTCTTCTTCTTCTTCCACAAGCTTCAAAAGTGCACAAAGATCACTCAAAATGGATCACACACTCTAGGAAAGCTCTAGGGTTTCGTGGATTAGGGTTTGGGAAAAGGAGGCTGTAAATGAGGCCAAGGGGTGGGGATTAAGATGCTTAAATAGGGTGCAAAACCCCGAAATTAGGGTTTCACTCTGCCAAGCCTACTCGCCGAGTCGAGGGCTCTTGACTCGTCGAGTAGGTGGCTGAAATCCCGCGTCCAAGACTAACTTCTACTCGACGAGTATGGGGCATCCAACTCGTCGAGTAGCTTTTCAAACATGAATAATTTGTAAATAAATGCATACCAGAGTCTGGGCGTTACACAACCCATAGTCAATCTTCTAATGTACGTATCGAAGGGGATTGACCTCAACAACGACGATCCATATGAAGTTCAACTCATCGTATGGGATGAGACAGAGCAAAAAGAAAGCTGAAAGGAGCACAAAGATCATCGAGTGGAGTGGAAGAGATAAGGAGCAACATCAAAGGGTTGGACGCTAAGCTTGAGGGTTTTTTGGAATTTGGAAGGATGAAAGAAACAAATCGTGCGCTAAAGGTTTTCTTAAACTCGGGAGAGAACTTGTCCGAGGAGGATCGTCGCATTTTCAACAATGCAAAGAAGGATCTTGTTAAAGAATACAAGTGGGATAAGCCGTAGTATTTTTATGTATTAGATGCAATTTTAATTTATGTTTTTCGTCTAGTATTAAGTCGTGTTTTATTCTAGTATTATGTCGTGCTTCTAGTTATAAGTCAAGTTTTTCGGTTTTACGTAAGTATTTTGGAAATAAGTCATATTTTAAAATTTTAATCGTATTTTATGTTTGAAATTAATGTAACCTTTTTTATTTAAATATTAAGTCTTTGTCTTTTAAAAAAATAGAATTTATAGAGTGCTAGGAGAGAGAAACGAAATTAATTTCTTTGAACAAATTGAATTTCTAAAATTTAAATTTTCACCAACTTTCATTAAAATTTTCACCAATATTTCACCCACTTTTATCCATTTTAACCACTATAAATAAGACCACACTCTCAAAATTTCATACAAACAAACTAATATTCTTTCTCTCAGAAAAAAATGTCGTCCTCGTCGTCATCTTCATCGGATGATGTTTTTGATAACGTGATACAGTCGTTCGTCTCCATACGTAATAGGCTAGAACAACATCTTAACAACATTGAATCGAGCAATAAACAACGTAAACGAAGAATATACATTCAAAGACAACGTGAAGCAGCCCACCAACGTCTCATGCATGATTATTTTGATGAGCATGCTCTCTTTGAAGGATATTATTTCCGCTGACGGTTCCAGATGCATAAAGATTTGTTTATGCGTATTGTAGAAGGTGTGAGTTCAGTGTCTGAGTATATGCGGCAACGCTCGGACGCAAGAGGTACATTAGGCTTTGATCCAATTCAAAACTATATTGTTGTATTTCGTATGTTAGCATATGCCACCCCCCCCCCCCTCTTGATGCACTAGACGAGAGTCTTAGGATGTCTGCACGTACCGGCCGAGAAAATCTTCACGAATTTTATATATGTGTCATGTCTTTGTATGATCCACAATATTTGCGTCATCCTACTTCTAGTGACATACAAAAGTTGTATGCTCATCTTGCCAATGTGTATGGTATACCTGGGATGTTAGGAAGTTTAAACTGCATGCATTGGAGATGGAATTTGTGCCTAAATGCATATCATGAACAATATATAAAAGGCAATTATCATTATCCTACGGTCGTACTTGAAGCTGCAGCCTCACAGGATTTGTAGTTCTGGCATGCCTATTTCGGTAGTCCCAGTTCGATTATGACATTAATATTCTCAATAACTCACCAATATTCAACAAGGTGTATGATGATACTGTCTCAGATTCGTCATTTGTACTCTGAGGCATTACATAAAAATTTGGGTACAATCTTGTGGATATGATCTATCGTGACTATTATGTTTTCGTTAAAAGTTTGTCATGTTCGGATGACCCTCAAAGGTCCAGATTTAAGAGAGTCCAATAAAAAACGAGAAAAGATATCGAACGAGCATTTAAAGCACTTAAAAAGCGTTGGCAGATAGTTGCCAAAGCATCCACGTTTCGTGATGTTTCTACTATGATAGAAGTGATGTACATGTGTATCATATTGGATAATATGATACTAGAACATGAAGGAAATGAGATATATGTGTACGACGAGAATGAAGTCATCCCCGAGACACAACCACTTGAATATGATGGTCAAAATGGATACATAAAATGAGGATAGTTAACAATGCAGTAATCCATGTCGATCTTCGCCGCCATTTGACCGATTGTCTTTGGACGATGGATAATCTTGATCTAAATATGTCATCGGAAGAGGAATTGGAAGCCCAATTTTCTGAGGAAGACCCATTGCTTTAATATGTTTTTTTATGAAGTATGTTTTAGTTAAAAAAGTGTCTATTTTTATGTATTAAGTCGTGTTTCCAGGTATTAAGTTGTGTTTTTCGGTATTAAGTCATGTTTATCGTGGTTTGAATTATTAACTCGTGTTTGTAGGTATTTTAAGTTTTAATTTATTGTAACTTTTTTAAATTCAATATGAAATGTTTGTGTTTTAAAAAATATAATGTATTTGATATTAATTGTTTGCGGTTTAAAATAAAATTATTTAATATTAATTGTTTGTGTTTAAAAAAATATAAGTTAATTAAATTAAAAAAACAAATAAAAAAAATGAAGTGTTAGGAATGTTACCACTCTCTACCAAATGCTAAGAATTAGGTTAAGAGAGAAAAATAACGTGACAAACAAAAATGTGATATGTCAATGTGTTAAGAGTATTATCATTCTCGCTAGCCTCATAGAAAGAACTCGTGAAATGAATCAACATTAGACCAAGAACCAATAGCGTTCCAAATCCTAGCCACCATTTTACGCTTCAAGAAAAGGTGAGCTAAATCTTCCATAAAATTTGAACAACCCAAACATAAAACCGAAGGTATGTCTACTCCATGTCTATCCATATTTATAGTTGTTGGCAATTGATTTGCCAAATGAAGCCAAATAAACATATTAACTTTCCCAGGCACATAACTATTCCATCTACTTTGAGAGATGGATGAGAGGAGCAATGTGGCCTAACCTATTGCCCGACATAATTCATAATTCATAACTTGATAATTAGAGAATCAGTGGCGATTCCAACATTTATTTTTGTTGGAGGCATTGTTGAATTTTTTTCAAAAACATAAAGAATTTGAAAGTAAACTTTAAAATAATTAAAATATTTATATGTAATTTTTTTAGTCATTGGGGGCATGTGCCCCCACTCTTATACCTTTAAATCCACCAGACAACATAAACAATGATGTGATAATGAAAGATGAAATATTAGTGTAAGAATGGTCTAATCTAAAGTCCGATACAATTCATTACTTAATAATAACTATTTCATAAACTAACATAAACTACTTGTCTCATGTTTGGAATATTAGGGTTTGTGTTGGAGATCTGGATACCGACTTGGATCGTGATATCACTTTCCGAACTGATATTTCTACCCTATGTCTGAGTTACAAGAAAGTCAGTCTAGGATAATTCAAGCGGACACTTACGATTCTAGGCACAGAAATCGTAAGCCAAAATGCTAGAGGATTCTGTGAAAGTATGATGAAAAACGAGAGCTTAAGATCGTAACCCTCTTCTGAAAAGAAGAGCCGTTTATATAATAAACGATATTAGGGTTTTATTAGGTTGGGCCGTCATTAGTTGCTTTGGAAGCAAGTAATATTAATCCGGATTTAATGAGGATTTAGGGTTACCAAAACTAACGAGTTTCGTTAGTTTTACCATAAACACCCTCAAGAAATTGAATTTTCCAGCCAGGGGCTCTGCCCCTTGGACCCCGCTAGGGGCGCCTAGACCCCGCCAAAGGGGCGCTGGACCCCCGACTAGTCGTCGAACTGGCTTCTAATTCGATCTTATACATGCGTGCACTCCGCACAACCTCGTACATATAATAGAGTACAAATTTTGAAGCCCCTTAGCTCACATGTTAGTTCCAGTTACTTAAAATGACATGGTGACACTAAAATCACCAACATCTCATAATAAAACTCTTATTCCTCGATTACACCATACAAATTTAATTACCATCTTGAAATGATAGGTCATCCGTTATATCCATCATTAACCACTATAGTGGTCGGCATCACATCATGCATCATCACATTCTCTACCACTAAGCGTGAAATACCTACCACTAAACACACCACTCCACCTCATTATTTTAATTAAATTTAATTTAAAAATACATTAAAAACATATATATTTTAATACTAGTTTTTCATTAAATTAAATATCACATTACATTAAAAAGTTACATTAATTAAAATAAAAAATAATAAAAATAAAACACCTAAAAATACCGAACATAACTAAAAAAAACTATCTCATATTGCTATATCAGGCTCGAACAGACTCTTTCATCGCGGGAAAAATCTCTAAATATTCGTTTTCGAGATCGTCCCCTTTCATCTTCAAAATCTCCATATCGGTTTTTGTTTGAAGCGTCGTTTGCGCCTCTTGGAATGACGTTTGCGCTTCTATCATTTTTGCTCCACCAGACTCATCGTTTTCCTTAGTTTTTTGAATGTGGACATATCGATCAAATTTCTCTCCAAAATGATCAATAACACTAGACCCGAAGCCGACGAACCCGCTTTTTTTGCTTTATTTCTTCCAGTGGGCCGACGAAGAGGTTGCTCATTTTTAAAATCGAGTGGATCATCGTTGATGTCGATGTGTGTTCGCCCATCCGATTGTTGGGAAGTTACATTTGGGTTTTTTGAACGCTTTGAACCGGAAGAGGTTTGTGAAGTTCATTCTGTTTGCTCTTTCCATTTTGGAGCGTCTTTCAATTTTAGTCACGGTTTCACATACGCAAAAGCTTTGCGAGTTGGCGCTGTTTTTTCAAATTGATCTAAGGCCGCCTTGAAGACATCGAAATCGTTTGACCCACTTTTTCGTATCTTTTGGAGCTTGTTGTAAATTCCTTCAAATTCGGTACATTTTAGTCGAATATCGCGCCATTTTGAGCTAATTTGATCGGGATTTCGAATTTCACTTCTCGTTAACGCATAAAACATGTTTCGAACTTTCTCCCATAAACAACTAAAGGTTTGATTATCTCCTTCAACTGGGTCTTGGGAAGCCGAAACCCACGCCTCCGTTAGCTTTTCTTCTTCCTCTTTTGTCCATGGTACCCTTTCTTGGGTAGTGGGGCGGGTCGTTTTTTTTTTTTCTTTTTTTGGTTGAGGTGGTGGTGGTGAAGGTTGCGTTTCCGATACAAAATCTGGCGAATGAGGTGGTTGTGACGATTGTGGATGGAATTGTTGTTGGAATTATTTGAATTGTTGAAATTGGTAGAATTGTTTTTGAAAGGCAGTGAAAGGTTTGAATTATTGTTGGAAAAGTGTTGTTTGTTGGATAGGGGAACCAGTTTGTAGCAAATTCATAAAACCACCTTGAGGTGATTCCATGATCGGGAATTGGCGTGGGGGGGGGGGGGGATTTTGGTTGGGATCCATTTTTGTTGGTTGTGAATTGTTGTGTGTATATTGTGTATAGAGAAAGAAAAGAATGGTGTAAGAAATGAGGGTTTTGTAACACTTGGATTAAGGTATTTTCCCTTTTAACCCTTGAAGCAAAAATTTATTTCGAAAGGAGTCCCCACGTACGCTGGGCGTACGTTTATGTACGCTTAGCGTACATGGGCATGAGGAAGCGGGAACCTGAGCGACGTACACGGGGCGTACGTGGCCA
Organism: Lactuca virosa; assembly: GCF_052849685.1. Taxonomy (NCBI): domain Eukaryota; kingdom Viridiplantae; phylum Streptophyta; class Magnoliopsida; order Asterales; family Asteraceae; genus Lactuca; species Lactuca virosa. The sequence continues at coordinate 99,107,160 of NC_136428.1, read as the reverse complement.
ATGCTAAAACCTTAATTTTAGGGCATGAGCCCTATTTAAGCTCACTTATGACTCTTGGACCATCACCCTTATCAGCCTTCACTACTTATTAATGTCCCTAAAATCCTAGTTTGTTAGTGAGAGTGATATTTGAGCTTGAAAGTAACTTTGGTGTCCATTTTGGTGTGTTTGCAAGAAGAAGAACTTGGTGTGCAAGCATTGGACGTGGTTGAGCTTCAAGATCCTAAATCTACTTCATCTTAGGAAGCTTTTTAAGGTAAAAAACTCATACCTTGTTGTTTCCTTTGATAGATAGAGTTAGGGTTTGGTTTATGAGTTCTTTTGGGTCCATGGATTCTCTTTTGTGAGTTTGGCAACTCCAGAAGCTTGTAATGCTAGATATGAGTCCCTTTGGTGTGTTAGAGGCATACAAATGCTATCTTGGTGGTTGTTATGGCACCATGGATGGATATAGGTCCTTAAAGTGAGTCTTGATAGAAAAAATTGGATGTTGGACTCCCATAAGACATGCAAAGGCATAAAGTTGCCAACTTTATGCCCTAGGACCCCTTAAATGACCGAGATCTGGAAGTTGGAGTTAGTTCCTGCATGGATTAAGCACTTAATGGCTGAAAATGCTTAACAACTTAGTACGTCGGGTGTACTAAGATGTACGTCGCACGTACTACTTGGGACTCGAGTACGCCAATCGTACTGGTATTACGTTGCGCATACGCCCCAGTGGGCCTTTGGACAATTGTTGGACTTTTATGGCTTTTGGGCCTTAACTAGCTTTTGGGCTTTGGCCTGTTTAGGGTAGGAGGGCCTCAGATTTTGCTGTGGGCCTTAAGTGTTATAAGTCGGGCCTTTTGGGCCTTATGGCCCATCATTGTGTTATGGGTCGGGGTTGATTAAGCCCATTATGGGTAAGGTGAAGGGGGCCCTGACCTTAGGAATTGGATTGGAATTTAGGCCCATAGTCATGATTGTTAACCCATTCCTAATTAGGGTAATATTTGTATGTTAAGTGTGGGATTTTCCGGATCAGTAGCTGAGCCGTTAGTATTTACCAACATACCAAGGTGAGTCTCCTCCTTGTATCCATGGTTCGAAGGCACCAATGCCGGCCCATTATTCGGTTATGTAGATTGCTAGTTGTGGTGTGATATATATATATATATATATATATATATATATATATATATATATATATATATATATATATATATATATATATTGGTGTTTGTATGATTGGGTTGAAATATACCCCAGGGCGGGGCCCAATATGGCATGTCAGGTTGAAATATACCCCAAGGCGAGGCTCATTATGGCATGTTCGGGTTGAAATATACCCCAGGACGGGGCCCACTATCGTACGATTGGGTTGAAATATACCCGAGGGCGGGGCCCACACTTGTTTATTGGGTTGGAATATACCCCAGGGCTAGGCCCGATTGTATGTTTAGTGTGTGGTATTTTGGGAAAACTCTCTAAACGTTTGCTTACAATTTGTATTGTGGTTTCAGGTACTTCCGGTACTAAGGGGAAGGGCCCGACTTGATGGCGCAGTATTCACTCCCCACTATTTTCCGCACTATTTGATATTGTCACTCTGATGATTTGATATGATGATTATGTAATGGATTTTAGAATCAAACTTATGATTGTAAATCTTAATTAAAAATGAAAAAATTTCTCCTGGTTTTTGGGCTGTTACAGGTGTATAGTGTGGTATTTATTTGTAAGAATGTTGTTTGAAAAAAATTGAAAATTAGCCGTTCTACGGCTCTTGAACGGTCAAATGAGCAAGCCTTCTTCCATTTTGCTGTTGCCCTTCGTCCTCCCATAACGAACCTCAACGAAAACGCTGAACCACGACCGCCCGACATGGTGTGCACGAACCACGATCGTGACCAGCTTGACCATGGACCGGCCGTTGTGAGTATACGCGATTGTCTTATGATTAATAATAACATTTAGCGTAATTAACAAACAAATACTTGCTTTCTTCCAAATACAACATAATACGTTTAAACAATTGTATTTGTACTTTAATACTTGTAGACATCATTCGTTTTAATATAATTCAATGTTAAATCCATATTTACGCAATAGCGTTTCAACTTTCCTTTTTCAATTTATGTTACAAAACAGTCATTTAGAATAAAAATATGCAACCACATTTTATTCTATAACAAATTTTACAGCATTGCAACTGGAAACTTATCATCTCATGAAGTGAATTTATTATGCAATAATATATTTTTTTATCAACTTATATAATAAATATTCATATTTAAATGAAACAATATTATATACATTGTTAAGACAGTTTTATTGGGCATATTACTGAAAAATATGAAACGTATTTGAATAAATACATATTTAACCCGTATAATAATTGACTTATAACAAAAATATTAGATTTATTTTTAATACTTCCGAAGAAACATTGCATTCTTTTGAATCGTTTGTAGAATTTTTTCGAGTTTTGACAAATTGTGTATCATTGTCAATTCATATTCTCTCCATGGAAGGCTGTTGCTAATTCTGAAAACGGATTCATGGATAATGATTTTGATTTGATTGGGTGCATGGCGTGAAGAATTTTTGTGCAGACGTTATGGATCCCGACGCCAGCACTTCTCACTCCAAGGACCATTGCGAAGTCGTCGTCAAAATCGACGGCGAAGATAGGGATGGTGAAGGAACGACGGGAAGCAGATATCGACGGAGCTCGAGCCAGCAAAGCGGCGGTGGCATGGAGGATCCACCGTCAAGGCTGATAGGCGAGTTTTTAAACAAGCAGAAGGATTCAGGAGGTGAAATGACGTTAGATATGGATTTGGAGATGGACGAGCTTCGTCATGGAAGCCATTCTGGCAATGTTGTAGATAGGAATCCAGAGAGTCCGAACGAAAGCGTCAATCTAAATACTAGGGTTACGAATTCGAGAGAATTGAAAGTTTCGTTTCAACCTCCTTCTAATTTATCGTCTAAAGTGGTAGATATTGAGCCTGATAATGAACGAGCTAATCAATATAGCGAATCATCAGACGAGGATGAATTAGACGATATCCGATTACAAGAACAACAAAACCCTCAGAGACGAAAATCGAACAATCTGAGTAATTCAGGACGCGGATTGGACGATAGAGGAGGAGCAGAGGTTTTGAAATGCACCTCGTTTCAAAGAAGAGCCCCAATCATTCGAACAAAAACACTACAGTCCAGATTGATCGATCCACCAGAGGTTGAAGTTGAGGTCTCGTTATCAGGACGACTGGGCAGATCAGGGCATAGATCAGGTGTATTACCTCGCCCCTCAGGGATACTAGCAAGAGGTGAAAACGAAGAGGAGGATGAAACCTTCATCGAGGAAGATAATCCAGATGAATTCAAAAGTGCAAAACTCGACGCAATCACACTCATCCAATGGATTAGCCTTATTTTGATCCTAACATCATTGATTTGCACTCTTACTATCAAAAATTGGAAGCAGTTGGTATTACGAGGGCTTCACATTTGGGAATGGGAGGTTTTGGTTCTTGTTTTGATATGTGGCAGGTTAGTTTCCGGTTGGGGTATACGATTCATTGTCTACCTTATCGAGAGAAATTTCCTTTTACGCAAAAGAGTTCTATACTTCGTGTATGGAATCAGAAAACCAGTTCAGAATTGCATCTGGTTAGGTTTAGTCCTAATTGCTTGGCATTACATGTTTGATGAAAGAGTTGAAGGCCACAACAAATTCCTCATAGTCATGAACAAGTTAATGGTATGTATGCTTGTAGCTACTTCACTATGGCTTGTGAAGACCCTCATGGTTAAAGTCCTGGCATCTTCATTTCATGTCAAAAAGTTCTTTGATCGGATTCAAGAAGCTCTGTTCAACCAATATGTAATCGAAACCCTCTCAGGCCCACCATTGGTTGAAATCCAAAACAACAAGATAGAAGAAGAAAAGACATTAGCAGAACTCCATAGGCTTCAAAACGCAGGTGCTAACTTACCTCCAGATCTTGGGGAAACTGTCTTTCCATCAAAATCCGGTAGGATGATAGGGAGTGGAAGATTACAACCCCAGCCAGTTGGCATCAAGAACGATGAAAAAGAACAGGGGATAACAATTGATCACCTCCATAGACTAAATCCCAAGAACGTATCAGCCTGGAACATGAAGAGGTTAATGAGAATCGTCAGGCTTGGGACATTAAGCACATTGGATGAACAATTACATGACATGAATGAACAAGATGATGAATCAATGACACAAATCAGAAGTGAAATCGAAGCCAAACGTGCAGCTCGCAAGATTTTCATGAATGTTGCTAGAGCTGGGTCAAAGTATGTTCTTAATTACAACCATTTCAAAAACCATGATCATCATTTTTTAGCCAATGTAACATGATTGAGATTCTAGGATGGGAAGTTTGTTGTTTGCAGGTTCATCTATCTTAACGATTTGACGCGTTTCTTGAGAGATGATCAAGCTGTGAAAACCATGTCTCTTTTAGTAGGAACACCTGGGGATGAAAAAGTCAGCAAAGGAGCTTTAAAGACTTGGGTGGTAAGAATTATAAAACTAATTTATATTTTTCGAATAACAAAAAGCCCTAAATCCACAATTTGATCTGAATTTACAGGTGAATGCATTCAGAGAACGAAAAGCACTTGCATTGACACTAAACGATACAAAAACAGCAGTCAACAAATTACACCAAATGGTCAACTTCTTAGTTGGAATCATCATTGTCGTTATTTGCCTTCTGATTCTGAACATCGCAACAAGCAAGTTTTTAGTTTTTATAAGCTCCCAGATTGTGGTTGTGGCGTTTATATTCGGGAACACCTGCAAGACTATATTCGAAGCCATAATCTTCTTGTTTGTGATGCATCCTTTTGATGTTGGTGATCGATGTGAGATTGATGGAGTTCAGGTAAAAAGAAAGACACATCTTTTTCAATTCCCACGTGTTAATTTAATTCTATATGAAATTAATTAATGCATAATATATTGTGTTTTGATTTCTGAATCTTTGACACGTGTCAGATGATCGTAGAAGAGATGAATATCTTGACAACTGTTTTCTTGAAATGGGACAACGAGAAGGTTTATTTTCCAAATAGTATTCTTTCGACAAGAGCAATTAGCAATCATTTTCGAAGTCCTGATATGTGGGATTCCATCGATTTCTTCATCCATATCGCAACTCCTGCTGACAAGTTGGTTGTCATGAAACAAAGAATAATCAAGTAAGAAACTTTCATCATCGAATTACCAAATATGTACACGTTTATTTATATATTTGGGTACGTTGTTGGCAGCTTTATCGAGAGTAAAAAGGATCATTATTACCCGAATGATATAACAGTTGTGTCATTGAACGTTGAGGAATTAAACAAGATAAAGCTGCAAATATGGTGGAGACACAAAATAAATTTTCAAGACATGAGTGAGAGATACGTGAGGAAAGGTGCAGTGATTGATGAAATGGTTCGAATCTTTAAAGAAAACGATGTGGAATACCGATGTCTGGATATCAATATCAGAAGCATGCCGCCACCTGTTACTCCTACTCGGAATCCTCCCGCATGGGGACCTCCTCCTCAGGAGTAACTAGTTAAATGGTCATGAATGGTACAAGTTTAATTGCATGATGTACAGGTTTACGATGATGTTTGAGAGTCCAAATGTAGAATCTGAGCTTGGGGAAATCGAGGATGTGACTGTGCACGAAAATAACTAGTTTTTGTTGCATGGGATTTTGTTTGAAGGACAAAACGGATTTAATTTTGGAGATATTGAGAAAAAATGATTTTGTTGGAATTATAATTTTGATGATGGTTTAAATTTGGAATAAGCGGCTTGGTCCTGATTGATTTCGAGTAAGGTCATGTTTAGCAGCGAGTTTTTGAGGGTTTTTATTTTTAGCTTTTAGAACAAATGATCGAATTAAAGAAAAAAAAAAGGCTTTAACTTTTAAACATAAAATCTCAAAATGCAAAAATTTCAGAGCTAATTGCTTTAAGTAGTTTTTTAGTGCTTTTAGTGTTTGGTTTTTACTTAAATTTTAAGTCGTTAAAAGCTAAAACTAATTTTGACAAACATTTATGTACAAACAAAAGTTACACCTTATAGATATTAGCTATCATGTACCAACTAGTTTTACCAACCACATCCTAAACATACAAATTAAAATGGTGTGATTTGACTAAATTTAATAAAAAAACACAATGTGATGGTCATTGGTCAGGTTTGGTTGAGTTCAAGTTAAACCTATTTATTAAATAGGTTGAAAATCTTAATCCAATCCAACATAGGTCAGAGATTCTTCAACTCAATCCAACCTCTTTAAAAAATATACTCAAATCGGGTTGGTATATTTAAATTAAAAAAAATACATAAAATAATTCACGTGTAGTAAAATAAGTTAAAAACACTAATAATTGTTTGAAATTTTAAAAAATACAATCATTAATACAAATATAATATCCAAATATCGTGAATAATATTGTATAATTTTATTACATAAAATTTGTACATATTAGATATATAATGATATACTATTATGATTATAAATAGCAAATATTTATATGTTGTCCTCAAAAATTTATACATATATTAGTTACGTAGTTGTACATATTAGATACGTAATGATATACTAAATAGCAAATATGAAGGATATATGGTATTTATATGTTGTCCTCAACTAAAAGAAGCTTAATAAAAACATGAATATCTAAACAAAGATCAAAGTAGTCAACAAAAATAAAACAATAAAAATAAAAGCTATATTTAAACTGGTAGGTTGAAATCATGTCATGAATGTACTTGGCTCGGTCCAGTTGGATGATGGTCTAGACAAATAGAGTTGGAAACTTGATACTTCTTGAGTGTTCTCAATTAGTTCGGTTGGATCATGTTACTCTCCCTAGTGTGATGGTAGATCGATGTGCTAGAATAGATTTGTTCCGATTAAGGTCAATGTCCTTGCTTGGAGAGTTGGCCTTAAGCGTCTCTGTACGAGTCGTGGTATCGACTTGGAATTGATTCAGTGTCTATGCTGTGAGCATCACTACCATGATAATGATCACCTATTTTTTCGAATGTTATTTGGCGATGCAGATGTGGAATTGATTGGGTTTGTGGGTGGATGAGTCGCTACCATCTTTCTTCAATATAGAGGACATGTGTCTGTGGATAGATGCTTATGCTGATACTCATATTCGTATATCAACTTTGGATACAGTTTGCTTGACTCTGATTGGGGTTCTATTGACTTATATATGGAAACATGTTAGTTTTTGGAAATACAAATTACAAGAAGGTCCAACTGTTTTATTCAGTTGTTTGTTTTTTGTTTAATTGGTTTTGTGATAGAAATCATAAGACTAGAAAAAATTAGACCGGGAGAATTTAAAACCCCCTTGTGAACTAATTGTTCTTTGTTTTTTCCAATTAACTGGCCTTTATAAAATTCGATCGTTCCAAAAGAAAAAAATAAAATAAAGGTCATGTATTTTAACCCAAAACAACCCGTTATCATTGGGTTGAGTCACTTTTTGTTGGCTATATAATATTAATTTAACTATTGAGAATTTGTTTTTATTTTTTTAATAAAAACTACATAAAACTTAAAATTCTAAAAAAACTATTATAGTTTGAAATTTGTTCAATTATACCATTTTTTATAATTTAATTATAAAATTTTGAATTATTAAAAAAAAAACAACTTTAACTTGAAGAATATTCATCTAGTTAATTGTTTTTTTTTTTTTTTTTGCAATTAATTACCGAAAAAAATTGTTCTTTTTTATAAAAGTTTCTTAATGATAATGTCACTAAAGCCCTGTAACCTAACAAGTTTTGGTTTAAAATGTCCCTTATGTAATTTTTTTGTTGTTCCAAGGGAATGAATTCCTCTTTTACCAACTAATTTAGAGACATGACAAGTTTATAGTGCCAAAATTGACGTATGACATGCGAGTGGCATGCGTCATCTCCCTCGCCAACCCTTAGCATCTTTTTGAACACCACCCCTAACATGGTTTAAGGGGGTGCGCTAAGCCAAACTCGTCGGTTCATCAGCGTGAGGAGAGAAGAAGGAGATAGTCTAGAGGGAAAGGGTAGAGAGAGTGTATGTGAGTGAATTTGATTGGTTGAGGTTTTTCTTTTTTTCCTTCCAAAATATATATCAAGCTCATCACCATTCCCTAGCATCATGTTATGCTTAGGTGGCAAGCCAAAATATGATGTGTCAAATCTTAGCACATGATAACACATGCTACCACTCCCTTTAGCCTTAAGAACTCCATGATTAAAGAATTACTTAACCCTCACGTTGACTTTCCAGACTTCTAAAAGGTGAGCTCGATTCATGACCCTTCAGCTTTCTGTGTGTTCATACTTTGTACTCCATACGAGCGAAGAATTAGCTCGTTCCAGGATGGAAGAAATAAAGATCCATCGCATTACTTAGCTGACTTTTTTAAACCTTCGTATCAAAACGAACAAATATAATTCATATATCCCAACAAAATCAAAAGTCATTCTCCATTGTTCTTACAAAGAAAAAAAATAATAACATACATGAATAAGCGCCTATTGTTTAGTATTTACATATTTCAGCAAGTACCATAAAATGCTTCTTCTAAGTTCTAACGGCCATTCAAGGAGCAGTAACCATATGAATTGGAATTCATTATCTTTATTTTTACGTTCTTTGATGTTTATAAAATTAGACATTTAATTGGGTAATAATCGATCCTTTGTCTAAAAGAAATCTTGAAAGCTTAATGGGGTTTGATCGTAATGACATAACCAGGGTAATAACTAACAAACCTTATGTCAAACCTATTTTAATCATGAGGCCTTTTTAAACTGTCCGGTTCTTTAACCCGTCTTGATTTAAAAAATGGTTAGCTAAAAAGACACCCAATTTTTCCATATAGACACCCTATTTGATTTTTAAGATATTTTATTGGTTGAATTTGCATTGTTTTCCGAAAAAAGTAAGTTATAAATGGTTTATTATAGATTGACTTTTAATAAAAGTGTTCGTAGGGTGTCGGTGTCAATTTAGCAACACCCTTTCAAAAATGGTAGCTAGTTAACTTGGTTATATAGCAAGGGTTTGTACGGTAAATTTGGTCTTAAATTAAAAGATAAGGAAATTAATTTGGTCATGATTTCATTATCTTTTGGATGATAAAACTCATCCAGTAACTAAGGATTTTGATAGAATTCAGTTCAAATTGACCCCATGTGGCATGTGTGATTGTGTATTTACAAATCGTGGGAAGGGTAACCAAAAGGTCACTAACACAATAAAATCAATCATGGTAATGAGAAAAAAAGAAAATAGGTATGAAAGAAACTGAAACAAAAGTAGTAATCATTAATGATGATTAAGAAATATTCATCACAAAAAGCTCCCAATCAAAATGTTAATGATAAGCAAGTGAGATACGTCTATGGGCAATGGTCCTTTTGTGGTTGTCCATTTCTAGAACAACACGATGGTGATACACCCAGTCGATTAACTTAAAACGTGGCATTTCTCGGTCAACTTCTTGAGCTTCTTCACCTAATCTGGTCTGGATCTCCATGGTCCTAACTTCATAGGAGCCATAAAACCTTCTGTCAATTACACGATTGTAGTTCATTGGATTTGGATTCTGTGGTACAATGCCTTCAGCAAAGAACTGCCAATCATCAACATCCCTCACTCCAAGATTTGGAGTACATGCAGTTCCAAGAATAAAAGCCAGGGTGAGATCCTCGAGATTGTAATTATCTTCAGGTGGAAACCAAGAACAAACACGATTGTCGCTGTGCCAATCAAATAACCACCATGGTCGACCGTTTGGATCCCCAGAGAGTTGTGTGAAACACCAACACTTTCCTTCTTTCATGATTCGGGTAAAACCATAAAAGAGGTCTTCTTCAGGTGTAAAGTTGTTAATGCCAAAGGGATTTGAATCGTTGACATTGATAGAGTCAGATATAATGGGTACATATTGGACGTTATCAAGAGCATTTTTAATATGAGTGGGGCGGATTGAAGCGTTGAGTAATGTCAGATAAGAATCATACTCGTGGGGAACCCGCGTGAGTTCTTCATGATATCGCTCGTCAAACGCAATGGAATAAAGATTGATTACAGCCTCCCGATTGGAGACATAAAGGTCGATGAACCACATGGAAATGTAGCATCGAGCAGCGTAAATATGTGGAGACACGCCTGGTGGAGGAGGAAATGAGTATTTCATAAATTTCTTGTAATGATGCCACTGAGTCATAAACAATCTGGCATACAAATCAACCAGGTTATCGAACATCTCTTGTGTTCGAAGGTTAACATAGCGTTGGTGAGAATCACGGATGTTTCGGGTTCGTATTTGTGAATTTGTGAAAAGGAATTCTGAAAGTCTGATTTGGTTTTCAGACCATTTTTGAGACGGAAAGCTGTAATTCTCAGTCATTTTGTTTGAATACTAAATCTTGCCTGTAGTTTTCATCTGCTATGGCCTTTGCCTAGGGTTTCGACCATTTGGCATGCAATTCTGCCGTCTCCCATAAAACTATTTACCACTGATCAAACGTTGATACAAAGTCGGATTAAATAGACAAAGTTGTATAAAGTTTAAAACAAACAAACAAAAAAAATAATAATGACCGAACGAAAAGAAGCTTGTAATTTGAAATTTTCAATAAGTTAAAATATTCGGATGGATGGACAAAAAAAAAGGAGGGATTAGGTAAAGGTTACTCACTTACGCATTTTCAATGATGAAACAACCACTACAAGAATATGAGTCTACAGCGACAAAAGCTATTGGGACAATAAATATCGTTGCCATAGAGGATCGTATAGGGACAACAAGTCGTCACTATATGGTTGACTGAGTTAGTTTGACTTCTGAATCTAAAGGGACAATAAATCGTTTCTGCAAAACTGAGCGGGAAGAAAAATAAATGGCGGGCATCCGAAAAAGCTGTAGGGACGACATATCGTCCCAAACTTAAATTAATTTATATATATATATATATATATATATATATATATATATATATATATATATATATATATATATATATATATATTTGTAATGCGAAACAGCACTAAATGGATAGCTCTCAAGACAGTCACCGCACCGCGACTCATTGATGCATTAAAACCCCTTTGATTATGTGCTTCGCAAGCTGCGGGTCGAAGCACGGCAAAAGCATCAGCAGAAAAAGTTGGTTCGAAACCCTAGCGTTGTCGTAATCGACTCGTCGGAGACAATCGAGCGCCAACACCACTGGAAGTTTTGGTTAGGGAACTGATTCGTACACAACACTTTTTCTCCGTACACAACAATTTGTGTTTTAAAGTGTTGTATTGTACAACTCTATAATGCATGAATTTTGGTTAATGCACTTTTTATTTGCATAAATGTGAATATTTGTAAAAAAAATTATAAAATTTTGAGATATATATAATTACATAAAACGTAAAAATAAATTCACTTAAAAAAAAAAAGAACAGTTAAATAATTTTTTAATAGAAAATTACAAAATTAGTCAAATACATTAATTAACTTACAAATTTAGCCAAAAAAAATAGAAATTGCAAAAATAACCACTAAATTCGCAGATGGAAATGCCCCATCTGCGATTTTGGCTTTCCATCTGCGAATGTACAAGTGCCTAAAGCACAGTTGTGCTTTAGGCACTTGTACATTCGCAGATGGAAAAGTCCATCTGCGATTTTTGCTGTTCATCTACGATTTTCGAGGTGAAAATCTATAAAACAGTTTTTTTTTCTTCATTTTTCACTCTTCAATATAGAAAAACTCTCTCTCTCGGAGATTCCTTTTGACGATTTCTTGAAGAAAATGGACGATTATTTCAACAATCCCGAAAATATGGTTAGATTTTAACTCTTTTTATGTTTTAATTAACATTTATTTAGTATATGTCTTTATTATTTTATTATTTATTGTATTAGTTAGTGTAACAAAAATGAAATTATATTGTTTGTGATAGGGTAATTTTGTTGTATTTGATAGTTTTAATATTTGTTATTAATAAACTTGAAGTTTAAATACTGTTTTGTTATTGGTTATATGAATGTACAAGTAGAGACTGCGTAGAGTGTGCATCGGGTAGTTGTACATTTAGTAAAATGGTTAGAATATGCTAATTTTTTTAAGTTATTAGTTAAATAAATTGTTAGAATAATGTTTACAATATGTTTTGGTTAGTGGTTTAAGTTGATAAATTGATATAGCATGGTTAGAATATGTTATTTGTCGTTTGTATAGTTGTTGTATAACTTGAAAAATTGTATATTCTTATCGTATAATTGTTTTTATAAATTGAAAAATGGTTAAAATAATGTTTACAATATGTATACAATAGTCGTTTGTATATTTGTCGTATAAGTTGAAAATTTGTATATATTTGTTGGTGAAGTATAAAAAATTTTATAGTATGGTTAGAAAATTTTATCATATGTGTACAATAGTCGTTTGTATATTTGTCGTATAACTTGAAAATTTGTATATATTTGTTGTTTTAGTAGAAAAAAGTTTATAGTATGGTTAGAAAATGTTATTTTATTTAATTTGAAAGTTAAAAATTGTTTGTATATTTGTCGTATAACTTGGAAAATTGTTAATTTAGTTGTCGTTTTAGTTGAAAATTTGTTTGTCAATAAAAACAAAATCAAAGAGCATGAAGAATGGATAAAAAAGACTAAGAATGCAATCAAAACGACTGAAAAATGGCTTGCTGAGAAGGACGAGCAATTGATACACATTATGGTGCAAAAGGATCGTTTGGAAGACAAAATGAGAATTAGGGATGACTATATAACAATCGAGAAAGAGAATTATCCATTGCAGTTCCCTGAGTTTAAAAATTGGTTACAAAATTGTTGTAATATTATCATGATACACCTTTGGTTGCAAAAGGATCGTTTGTTGTTTTTTTTTTAAATAACATCTTGTAATTGTTATAATCAGCAAACTAAATGTTATAATATAAACTAAACTAAAATATGAAAGCATAGCAATGTCTTGTAAGATTTAATAAAAAATTACAATACATAATAAGTTAACAACTCTTCATTTCAATGTTGTTTTATATCAAAATCAGCGTCATAGGTTTGTGAGCAACTCGCTAAACCACCAATATTAAATGTCATTTCTGCAGTAGAAATTGTGCGACGTGCTCCACTACCGGACGCCCTTCCAGTACAATTGTTTCTCGTGTGTCCTAGTTGACCACATGTAGAACACTCTTTTCTAATTGGACCCTCGCCTTGGGATGGAATGTGGTCTGTGTTTCTTGGCCTGCATGGCTGACGTTTATCCATTATAGGTGGCTTAACAATCATCAAATCATCGGGGATATCTCATTCGGATGGCTTTGGCAAAGGGTTTATTGATTCCTCATACGTTTTCCTCAGTGTTTCGGTAAAGTAAGCATTTAATGCATACCTCGAGCAGTCTTGGTAATTGTTCACTGTTAAACATCTTATGACATGACCACAAGGTATCCCATCAAGTTGTCAATGCCTACATGTACATGTCATATGTTGGAAATCAACAATCACGTTTTGTGCCCCCTTTTTGACCTCGCATTTCGTATTTGAGATCATGCGAACATCCCACTTACTAAAAGTTTTTTTGTTTTCTTTTACAATATCATCGGCCCAAAGGGTGAGTATTGTTGTTGCTTCCGCTAAAAAAACAGGCAAAATGAAGAAGTTAAGATCAATAACATTAAATTAATAAAACATTAATATTAAAAATTAACTTAATACCTGCAAAGTTACGTCTTTGAAACCACCACTGTTGCATTGTTGCGCGAAAAAAATCGATCAACATAAGTATCGGCACCTTACGTGCATGTCTAGATAATGCATTTATAGACTTCGCACTGTTGGACGACATAAGATTGTATCGGTTCCCTTTAAAATGTGCCATTGACCAAGTTTCTGGATTTATACTTTTTAAGTACTCCAATACTGGTTCTTTTGTCTTTTTCATAACATCCATGGCAGCGTCAAAAGCATCACATTGTGATTGTAATATGGATGACTCGGAGTAATAAAACTTGTGTTTTGAAAATTTTAATGCATCAAAAAATTCATAACATGATTTGTTAAAACTAATTTTAACCTTGTATGTGTGTCTCTTAAATTGTTAAAACTAATTTTAGCCAATTTGACGCATCTATATTGTTAAAACGAATTCTAACGGCTTTTAGATTTTCGGAGTTTTTAATTAATAAATATTTTATTTTAGAAGCTAGATTATAACCCGCGTAAAACGCGGGGAACATATAAAAATGAACATATAAAGGTATAAAAAAGTTTGCACTATAAAAAAAATAAAGTAACAGAAACAGACTTAGCATTATTGGTAACATTGAAATGTCTGGAAAAAAAACAATGAAACACCTGAATATCTATAATCGTTGAAGGATCTCTTTGTAGACATAACTTTTTGTTTTATTAGTTGGATGACCTTCCTCGTCATATATGAATAATCAATCATTTTTCACTTGTGACGCGAGAAATAAAAAACATATAACTGACAATGAGTGAAGACGGGCCTACGCAATTTATAATCCAACATTTGATAATTATTGTTATTGACTTTTGTTAATGACCATAACAAAATAAACAACTATAGGGAATTTCCTCCGCTAAAAACGGAATGAGATTCTTTTATTAGACGGAGTTAACTTCCTGCAATGTATATAAGTAGTCTCGTTGAATAATCTAGCATATATGATTCAGACTTCAATAACGTGTCTTCCAATCCTAACAATATGTAATCTAGTACCATTGCATAGTCCTTTGGTTTGCTCGATATTACGAATTAACATGATTGGAACACCTATTTTTAGTGTAAGTTTATGGTTGGAAATTCTAGATGCCTTAAAACCATTCAACACAACTGAAGAGTAGATTGATTCCTCAAAAAAATCTGGTAACTCTATCTCACATAAAGAATTTGAACTCATATATGTTTTCCCTTCATCTTTCATCAATCCTAAAATGTAGTCATTGGTAGCATCGAATTCTTCATTTGTAGGTACCAAAATAGATTTATCTTGAAAATATGATGGATCATCAAGATGGTTTTCAAATGATGGATAAATGGTGGATACAATTGAATAAATATGGTCACCTGTAGAGCGAACAACAACGTCTTCTGGAAATTCAACTTCAGCTTCACCATCATTAGGGCCACCAATATTACCTTCACTAATTTTAAGAATCCACTCATCAAATGTTTTTGTCTCATCCAAATCATTAGTTAGACAACCAAACTAAAGCCTCATGTTTACAGTTAAACGTAAAACTTTGCATTCTCACCATAATTCAACATGGAAAGCTAAACAATTTACGATATACCTAAATAATCAAATGCATATCAACTCGATAACATTAATTGAAAATGTTCAAGGTTTAATGTTAGAAGTTTGATGTACAATTTAGGAATTGATTTTAGATTTACTATAGTTCAAAGTTCATTGCCTGTTTTGGATGATTACTCAAATTACATTGCTAATCTCAGTGGGGGTCACTAATATGGTTGATGGTCTGATCTTGGTCGATGTGATGTGTTCTTCTCAATCATGAAATCAATGTGGATAGTCCGCAGACCATGTGCTGAGTAACACCTAAGTGAAGCATTTTAACATATTTAGAACAACATAAATCTATTACCTTGCATGGGATAGTTAGGTAGGATCAATCAACTATTACAGGAAGACCTTATTACAGTAAATTAAGAAAATTAGGTTATGAATATGCAACATCATTTTGTATATTGATCATATTCTTTCTGGTAAAAAAATATTTGAAAGGTTTCCTAGTAATGATCATTAGAAAGTACAAAACATGTCAAATAACATTTTAGCATTATTACATAAGTTATTTCATATGCTGTTTTGAGAGCATCTATATGATGTGTAAGCTACTAAAATGAATAAAGATTTTGAATAAATTGGGTTAGTCAAAACTGAGTTTTTCTTTTTCTTGTTCGGGTTGTCATATCAGGATTTTATCTTTTTCAAAAAAGATTTTTCCACATATGTTCATCAAGGTAGGCATTCAAGAAATCTACCTGCAGTTAAAGAATTCCAAAAAAAGTTATTTTTTAAAAGTACAATGCTATTAATGAATTTTTTTGCAAAGTTCAACGCTATTAATGAAATTCGCTTCCAGAACACTGTCCTACAAATGAGCTTCAATGTAGGAAAACATGAAATGTTTCAGTATCATCTAAAAATAATCCAAAATAATATTTTTTTTTAAGTACAATGCCGTTAATGAACTTTTTTTTTTTTGCAAATTTTAATACTAAAAAAAATTCCCTAGAAAATTGTCATATTAATGACCTACTAATTAACATTTAAATTTTAATAATATTCTTCGCTAACCACGTGACCCAAGAATTCGAATCTTCGAATCCAAAATTCGCACTTGGAGAACTTCGCGTAGAGTTTCTCCGATCGCAGTGTTTCTAAGACCTGACGCGGGTGTTGACTATGCTCCTCCTTATTTCGAGAGTAGATAAGTATGTCATCGATCAATACAATAACGAATTGATCCAAGTAAGGACGGCACACCCTATTCATTAAGTCCATGAATATTGCGGTCGCATTAGTCAATCTGAATGACATCACTACAAACTCGTAGTGTCCATAACGAGTTCGGAAGGCTGTTTTGGGAACATCTTCCTCTAACACTCGTAACTGGTGATAGTCGGATCTCAGAAAAATCTTTGAAAAGTAATTCGCCCCTTGCAGTTGGTCGAACAAGTCGTCTATGCGAGGTAGAGGGTATCGGTTTTTGATAGTAAGCTTGTTTAGTTCTCTGTAGTCAATGCACATACGGAACGATCCGTCTTTCTTCTTCACGAACAAGACCGGTGCTCCCCAGGGTGAGAAGCTTGGTCTAATAAAGCCCTTGCTGAGCAGTTCGTTTAGTTGACCGGATAGCTCCTGCATCTCAGCTGGTGCTAGACGATAGGGCGATTTGGATACTGGGGTAAGTCGATTCTGAACTCGACTTGACGTTGTGGTGGTAATCCTGGTAGTTCTTCTGGAAAGATGTCAGGAAAGTCGCGTACTTCTGGGATGTTCTTTATGTCTTTCGTCTCTTGGCTCATATCAACTAGATTAGAGCTTGGAGGTTGCATATGGTCGTAGCCAAGGATAGCAAAGGCAGCCGAAAGGTTTTAGTTTGGTGTAGTTGGGTAATTGTTGAAAGGGGTGTTGAAAAGGAGTTTGGTTGTTTATAGCTTGCATAGGGAAGCCGATTGATTAGGTAAACGATTGTTTGAAAAGCATGGACCAAAAGGTGAGGGGAAGGTTGGCATAGTGAAGTAGGTCGAGACTGGTTTAACTATGTGACGGTGACGACGTTAGGCCACACCGTTCTGTTCTCGAGTATGGGGGCGTGGTGTAGTGAGACTGTGAGAGATATTATTGTTTTGAAGGAAAGATCGGAGACCTATATACCCTTCTCCATTGCCAGTGAAGAGAGACACCAACGGTGTTTGAAAGAAGTTTTCAACAAGCTTTTTAAATTGTAGGAATATAGTACCCACTTCATATTGCTTTTTCATTGGATAAAGCCAACTATATCTGACGTAGTAGTCAACAAAGATGACATAATATGTAAAGTTATCGATTGATTGTTGAACTGGCCCCACACATAAAATAAATGAGTTTCAACGGCTTAGTGGTAACAAATGAGTTCTTGCCAAAAGGTAATTTGTGGCTTTTATTAATTGAGCAAGAAGAACAATGGAGACGTGCTGAGAAATTTTTTGAATTAAGACCTAAACTTGAAATAATTGGCTTAAACACTTCAATAGATGGGTGGCCAAGTTTATGATGCCACTGAAACGAAGACAAGGTGGGGGTGACATTGAGTTGATGCTTGGATGGCAAGGTGGTATGATATACATCTTCACTATTCTCACCCAGCATGGGATGCACCCCCGTGCATAGATCCTTCACAAAAAAAAATGACTTGTAAAAAATTCAATGGAAATACGGTTAGTTTACATAATTTTGCAGCTGAAATAAGATTCTAACATAAATGAGGAACACACAACACATCAGGTAAAGACAATGTTTTATGTGTTGTGTTGATATGCTTTGAACCAATATGATAATTATATTACCATCACCAAGTAAAGAGAAGTGAGATGTAGAGTGTGGAGATAGAGATATCAAATATAGAAATCTTCTAGCGTTCTCATAACCTTAATAACATACACATCATGAAGTTTATAACACCAAAAAACTTCCATTCGAATTCAAAACTTCATCTTAGTATATTTTTTTTTTCCGAATAATTGTGCATAAATTAAACATTCTAACAAATACTAAAATAAAATGTATCAATTTCTAAATAGAACTCATGCAAATTGTGAGGATATTACTATCCCTCACAACCCACTCAATTTACTGTCACATCAGCTCCACATCAACTTTTCTATCTCCTTTTTTTTCTATCTTTCTCAACCCACAACATATAGAAACTCTATCTTTCTCAACCTATTACATATGAAAATCCTATCTTTTTCAACCCACTCAACCTATTTGCCACATCACCATTTTTTATTTGATTAAATTAGAAAATATAAAACAAAATAAAATAAAATATTTTTTCCTATAAAAATAAACTTTTGCTAAAATAACACAAAAAAACCAAAAAAAAAAAAAAAAAAAAGAAAGATAAGGCATATTCACGCATGAAAACAAAAAAGAGGAATACTTTTATTTTGTGTCCAATCAAAGAAAGAGGCAGACTCCAACTTTACTCCACAATTTATTTCACATACATAGATATGAATGACGGGTTCATTAACCCGCTGGAATATAATGAATTCTCCAACCCGCTGCAACCACTAATCAAGGGGTCGTAACCCAGCGGTACCTCCAGTACCACCCTAACCCATTTCTAACCTTTCTCACGACTCCCTCCTCCCTTAGATCTATTTGGGCCTTTGTATAGGCTAGGCATGAAGATGACATGAGTTCTATTACTTTAAACGAGGCATTATAGCACATACTAATCGAGCATAGTAATGAGAAATAATGGGCATGAAGCAAATTGAAGCAAAGTCATAATCTTTATTAATCATGATTTAGAAATGTTCATTCCAAAAAAGATCCCAAGTAATATGTTGCAATCAAGCAACCAAGAGACATCTAAGGGCATTGGTCCTTTCGTGGCTATCCATCTTCAGATCAACACAATGGTGATACACCCAGTCGATTAACTTGTACCTTGGCAACTGTCTGGTTTGGTAGCCATGAGAAACATTTTGTGGGACAGAAAAGTCGGACTCAATCTCCATGGTCCTAACTTCATGAGACCCATAAAACCTTCTGTCAACTACACGATCATAGTTCATTGGATTTGGATCGTGTGGTACAATGCCTTCAGAAAAGTATTGCCAATCATCAACATCCCTTACTCCAAGATTAGGAGAGCATGCAGTTCCAAGAATATAAGCAAGGGCGAGATCTTCAAGAGTGTAGTTGTCATCAGGTGGAAACCAGGAGCAAACACAATCTTTAATGTGCCAATCGAATAACCACCATGGTCGTCCTCTTGCATCACTTGAGAGTGGAGCGAAATGCCAAAGATTTTTTTCTTTCATGATTTGGGTAATACCATGAAAGAGCTCTTCTTCAAGTGTGAAGTTATTAATGCCAAATGGGTTTGCATTGTTAACATCGATACACTCGCCTATAATGGGTATGTATAGGGCGTTATCAAGAGTAAATTTAACATGAGTGGGTCGGATTGAAGCATTGAGTGAAGTCAAATAAGAGTCATACTCATGGGAGAATCGAAAGAATTCTCCTTGATATCTTTCGTTGAATGCAACAAAAGAAAGCTTGCTTACAGCCTCACGATTGGAAACATAAAGGTCGATGAACCACATAGAGATGTAACATCGCGCAATATAGATCTCTGAAGATACGCCTGGTGGAGGTGGAAATATGTCCATAAACTTTCTGTAGGGATCCCACTGACCCACAAACATGTGGGCATATAAATCAACCAACTTGTCGAAAATCTCTTGTGTTCGAAGGTTAACATAACTTAACCTGCTGAAAAATCCCATTTGTGAACTTTCAAAATGATATTCTGGAAGTCCGAGTAGGTTTCCAGGAATCATTTGAATTTCAGTGGCTAGAACGTTGTTACACACTCGAGGAATTCTGTCAATCTCATACATTTTGTTGAATGGAATAATAAATAGCAAGTTTCTATATGGAACCCTAATAATTGCTTACACTTTCCGTCTGTTATGGCCTCTAGGGTTCACAACATGTGGAAGATCGCTGATAACCATCAGGAAGACAATAATCTTTCTCTATCCGCAAATTGTAGTAGGCATGGTATCTGGCTTCAATGTTGTGAGTATATATGCATCCATCTCTGCGCTCTTTCTCCCTGGAAATACTTACTAGATCAAATCGTTGACACAAAGTCGGTTTCATTGACAAACGTTCTTATTTCTTCACGACCAAATAATATACGAAACCCACAAAACCACAATGAATGATGATACACAAAAGCATAGCAAACACAAATTAAACAAAGTAAATAAAAGAAAATTAAGAGTAACAGTGATCACTTAAACTGTACGAACCAGTAAAAGAGAAAATGGAGTAATGGAGAGATTAGGTAAAGGAATCCTCGGTGAAAGTAGCGAAACAGCACTACATCGATCGACAGCGCGGCTCGTTGATGGATTAAAGGCTCTGATTGTGTGCTTTGCAAGTTGCAGAGGCGTAGAACGGTAGAAGCAGCTCAAGAAACCAAGCGACTACATACCGGAACTTTTTGAATAACTCAAGATGTGTGTTAGGGGTGTTTGTTTTATCTTTTAAACCAATTTTTAGCCTTTATCTTTTCCTAAAAGTAAAAAATGAACCAATTTTCCTAAAAGTTAAAAAGGAACCAAAAGATGTTTGGCAAAGGGAAAAGATCTTTTAAAAAGAACTTTTCAGAAATAAGGAAAATGCATTTTAAAAAGTCACGGAACGTGACTTTTTGTAACTTTTGAAGCCCTTAAAACTGAAATTACTTATATACCCCCAACTACCCTAATCCCAATTACCTTTTTTAGTTATTTTACGTGTAAAAGTTAAACCAAACATTTTTTAAAAACAATTTTTGACTTTTGCTTCTCAAAAGCTAATCCAAACACATTTTTAAAAACATCTTTTGTAAAAAGTCCTTTTACAAGAAGTCTTTTTACAAAAATGACTTTTGAAGGTAAAAAGATATCCCAAACACCTTAGTATTATTATTATTATCATTATTATTATTATTATTTTCTCACTGGTTCTATCTTTAGAGGGTGTAGTTTAGAGTAAAAGAGTTTTAGGAAGAAAAAAAAATAAAGAGAGAAAAGAAGAGAAAATGAAGAAAAAAAAATTGCCTATTTTCGAGAAGTAAAAGAAAATTAAACATTTTGTTTTTTTTTCTCCAAATCATTCAAAATCAGAATGAAAGTTAAAGAGTGAAAGTGATTCTTTAATTTTTTTTTTTAATAAAACTTGAGAATACCAAAGTCTTTGGTTATAGATATAAGACAAAATTGCAAAAATGGTCCCTGTGGTTGGCAAATTTATGTACTTTTGGTCCAAAACGAAATGTTGGTGCACCACCGGTCCAATTTTGAATACCTTATGTGATTTTGGTCCCTATGATTGACATTTTTGTGTGGGTTTGGTCCACACTCAACTTAAAAAGACGGATATGCCATTATATTTCTTTTATTAATATCTTTTTTAATTTCTTATTATTAAAAGAAAAAAATAACACCTACCCCAACCCTCCTACTCACCTTTACCTCTCTCTCTCTCTCTCTCTCACTCTCTCTCTCTCTCTCTCCAAAGAGCGTGGCTGCTGGGTACTTCCCTTTTAATTGTTTCCCTTAAAAACCCAAACCACCATACGCCCCTCCCATTTGCTTCCTTCTGGCATTCAATCGATCACTGACACAGAGAACCCTTCCTTTGTTCTTCTTTATCTTCATCAATTGTATAGCTCCACCATCGATTTCCTGAGAAAAAAACGGATGCTGCTTCAACCCTAATCACATTCCAAGATTCGTAGGTATCCACATTGGCGCCACCTTGATACAACCAGCGATCGGGGAGTTTGTCTCCAACGAAGATGGTGGCGGTGATTTTGGGGGTAGTGGAGTATCTTATGATGTGATGTGATGTAACAGGTAGGCGAGGCAGAGGTTTTGTCTTTTGATGCGGAGGGAGGAGATGGAGGAAGAACAGGGGAGAGAATGAGGTTTTAGATGAGAAATACGTTGAAGAATTTAGTCTACAAAACCCCTTTCGTTTTCTTCAAATGGGTTCATTGCCTACTGTGCCCTCAATTTGTTGGGTTTCAAAATGAAAAATATGTTATGCCGGTTATAAAATCAAAATCCCAGGAATGCAATGTTTGTATTTTGCTAGAATTCAAAATCATTTTTGATTTCTTCCATAAATATGTGTTTTGTTGGTTTTAAAATTGAAATCTCAGCAACTCAACATTCAGTTTAAGTGACTATGGTTTGCTTTTTTGTTCTCACTGATTGAATTAGGGACGACTTCAACATCCAATTTCTTTTGTTTCACCTAAATGCCGACAGAAAAGGATAAAAGATTATCGGTTAGTTCTTGCCGGAGCTGCAACTTCTCGAAAAACAAGACTTGCCTCCTTCATCTATAGCCTGCTGTATAGAGATGGGGAAGGAGAGATGGATCCACCACCAGCGGAGTCTAGTTAATCAACGTGTGTCAAATTCCGGCAAAGTCTTTCAACACCAGTCAACTCAACCACCTTCAAGAACTCGATCTTTTTATTGTATGTGTGTTTCTTTTGTTAAGAGAGAAATGACAAATGAAATATAAATGAAAAATATAAATTAAATTAATTTATGTATTTCTGGAATTAAAGAAAATGAAAAATATAAATTGTAAGGGCAATTGTCTTTTTAAGTGTGTAGGGACCAAAAACAATAAAAAGATCCAAAATTGGACCAGTGGTGCACCAAGGTATCGTTTTGGACCAAAACTGCAGAAATTTTGTAACATCCCAAAATTTAAGGCCAAAAATTTCGTTTGAATTAATTAAAAACCACTTAGTAAATCTCGCTCAAACATTTGAAAACATTCCTAATAAGACAGTTATCAGAGTTTTAATCCCAAAGATCATCTATTGCGGAAAACGTAGTGTGATGCGCTGTGATCGCCCCGAGCTCCTTCCTTGGAACAACATTAGTACCTGAAACAAATAGTTGAAAGCCGTAAGCACGAAGCTTAGTGAGTTCCCCAAACACCACATACCATACATATCAACTGAGCCATACATGTCATACATACTACGAGCCATACATATCAATCATAACCATAACAAGTAAGGTGCTATGTGCCGAACATAGTCTTGCCATTATGCCACGGGTCGCCACGTGGTCTTTCTTGCCAAGCCTGGGCCACTCCCTGGGTCTTACAGACAAGTGCCAAGGGTCACCCCATGGTCTTCCATGCAAGCATCACAAAGACAACATACATACTACTCTACGTAGCTAATCAGCATACAGCGTGCCAGGAGCCACCTCCGGGTCTTTCATACATAATAGCATACAGTGTGCCAGGAGCCACCTCCTGGTTTTTCATACATAATGCCTAGGGCTAACCCCCGGGTTTTCCTTACCATACATAATAACATACTGAGTGCCAGGAGCCTCCTCCTGGTCTTTCATGCATAATTCCTAGGGCTAACCCCCAGGTCTTCCTACCATACATAAACTAAATGGGTCGGCATTATGGCCGTAGACCCATACACACAGTGAGGAGACTCACCTCGTACTGCTGAACTGTTGATAACCCTCTGTCTGCTAACCAACCACTCTCCGAACTGCTGCTCCTCTGGCTCCCCGAGCTACCAATACCAAATAATAGTAACACTTAGCCTAGCTGTCCTCAAGAAGTCAATTAAGTCAACTCTGGTCAAAGTCCTAGTCAAAGTCAACCTTCCAGTTGACTCGAATCGTCGAGTTGTTCTGCCAACTCGCCGAGTCCATGCTCCTCAAATCCCAAAACAACCCCGACTCCACTCGTCGAGTCTAGCGAGAACTCGACGAGTTCTCCTCCATCTAACACTTCGGGACAATCTTCAACCGACTCGCCGAGTTCATTCTTGAACTCGTCGAGTTCATCATCATCGTATGAATATCTAGGCCATGACTCGCCGAGTTGTATGAACAACTCTTCGAGTTCATCTTCATAACTAAGAAGATTGTCTTGGACTCGCCGAGTCTGTTCATACACTCGCCGAGTCCCATGATTTCCAGGTCCAAGACAAACCCATAGCAGGCTGAGTGTTCCTTCCACTCAATCTAAACCATTTCCAGAAGACGTTTTGGGGGAAAAAGCGTCCCGACTCGCCGAGTCACCCAAGTGACTCGCCGAGTCCCTCTTTGTCCAAAACTATACAGTCGATTACAATGGGTCTCAATGTATCAAAACCATATATCTGACCTCCTAGGGTCCATTTCTTACGTAAAGTTCCAATCTTGACGTCCATGCATGGGGTTTTTGGCTCAAAAGCCATAAAAGAGGTATATATATGAAGCATGGGTCTCCCATGGCCATAAAGTTGGCACCTTTATGCCATGGGAACCCTCAATGGTTCCAGATCTGAAGTACAAACCCACTTATGCACACAATTCCGACTATAGCTTCACTAAGGCTTAGGAAAAGGTAGAAAATAGCCCCAAATCAAGATCTAAGCAAAGAATAGTCAAGGTTTCAGCTTTATACCTCAAGTGAGCTGGAATTGGGGCACAACCTCTGGATCTACTAACTTCCACTTGAACTTCCAAGTTTCCTTCTTCTTCTTCAACTTCAAATACACACAAAAGGCACCAAAAGTCTCAAGAACACTCAATAATGGCTTAGGGTTTTGAGTTAGGGTTTCTCTGGGTTGGGAGGAACGATGGAGGCTGGGTTGAGGCAAGAAAAGTTGTTTAAATAGGGTGCAAACCCTGAACATTAGGGTTTTGTCCAGACAGCTCCTACTCGTCGAGTCGGTCCCACGACTCGTCGAGTAGGTTACTAAAACTCCCGCATAATGTCGAGTATACTCGACGAGTTGGGCCTCCAACTCGCCGAGTCCTAGAGTAATACCAAATTTCTTGAATTTGAATACGTACCAAGAACCGGGTGCTACTAATCTCCCCCACTTATTTTAGACTTCGTCCTCGAAGTCTGCTGCTGAATCCGGAAAAAGCTCCGGGTAGTGCTCTCTGATCCCGTCCCCCGACTCCCAAGTCCATTACGAGCCCTTGCAGTGCCGCCGTTGCACCTTCACCAGCTCCACCCTTTTGTTCCTTAGATCCTTCGACTTCTTGTCGAGGATAGCTATTGGCCGCTCGTTGTTACTCAAGCTGTCACCCTCCTGAATATCCCCTAAAGGCACCACTGTTGAATCGTGAAATTTATACGGACCACCTCCTAAAACCAACAGAACTTCGAGCTTCCGCAAGCCACTTTTGTCTCCCAAAGTCTGAATCCCATGCTGGTCTGTCTCCCTGACGGACCGCCTACATTCCAAAACTACCATGCCAAAACTTCATCGAGTAACTGACCAATGCACACTCCCTAGTACCAATTTTCCAGACGCTATCATCAGAACAACTCCATGTCCATAACTAGCTGTAGCATACTGATACTTGACAGAGGACTCAGATAATCCTTCGAGTAGCAAATTCATCCCTGTAACGGTTAGACTCATATGAGAGCTGCGCTACAGGGTCAAACCCATTACTCTGAGATTATTCAGTTCGTCTGTAAGTGACTTAGTGCCTTCGTTTGGTGAGCTAATTCGCGCACCAGGTTCCTTACAGTACTCCCTTCTATCCGATCATCCTGCTGTCTCTTAACCACTATTCGGATGAACTGATACTACCTTGCTCGGCAACTGATCTGACATTACTTGGATTACCGGACTCCCACCGGCTACTAATTCCAAGTACAATCTCTCAGTCGCTTCCAGCGACCTCCGACGAAATTCAGCTATCGAAACCCCTCGAACCACACCCTTACTCACGGCTCCAGCATTCCTGCTGACCCTCTCGATCGTACTGTCTGACTACTCATTTGCCAGCGAATCTACTACTAAAGGTGAATGCTACCCAAAACCGTTGTATTCTTACATCACTCCTGGTCTCCAATGACCTACCGCCTTCTGAATCCAATCATAATGTGGCCTACTCACATCCGAGCGGCTGCCCCGCCCTATTTTAACTATCTGAAAGACCCTGCCAGCGAATCACGTATCTGATACATTCGTACTATCGAATAGGGACCGATGAATGCTACGGGCTACCCCGTAGTCTTATTATACTTGTTCTGCCAACTAGTGAATGCTACAGGCCACCCCCATAGTCTTACAACACTTATGCGCTACCAGCCAACTAATGCTACGGGTCACCCCACAGTCTCACCACACTTCTACACTATCTACCGACTAATGCCACGGCCACCCTGCGGTCTTACTATACTAATACTACGGGCCACACCGCAGTCTAATTATATTAATGCTATGGGCCACCCCGCAGCCGAACTATACTAATATACGATTGCTACGGGCCACACCGCAGTCTTACAACTCCCCTACTCTATCTGCTAACTAGTGAATGCTACGGGCCACCCCATAGTCTTACAACACTCCTACACTATCTGCTAACCATTGCTACGGACCACCCCGCAGTCTTACCACACTTCTCATACTATCTGACCACCGGTGAATGCTACGGCTAACCCATAGTCTTACAACACCTTCCACACTGACTCGACCGCTAACCATGGTCTTTTGCTGACTCCTAATCCGTATACCCATAATCGAGCATACAAGCACAATCTAGTACCCCAAGCTGTACTCATGTCCTAACTGAAACTCCCAACCGATTCGTCTAAAACCTGCTATTAGACACCCCGAGAATGCGATCTCATAATTGGCAAGTTTTCCGAACTTCCAATTCACACTATCCTCAATTCATACAGCCACATGGGCCATCTTTACTCCCTGACAGGAGAGCGAAACTTATCCCAGTTTCAAAACCGCTTCTGCTCCCGTAACATGACTGTTTCTCCCCCACTTAGCCTCGACTAAGTCTTTACGGCACGCGAAAATCCGAGGATTTCCATTCCTTCCTCTCTTATACAATAGGCGTGATAACTACCATCGCCTTAATCATGCTAGCGATGCGTCACTAGCCCACCCCAAATACCGTACGATTACCGAATACTAGATGAACACTTCCCACATCCCCGATACTGATAATCCCCTGAGCTCAAACTGACGTCCTTAAGGTCCGACTAACTAATGCTCAGAGCAACCTCTTCAGTGATAGACAACTTCCCCTGATGCTTCCAAAAGCTATCCCAACCACCAAGACTAGAACCACCGAGCCCTGATGATGGTGGATTCCTACTCCATGGACCCTGCCCACCGGCCTCCACGTAACGCTCCTGAACCATTTTCGTCCGTAACCGAGATAATACTGGACACTTCGAATCCGAAGTGAAAGATGACCTTACACTAGCTACTAATAGTTTATGGTATGCAATTGGCATATGACAATTCTGAAAATACAATCCGAATACAAGCAGAGATACAACTCACATATACTATCACCCGAGACCGAGGTAAGAATAATCCTAATACATATAGAATCACAAATAGCCATTTATACATACCTGCAAAATTCTCTGCTGTAATCCAGATCTCCCTCATCCGTCACTGCAAGGCCCTACCCTCTCGCCCATCCGCAATCCTCAAAGTCGTCGGGGCAGACGCACTCCCTGCTCCTCCCCTCATCGTCGGGCAGTCGGCCTTCTTGTGGCCCACCTGATTGTAGTGAAAACATAATGGGCTCGCTCCCTGTGGGCAGTCCCTGCTGACGTGACCATCACTGCCACACTTGTAGCAGCCTGAACCCCTGGAACGGCAAACTCCCTCGTGCAGTTTCTCGCACTTGCTGCACTGGCTTCGGCCCTGCCGAGCTACTAATCGCTGATCTGAAGTCTTGGGTCTCTTCCCGGGACCCTCCAAAGTATACATCTGATCCGACCTCCTCTTCGCAATGTGCTCCAAATCAATATCCCTTTCCCGCGCCCTGGCAATCATAGAGTCCAGGGTCGGGCATGCCAAGAAGCTAACATGCTCCCGAATATCAGCTCTCAACATGTCATGATAGCGGGTCCTCCGCATCTCCTCATCCCCTGCATACTGAGGCACCAATAAGGCCCTCTCCCGGAACATGGCAGTAATCTCCGCCACCGACTCTGTCGTCTGTCTCATGTCTAGGAACTCCTTGGCCAGCTGCTGAAGCTCCACAGCCGGTGCAAACTCCGCCCTAAACCTGGTCACGAAGTCGGACCAGGTCATAGCCTCAATGGCTAAGGCTCCCAAGGAATCACCAACTGACTCCCACCAGTCTCTAGCTCTGTCCCTCAAGCATCCTGTAGCAAATCGAACCTTCGACCCCTCAGGACAGAAACTCGTCAACTGTGCAGACTCAATGTCTGCAATCCATCTCCTGGCAAAAATGGGGTCCTTCACCCCGTGGAAGTCTGGCGCGCCACTCCCCCTGAAGTCCTTGAAGGACAGTGTGCGCGATCCTGACTGGCTGGATGCCATATCACTCCGGAACGCTCTGAGGCGATCCTCCATCAGCTCAATAATCCCTTCCTTTATCGACCCGAAAATCACCGGGGTCGACTCAAGGATACCTCTCGTGATCTCAGATGCAATGAACTCGCGTAATCCCTCATCCATTGGCTCGGAACCTGTACCCGAACCTGATCCTGATCCTCCCGCTCCGTGTCGCGTAATCATCACCATTCCGAAACGAAACACATGATTGTCAGGGTCGTACGTAACCTCAGAAGGTCTCACATACTACAAGTTTTCCTGGTTCTATCTCGGCCCTCCTTGACTCGAGTACGGATCCTCTGCTTTCAGTAGTACGGGCCCATACTACCTTCCACATCTATCCGTACTTTCCTCAAGGATTGCTTCGACTTTACCAAGTCCCTTCTACTACTGCTGCTCTCTGCTACCCATCTCATCCTAGGCTTACCCTAGGGAAATCTCCAATCCCAAACCCAGTCCTCAGCTGCTGAAAGACTCTTCATAATGCCAATTAACCACCACATGAATGTCATCACATGTGACGAGGCTCGGATAATCCTTCGAGTAAAGGACTCATCCCTACAACGGTTAGACTCAGACAAGAGTTGCGCAATAGGGTCAAGTCCAGCACTCTGAGATTATTCAACCCTGATCACATGTGTCTTAACGCATTCATCTAGTAGCTAACTCCCACCACTTAAAGTCCCACAAAGCACAAAGCAAGCAGCATTCAAACAAACGGAAAATCTAACCAAACAAGCCATTCTATCCTCTTATTAGGAATCTACACTAGCATGCAATTCAAGGGCTCATACAATCAGGCATAACCTAAACAGGCCATCCTACAACCGGCTGATCAGTTCCAGCATGCAATTCTACAAGTTCACATAAGCATACAAAGGCATCTCTCCTAGATCCTTATCCATAATCTAGCATGTGAATCACATAATCATAACATATCACATATCTAACATGTATTGGTATTTTGGGAATCACTTACATGAGCTCGGCCGATTACACGCATAACACACCTTGTTCTTTTCAAAGTTCCTTTCTCTTTTCAATACTTTTCGAGTTTCTTTTGAAAATTTTCATATTAAGTCCTCAGTTTGACTCCAGACACACCCGAGAGTGTGCCTGAATCCCTCAAACCAAGGCTCTGATACCAACTAGTAACATCCCAAAATTTAAGGCCAAAAATTTCGTTTGAATTAATTAAAAACCACTTAGTAAATCTCGCTCAAACATTTGAAAACGTTCCTAATAAGACAGTTATCAGAGTTTTAATCCCAAAGATCATCTATTGCGGAAAACGTAGTGTGATGCGCTGTGATCGCCCCGAGCTCCTTCCTTGGAACAACATTAGTACCTGAAACAAATAGCTGAAAGCCGTAAGCACGAAGCTTAGTGAGTTCCCCAAACACCACATACCATACATATCAACTGAGCCATACATGTCATACATACTACAAGCCATACATATCAATCATAACCATAACAAGTAAGGTGCTATGTGCCGAACATAGTCTTGCCATTATGCCACGGGTCGCCACGTGGTCTTTCT
Source organism: Lactuca virosa (assembly GCF_052849685.1). NCBI lineage: Eukaryota > Viridiplantae > Streptophyta > Magnoliopsida > Asterales > Asteraceae > Lactuca > Lactuca virosa. The sequence continues at coordinate 99,076,860 of NC_136428.1, read as the reverse complement.
TGCCAAGCCTGGGCCACTCCCTGGGTCTTACAGACAAGTGCCAAGGGTCACCCCATGGTCTTCCATGCAAGCATCACAAAGACAACATACATACTACTCTACGTAGCTAATCAGCATATAGCATGCCAGGAGCCACCTCCGGGTCTTTCATACATAATAGCATACAGTGTGCCAGGAGCCACCTCCTGGTTTTTCATACATAATGCCTAGGGCTAACCCCCAGGTTTTCCTTACCATATATAATAACATACTGAGTGCCAGGAGCCTCCTCCTAGTCTTTCATGCATAATTCCTAGGGCTAACCCCCAGGTCTTCCTACCATACATAAACTAAATGGGCCGGCATTATGGCCGTAGACCCATACACACAGTGAGGAGACTCACCTCGTACTGCTGAACTGCTGATAACCCTCTGTCTGCTAACCAACTACTCTCTGAACTGCTGCTCCTCTGGCTCCCCGAGCTACCAATACCAAATAATAGTAACACTTAGCCTAGCTGTCCTCAAGAAGTCAATTAAGTCAACTCTGGTCAAAGTCCTGGTCAAAGTCAACCTTCCAGTTGACTCGAATCGTCGAGTTGTTCTGCCAACTCGCCGAGTCCATGCTCCTCAAATCCCAAAACAACCCCGACTCCACTCGTCGAGTCTAGCGAGAACTCGACGAGTTCTCCTTCATCTAACACTTCGGGACAATCTTCAACCGACTCGCCGAGTTCATTCTTGAACTCGTCGAGTTCATCATCATCGTATGAATATCTAGGCCATGACTCGCCGAGTTGTATGAACAACTCGTCGAGTTCATCTTCATAACTAAGAAGATTGTCTTGGACTCGCCGAGTCTGTTCATACACTCGCCGAGTCCCATGATTTCCAGGTCCAAGACAAACCCCTAGCAGGCTGAGTGTTCCTTCCACTCAATCTAAACCATTTCCAGAAGACGTTTTGGGGGAAAAAGCGTCCCGACTCGCCGAGTCACCCAAGTGACTCGCCGAGTCCCTCTTTGTCCAAAACTATACAGTCGATTACAATGGGTCTCAATGCATCAAAACCATAGATCTGACCTCCTAGGGTCAATTTCTTACGTAAAGTTCCAATCTTGACGTCCATGCATGGGATTTTTGGCTCAAAAGCCATAAAAGAGGTATATATATGAAGCATGGGTCTCCCATGGCCATAAAGTTGGCACCTTTATGCCATGGGAACCCTCAATGGTTCCAGATCTGAAGTACAAACCCACTTATGCACACAATTCCGACTATAGCTTCACTAAGGCTTAGGAAAATGTAGAAAATACCCCAAATCAAGATCTAAGCAAAGAATAGTCAAGGTTTCAGCTTTATACCTCAAGTGAGCTGGAATTGGGGCACAACCTCTGGATCTACTAACTTCCACTTGAACTTCCAAGTTTCCTTCTTCTTCTTCAACTTCAAATACACACAAAAGGCACCAAAAGTCTCAAGAACACTCAATAATGGCTTAGGGTTTTGAGTTAGGGTTTCTCTGGGTTGGGAGGAACGATGGAGGCTGGGTTGAGGTAAGAAAAGTTGTTTAAATAGGGTGCAAACCCTGAACATTAGGGTTTTGTCCAGACAGCTCCTACTCGTCGAGTCGGTCCCCCGACTCGTCGAGTAGGTTACTAAAACTCCCGCATAATGTCGAGTCTACTCGACGAGTTGGGCCTCCAACTCGCCGAGTCCTAGAGTAATACCAAATTTCTTGAATTTGAATATGTACCAAGAACCGGGTGCTACAAATTTGCCAGCCACAGGGACCATTTTTGCAATTTTGTCTAGATATAACATGTTTCATACTATTGGGTTTTTTCAAGACAAAACTGCACAAATGGTCCCTGTGGTTTGCTGAAAAATGTCACTTTGGTCCAAAAAGTTTTGGACTAGCACCACAGGTCCACATTTTTCATTTTGTTGCGAGTTTGGTCCAATTTACTTTAAAAAATTTTGTAATGACGATTTTACCCTTCTTTTTTGTTTTTTTTTCAGTTTTTTTATTTATTTAAATATTTTCATAACTAAAAGAAAAATAAAAAAGAAAATAACTCTCTCTCTCTCTCTCTCTCTCTCTCTTCCCCATAAATGACCATTTGTGTTTTTTCTAAGACCCAAAAGAAGGCAGCAGCCTCCATTACCCACTCGTCGGAGAAACACCATCCAAAACCCCTCGTTGCTGCTTCATTCCCTAACCACCGGAAACACCAAGAGACACCTCAACACCACCGAGGACCACCTTGCTCCACCACAACATCACCGCTGCCTTCACCGATCAAACCCAACTCAACACCCTTCCCTTCCTTCGTTCGTCGTCGTACAACAAGAAAACAGGAGACTGTGAATAGTACCCAACACAAGGCAGCAGAAGGAACGAAAGTGTCATTGCAAGTAGAGGAGAAATCGAACACCAACTTCGATTTTGGGGGGTTCGCTCCTTGGTTCCTTGCTTGTCGCAAGCCAGAAAGGGGACCGAGAGAGGTATTGGCGATTGCAGATCGTGAGGAGGGAGAAGTCTCTGGGTCGACGAGAGCGAAGCGACGCGGGTGGGAAGAAGCAGCGAGCGGATGTGATTCCGGGGCTGCTGGGTCGTGGATGAGTAAGGGGAAACACCCTCGTTGTTTCATCTCCTTCATTATTCAATCCACTTCTAAATCAAACCTTCGATAATCAAATATCAATTTTTGACTATCCGAAAGTCGAACCAGTTCAAAATCAATTATTCAATTTGAATCCTTTGTTATCCAAAATCGATTTTAGTCTCGTTTTGCTTCAAGCCTTCGTTATCACCTTTGTCAATTGAAAATTAGAGACCATCGATGGGTTTTTTGGTGAGGAACAGAGGAAAGGGAACATATCTGTTTGTGCGTGTGTGTTTTAATTTTTGAAATCAAGTTCCAGAAACCCAACAAACGAAATACAAAATCAGTTTCATAAATGAAATACAAAATCGATTTCAAAAACGAAATATAGGTGTGCATCTGATGCTTTTGGTCTTGAGTTCTTGAGTTACAAAATCGATTTCAACTGTGTGTTTTTTTAGGAAGAAGACGAGAGAGAGAGAGAGAGAGAGAGAGAGAGAGAGAGAGATTTTCTTTCTTTTTTTTATTGGAAAAGTATTTTTAGTAAATAAATAAACTGAAAAAGAAAAAGGTAAGAGCAAAATCGTCATTATAAAAAAGATCAATAGAAGTTGGACCAAAATCACAACAAAATGAAAAGTTTGGACCTCTAGTGCTAGTCCAAACTTTTTTGGACCAAAGTGATAATTTTCAGCTAACCACAGGGACCATTTGTACAGTTTAGTCTTTTTTTTAATGTTATTTTTTTCGAATTTCCACTTTATCAAGTAAGACATGGATTAATTTAAATCCCCTAGATCTACAAAAGTCTCTGGCACGTGCCTTTCCTTTGTTGCTTTGTTTGTGCACTTTTCCTCGATATTTTGTTTTTTTATTAACGTTCGTTAATATCTCTCTGGATTTGGAGTCTCTAGTTAGTGATGTCTCTCTATCACAAATTTGCAATCATAACCTTAGGATATTGTCTTTGGTGACCACATCTAATTTCATCTCATCTTCAGTAAGACAAAATAAAAAAATGAAAAAGAAAATCTATTCGTTTGTAGCGACTAAGGAGGGCGTTTGGCAAAGCTTACAAAAAGGGTTTTTTGACTTATTATCTGTTTCATACCCAAAAAAAGTATTTGAGTAAAAAACAATTTATAGCTGTTGGTAACCTCTAATAAGTCAAAAAATGATAAGTAACATACCCCTTACTTATTAAAAACTCCTTATTTTGACCAAATAAGTTATAAGTCAAAAAGTCATAAGTCTTTTCAAATAAATTTTGCCAAACACCATCTAAATAACTTAAGAGGCCAAAAGTTGGCTTGGTTTAGCCTAAGAGCATCTTGCTCTGATGCTGTTGCTCTCCAATGGGGATTGTACGGAGGTGATATGCATTGAAAAGTGATAATATGGAGTGATGAATGGTATGTTCATATATCTTATTAGGGATTTTATTTTATTTTTATTTATTTGTTTATTTTTATTTTTTGTGTGTGATGTATATGGGGATGAGGTGGAATAGTATAGGAGTTTTATGTATTGGAGAGTTTAAAGCTATATAGAAATGGAATGGTCATGTGGAACATGGTACGAAGGTTGTAGGATTGCAAAAATGGCATTTGTTCGTATGTAGTAACAATTGCATCTATTTTTCATTGGAAGATCTTACAGACGGATGTCAAGAATGCATTCTTAAACATTGATATTCGTGAAGAGGTCTACGTTATATGGTCTAAAAAAAACCTAAAACTTCGTTTGATAAATTCTTCACAATGATTCTTTCTCTTTGTTTTCCTCCTAGTAATCGTGATTCAGCGTCGTTTGTTAGATGCACGAGTGTAGGTCAGGTCCTCTAATCCATATATGAAAATGATGACCATTGAGTCCTTGAAGCATGATTTGACTCATTGTTTTTGCTACAAAAGACTTGAGCTTGTTCGTTACTTTTCGGCTATGACTATGACTACTTGTGAGATTGTTTGTTTGTGTTGGCTTCTTGCAGATATGAGTATTAATGTTTCTCAGTCTATCCTCTTATATTGTGACAATAGGAGTGTGATGCAGTTTGCGAAGAATTTTGTTTTTCATAAGCTATTGAAATTAACTGTCATTTCACTCGTCATCATTAACAACTTGGAACCATCTCGCTATCTTTGTTCCATTGGCCTCATATTCATGAATCGGTCGGTCTACCGGTTTCGCTTCTTGTCCGACAAACTCTCAATGTTTATTTTGTCGAATTGTGAGTTTGATAGGGATGTTAGCATAATAAGTTATCTGGTTCCTTTTGTATTGCATTTTTATTTAGAGTTTTAGCTAGTTTTACCATAGATTGTTTTCCTATTTATGGTATTTATTTCCCTTTCATTGTAATTCACTTTTCTCTCAATAATGAAACATTAGTAGTTTTGTCATAGATCGATTTATCACTACTCTCCACCACCATATGTGGCGACAACCCCCTCCCCTCCCACCTACCATACTTTTTATGTAGTACAACACTCACAAATCAAAGGATATGATCAAGTTGTAAAAGTCAAGTAAGGGGTCGTTTGATAGTTGCTAACTGGGTTAGAGTTGACTGAGTTAGAAACTGACTGAGTTGGAAGTTCTGACTGGGTTAACTTCTGACTGACTGAAACTTGTTGTTTGATTTTGCATCTGACTGATAGTGGAAAATGACTATATTACCCCAAACAACATTTCATATAAAAAATTCTTTTATGATTTACCTTTAATTGATAACATTACATTTTTTACTAAAACATTCAATGATGTCAAAGGTTATTGGCTTGATATAAAAACATTTCTCTATAGAAACATATATCTGATCTTCAATCTTTGAGCTAATATTATAAAATAGTTTATCACTCTATAGAATGATATTTAATTCTTATGTCCTGCCTCCATGTCTTTGTAAAGACTCACCAATTGTTATACCCTGCAATACACAATTACACATACATATATTAGAGATAAAGTCGTGTGCAATACACAAGTACACATTCATATATTAGAGAAAAAGAGCTCTTAAAGGAAGCAAGATGATCTAATGATCCAAGTCTTTTGAGTCTTGCAATTATCCCTATGATTTCATTATAATAAAACTAATTACACTGACAAAAGGATCCAATAATGCCACAAGTTCACAATCCAACATTAGTTTGAAGAATAAAGCTTAACGATAAATCAATAATCATACAAATACAACTTTTTGTCCCATAATTCAACTACCTAATGTAGCAAACCCCCAAATTGGAAGTAGAATATAAATCTAGATAGAATTGAAGTGATGATTTAAGGAGAAAGGTTTTAACAGAAAAGGTAATCGTATCACATACATACACATATGAATCTAATTACTCCATAGAAGGCTAAATAATTACCGTATATTCTTTCAGAGACATCGACAAGTCCATCGAGCGACTTCTTATAAAACAATTTCCGTAACAACGCCATTCAAATTGACCGAATTCGGAAACCCTAAAAACAATTTTAAAAAATCCCCCGACAGCCCGACCTCTGTAAAACAGATGTATTTGCGCGATGTTTTGGTGAGGCTGAAGTCAGTGCTGGAATAAAGTCGCCATCCTTGGGAGGCGCTGGAGTGAAGTCCAACAATCGATTGTATGAGAACCAGTGGTGGTGGAAGGAGAAGTTATGTGTTGGGTTGAAGGAGAACCAAGGTTCGGCATACGAACTGCAAAGTAGGAAGCGGGGAAGAGGGTATACATGAGAACGACACACAACAACTCGGTCAGCAGGTATTTTTCCTTGGACTGAATCAACACAAAAATGGGGACCGGATCCTTGATTTGGACCGATTCCAAAGGCGTAGAAAGGGAAACAAACAAGCTGACTTCGGATTGAGGACCGGGTCCTAACTTCGGACCCAGTTAGAAAGCAAATCAAACAACCCCTAAATAATATAAACATCCGCGATGTTACTTCATCACATCAAACTAGTACCATCAAGTGAAGTTCATCTATCATCAATATACCACACTCCACACGTATTAGAATTATTATTATTTTTTTTGAATTATTTTATATTTATAGTCTAAGATTATAAAGAACATGCCATGCCTCTTCTTGGACTTCAATGTGTGTTTAAACAACTTTTTTTTTTTTTTTTTTGTCTAGAATACATATCCAAAGTAAATTCATTTCTGTGATCATATGTATGATTTGTATCAACTCTTGACTAAGTTATCCGACTGAACACAAAGGAAAATGTAAGCGAATAATTGGAACTTAGATGGATAATCAAAAAGCCAAAAAGCCATTATAATTTATAAGAACGAGTATAAACTAAATTGAAACAAACGCCGTAATCTTCATTCATTAATGATGATGCTTTAAAACTTAATCTTCACAAAATGCTCCCATCTAGAAAGTTCCAACAAGCGAACAAGAGACTTCTAAGTACACTCAAAAATAACAAAAGGTATGTAATAAAGTGAAACAAATGTCATAATCTTCACTAATGTGATGATTCAAAACCTTTCTTCACCAAAAAAAAAAAAATCGCACCTAAAATGTTGCAATCAAGCATATGCGAGACTTCTAAGGACACTGGTCCTTTTGTGATCATCCATTTCCAGAACAACGAGATGATGATACACCCAGTCGACTAACTTGAACCGTGGCATCAATCGGTCGCCTTCTTGAGGTTCTTCATTTGTTGTCTCATCACTTGTTGCGATAGCCATGGTAGACTCAGATGATTGACCATTCTTCCTTGACTTTTTGGTTGGCCTTGTGTCTCTTTCTGCAACTGTATCTGCAATGTTGTGGTTCACTTGAGCACTAATTGGTGGGAGAGAAAAGTCGGTCTCGATCTCCATGGTCCTAACTTCATAGGAGCCATAAAACCTTCTGGCAACTACACGACTGTACTTCACTGGATTTGGATTGCGTGGTACAATGCCTTCAGCAAAGAACTGCCAATCATCAACATCCCTCACTCCAAGATTTGGAGTACATGAAGTTCCAAGAATATAAGCAAGGTTGAAATCCTCATGATTGTAGTTACCTTCAGGAGGAAATCAAGAGCATACACGATTTCCAGTGTGCCAATCGAACAACCAACAAGGTCGACCAATCGCATCATTAGATAGGGGAGTGAATTGCCAACGACTTTTTGCTTTCATGATTTGGGTAAGACCACGAAAGAGCGCTTTTACTGGTGTGAAGTTGTTGATGCCAAAGGGATTTGGATTGTGGACATTGATATTGTCGACTATGATAGGTATGTATTGGGCGTTATCAAGCGCATTTTTAATACAAGTTGGACGGATTGATGCGTTGAGTAAAGTAAGATATTTGTCGTACTCGTGGGAGAATCGGAAAAGTTCCTCCTTGATATTGCTCATGGAATGCATCTGCAGAAAGCTTCCTTACAGCCTCACGGATAGAAACATAAAGGTCGATGAACCACATGGAGATGTAGCATCGAGCAGCATAGATTTGTGGAGACACGCCTGGTGGAGGAGGAGGAAATGATTCCATGAATCTTGTGTAGTGATGCCATTGAGCCATAAACATTTGGGCATATAAATTAACCAGGTTGTCGAACATCTCTTGTGTTCGAAGGTTAACACAGCGATGACGAAAAGGACGGGTGTTTCCAATTTGTGAATTTTCAAAAAGATATTCCGAAAGTTTGATTAGGTTTTCAGGCCATTTTTGAGAGGGAACGCTGTTGTTTGCAGTCATTTTGTTAGAAGGAATGTGAATACAGATTTATGCTTAGGGTTTTAGAACATGTCAAATATAACCATCAGGAGACAATAAGCTTTCTCTGGTGTATTGCTTCAACGCTGAGTCTTCCCTCTTCTAAGGAACTACTGCCACAGATCAAAGTCGATATATAACATGATTGTTCAAAGTTAAAAGCAAAATGACGAACGACAAAACAATTCTACACACAAAATTCTCAAAACCATAATGAATGCAGAAACACATAAGCACTTTCACTGAAGAAACAACAGAAGTTTATCCAGGATTCTTTGGTGAATTAGCGAAAGACTTCAACATCGAACTCACAAGATTGACAAGCGGACCCCTTGCTTCGCAACTTGTAGGCCAAGAATCGACAGTGACATTAAAAAAAATAACAAAAATCTCAACAGTGACATTGAACAATGGAAGAAAAAAATAAGGCATATTCACCAATAATAATATTAAACAGTTGCATTACAAAAAAATAAAATAAAAGGATGGAATGCAATTTCACCAACAACTGAAGAAAACGGTAAAATTAAACAATCGTGAGTACCTGAGACGATAGAACTGAGAAGATGAAGACGATGAAGAGAGCAGAAAAACGACGATTGGTCAAAGAACTGAGAAGAAGTTGAGACGGAGGACCAAGAAAAAGAACCGTCAAGATGATTTTTCATTTTTGGGGAGATGAGTAGATGACTGATACGGCTGTGAAAAAGTAAAATTGGATGGTGTTTGGTAAAAGAGTAGTGAGCTAGTAGGATACAGTTACCGACTTCAATTTTTTTTTTTCCAAAAAAAAACATTGTAAAATACTAAAAAAATAACGTAAATAATATTCTCATTTTCAATCTTATAATTTTTTACATAAAAAATATATTTATTAATATAATTATTTTAAGTTATATAGATCGTTAGCTTTCTATAAATTTACTTATTTCTTTTTTCTATGATAACTTTATAGTATATATTATTACATAGTATAACTAAATAATTTATTTGTATACTATTAATATGAACTATTTTTTATTATTGAATTATATATTTTTCATCTTTGAGAATGCCAGTAAGTAACTTAATTTTTAAATTACATATGTTTATGGAACTTTTATTTTAAAATTATTTTAATGTTCAATATTTTTATATAAGGATATATGATTCGACATGTTTTCACATACAATCAAAGAAAAGAAATATAACAGATATGTATGTCTATATTATATTTTTAGCCATACATTTGTCCTAAAAATTTGCAATTTGATTTTATTTTAAATGTAAATAATAATACAAAGGTTTTTCTGAACATAAAAATAATATAAGTATTTTTCTACATATACATGTGTAATTAATTGTGTTTTTACATACATCTCATGTAAGTATGTTGCTATAATCAGTAAATAACCAAGCATGTTGATATTTGTGGTAAGGAGATGAAAGTACGTTACTTATGTGGAATATCCATATACTTCATATCTTGTAATACTTTTCTTTTTCGGATCATTATATGCAAAAATGATTAAATACAAATATTATATTGTACCAAAGTACTTGTAGCCTAACAATATCAGGAGTTAAAAAAAAATATATGTCACTCATCTGAGGGATTGAGGGTTCAAGTTTCATTTGAGACATTAATTAGTATAGTTTAGGATTAGATTGGGACCTTAATAAAAATTGTAGAGCTCTTCGAGAGGATTCCAGAGATATAAAAAATGTCAAAATTATATGGGGTGTGTCTCAGATTAATCTTTTGTATATGGAAACTGTTTTTCATCAATATAATTTTGTTTCAAAGAAATAATGTGTTACTATGTTTCATTGTGATTGCATACTACAAGACCAACAAGTTGTATCACGGCAGTATTTAGAATTATCTAAACCGATATATGAATCTTCCAATCATCATGTCTCCTCTCACTTAAATACCTTTTAATCAAACTCTATTAGCAAGTGTCATTGCTCTCCAATGAAAACAAATTCATGATGTGGCTTAGCAAGACCCTCATGGTGTTGGAAACAACGTACTACAACATGTTAGAGATCATCATTGATGAGCTTTATCATCTCATGAGTCAAGTCATCAAGGAAGGAGTGTTTGTTCAGAGCCTCAGAACTATAGTGACTTAATGGGCTAATTATAACAAGCGAAAGGTTAATCTTGATAATAGGGCCAAAAGCTAGGGGTGGAAAAATTCGACACGACACAACAAAAATAAACGACACGAAACGAAATTTGGGACGAAATCGGATGTAACACCCCGTTTATTTATTAAATAAATAAATGAACCTCGGGATGAGAAATGTATTTCTATATTATTTTTTCGAGCCTTAAATCCATAATTTTTGGGGATGTTAGTCATGGGAGTTAATTGTCAAAATTGTTGGAATTTTAGGGTTAAGTGTAAATGTTGGAGCCCTTTTTGTAAAGATTTATGAGGGCAAGGGCTAAATGGTAATTTCCAAAATTAATTTGTAAAGATTTCTGAGGATGGGGGCTATTTGGTAAGTTTTAGACCTAAAATGAAATGAAATCATGGAATCAGGGGTAAATATTGGATTGAATTTGAAAAGATGAAAGACCCACACTTTCATATTTGACAATTGTTACTCCAAAACATGCTACTTGCATATTCATAAATAATATTTTACATTGATAACTTGTTTACATAAGACTGGATACAAACCGACTATTACAAAGTGTTATATATTACATAACTTCCCCAGGATACTATAATTTATACATACATGAGTACAAAATACAATAGTTTCAAACTATTCAAAATCTTCCAACAGTATACGATTATATTGGTTACCTATCTCCTGCAATTTGTTAAACATTGAGATGGGTAAGAGGTGACGCTTAGTGAGTTCAATAATAGATACAATATAATGTTATGTCATATATATATATATATATATATATATATATATATATATATATATATATATATATATATATATATATATATATATATATATATATATATATATATACTTCAATATGGCCGAAGCAAAGAGGAACAAGGAACAACAAAGGCATATGTGAATCATGTGACAAACTTTCCATATCAATCAATGATTTGACTCAAAGATATACAATCAATGAGACATAACAATTTCCATACTTGATATACATCAATAAAGCTTCGGCTCAAATGGCACAGAAGACATATACTTTCTGATTAAACATTTTGGTAGATTTCAGGCTTTTAGCCCTATCTAACCTTCTACCAATACCATAGAATAGAAGTCATTCTCTTACGAGACATGCTCTAAATGGCCAGAGGCTACATACCAGTACCACCGTGAATCTAAGTCCTTTCACTGATCACATGGTCGAAGGTATAACTTTGTTGTCATAAATAGCAGAAATAATAACAACAGAAAATCACATAGCACATATAACACATAACATACAATTGTTCCTATATATTGAACTCACCGTGAATTAATCGGGGGTTAAAATAGTAATTTGTCCAGCACTTCGTTATAATAAATAGCTTTCTTCGCTGAAAACCGGGAGCTTTATTGAAAATCGGACTTTGCGAGGGTTGAGCTTCAAAACCGAAAAGATAAATTTTTTCGGGTCTTCGGGCACTTCGGAACGTATTTCAGGCGTTTGGTATGATTTCGGGGGTTCGGGGGATTAAAAGTGGCTTGAAATCGGGTTTAGAGGTGAAAATTGTGAGAAGTTCCAACCAAAACCGGGAGATCTCGCACTTCCCTTTATATAGGGGAGGCTTCGGACCGAGGGGGAACGTGGCTCGCATGCGAGGGTGCCAGGCGTCGGATGCGAGGGTTGCACACGCGGCTGATGCAAGACCGAGACACGGGGAAGGCAGGTGGCGGCTTCTGATTGGCCGAGCCTTCGGTGCGAGGAGGGTGCGACATGGGTCGACAGCTGGCCTCGGATGACTCATCAATTCAGACACGCGGCATGCTGCGAGCGAGGGTGATGTGGCCGAATTCAGACCATGCGAAATTCCTCGGATTTTGGGGTTTTTCTCGAATTTTGTGCCCCAAACTTCAAAAATCCATAACTTTCGCATACGAGCTCCATTTTTGACGTTCTTTATATGCACGCGTAGATAAAATTATGCTTTACAACTTTCGTTTAGACTTTGTTAGCTAATTTTGACTCTATTTTTAATATTATTATTTTTAACAGACCAGGACAGGAAAATCCGTTAAAAATTCATAACTTCTTCATCTGACGTCCATATTCGTCATTCTTTTTACCATTGTACTAATATTGACGAGACCTTCGATAATCGTTTAGGTTGCGTCGGCTAAAAATCACTCGATCATTATTTCGAGTTTTTAGCTGTCTACTGCTATTCCGAAACTTAGAAAAATCATAACTTCCTCATACGAAGTCAGATTTGGACGTTCTTTTTATGAAAATTTTCGGTTTAACAAATACTACGACTTTAGTTTAGATCACTAAGGCTAAAAAGCAGTTTATCAAAAACTCACTTTTTACGTCATTCGGTGCATTGTCGGTTTTGTCGCGGATCTTCGATTGGTCATAACTTCTTTGTTATAACTCGGATTTCGATGAGGTTTTCGCCTAAATGTTTCTAACGAGATTCTTTACAACTTTCAATAATAAAATTTTACTTATTTCAAATTTTATATTTTCGTTAAATTTCGATATTTGTCTTTTGATTGGAATCTCATAAGACTTCCAAAACATTCTGAATGATTCTAAACATAGTTTTACTTCATTTCTAGTAAAAACTATCCGTTAGAACTCAATACTCATAATTATATAATATTTCATAATATTATTCACTTTTAAAATTTACAAAACACGATTTCAAAACGTGTATGTTACAAATACCTCCTCCTTTTGAGGATTTCGTCCCCGAAATCACATCGATATAAATAACTGGGGATATTTTGCTCTTATCTCATTCTTATTTTTTTTCCTAAGCATAATTTGGGCCTCGATGGTGTTTCCACTTGACGAGCACCAACTCCAAGACATATGCACAAAGCATATCTTCTACTGTTTGGATGGTTCTCTCCGTCTGACCATCCCCTTCTTCAGTTCTCTGACTGAAATTTCGTCACTACACAAGACATGGTTCTCAGATACAATCAATTCACTTCGCAGATCTATATTAGTTGGACTCGATTCTTTACGACCATTTAGGTCTGAACGAAAATCATCTTCTTAGTCATCACCGAAACGAAGGTAATGACATACTCGAACAAAAATGGAATCAATTACTAGCTTCTTGATAGCCTTGTGACTTTCTCTAATCCAAGTGTGAGTCCTGTGCTTCCAGTAGTATAGGCCTCTACTACTATTCACACCTACTCATACTCGTCCCAAGTATTGTCTCGCAGTTCTCAAGTCACCATTCATAAGTTTTCACAAAGAAATTTTTCATGCCTAAGTGTGTTATTTAACAACCATTCCATGCCGAGAATAATATCAAAGTTGGGTAAGGAGATATGAATCAGATTGGCAAGAAAATTATAGCCTTCAATTTCTATGATACAATCTCTATAGATTTTATCATCAAATAATGATATACTTCCTATGATATCTACGTGAAATGGTTGCGCGAGTGCATAGCAAGCAATTTGAAAAAATGTGCAAATTCATGAGACACAAAAGAATCTGAGGCACCAGAATCAAACAGTGAGGAGACTCACCTCACAAGCTGATTGCCGAATCCCGCGAATGAACCCCTCGCTGCTAGCTGGCAGATCCCTGAACTGCTGATCTCTCGACTTCCCGACCTACCGGTCATCATACAACTTAAATAAGTCCATGATTCTTATAACTTAAACATAAGTCCTCACTGGGGTAGAAGACCATTCCACTCCTCACATACTCTTGTCCAAAAACCTTCATAAGTCAAACTAGGCCAACCTTGGTCAAAGTCAAAGTCAACACACCGAGTTGACTCAACTCGCCGAGCTGCTCCATTAACTCGTCGAGTTCCAAAACTCAGAATCCCAAATTCGCGACCCACCTCGTCGAGTCAACCCCTATCTCGTCGAGTTTCCTGGATACTCATGGTCGTGACTCGTCCCATCAACCCGCCGAGTCACTCCTCGGACTCGTCGAGTTCAAATATACAGAATCAGGACAATCCACCTCGACTCATCGAGTCCCTTCCTGGACTCGTCGAGTCCCTCAGTCTGATGAGCTAACTTAATGGGTTAAGCCCCTATACTTCAGATCCCAACTCCAAACTTCGAATACACCCTGGAAATGACCTTAGAAGGGTAAAGTTTCTAACTTTACCCGTTAATACCCTCACTTAGAGGATATAACTCAAACCCTAACTCTTAAGGGCCTAGATCTTGGTCTACAAGTCACCCATACACCACATTAATGCATCCAAACATAGATCTGGACCCAAACATCTCATAACCATGCAAAGCTCCTGCCTTTTTCCTTCCATACATGGCCTTTTGAGCTAAAAAGGCAAAAAGATTGCTCTATTGCTTGCATAGGGGCTCCTATGGCATAAATCTTACACATTTATGCCATAATAGCCCTTAATGGTTCTAGATCTGAAAACATTAGCCTTTGGGACGTCCATTTCTCACATGCTAGGGTTCTTGGAGCAAAAACCCTCAAAATTAACAAAGAAGAGATCTAAGTGCATAATGATCAAGGTTGGAACTTTCTTACCAGAAAATGATGAAGAATGCAAGAGGTCTCTGGATCTACTAGCCTCTTCTTGTATCCCAAGGATTCTCCTTCTTCTTCAAGCTTCAACGCACTCAAAAATACTCATAAATGGCTCACAAGCTCATGGAATGCACTAGGGTTTTGTGGATTAGGGTTTGGACTGTGGGGGCTGAGAATGGGGCTGAAAGATGGAGAATTAGATGCTTAAATAGGGGACAAAAGCCCGAATTTAGGGTTTCCCAAACCCATACCAACTCGCCGAGTTGGTCCTCCAACTCGCCGAGTAGGTCACTTAACCTGCGTCACAAAAACTCACTCCTACTCGTCGAGTCATCCCTCTGGACTCGGCGAGTAGACTTCTTGACTTGAGGTTTTCCTTTCTTTTCTAGGTCTTGTGAATTCGGGGTGTTACACAAGAACTTATGTATGACAGTATGCAACTTGATACTCTTTTGTTATTTTGGTTGTGCTATTGTGTTTTTCGTGTTTGTTGTGTTTTAATTGAGTCGTGTTCGTTTTAACGAAAAAACACGTTATCGTTAGGCAAAAACACAAAACAATTGCCCGATTTGTCATCCTAGCCAAAGCTACAATATGTAATGCATTACCATACGATGTGTATCACATGGTTTAAAACGACAACTCTGTAAAATAAATGAGCACTCAACTTATATTTTTATCCATATAAAATGATGACAAGTGTTTTAAAATATTATTAATTATATCAAAATACTTGTTACCGTTTCATATTGCTACAAACATAAGTACCAAGAAAAACTTGGAGAATATTAAATTCCTCATTAGGAAATTAACTCTAAATTTCATATATATCTTTGTTAAGCTTCAAAATATTGTATTATCCAGTCTAAAATTGAAATATCTTATTTACCTTTCCTAACTTTTTAAATATCATAGTTGCCCAAATATATGTTTAAAATGTTTTATAATTAATTTTTATATTTATAATCATTATAATTAAAAAATAGATTAATCGTATTGCCTCTGAACATCAACACCCTTTTAACATATAAGTCTGGTCTCTTAGCCTGACATTCTTGAATGATTAGGAGATCAACATTCCATGGAACGAGAGTCATAGTTTAGTGCCCAATCTTTATTAACATTTTAGGTTCCATTTTCTCTTGCTATCAATCTAGATCAATGACAACCGCTTGCAACACCGAATCGTTAGCTACAATCTAATCTAAGGCATGGGACTCTTCTTCGTTTGTAGCATTGATTGGGAGCAACAATGGAATTTTGGGGTAAATCGATTTGGATTTTTGGAAGTGAGAATTTAATTTATTTATTCTTTTACTCCATGGCTTGATTTTGTAATACTTATGTCGATCTTGGTTGTAGTTGTTAAGGTTCACAAAGTTGTAATGTGGAAAGGAAAATCGTGAAATTCAGAGCAGAAAATCAAGATTCTAAAAAGAGTATGTGTTGGATTCCATAAAACTAGTATCTATGCTACATTGGAATATGTCATTCTTGAAGGATTTCAAGGGGATCAAGGTGAATCATGAATAATTTGTAGATGGCTTATCTTATTATTAATATCATATTTATTTATTCTATGTTTTTAGTATTTGATAGTTTTTTGGTTCAAATTTACAATTATAATACTTTAGTTTGGAAATTGGAAGGAATATTTATGTGTTAGAAGAAGATGGTTGTCTCTATGCTAATGGAAATCCCATATATTGATTTGTAGAATCTGAATTAGTACCTATAAATGTCATTGATTATGGAAAGGTTGGGACGTTTAACAAGTTACATAAGGTTAGTCTCGTATTTTATTGGTGTATGTTTGGTGATCATTGGTTTGGTTGTTAGCTTCTAAGTTGTATCTATGTGTATTCAGAAAACGCCACAAAAACGCCACAGGGAAATTTGGGTAACTAGGGTAACTCATTCAATCCAATATATGACAAAAGGGTTTTATATTAAAGGGCAATTTGGTCGATTATTATTATTTTTTTTGGATAAATTAAATTGATTATAAAATATAAAAACTGATTAAAAGAGATTAAAATTGTATAAAACTAAATTCATGTAAATATGATATTTTAAAATCAAAAAAATAAATATAAAATTTTAATTTTAAACGGAACAAATACCATATTTTAAAGTTTAACGATGTAATATACCAAATTATAAATAGAGAAATTTCATCGAATGACCAAAAGGAATGGGTGTTTGAACATTTTGACCATGAAAATTTGAGTTGTGTAGAATGACCAAGGGATCCTCAGAGGGGGCTCTGCAAAAGCCTTTTATCTTCTGAGGAATGTAAATAGTAACGAGAAATTGAGGTGGCTGGTAAAAAGACAGGAAAAAAACCCATTTTTTTTGTCATGGTTAGCTGAAGAACAGTTCCTCAGAAGTGTGCTGATGAAGAACAGATCCTCAAAGTCTCAGCCACCTTTCCTAAGAGCCCCCTCTGAGGAACTATGCAACAAACCCTTTATTTGTCTTTTTCCCAGCCACCTCAATTTCTCGTTACTATTCGCATTCCTCAGAAGGTAAAAGACTTTCGTAGAGCCCCTCTAAGGATCATTTGTTCATTCTACAAAACTCAAATTTTCATGGTCTAGGGGGTGTTTGGATAGGAAAAAAATAGGGTATTTATTGCTTATTGCTTATTTCCACCACGATAAGCTAAGTTTAAGTGTTTGAATAAAATCCTTAAAAATTAGCTTATTGTGTTAGAAATAAACTAAATAAGCTGATGTTAATAAGCATCTTCCCTTAGCTTCCTATAAGCTAATCCACCCCTCAATTTCAAACAAACTTTCCTTTTGTTCATTTGATCAAATTTCTAGGAATTTTCAATTGACATAAAAATGTACGTGCGTGTGAGAGACAGAAGTGGGAGGAGTATAAAGTGAGGTGTGTTCATCTCCTGTCGACACATAAGGATCGTTTCAATCCTTTTCAGAGGTCGATCCTTCTACTTCTAGGTATTTACTTACACTCAAATTCAGGTTTTCTTTTCATCAACAATTCAGTTTGTTAATTTCATTGATCCACGATGTCAGATTCAGTTCCACGTGAATTCGTTCATGGATTAATTTTGATTTGAAACAAGAGAGATCAAATTGTTGCGTGTCTAATAGTTTTTATCATTGCAGGATGATGAAGAAAAGGAACAGAGCGAGCGTCGATACGGCGGTGGTTGATATATGTCGCCGTGAAGTCGGCCATCTTTCCACCAGAAAATTCGCCCATCGTCTCGCTGCTTCCGAGGTATATGTTTGATTTTACTTAACCTGTTGATCTGATTTTGTTTTAGGGCGGATTTATTAGGGATGTTGTCTGTAATCGTAAACCCTTTGTATGTCAATCACGCGTAACATATTTTCCTGTGTTTTCCGCTTTCTTGTATGCGTAAATATCAATTTCACATGAATCAGTGACCAGATTGACGCACATTGTTAATACACCAGTGATTCCTTGGTGTACCAATTTGTACACTGGGAATATATCGAAGATTTACATATAGACAACAAAGATTCCTAATCTATGTACTTGAGTGAAAATCGATTTTGATTTGCTTGATAAATGATAATCCTAGTTATTTTCAAGTTGTTTGTGTAACAGCATCACAATGCATTGAACTCTATAGATTTTACTGATTGCAACGTCATCATTGTACTTTTCATTCAACTCTATCATGTTTCTCCTACAATGCATTGAACTCCAAGGTGGCATCCAACAAAGGTTGAGTTTAATCCATAGAATGCCAACTAGGCTTTCCAGCACATTCAACTCAAAACTATGCATTGTGGATGCTAGTCCTGAGACTTGATCTTAATAGTAATAATCACATACATGATCGATTGCTTTGATGTGGTAGGATCTAGTCCTGAGACTTGATCTTGTAAGAAAGCTGGAAAAACACAGAGGATGTGTGAACACTGTGAGCTTCAATGGAGATGGAGACATTCTGGTATCTGGTTCAGATGACAAAAGAGTTATACTCTGGGACTGGGAAACCGGAAGTATTAAACTTTCTTTCAATTCTGGCCATAATAACAATATCTTCCAAGCAAAGATCATGCCAGGAACCGATGAACGAACCATTGTCACTTGTGCTGCTGATGGCCAGGTATGCTTTTAATATTTTTAAATAAATAATTTCCCAATTTATATACTTTTTTTATGATCATTTGATTATTCTAGGTGAGGCATGCAACCATCTTAGAATGTGGAAAAGTGGGGACAAAATTGCTTGCAAGACATCAAGGAAGAGCTCATAAACTAGCCATTGAGCCTGGAAGTCCACACATCTTCTATACATGTGGCGAAGATGGATTGGGTCAACATGTTAGTCAATAGTCACACTCACAATCAATCTAATTACTTTAACTCAATTCTATATTTCATAAACCCTACTTTTTTCAGTTTGATCTGAGAACAGGAGAGGCAACAGAACTTTTCAGTTGTCAACCGGTTCATGGTAGAAGCTTCATGCAAGTTGTAAACCTAAATGCTATAGCAATAGACCCACGAAACCCTAATTTATTCATGATCGCTGGATCCGATGAATTCACTAGATTATATGATATCAGAAGATACAGATCGAATTCGAATTTGAATTCTTCATCTGCTTTTGGTCAACCAGTTGACCATTTTTGTCCCAAACATTTATTAGGAGATGAAAATGTTGGAATTACCGGATTAGCCTTCTCGGATCAAAGTGAACTTCTTGTTTCATACGGTGAAGAGTTCATCTATCTTTTCTCAAAGGATATGGGGTGGGGTAGTAATGTAAATTCAGTCTTAGATGTTGATCGGACGATGGAATCTGATTCCAAACCGGGCCCACAACAATACAAGGGGCATCGGAATTGTATGACAGTGAAGGGAGTGAACTTTTTTGGGCCTAAATGTGAGTATGTTGTGAGTGGATCGGATTGTGGGAGAATATTTATTTGGAGGAAAAAAGACACGGAAGTTGTTCGTGTTATGGAGGCTGATAAACAAGTGGTGAATTGTATTCAACCGCATCCACATACAAGTATGCTTGCGAGTAGTGGGATTGAGAGTGACATCAAGATTTGGACACCTACTGCACTTGAAAAGGCACCTCCCCCAACAAATATTGAGAAGGTGTGTTGTTTCTTGTTATTCCATTCCATCATATCAAACAGACGTTAACATCTTTTTTTTTTTTTTTTTTTAATGTTTTTTTGGTTATTTAGTCGAGGCCTAAGATGAATACTTGGATGTATCAAATGGTGTCACCGAGAGAAATGGCACTTCAATTGCTGTCAATGCGAAGCCAACAAGCAAGCCCAATTGAGAATGTGAGTGTGAATAGAGAAGGTAATATGTTGGAGTTTATTTTGAGTTTTGATGCTAATAGCTCCGAGGAAGATGATAATGAAGAGGGAGGGCCCACAAGTGCTCATGACTACTTCTATTAAGTTGTTTGTGCCATTTATTGGTAAGTGTACATAGAGTGTAGAGAAATAAGTTGAAGAGAGGTCTTGGATGATGAGTTTGTGAGACCTTCAAAACTATAAATATAATACATAAATTTGGTTCATCTATGGTTGTTTCTCTTTCTTTTATGTTTTAAAAAAGAGTATATACAACACCCACCCTTGGCATTATCTTCTAATGTAGATATTCTTTAGTATTTTATTGACTTTTTGGATTAGGAACATATTTGGTGTAAGAATTGGTATTGGGTTATTACAACTGGAACAACTTTATAATTGATGCGGTTATACAGTTGTAAAAAGACATAAAATATCTCCCTTGGTGAACTTCTGTTTTTCAGTCATTGATGAGACCCACATTCATAAACAAACTAAACTTTACATAGTAAAAAAAATGAAATGAACAAATAAAAATAGGAAAGAAACTAAAAATAACCTTCAACTACAAGCAAAAGTAGCAAAATTGGCAATGGGCCATGTACGAGTGTATGTATATTTATTCTCAAACTTGAGAGAAAAGTAAGAAAGACATTTAGGGGATCCAAAAATGGTTATACCAAGCGACAACAAAATGAGATGGAAGAATCCAATCTCACTAACTAAATCATTCTCTATATTTTATGATATCATATCATCATATATCATACGCATGCAATGCAGCCTAACAGTTTCATACTCATTAATTCATTATATCATCAATTCTCAATCTCAAATCCTCCGCTAACAGATTCACTCAGCGTCGCCACAGACGCCCCGGTTGCTTCTGCTCCTGCATTCTCCTGAATCATCCATCCCAACAAATATGTCAACTTATTTAGTCAAATGTCCAAAATGCCCTTCAATCGTTACCAAATTTAGGGATCTTTTGGACCATAAATTGGTAATTTTGCAAGCATCCAATTTCAAGACAAAAAAGTCTCGCAAGGATTGGGGACCAATCCGTAAGTTTTGAGAATTTCTGTAACTTATAATAGTAGTTAAGAGGCTAAAAGAATACAGTAGTGAAAGTAAGTTGTAGTTTTTAGTATTTTGCCTAGGACATTTATTCAGGTCCCATATGATTAGATTAGTTAAGAGTTAAGAACAATCTTGAAAAGTTTTTTATTTTTTTTACCTTTGATGTTCTTTAGAACGTTCAATGAATTCTTTGGCTATATCATGTCCTTGATATGAAGCTAGTACAGGCCGAATATCAGCAGGCCTATTGCGTGCAACATCTGCAGTTACAATACATAAATCCTAAACCCAACATTATAATTAAATATTTATAAAGTGAAAAGTAAAATTGTTGTGCTTACATTCAAGAAATGGTATAAGATCCACAAGTGCAGTGTCTTCAGCTTCACATTTCCATGGTTTTACTGGTACACAGTTCTCTGGCTGAAGGCAACTCTCAAGAGCATTACCACTCACATACAGAATTCTTGAAGGATCTCTGTTAAGTTTTGACAAATCCTACCAAAAAGTAAAAAATATATATATATTTTTTTTTATGTCTTGATAGTATTTATTATTTAATAAAAAATCATATTTAAAAAACATACTCTGTAGTGCTTCCCATCTTGATATCTAGTTGCAGCCCTTGAAAGCCTGTACCTTATGCAGTGATTTCCATCCAATCTATCAACAATAGGATCAACATACTGCAATACAAAAATAAAAAGCCTCAGATTTGTTAATTAAAGAAAATGGAGGAAGGGTAATAAAGTAATATACCATGGCCTGCTGATCGGAATAGACTATGATTTCATAATACCGAGCTAGTTGCTCTAAAAAGTCATCAACTCCTGGTCTTTTAAATGTTCTCCAACCTCGATCACGCTTTAATAGAATTACAAAAAGTTACTTATCAAATAGATATAATTGAAGATCAAATTAAAGATAGAAAAAGAAATGATGGAATATTTTTTATATATAAATTACCTTCCAATCGGAGTATAGTAAAGTTTCATTGAGGTCTAAAACCAATGTAAATACATGTTGTTCTTGTGGGTGCAAATCTGGAAGGAGCTTATCTGACAAGGGTTCAGTAAAACCCTAGAAAACCACAATTTTTTAAGCAAAAAAACAAAGTGAAAAATAAATAATATATATTATTGAGGAAAGAACAGAAGGTTTATATTGTATACACACTCGAACATGTTCTTCTGTAGATGCACGCAGATCCAAATAAAGCTCAACTAACTTAGCAGGAACTGAAACATCAAGAAGATAGAAAAAGTTAAAATATAAATATAAATAATAATAAAGAAAACAAAAGGAAAAAGATAATAATGGTAAACCTGTCATTGCAGTTGATTTTAGCATAGCTTGAAATTTCTGCATTTACAGTAAGTTATATGTTAGAATAAGATGGTTCACACTCCAAGATCATTATAGACCCTGTTATATGATAGAATGCTTCATTCATAAATAGTGAGGTTAAACCTCATATAAATAGGGATACATAAGAGACCTAATCTAAACCCTAATCACTAACAGAGCCTACTCTTGATGCTATGCTATCTACTACCATACAATCAGAAGCAACAGATTCATTATCATATCACTAAAAAAAATAGTTACACAACATATGTCAGTCATGCCATTAAACACATAAAAATAAGGATGGAATTTTAAGTCACACTCACCTCAAAAGAAGACAAATCATCACCTATAGAGACTTTGGTTGATGCACGAAAAGCCTTAGTCTTCTCATCAACTTCTTCTAAACTGTATGCTGCAAAAAGGAGATGTATACAGAATATAGATGCCTGATGATGCATAAAGAAAGGCATGAAAAACAAAAATATACTACTTGTTACTATGTGTGTTTGATGTTGAGTCATTTCTATATTTCTCCTTCCATTTGGAGTGAAGAAGATGATAAGAAAGGAGCATCAAGCAGAATTACAAGTGATTTAACTATTTAAGATTTTAGCAATGAAACTTCTGAGATTCACATGTTGTAGATGTAGAGGGAAAAAGCACATACCATAGGTTGCATACCCAGCAGTGGCAACACCTCCAGTAACTGCTGCAATTATAGAATACTTGAGAAAACTCCATGGCTGTCCACCACCTCCTTTGGCGGCTGCTGCACTTTCCGGTGGTGGAGGTGGAATTGAAGATGCAGCTTGATCACTGAGGATAGAAGAGGAGATAATGGGTTCTTTGGGAGCATTTGCAGTGACACTGGAATACAAACGAGGATTCTTATTGCTCTCCAATACTATGGAGAAAATCCGTCTGGATCTGCTAATAATCGACATGGCTCTTTATATTGAAATCTTGGGATCTTGGTGTCAATGATCTGTCTTCACCATTACAAAACAATGAATTATTGATAATCTTATGTTATTAAACCATACTAATTTGCTAAACTTCAAAGGACATAAAAGGGTTGAAACTTAAATTTTGATATTTCAACGAAGTGTAATGTAGCACTGTGGCAGTAGTCACAAAATGATTGAACTAATTGTTCATAAGACTAAAACAAAACAATTTTGTCATGACATGCATTCTATTAACCAATTGTAGACTTACTCTATGAGAACTACAACGTTTTTAAGCTATAAGGAAATGTCCTAAGATGAATACATTATAATTATTATATATTTGTAGCTATTTGCATTTCTCCAACGATATGTATCACACCACCTGAGAACAGAGATTACAGTTTACAGAAGCTTCTAAAATTTTAATCCAACATTGAAGCTCGGAAGAATCACACAAGAGTCTTCACAGAAAGGGCATAATGTTAAGCTTCAATAAACCTATAATCAGAGATCATGATACAATACGAATTTAAACATCACAACAACATTGCGATGTTACTGCTACAGCAATATGCAACAACCAGTCGTACAATACATGCAATACATTAACTGCGATTACATATTTCAAAAGTAGTTAATTCCTAAAACCCTAGATCAAAGTTAAACCTCGGATGGATTAAGTGAAGAACACGTTACATCCGCGATTGGTACTTGGTAGATAAGAGAATACCTGTCCAAATTGCCCGAATACGGAGAGCCGTTCACCACACAACCGGCATAGAGCTTACGGGTGAGAGCGATGGCGGTAATTGTGAGCTGAAAACGCCGGCGGCTTGGTATAGAAAAAACTTGATACGTCTTCGATGGAGGAACGTGGCGTTAAGCCCAAGTCTGTTGGTTCAACCCGAAAACCCACATAATTTAAATCGGGTCTCTTTTTAGTATTTTGCCATTTAGCCCAAAATGTGATCTTATCATACAGCCCAAACTTCTTACAAAAATCTTTCACGTTTTTCTTTACAAATTAATTTATTTTTAAAAATTTTGACTTGAAATTTTAAACAACTTTGTTAATTAATTGTCTCTCCAAGACAAGTTAATCAATCCAACTATGAATCATAACATGGTATGATGGTAGGGTAGGGTATGGTATCCTATCTTCAACCTTGAAACTAAAATCTTTCTTTGACCCTTTCTGGTACATCATTAGATGTTATAGAGACGTCTTATTTCCAAGTGAGGTTGCAGCTTTTCTTATTCTCAAACCTGAACCCCAAATGTAATCTTTGAACATCATACACTTGTATATTGAAAGACTATATACTGATCTTTAAAGTTGGTTGTAACTTCCTAAATTTAAAATTTAAGACTAGAATATTAAATTAATAAGGTAAATAGATAAAGGGTGATTAATATAAATAAATCATTATAGGATAATCATATCATTAATTGATATGAAATTTAGAAAGTTAAAAGTGGAAGTAACAGCACTTTATAGTTTAAGGGGCAGAAATATCAACTTGGCATAGTGAGTTGATAAAAGGGTTGATCCACTTAATGAAAGGTAGGCCACCAAGCCTATAAAATGTAAGATGAATGACTTATTATGTTAAAACTTGAGTTAAATCACAAATATTGAGGTTTGTTGAGTTTTAAACAAAAGATGTAAACTACATGGACCAAATGTGAAAATATTGGGGAAATAAGATGCATCTATTTCCCCCTCATTCATCCATAACGTGTAGAACAAGTGAAGAGCTTCTCTGAAATAAATGGTTTCAACTTCGCTTTGATTCATTCATTGATCGAGAATATATATCACATATTGTTCTTATCACAAAGAATTCAAATTAATCTAGATATAAAGATAAACATAGAAACTTTAAACTAAGATATGATAAGGTCTAACATCCCCCCTCAAGTTGGAGCATGGGGATCAAGAATGCCCAACTTGTCAGTTAGACGATCAAAGTGAGTTTTGCCAAGCGCCTTAGTAAGAATATCAGCCAGTTGCTCAGAGGTATGAACATAGGATGGAGCGATCAGACCGTCAACAATAGCATCTCGGACAAAGTGACA
Source organism: Lactuca virosa (assembly GCF_052849685.1). NCBI lineage: Eukaryota > Viridiplantae > Streptophyta > Magnoliopsida > Asterales > Asteraceae > Lactuca > Lactuca virosa. Next base: position 99,051,111 of record NC_136428.1, on the reverse strand, counting down.
GTCCACCTCGATGTGCTTCATACGTTCGTGAAAAACAGGATTCTCAGCCAGGTAAAGAGCGGCCTGATTGTCGCAGAATAAGTGAATAGAGTGAGGATGACGAATACCGAGACTCAAAAGTAAGCCCTTCAGCCATTTAAACTCACAAATAATAGCAGCCATAGACTGGTACTCTGCTTCAATAGATGACCGTAAAACAGTGTGTCGTTTCTTTGTTTTCCATGCAATTGGAGAATCCCCAATATAGACAATCCAACCAGAAAGTGATCTTCTAGTGATTGGACAAGCCGCCCAATCCGAGTCACACCAACCAGTCAAAGAGAGCTTGCTATCAGCTCGTAATAGGATACCACGACCTGGAGTACCTTTTAGGTACTTAACAACTTGCAAGGCAGCCTCCCAGTGTTCAATTCTAGGAACTTGCATGAATTGTATCACACCCCGGACCAGAACGGCGGAAACGTCCGGAGGCGGGTGATGTCACACCCCCAAACCAGACGGCGGAAACGTCCGGGGGTGGAGGACTTCATTTGTAGTATCACAGCACATGCATCATAGTAATCAAAGTACAAACAACCATTGTATTTAGAAAGTATAAGTATTTACATATGTTCAATCATTGTATATTGAACCCAAAATAGTTATACAAAAGAAGAAGATATTACTCAAATTAGCTCCATCTTCTCAAAAAGCTCGGGGAGTACCTGTTTATTGTTTCCCTGAGAATACAAGTAATTCGACAAGAGAGCATCAACATAAAGTTGAGTGAGTGCATATGTATTTATGTTTAACAGGATGTTTCGGTATCTCGAATATGTAAACTATTCTAGAAAATCCTATATTTTCTGTTGTATATGAAAAATAGTTTTATTCCCATAAAATCGTTCCGTTTGTAAACCAGTGTTCTGTATTTGTAAAACTTGTAACTGAGAGTGTGTCTGGTGATTTGGACAGGTGGTGATTTGGACAGTGTTTTGTTTCCTGGAAAGGAGTTTATTTGACGAAAAACAGGCTTAAATCGAGCAGAGTTTCGACTGGAGAAAGTTGTTTTTCTCGGGAATCTCGGGGCTTCGAGGCTTGATTAGGGTTTTAGACTTGATATCGGGGCTTTAGGGGTTGTATGTAAGTTTGTGGAAATGAAAGAAGTGAAAAGAAATGGAAAATGGGGTGAAAAAGTGTAAAAATCCGGAGAGTCTCGCATGCCTTATATAGGCCGAAGCCTCGGATCCGAAGTTGGGGGAAGTTGCCGCGTGTTCGGACATGTGGCGAGGGGAGAAGGCTAGCTTCGGACAGCTGACTCGGTGTGTCGGATGGCCATTGGACCGAACTTCGGTCGAATCAGAAGAAGGCGCGTGTCCGAGGGGCGTGTTCCTGCGAGGGTGTCGGCTGGCTACTGGACCTCGGCTTCGGTCCAATCAGAAGGCGACACGGACAACTTCGGTCCAATCAGAAGGCGACACAGGTCCGACACGGGGAAGCCTCGCATGCGAAGGTGACGTGGCCGAAGGTACATCATGCGAATTTTCCTGGTTTTCAACATTTCTCGATTTTTGTGCCCAAAACTTGCGAAAATCATAACTTTTGCATACGAGCTCCGTTTTCGACGTTCTTTATATGTACGCGTAGGTAAAAATATACTCTACGACTTTCGTTTAGACTTCGTCGGCTAATTTTGAATTTATTTTTAATATTATTATTTTTAACAGACCGGGACAGGAAATCTGTGAAAAATTCATAACTTCTTCATCCAACGTCCCTTTTTGTCTGTCTTTTTACCGTTGTACTACTATTGACGAGACCTTCAATTCTCGTTTAGGTTGTGACGGCTAAAAATCACTCGATCATTATTTCGAGTTTTTAGATGTATACTGCTATACTGAAACTTAGAAAAATCATAACTTGTTCATACGAAGTCAGATTTTGACGTTCTTTTTATGAAAGTTCTCGGTTTCACATAAACTACAACTGTCATTTAGATTGTTAAGGCTAAAAAGCCTTTTATTGAAAATTCAGTTTTTACACTGAATAGTATTTTGTCGGTTTTGTCGCGGATCTTTGATTGGTCATAACTTCTTCGTTATAACTCAGATTTTAGTGTTCTTTATATTTTTGGAAACCTTGTTACAATCTCTACCACTTGGTTCATCCCAATCGAGATTGTTTAATACTTTATTTTTGAGGGTCAATTATGTAAATATACACAGTATGCTGAAATTTCTCTTTATTATTATAAAAAGAACTACAAATTGACCTACATTATTACATAGGTTTGAAATACGGTTTGTTACAGGTGACTTCGTTGTGTAGTATCATAACAATTGCATATAAATGATACATAGCGGATCCAAACATCATACATCAATATAACAAACTTGCATTGTTTTACATCATGTTTATGTTCTCAAATTTTACACAAAAGAAACATCAGTAAGCAATTCCCAAAATACAGCAAAGTAATCCTGAGTCCGCGATCCATAACCTGCTTATTGGTTTCCTGAGAATACAAGTCGTTTGAAAAGCGTCAACATAAAATATGTTGGTGAGTTCATAAGCATTTTCGTGTAAAACTTCGATGATAGTTTAGAAATCCAGAAAATCCAATATTTTCTTATCAAAATAGTTGTAAGTTTTGTTTCAAATCGAGTATAGTTGCATGTGTGTCTTAGTTCGTCATTTTCGAAATCGTATAAAATCGTTTCCTCCAGAAAATCCTATATTTTCTGATGTGTAAAATAGTAGCTTTAACAAAACAATAACACTTGTGTGAAAAATGTCTCATTTGAGGTAATCAAAACATAGTTGATCGTAAACCAAAGGTGAAATATGTATAAATACATTTCTGATAAATTCTAGTGAGTCGTTATAACCATACTAATATGACAGAGTGCATGTTATGACGTTCTTCAGGCGTCGGTTTTGTTTAAGACATTTGTCACCCTAGACTGACTGGTCTAGCTGTAGCGAACAACGAAGGTGCGGGGTGTCAACCCCGTATAGATCTATACACAAATTCTCGCTCCCCCTCCAGGAGACTCTGGTTATAGCTCTTACATGACTTTAAGCGTACACTATTATATATAAATATATGTACTGTGAAGATTTGTCTGACTAGAATACTAACAGTTTTCTGAGCAAATCGTTGAAATCCATTATTTACTAAATAAATAATAATAGTTGTATTCGTTGAATAGATATTTCGTTGAGTTTTGTTTCGTTTGTTAAAATAATCCACTTTGAATATTTATCAAATCGACCTAGTATTAGCGAAGTCAGCAAGACGGCTCTTCCCTTTATAAAATATTGAGTGAGACCCAATTTGTCAGAAAGTGTCAAGTTATGATTTGTATACAACTTTAACTTGTGTGAATTCTAATGACAACGGCTTTATGACATGCAAATATTTCTGCCATAAAGGCTCTATTGGTACATTTTCTTAATGAAATTATTTATATCAAATATTTATAAAATACTCCCTAATAGTTTGCAAAAAGTCATTGACAGGGTATAAAGTTCCAAACTTCGAAGATTCTATAAATAGTGTCAACTTATAAGGTCTATTTCAACAACTTTTATTTCTAGACATGGAGACATAGAATAAGAGAGTATACTGGACACACTCAAAAACCTTGGGAGGCTCTTTTGTAAACACAGTATTCTTTATGTGGTGATTTAGATATTTTCTGATTTTCATGAGATTTGTGAAATCTCACGTTCTTGAAAAGTTATAATAAAATAATAATATTTCAACACACACACTAAACATACAAATACATGCAATTATCCAAGGATTTAGACAATATTTGACTTGTATTCTCCCCCAAAAACAAATAAAACTTACAAAAAGGTGGGGTATGAAGCTCACCTTGATTTAGCTTGCTGGGTAATTTGAAGAAATGTTAAGGAGTTTCCAAGTTTCAACACTTGAAAGGTTCTTTGAACTTTAGAAGATCCTAAGAATAATTTTATGTGTAAATATAATGAAATCCTTGGAATAATGTGGAGAATTACAATCAAAGAAGATGAATTACTTACAGAAAGAAACTTGGGAATTTTCCTTGAAAGAGTGGGACTTGAGGTTTGAATGAGTTGAGAGCACTCTTAGAAGTTTACTGAATGTGAAAGTGAGAAGTGGAATATGGGGAGAAAAAGAGGAGTTCACGTATCAAGAAGGAGGGGGTAAGGGTGACATGACACTTGCTTAAAGAACTGGTGTACAAGGCTTCGTTATCCATGGACATTTTGTGTTTAACTGGGATTTGCATGGGAAATGAAGGATTTACATCACATCACAAGGTCAAACCCATTATCTACTTAGGATCCCTTAAATAAATATTGGGTATTATTTTATATAAATATGTTTAAAATAATTAATTTTGGCATAAAATAGGGGTTTAAGGGGTCTAAGATATGAAAAATACGAGTTTGGAAGAATTCCCGACGTCAAAATGCCTTAAAATGAAGAAAAAGTCCGAAATGGACAAAAATTCGGAGTGGAGTCCGGAGCCTGTAAGGGTCCAAAGTCAATTCCTAAGTTTCGGAGCCATTCTCAAAGATCCGGAGTCATTTATCAAATTTCGGATTGTATCCTCAGATCCGGAGGCACATGCGAGATCCGGAGGTCCAGACTGGAGGCGCGAAGCGGGCAGGGTATTCCGAAGCGGGGCTAGTCTTCCGGTGCGAGGTTTCGAAGCAATTCTGAAGGCTCCGAAATGGTGTGGTCCGGATGAGAGGCTTCTCCCTAGTCCATCAGAGGGTCCGAAGTAGAGAGGGTTCCGGACCAAGAGGGTTCTTTTGGGTTTTCTCCTTATGTTTTAAGTTGTTTTCGACTGAGGAAGGTACATAGAGAGATTTGAGAGAGATTTAAGATACGTGGAGAGATTTGGGAGAGATTTCATATTCTTGGAGAGATTTGGGAGATATTTCATATTCTTGGAGAGATTTGGGAGAGATTTCATATTCTTGGAGAGATTTGGGAGAGATTTGCTATACTTGGAGAGATTTGGGAGAGAGAGAGAGATAGAGTGGGAGAGATTTAGAGAGACTTTGTCGAGGGGGCTATATTAATGTTTTTCTTCGTAGAACAAGGACCTTAAACTTAGTTACACCCTATTTTGAGTGTCATACACCCCCGAATGGCATGTAATAGTGTTTTATAGAGTTGTTACTTCCCTTATCCTGATTAGGATCTAGAATTTTTGAACATTTGAACTTTCAAGTGATACTTCTCATTAAGATTTAGAGTCATACATTAGTAAACATAAAGTACTCCTAACATATAAACACTAGTTGAGTTGACCAGGTTGACCCGTTGACCTTGACTTAACTTTGACTTGACCAGAAGCTTGCCGGTTGTTACAAATTGGGACAAGATATGAACCGAATAACTAAGATCGGGGCGTGTAACAGACAAGTAAATTAGACGCCCGAAAAGTCGTCGATAGGCCTCTGGATCGACTAAGACAGTGCCCTTGGCAAGACCAAGTTTGTGATTCTGTTCAAGAGGAAACCCACTTGGTTTAGCACCAAGAAGACCCGTTTCAGTAACATTATCCAACGTATACTTGCGTTGACATAGGAAAATACCCGCAGGACTCCGAGCAACCTCTATACCCAGAAATTATTTCAAGGTGCCAAGATCCTTCATTTTGGAACACGTGTTGAGATACCTCTTGAAGGTGCAAATAGCATTGGAATTATTTGCCGATATGATCAGATCATCAACATATACCAGAACATTCATTTGTACCTGTCCCCAAGTCTAAGTGAACAAAGAATAATCATAATAAGATTGTTTAAAACCGTATCTCTTGAGGGTTGTGACAAGCTTCGCAAACCAACACCTTGAGGCTTGTTTTAAGCCATAAAGAGACTTACGAAGCCGACACACCAAGTTTGGGTTGGAGCTTTTGAATCCGGGAGGAAGACGCATGTATACTTCTTCTGTTAAATCGCCATGCAGAAAAGCATTGTGAACATCCATCTGATGAAGTTCCCAATTTTTAGAAGTTGCAACAGCCAAGAAAACACGAACAGTTGTCATCTTGGCTACTGGGGCAAAGGTTTCATTGTAATCGACCCCGACTTTTTGATGATTTCCAAAGACAACTAATTGTGATTTGAGGCGCTCAACATCTCCATTCGATTTATATTTAATCTTGTACACCCATTGACTTCCAAGAGCGTGTTTACCAGACGGAAGAGAAGTCAAGGTCCAGGTGTCATTGTCTTCAAGGGCACGTATTTCTTCTTACATAGAAGCCTTTCAACGTTCATCTGTCATGGCTTCTTTAAAGGATTTGGGTTCTTGACTCGAGACTACAACTGCTATAAAGTGTTGATAACTAGAAGAAAAACGATCACAATTAATATAATGTGCTAGGGGGTAAGGAGTACCTGAGGAAGCCGATGGAGATGGGTTTACGGGAGACGGATTGTGAGTAGTAGACGAGTTGAGAATAAAGTCTTTAAGCAGAACTGAAGGAAACTTGAGACGCTGACCACGTCCCATCTCAGGTGTAATGTTGTCCGAATCGAAATCAGAGGGTGAACCCGTAGGTGAGCCGTAAGATGACCCGGGGGAGGTTGTATCAGGTTGTGAAGTTGCTAGCGGTGTGGAAGTCGGGTCCTCAACCTCTTCATCGAAATAAGAGGGAATTTATTGGATAGTAGGAGTGTCAGTCATATGGTTGGGATCCATATTCGTGTAAGGGAAAATGTCTTCGAAAAACTTAACATCACGAGAAACAAAGAAATTTCCGATGTCTAAATCATAAAGTTTCCACCCTTTCTTGCCAAATGGGTAACCTAAAAAAATACATTTTCGACTACGAGAAGCAAATTTGTCACCCTTGGCCTTTTGATTGTGAGCAAAACATGAGCACCCAAAGGTTTTTATCGTGACATATGAAGGCAAAGTGCCAAATAAAAGTGTAAAAGGAGATTGATTTTGTAATAAAGGAGAAGGAGTACGGTTTAGAAGATGAGCAGTTGTATGAATACTTTTTCCCCAAAAACGTATGGGTAAGTTGGCTTGAAACATAAGAGCACGAGCAATGTTCAAAATATGTTTATGTTTCTGTTCCACTCTACCATTTTGTTGTGGGGTTCCCACGCAAGATGTTTGAAATAAAATACCATGGGTAGCAAAACAATCAAAGAGACAATTAAACTCAGTACCATTGCCACTTTGAACCATTTGAATCTTTTGAGAAAATTGTCTATCGATCATAGCTATAAATGACGTAAACATTTGAAAAACTTCGGTTTTGTCAATCAACAAATAAACCCAAACAGATCTAGAATAATCATCTACTATGGTTAAAAAATAACGTGCACCACAACTTGAAGCATGTTTATAAGGCCTCCACAAATCATAGTGAACTTTTTCAAAAATTCTACTTGCTTTATTAGTACTTAAAGGAAACTTGTCTCTAGACTGCTTAGCCCGAAAACACACATCACAGGATTTATTCAAAGTACCCCTAAGATTACTAACTGTAGGAAGAGATTTCACCACTTTCTCAGAAGGATGCCCCATTCGTTTATGCCAGAGTTCCAAGGTTGAAGTAGCCCTGTTTGCTGAAATATGTAAAATAGAGTCTCCCTTGCCAAAGTAGTACAATCCGTCCCGTCTAACTCCCGTTCCAATCAGCCTCCTCGACCGGTCCTGTATAGCACACATATAAGAGTCAAACTGAGCAATACATTTCATATAATCATTTAACTGTGACACTGAAATCAAGTTGCAATTTAGTTTGGGAACCAAAAGAACACGTTTAAGTGTAATTTTGTTTGACAATTGAACACTTCCCTCATGGGTTGCTATAACCTTTTTGTCATTAGGTAAACCCACAAGACATCCTGGTATCTTGCGAATATTTGTTAACCAACTCGCATCACCTGTTACATGATGTGTAACCCCTGAATCAATTATCCAAAGTCGTTTTTGAAACTTACCATTTAAGCGCTCATTAGGTATTTTTGAAGTACTCATAAGACCTGTAAGTGCTTTCCATTGTTTAGTTGTGAAGAGAAGTGGACTTGTATTATTGTTGCCCCCACCGGATTGACCAGTCAATGTGGAATGAGAATTGTGACCTACATACAACGAGTTTGCACGAATATTACTTCTTCCTCGTCCACCTGATCTACCTCCACGTCCTCCTCCATCATTTTTACTTCTGTCTTCCCACCATTCAGGATATCCCACCAATTCAAAATTGCTTGAAGACTCATGACCTGTCTTCTTACAGTGGCTACAGAGAAGATGAGATTTATCAGGGTTGTCTCCTCCCCTACCTCTACATTTATTCATGTTAGCCCGAATTGAGAAACCAAGAACTTCTGGTGGTTTCTCTTCAACAGTTCCCTGATCAGTCTGTACCCTTTCGTCTTGTACAACTAATTGAAACGCTTTATCTAACGAGGGAAGAGGGTCCTGTGACAATATGCTTGATCAGAGAGTAGAGAAATAATCTGAGTGTAGGCCCATGAGAAATTTATGCAGCATGTCAGTGTCTCTTCTGTTTTCGTGTCTACTACCTGCTGTACAATCCTCATAGCATGTACAAGTATAAGCGGATCATGTCTGTGAAGTTCTTCCCACAAGGCAGTAAGATTGCCAAAGTATTCCGACACATGCATGGTTTTAGACTGCTCACATTTGGCGATAGATGATTTAACTGTTGTATTCTAGGGCCGTTAACTACAAGAAATCGGGATTTCAGAGTATCCCAAAGTTTCTTTGCATCTCTGTATTTTGACAAATAACACTTTACCTCAGGATCAATAGTGTTCATTATCCAGGAAATCAACATTGTGTTGATAGTGTGCCAGTCAGATTGAGTGCAAGGGGGTACCGGTGCTGTGATTGATCCGTCCAGGAAGCCGAACTTGCGCCTTGCCTCCAGCGCCGTCTGAATATCACCAGCCCAATCTTCATAATTGTCTCCACTTAATTTCGTTGGAGTGATAAAATCTCCTGGTCTATCTTGAGGACCAAGATAGAAGGGAGAATTAGATTCGATTTTTGCAACCGGTGGTGGAGGGTTTGCTCCCCCGCCAGACATGGTTTTAGGTTTTTAAGCCTGCTCTGATACCATGAAATAAATGGTTTCAACTTCGCTTTGATTCATTCATTGATCAAGAATATATATCACATATTGTTCTTATCACAAAGAATTCAAATTAATCTAGATATAAAGATAAACATAGAAACTTTAAACTAAGATACGATAAGGTCTAACATTCTCTAATAGTGGGTTTCCTCCATTTTTACATCTAGGGTTTGAATCAAGCAAGTTTTGAAGCATCCAAGCAGAGAAAGGAGGCAACCAAACGCTAATAAGGTATAAAACTTTCTCCTCTAACTCTATCTTTCGATTTCATCATTAGGGTTGAACCCCAATGCCTATTTTGGCTTCAATTGATGATTTGGGTTTGTTTTTCTAGCCTCCCTTTAGTTGTTTCCATGGTTCTAATCTCAATATAATCATCCTATTGATGGATTTGATGATTTGGGTAAAAATCTTCATGAACCCTAGAAATCTAATTTGGGGATTTTGTATCTATAAGTTATTATGGAATGGATTTAATGACTTAGACGATTTTTGATGACAAATAATCAAATTTGAATACTCAAACACATCCATGATGGTAGAATATTACATAAACATCGATTTTATGTGGTTTTGGAAAAATATGACGACAACAATGGACTTTATGTATAATGGTCTATATGTTGAGAAAATGAAGTTCGTAACCATAAATGGATACCGTTAGAATGATTTGGATGCAAAATACTAAGTGTTGATTGATTATTAGATGAATTCTTGGAGTTTGCGCTCTTAAGGGAAAAATAGGAAATTTGGCATGGAATTGGACAGTCCATAACTTCATTAAGGACTTAACATGATATTTGTGTAATGTTAAACACTTGTCAATATCCAAGGATGTTTTGAATGACTTTGTAATAAGTCATAATGGTTGGAATGCAAGGGTGAGTAACTTAAACTCTTAATCCCTTCAATTATGTAATTTAGAGCATTATGAACTTAACATTTGGATAGAGAACTTAATGAATTAAGTATAGTGTTTTTGGATGATACAAAACATCCTAATCATGTGTCAGAACCTATATAAATAATACAACGTGAATTGGAAAGGGACTTCAAGAACTATGTAAAGTAGAGTGACATTTTGAGAAAAAAATGGATTAAGAAAGTGTGCAGCCACGTGAACACGGCTTGTGTTCTCTCAAGGCTTATAGGAACATGGCTCGTTTTCCCTTTTGAGGAATTTTCAATTGTTTTTCTAACTTTTTCATACGAACTAGGATTTACGTACGGTTTTCACCTACATTCATATTTTTACATAAGGAATGAGTTGAAGAAATAAAATTCAATAATGGAACATATGAGGGGTATTTTGGTCATTTTTTTTACCTTCGCCTACAATGTATAGGTGGAGTATAAGGAGTGCTTGCTCGTGAATTTGATTTGGAAAGGAGTAGCAATCTACAGTGGTGACCTAGGTGAGTACGTGTTGGAATTTTCTCACTTTGGGGTACATGGCAAAATAATTTATGATAATGAAATACTAATGATTTGATATAGGAAATGTTTTGAAATAAAGGTGTTAAATGCTTTTGAAAATAATGTTTTGGAATAATGCCTTAAAAACAAGAAAGTTTTTTAAAGCAAGGAATGTTTTTCTAAGAACGAATGTTTGATATGTGAAATGTGGCTCTTCAAAGTATATCTTTCTAGTAACATATATTATTATAAATAATGATATGAGTATTGATAATGTGGAATCTGGAATCAGAAAGCTAAAACGAAAGTAAAAAATGCATATTGAATATTGTCCGGGCTATGATACCCTTATAAGAGGCCTTGGAAGAATCTAATGGGATGGTACCTCCCTTCGTGAAGTAGATGTCAATATATAGCATGATAACTTGGTGGATTGATTTTGTTCTTTTCACATTGGCACTGGAAGCATGATACCTTGGTGGACTGATTTTTCTCTTTTCACCTTGGCACTGGAAGCATGATACCTTGGTGGATTGATTTATTTTTTTCACCTTAGCCTTGGAAATATAGAAGGACTCTAATAATATGATACTTTATGATATGTATGAAATGAATTTCTTTGAAAGTGCTTTGAAATGTTTTATGGTCTAAAACCCATGTAACTCACGAGATTTTTTGTCTTACATGTCCGTTTTTAGTGTCATGTATCCCCGATTATACGCAAGGATAGAGTGATGCTTTATATAAGCTTGATGATGTGTCATAATAGATGGAGTGGAACTTGATGAGTTCCTTAATAATGGTATTGATGTAATTCGTATTTGATTGATATGGTTGTATGATGCTTAATGGTAACACTCAAGGTTTAAACTGTAAACGTTTTTGTGGGACTGGTTTTTTGTTAAATGTGGTTTAATACCCAAAATGATTTTTATAACCATAGCATTCTAAAGTTTGAAAATTTTAAGGTTATATTGTTCCTTATGGATTTCGTGATATAAAATATTTTCATACATGTTATATACATGGAATTTTTGATTAATATGTTTATGCTATTATGTTACTTGTCGTTTATATTGGTAGTTAATGAAAAATTTTTGGTTACATATATTGAAAAACTATATATTAACCTTCCAAACTAACAAATAGAATACATGGTGTAACACCCCGACTCCCATGTATACTATTTAATTAATTTACATTTACAATGTCAGAGCAACTCGACGAGTTGGATGCCCCAACTCGCCGAGTAGAGGAGTTAATGGCCGTGTGATTTTTAGAGTCTACTCGACGAGTTGGAGGACCCCAACTCGATGAGTAGGTGTTGAGTGAGAAAAAACCTAATTTTCAGGGTTTGTGTCCTGTTTAGAGGACCTTAAGCCTCCCTTTCTGCCTCCCTTATCACCCAAACACTCTACCCTAATCGAGCCATAACCTTGTGTGAGAGAAAGAGAGGCTAATATTGTGTGGTTTAGTGCATTTTTGGAGGAAAGTTGAGGAGCAAAAGGCTTGAAGACGAGAGGGAGCTTTTGGATTCGATGTTCATTCATTCCTAGCTTCTGATTGAAGGTAAAAAGTCAACACATTGCTCATTGTTTGGTTAGATCTTGTTTATAGAGAGTTTAGGGCCTTTTTCCCATCCTTCTTTGAGTTCTAGAGTGTTTTGAGCTTGCCATGGAGTTGAGACTTCAGATCTGGACCATATATAGTCCCTTGAGCCCAAAGATCCAAGCTTTATTAAGCTAATGACAAGCTTTTATGCATTAAACCCCATATAGAGCTTATTATGGCATTTCGAGCCCTAGATGCCATGCATGGACGTAAAGCTTGTAGCTTTACGTGGTATTTCAGCCTTGGGAGGCTAGATCTAGAGTTTGGGACATTATTTCTACCTGGAATCGTCTGAATGAGAATTGGTCTAGAGGGACTCGACGAGTGCATGAGCCAACTCGACGAGTCAGATAGGGTTTTCCCCGATAGACTGGACGCGCTACAACTCGACGAGTTGATGAGACAACTCGACGAGTTGAGTTGGATTTTCCCGATACTTCAGAGGAAGCGAAGGAACTCGACGAGTTTAATCAACATGGACTGTTGACTTGAGCGTTGACTTTTAGGGTTTGGTCAACTGTGGACCTTGGAGACCATGGAGGGGTAAAATGGTCTTTTCACCCTTTTTGAGATTTAGTGGAGGAGTTAGCTTAGCATCTCAGATTGGTTATTTCGATTTGCTTATTAGAGATAATTATATTGTGTAGGCGGAGTCTAGACTGTTCGTGGGGTACTAGATCTACTTGTTTACTTCCGGGGTGAGTCTTCTCACTATACTTACCTGAGTGGTAATACCGAGTGACCAGAGGGTCTTATTTGAGTTATCGACCGGAGGGTCCTATGTGCTTATATTGAGTTATGTGATATTATGCATTTTGTCTTTGTGATATATGCTATATTATTCTGTGCTTTACTGAGTTTGGATCGGAGGGTCCAAACCGAGTTGTGAGACCGGAGGGTCTTCACTAAGATATATGACTGGAGGGTCCAACCCGAGCTGTGAGACCGGAGGATCCTCACTGAGACACATGACCGGAGGGTCCACACTGAGCCGTGAGACCGGAGGGTTCTCACCGAGACGCATGATACCGGAGGGTCCATGTCGAGTTATAGCCATGAGAGGCTTATTATTTGTGTATGTGGTATTTTGGAGAACTCAGTAAGCTTCGTGCTTACCGTGTTGTGTGTTATGTGTTTCAGGTACTTCTCAGGATCGCGGGAAGGCGCCGGCTTGATTGTACACACTTGTTTGAGACTATGTCGAGGATTCTGGGATATTATCAGTTGTTTTGTTAAATGGTGTTTTTGACACTTGATACATTGTGATTTTGAGAAAATGTGATACTGTTTTTATGTCATTTAAAAAATGAAAATTTTGTTTGAAAATTTAGAGTGTTACACATGGATATGAACTTCAAGGTACATACATAAAACATATCATTATAAGACAAAATTATTATTACATATGTTTGACCCTCTCAATAAATGCTAACTTATTATATATCATTGCATCAAGAACCTCCATTACCGTTTTCAAGGAAGCTAAGTGTTATATATTTTTCTTTATTGAGTTCGTTATGTACACTTTTAATATGTATTGTTTTGTGTTATAAGATGGGCAACAAGTCATAACAATATTTCTCTAGTGATTATGTTTTTGTTTAAATTAGAACTCTTGAATTTGATTTTGTGTTTGATTGACCACTTTCATTAATTGAATTTTTGTGTAGTTAATTAATTTTTAAGGCACCTAATCGTTCTATTAAGTTAATAATTTGTAACAAACAATAAGTTTTCTTATTGTAAAACATATATCACATGTTTTCACACTTCCGAGCGTATGAGAATAAATAAATATTGTTGGGAAGCTTGTACAAAACTTAATGCAGTTTTTCAATACAATCTAAGAGCGTGTTTAGGTTGAATTAGTAAAACTAGGTCTAGTCAAAGAGCATGTTTTGGTTAGATAATTTGGCAAGCGAGAGGTATTAGAGCGTGTTTATATCTTTCAGTACCTACTTAGAATAACAATCACGAATTACATCAATTCATAATCAAGTTGAACAACAACATTGAGAACTAGAACTAGAACCATTTAATCAAATTGTTTACAAGTTTATTTCGATTTTTGCATGTTTTAAAATATATTGTTATTTTATTATTTTACTTTTGCAAACAGAACCCTCCTTTTGTGATCAAAGTACCTTGCGCAAAGAGGTATAGACTTTTATCTCGTGTCTCTGTGGTTCGACCTTGCTTGCCTTGTACTACTTCTTAGTGTCTTGTACTACTTTTTGTTGGGTTTGACACACCTAATAACTATCATCTCCATATTTTGACTTTACTTTAGGTATAGTTAAATATCTTGGAGAATATGATTGGTATTCTTTCGTAACATATAGTCTCTTAGCTTGATTAAGTATACTCTCGAAGTCATGAAGATTTCTATGTGATCCTTGAATGGCAGAAATCTACATAGTTTTTCAGTGAACTCATTCATCCAGTCATATTTGATTTCAACTTCTAGAGTAGTGTATTCTTATTTTGTAGTAGATTGTATCATTATGTTTTGCTTGGACCTCATTCCAACCAAACTTACTCTTCATTCCACAATGAAGTCATAATCCAATCATAATTCATAATTATCTATATTTTTTTAGAAATCAGAATCATATGCAACTCTTTACATGACGATTTTATTCTAAACTAAGTATCTCACATACATTCTCTTAGTTCTTTTAAAGCACTCTTAGAATGTCCTTATAGTATCTTATCATTCCTAGAATGTATCTTATCATTCCTAAGTCTTTCATTTTAAAAATACTTTTCAAGTCAAAATGAAATGACCTTGCATAGTCGAAATGTAATTTCAAATGATTAAGTATGTCTCATTCATACAATATTAGGAATATAACTATCCTCCCACTAGTTCTTAGTAAACACACATGTTCATTTCATTTTGATATAAAACATATCTTGTATCTCCATATGAAAATGACTATTCCAACCTTGAGATGTTTGGCTATTTGCTTTATATCCACAAGTGGATCTTAAGCATTACACATTTTGTTAGGATGACATAGATTAAGAAAACCTTCTGGCTAAACTATATAGATATCTTCTAGTAGATGTCTATTAAGAAAAGCAATATTTCTTGAAATCTATTTGTTATATCTCATATTAAGAATATGAAGTTATATTAAATCATATCCTTGTTGATCTAATCATAGCTACTTGTGAAAAGGTTTGATCATAGTCAATGTCATCCGTATGATAAAGACCATAGTCAATGACACGAGTATGATAAAATCCTTTATGACAAGCCTTGCTAAATGTGAATGTGATATCCATGTATTTATTCTTTCTAAAAGGATCTTTTACTCCTTCTAGCCTTGCTATAGAGAGGAAGATTAATCAAGCTCATACTTGATTATTATACATGAATTACATCTCAATGTTCATGACTCTAAGTCATTAAAATTCAAGATTTAATATAATATCTTGGTAGTTGATGGATTTGTCAGAAACCATCAAGAAGAACCCATCCATATTTCTCAAGTTAAAGATGATTTCTATCATCAATGCGAACATTTTGTGTTTATGAATAACTATTATTCAAGTTCAACAATTCCTTGTTGAAACTAGTTCCAACAATTGCTACATCAGATTATGGTTCTTGAGCTGCTTTAAGTTCTATATGCCTTCCACTTGCTTTGTCGTTACAAGCTTGATTTCTTCTGACTCAACATTCAGAAAAATAAAAGAACTTATTATTGGCAGGTTTTTATAATCTAAATGTCCTTTTAGAGTATTCTACATACATGTAATTTGTTGGTGTTTGTATTCAAGATACATTTAATAATGATTAAGGTATAATCCCAATAGCATAAAGGAAGATAATTTCTACAGATTAGAAAGTAAACTTTCCTTTAGACTTCGTCGGTTAATTCGCATTCTATAAGAAATACATTGTAAAGACTTTGCGAAAATCATAACTCTTTCATACGAACTCTTGACGTTCTTTATATCGATTGATTCATATTTTTGAGCACATGAACTCTCTTTTACACTATTTTGGCTAAAAACCAACCGATCTCCATTTCACTTTTTATGAGACACATTGTTATGTTGGGTTGAACGCGAAACTTTGAAAAATTATACTTTCTTCATACAAAGTCATATTTAGGCATTCTTTGTATCTACAGACTCGTGATCACGACTACTAAAACTTTCGTCAATACTATTTATCTTAAGTAATATTTTATTTTTAAATATTTATTTAACTTAATTCATAAATTTATAATAAGGTTTTATACAAATATTATAAGCCCATAATATTTGTTCATAAAGCATATACACGATATATAAATATTATTTATATAACCCGTATCGTGTACGAAAGATTCTTATTTGTTTACGATTATCCTATTCAGGGATTTAATTGTTCGATAAAACGAATATTTATAATTTATAATCTTTAAAACTTCTAGCTCGAATTCGTAGGCGTTACAAAATCTTTATCAAATCATTTTTCCTTCATTATGCATAATCCACGCTCAAATACTGCGACTTTCTTTTTCGACCACTCTTCTAAAATGCACAATTTATCCCTTTGGTAACGCTCCTTATTTTCATCTAATTTGTTGGTTATTTTGGTGAGCTGACAAACTTCATCCACGGGGTTTGGATATCAATCGAGTTTGCTTGCGCTTTCATCGTTACGGTTACAGTGTCGATATTGATACTTTATCTTGAAGCTATGCACCAAAAACATCATCACCCCTTAATTCAAGTGACTTGAAAATTGGGAATATGATCCACTTGTGGACGTATTTGAATAAGATGTTTTGCTCATTTTTTATGAATGATTGGGGGATTGTCACCCATCAAGCCACCGGTAAGACATTTAGCATGATATTTAAGAACATCCCATGCCGCCTCTTGTGGAAAATGTTTCGCAAAGAGTTTGTGGTACTCGCTATGTGTTGCCTTTAACACATCGACACCTGGTCTTCCGTTTGGACGCATGTTGCATTTGTTGTTGTAGATGCAATTGAACTTGGTAACTTTTGCTTGCAAATCCTTCTATATGGAATTGAGTTGATGCTTATTACAATGGCTAACCCGTCAACCTCACCATTCCGAACCTACTTGCAGGAAGAACCGTAGACACCCTTAAAAACCAACTTCTTTTATTGTAAAGAGGAAAAAAAATGATATTTCCTTTTATTTGGACTAGCTCAATTTCAAATTCAAAAATCCAAAACTCAATCTTATACTCCCTCCACTAACTCATTTGACATGGCAAAACGTGGTCGGGACCGCATAAAATATCTAAAATTAAATAAAAAATCACAGGACAGACAGAACTCACTCATCATAAGAACCGCACTTCAGACCCCCACACTTCTCCACACACACACTCTCCCCCATCTCCCCCATGGATTCCCTTACCCTCGTCTGCACCGTCTCTCTTCTCGCCGGCGGCCTTTACTGGTTCGTCTGCATCCTTGGATCCGCCGAACAAAAAGGCAAACACGCCAGTCAGCTCACCGGAGGCTCAATCCAACGTGAAAACGTTCAAGACAATTACAATGAGTACTGGTCTTTCTTCCGTCGTCCCAAAGAGATCGAGAAGACGGAAAATGTTCCGGCTTTCGTTGACACCTTTTATAACCTCGTTACAGATATCTATGAATGGGGTTGGGGACAGTCGTTTCATTTTTCTCCTGCAATCCCTGGGAAATCCAACCTTGAGTCCACCAAAATCCATGAGCAGATGGCGGTAGATCTGATTCGTGTTAAACCCGGACAGAAGATTCTCGACGCCGGATGCGGCGTCGGAGGTCCGATGCGTGCAATTGCGGCGCATTCAGGTTGTAACGTCGTTGGAATCACCATTAATGAGTATCAAGTGAGTCGAGCTAAGGCACATAATAAGAAAGCTGGGTTAGATGGGCTATGTGATGTCGTTTGCGGAAACTTTCTAGAAATGCCGTTTGAAGATAATAGTTTCGACGGCGCGTACTCGATCGAGGCGACTTGCCACGCGCCGAAGCTGGAAGATGTTTACGGCGAGATTTTTAGGGTTTTAAAGCCTGGATCGATGTACGTTTCATACGAATGGGTAACAACAGAATTATACAACGGCGAAGATCCGGAACATGTGGAAGTTATTCAGGGGATCGAGAGAGGTGACGCTCTGCCGGGGTTGAGGAGTTATTCCGACATTGCTGAGGTGGCGAAGAAGGTAGGATTTGAGGTGGTGAAGGAGAAGGATTTGGCGAAACCTCCGTCGCATCCATGGTGGACGAGGTTGAAGATGGGGAGAATTGCTTATTGGAGAAACCACATTTTAGTGATGGTGCTTGAAACGCTCGGTGTTGCACCAAAAGGAACTGTAGATGTTCACGAGATGCTGTTCAAAACCGCCGATTATCTCACCAGAGGAGGAGATTCCGGCATTTTCAGCCCAATGCATATGATTCTCTGCAAAAAGCCAGAAAAGCCCCAAGAATCTTGATCGTCTTCTTCGTTGAGGTTTATTCTCAATATTAATCGTTTTTTTTTTTTCCAAATCAGGCCCTTTTGGTTATTTTTAATTATTAGTATGATTTATCTGTTTGATTACAGTTTGATTTTCTATGTTTAATTTAATCACTGCTTCTATTTAGTGTTTAATGTAGCTCCTAATCAAAGTTTTGGAATTTTGTAATCCATGGTATTTCCATATTCACTTTCTGGATTCATGATTTCATATCAAGTTATGCAATCATGGAGTTCTAAGTTCTTGATGTTCCTGTAATTATTCTTTGGGAATTGGTCATAGGAAAGATTCTATCTTTTGAATTTTGGAGATGATAATCAGAAATTGTAGATCTGATTAGGCTGGCATTACAGTTGTAAAAGAAAATGGCAGTAGTATTTTGGAAAAAAGATTCCAACTTTCTTCTAGTGTTGATCATGTTGGAGGAGATGATCACGTGAGAATTGAGGTCAAAGTGTTGGCAAGTCATGTGATACTTTTTGAATAGATTAATTTATTCACATGACATGACAAGGATTCCGATCCATTGCTGAATGAATATGTCAGTAGTTGGTTAATCATATGTTGTTCAAAAATGGTACTTGTTTAATAACCCATCAAATAACAGTTTAGGATGTTTTCTGTTTTGCTCATTACATGTTTTTAAACAAAATTCTTGCTCCTTTTGTAATTACAAACGGGGCAATATACATAAAAAAAATTTACATGACACCATTTTTTTTTGGGTTTAACCACTATATTTTATTCTGGTCAATAAAAGCCATCAATTTTAGAAAGAAATTTCCAATGTAACTAGGCCTAGCAATCGGGTTGGGTTCGGGTTGTCAGGTCAGGATATATTGACCCAACCCAATCCATATAATATACTGGTTGACGGGTCATAGTTTGGTAGGTTGGAAATATCAATCCAACCCAATCTACATAACCTGTTTAAGTATATGGGTTCGCTGGGTAACTTTTCACATGTTAAATTTATACGAATTATATGTGTCTCTAAGTTAATTAATAATTACCATTTTATATTAATTAGAATGAAATGAACAACCAAATACACGCCTCTCACGTCGGAACACTGCATTTAGAATTGGATTTGAGGTGGAGTGTTAGGACTTAGTAACTTGGTACACTTTGTATATTGACTAGATTCTATTAATTCATAAATAAAAAATTATTTTTTTGAATATAATATATATAGTCGTGTTGGTGGGTTGATTCGTGATCCCAAACAGGTAACTCAACCCATCTATGAAATAAACTGGTTGGTGGGTCAAAAATTTCAATCCAAACCTATTTATTTTCGTGTCGTGTTACAAGTTGGGTCGATAATTATCACCCCTAAATGTAATTCATCGTGACATTCTACTTCTGGTTTAGAAGGTGAAAATTTCATTTTTCCTTTTAAGTGGATTTAAAATACTAAGTTTAGAAGGAACATTTTTGAAAATGTTTTCTTTCTTTATTAACAAATTGACATGGTTTCTCATTAACCTACATGACATCATATGTTGTCTTAAAATAACATCTAACATTCTAAAATGGTTTCTTATTATGTGTATAACCTGCTAAACGGGAAAATGAGAAGACATTTCAAGAAACAAAATACTATTTCATAAAGTAGATATAATGCATTAATGCCCCATGGAAAAATGAGAAACAATGTTAGTTTTAGCATATGCTAAACCGGAAATAGGGGTCATAATGATCGCAATAAAAATTTCTTTAAAAAATGGAGCACTTTTATATACTGAAATAAAATATAGTAGTTAAACCACAAAAACAAAATGTATTTTATATAATTTGTTGTTACCTGGAGTCTTGTTGGTTTATACTTTGTAGATCAGAACAAATCTAATTTCTGAAAATGAATAGTATAATCTTCTGCAGATCTCAATGAAAACAACCTTCCAGTGGACCCGACAAGGTTTATTTGTAATTATAAAAAACCTTAATCAGGACAATGAATCTTGAATCTTTTTGGTAAGTGTTGTGTGCCGGCTGGTTTTTAGGAAAATAAAAAGGTGTATTCAAGTTGGTTTTTGTTATTGGGTTGTCCAAAAGAAGCATGTAGGTACAATAAATAATGGTTTTTGGTTAGATGTTTGTATTTGCTTTCTTTGGGTTTATTCAACATTGTTGGCATTACATGTTTGTACTTCTATTTTTAGGCTTATGTTAATCAGATTTTGGCTTTTCCCTTTTGGTTTTTGGTAAAAAAAAAGAAAGATAAAACTTATTTTCTGATTTTAAATTAGAGTAAAAACAATATATTATAAGAATATTCTTGTTTTAAATTTGGTTAACTTTAATGTCTTAAAATTTTTGGCTCCACACTTTTTTAGGGTGACTTAATATAGAGACATGCACACCCATTTTACATATAGGACAAAACTTTACTAATGGCCTTTGTGGTTTTAAAAATTTCTCTCAAACGGTCCTTATGAAACTTTTCCTGCACAAATGGTCCCTAACTATGGATTTTGTATCACCACTAGTTCTTATGACTAATACCATTAGGTTTTTTGTTAGATCCAACATGAAGTCTTTTTTTTGCCCTTGTGGTGGCCCCACTCCACCTTTCTCTCTCTTAGAACACAACGCCCCACTCAGTCTATAATGCAAATCTATGTGTCTTCTTCTTCCTCCAACCTTAGTGTGTGTATTTGTGTATAGTGACAAAACAAAATCGCATCCCCTCGTTCCTAAATTGATTATCGATCGTACCCTTTGTAGGTATTTGTGCTCCGGTAGCGGCAATTAGGAGAATCAAGAAATCCAACCCATCTTTCCATTTGAAACACCTTTCGAATAAATAGAGTTCCATCGACTTGATAAAAAACGAACCTTCATCGAAATAGTCATCTCAAACAACGAAAATTATATCATGTTCTTTAAAATCACGTTTATCATAAAAAAATCCAGGTATTTGATCAAGACCCACTTCATCTCATCCACCTGAATCAAATCATCAGCGAAACCATTTCGATCAACCTTCATTCCTTCGATGAACACATCCAGTTCAACCAAATCAAAATCTCATTCAAGCAAATTCGAAGCTCATCAAATCAAATTAGTACCCATCAAAAACATTATCAACTCGATTTGAAAATCAATTACCATATTTCAAAGCACCACTGAATCGTAGACTTGTTCATGGGTCGGGTTTTGACCCTGATTCGCTCCAAACCCATGGAAATTTTACGGGTTTGAAATTTAATTTTCGATCCATTTACCTGTTTACAACCTATATCTACTTACCTATTTATTAAATGGGTTGGGTATGGATAATTTTTTATTCGCTCCATTTACAACCCATCATATTTAATTACGTCTCTCTCTCTCTCTGTGTGTGTGTGTGTGTGTGTGTGTGTGTGTGTGTGTGTGTGTGTGTGTGTGTGTGTGTGTGTGTGTGTGTGTGTGTGTGTGTGTATATATATATATATATATATATATATATATATATATATATATATATATATATGCGTGTGTGTGTAAAATACTTGAAACATTTTTTATTTGCACAAGACATTTTATTCATTTTGACAACTAGTGTTGCATCTGAGGTTGCTTTTATTGTTGTAGGAAAAATAATTGATAATGTCATTCCTCCATGCTACCTTTAAATTGTAATGACTTTGGTGACTACACAAGATTGACTAACCTCGAGGAAACAAAAAAGTATGCAACTCGATCTCTAACTAAAAGGTAATGCTTAATGTATTTGATTTTGAGTATTAAGTAATGTAATTCTTATTGTAATGAGTTTTGAGTATTAAGTAATGTAATTCTTATTATAACAAACATTTATCCTTTTTGAGAAATATTACTTTTTGGCACACATCAAAATTATGTAGTATTAATGTTGTAACAGGTCGGGTTAATAGATTTGATATTCGTTGATTCGGCGGATACGAGTATGGATTCGATTATTCAAAACCATGAGGGCTATTGGAGAGGGGCGACTCAGGTTTTCAAAGTTGTTAAAAGGGTTTGGATAAAGGGTGATTCGCTTCAAACCCGCCCCATTGATAGGTCTACAGAATCGACACAGTGAAATTTGTTCCAATATGTCCTCTTCGATTCAACCCAATAAACACAAACTATAATTTCAAATCAAACACATGGTATCAAAGCATCATCATCGTTTCAAAAAAAACTCAGTCCAACATCCAAATCGATACTACCACAGATCGACAACAATTGAAAGCCATTAATCAAGATCTAAATGATTAAACAAACATAAATACGACAGATTCTGGAAAGTGAAGAATATGATAGGAGGAAAAACAAAAATCATAAAATCCCCGATAGGTTCAACCAAAATTTGAAATTGATTGATGATAATGAGATAATAAGTTCGATTGATAAAACAAAAAAGATTAATTCAAGATTCAGAGTTTACGAATAAAAATGATGATGAGGTGCCTGAATTTTGAAGAAATGATGAAACAAATGAAGTAAATGACCAACCACGTCTATGTAAAGCCACAAAGGGTATTTTCAATATTTTTTCAAATATTTAACAGAATCTGTTAACAGAGTTAGTCATAAAGACCACTGATGATACAAAATTCATAATTAGGGATCTTTTGTACAAGAAACTTTCACAAATATTTAGTAGAATTTGTTATCAGAGTTGGTCTCATAAGGACCATTTAAACGAAATTTTTAAGATCACAAGGACCATTCATGAAATTTTGTCTACATATAATTATATTTAATGCATATTTTCAACAATTATATTAAAATAACTGGAAAATTTAGAAAGTCATTTGTATTTTTAGGCTTTTACTTGAAAAGTCATCATGAATTTAAAAAAAAAAAAACTGATAATTTTGAAAATGTTCGTTTAATTTTTTATTTACCTACCAATTTACTCAAATTGGTTAGGATTTACTAATGCTTACAAGAACACATGTCAAAAAAGAGTTTAGTCCCAAAGAGACTACTCCATAACAAACCATTGTCCATCCATAACAGTCCAAAACACTCTAAAACAACCGAATGTAATATAAATTTAACTAAAATTTTCAAAGTTAATTAGTTCAAAACAATAAGATAATTTTTTAATTAATTAGTTAGTTGATGATTTAAGTCAAAATTCTTTGGATAAGGAATTAAAGAATGACAATTGAATAAATCTATTTAACTAGGGTATGGACTTATTTTTTCATACTGTATGAAATTTTTTCATTTAATGTTGAAATATAAAATAAGAAACTAAAAATGTTTTATAGAAAGTCAATTTGGATTAAATTGAAAAATAATATTTTAATAAAGATTGACTTGTATCACATTGCTAATAAACAAATACTTGCATAAAAGAAAAGTGAAGACCGAAGATATTGAAAAATCTGCCTTCCACAAGAGGTACAATCACTAAGAGTTTCTAGTAATGTCATTTGCGCCGACTAAGCCACCAACATCAACTTTGATGGATTTAATGATTCGAGTTTGCAAACCGTTTCTTGACCGACTTGTTAAACGAAAAGTTGTATTTTTTATTTTATTTTTTCATCTTGTTTGTTACATACGAACATTTTTGGCATCGTCCATGCTTTCATAAGCTAACTAAAATCACTCTTAATTACTCACTTCTCATGTTCATTTAAAAATTAAAACTACACTGCAAGGAATTATTTATTATTTAACTAACGGCTTTAGGTTTGAAGTTTTCAAATATACATATTGTATTTCGGTATTTCCCAAGACTTGTTTGAACAAGTGCCCTTTTTAAAACTTGTTAATACTTCCACTTTTAGAAAAGAGCAACACATTCATATGAAAATAAATCAAAGCATGTTGTGTTTTATTCAGAATGAATTAAACAAGTAAAATATAACTCTACAGTAAAAAGAAAAGAATATATATATATATATATATATATATATATATATATATATATATATATATATATATATATATATATATATATATATATAGTTGAAAGATGAAATGGAACTCCATGGTAAAGAAAGGAAAAGCATTGACTGATTTAAGTTCTACAACATCCATTTTGTACAATATATCATCATCCTAGATCACCAATTTTGTAAAGGCATATATCGTAATTTAATATTGAATTTTGAGGCATAATTAGCTTAAATACAGGGACACCAAAAATTGAGAAATAAGAACAAATTCACTTACCACAGTTGCAGGAGAATGTATGCCTAAAAATGGGACAATATCTACTTGCAACCAGTTTTCAACTACAGATCCCACCACAGCACCAGCCACCAAACCCCCTATAGTTATCACTGTGGCTTTTCCTGTAAATACAATTCAATCAACAATAAAAAGAGTTATTACTAATACTATAAAGTATAAACCTAACAAAATTATCTGAAAAATAAATCAAGAAATGAGACATACCTAGTTTAACATTTCTTTTGGTCATGAAGTATAGAGAAGCTCCAAAACTAGTTGCCAAAATAAGCCCTGGAACATCAGCACCTGAAAGGGAACCCACTGGAGAATTGGCACCATTTACATAAGTCAACACAGCTAATGCTCCATACACTCCTGCTTCAATGCCCAAATCACGAGCAGATGGTGTATCTACTGAAACAAGTGGATTTTTCATGGCACCTTGTACCCATTGTGGCATTGATCCCATTTGAGGAGTATTTACAGGTTTAACATCAGCATAACGAATGCTACTATTTACAACTTTTCCTGCTCTCCTCTGTGATAAGCTTTGCATAAGTAACATGTCATATGCAGCCTCCACCTGAGAGGAACCATTCGGGATACTTTAGTAAATTGGAAGCAATACAAATGATATACACAAAATTCATCTTCGATTGATGCTTTTACTCAACATTATGTAAAGGAAGAAGATGAAAGAAGCTTCTGTTTGCTGTAGGAACTCATGAAACATCATCACGTAGAAGAATTGAGAAGAGAAGATGAATATAATAGAACAATTGGCTATAATGGTTCAGACAGCATAGCAGTGATTTAACCATCTCCAATGGAGATTAAGCCCTAATAGTCAAATTTAAGCTTCTTTAATTCCAATTTCGTTGTAATAAATAGTTTCCACAATTATGGCAGATTATGCAAAAACCACATGAAGCCTAAGAGCAGTAAGTTTAAAATTTAATGCGATTCGAGTCAAAGAAACTATCCTCGTATATATTTCTTCAATTATAAGCAGGTTTTAATCGGAAATCCTAAAGGATAACAATAAGGACATCGAACTTGAAATAAATCGTGTAAAATTGACACAATCTGTTTAGAATTTCACATATAATCTACTAATAGAAGTTCAATATGATAAAATATGACCGCAGGAAACTAACTAAACCTGTGCAATCGACTCTTGGTCGTCTTTACAAGCAGCCAAAACTGAATTCTTAGCTCGGAGTATATCATCAAAGGAAGCTCCTTCCGATACGCCTAATAATTTCAAAGCCGTATCTAGAGACATCTCGAACGACGATTCGTCGGCTGTCGAGCCACCGCCGGCGGCGAGGACGACGAATCTTGGTAATGAGGTACGGCGGTAGGAGGAGAAGGAAGAGGTGAGACCCAGTCCATCGGCTTTGAATAGTTTTGAAACTGTGTGATTGTTGGCCGTCGTGAATGGGCGTCGGTGAGAGCGGAATCGGTCGGCGACGCCGAGGAGGGAGGCGCGAGTGGGACGGGCGGAGAGAGGAGTGGTAGCCATGCGTGGAAGAAAAATCCGTTGGTTGTTTGAGTGTGTGTGTGATTGTCGTATCGTATAATTGAGGGGTGTATTTGGCTTTGCTTCCAAGTTACAAATTCTTTTTATTTCTTTCGACAAAAATAAATGGATAACTTAGTATAGTTTTCGTCAATTTAAAATAATATTTATATTTTTATATTTTAAATTTCTAATTAAATAAAAAGTTGATAACCAAATGAAAATCAATTATCGACAAGTACCATATTATTAAATTATTAAGTGTTCATGTATAAATTAATAGAAAAAAATATATATGTATGGTAAAATTAAACCAAAAATAAAATGCATCATCAAAGACCATGTATGGTGTGAGATATGCTTTATGATTAATTTAACCCGGATAAAAGTGTGGATAGTTTGATTAATAGAATATATTAAAGTAAATTTAGTTGATTTGGACAGTTTATGATTGTATATTTGGTTTGAAATTTTTGAAACCAAGCTTACTTAATTTGGCTTATGGTATATAATGTCAAACTCTACCGAAAACTTGGACACTTATATAAAGGTGTTGTGGTTATATTTAGGGTTGTAAATGAACCGAATGTTCGACGGGAAGTTCGTTTATTTACTAAATGAATGAATATGAACATAAATTTTCGTTCGTTTAGTTAAAGGAACGAACATGAACAATGATCTCGTTCGTTTAATTATGTTCATTTACGATATTATGTTCGTATATTTAAGTTTCTTTTATGTTTATATATTTTCAATTGTGTTTGATTACATTAATATATTATATGTTCATATATGTTCAATTATGTTTATTTATCTACGTTCATTTATGTTCGTTTAGCATGTTTACGAACATAAGCGAACGAACATTAACAATGTAATTTGTTAAACAAACGAACATGAACAAGAAAACTTGTTTGTTTATTCGTTCGCGTTCGTTCATATGTTCGGTTAACTTAAACGAACGAACATAAACAAACATTTGTTCGTGTTCGTTCAGTTCGTTTACACCCATAGTTACATTCACTTTTAAAGTTTATTACATTTTATAAATTGTTGTTTTACTTTGTATGATCTAGATTTTAATCAAGAACTGATGAGGATTTAAATTTATCACCTAAAGTTTTTTAGAAATTTCCACTCTGTATTAAGTATATCTATAAGTCTCAAGCTCATTCTGTATACCATGTAAATTGATCATTTGTAAATAATGGTTGTAAACAAAGAGTTCCATATAACTTTCAATTAAGTTGATAGCAGTGCGATTTCAATTCTTTTTATTGAATTCAAGAACTTTTTTACATCGACATGCATGGTAATTAAGACTCGTGTCATCCACCTAATGACCGTAAATTGAAGGTCATTGAGTTCTAAAGTTGATAAATGGGATTTCAAAGTTAAACAATTAGACTCGCAAATACTGCGAAATGAAGTCCTACGTGTTGTTATCAAAGATATTGCGGTGTCTGACCTCCAAGCGTGTCACTTCAAATTATGTCAACAAAGGTGACAACATGGATTGTTGTGATTATGACCAAATTAGTAGATTTTAACAACTAGATTTTGAAAATATTATTCTAAGGCAAACATTATATGATTCCAACAAGTTTTTCGTATTTCAATTTGAGGTTTTCATTTCAAACATTGTGTTTGAACTAAATTATACATAATGTTAAAGATAACTACAACCGGTATGACTTTAACTACAACAAAACACATACAAAATTCATAAAACTACAACCAGTATAACTTTAGCTACAACAAAACACATACAAAATTCATCTTTTAATGCAAAAATACTCAATTTATGGGGTTTTCAATTTGAAAATTGTTTTCTTGGTTTTTAGCTAGTTGATATGCCATCTGTACTTTGTGAACACTAAGGTTATTGTAATCTATTTCCAATCATAGGGCATGTTTGACACTACTAGTTGGTAGCTGGTAGTTAAAAGTTGTATCTTTTATTTGTTATATGAGTGTTTGACGAAACTAGCTGAAAGCTTTGAAATATGTAAAATTACATAAAATAACAACTGTTTAAAAAAGATAAATATGTAAATATATTTTTAAGGGCAAATTTGAAAATTAATTAAAAAACTCAATAGTTTTTTCTTAAACGCTACACGAAATAGTTTTTAGATTTAAAGTTTTTTGATAACTAAACGCTAAATGCTAAACACCGATATTCCCAAACGAAGTTTTTCGTTAAAAACTAAAAGTTAGAAGTTTTCAAATTATTGCTGCCAAGCAGATAGTTTCGGCTCTAGACCTCTAGTTGACAAATACTCGTTGCCAAACAAGCCCATGGTTTCAAAACTGCATTTCTTGATGTGATAAATACCACATTTCTAACTTTTTTTTTTAATAATTAGTAGGACCACATAGACAAGTATGCATCGATCCAAAATGACCTACTTTCACAAGCAAGCAATATCATATCATTTTCTATAATTCTAAAATGTCGTGTGGTCATGTCCCTTAAGCCCACCAAAAGATCGAGTTCAGAAATTCGTGTTATTTTTTTCTGGAAGATCCTAATCTGGGCGTTAAATAAAAATAATTATTTTGTTTCATCACGATATCATTGTCGATAGAAAACAAAGCGGCATGCGTTTGCCAAACTACTTGAATTAGAAAAACACGATTAGCCATTTCATATCCAAATGGCATAAATATACTTACACAACAGGTCAGCATCATGCCGTCACAAATTAATCATTTTCAGAAGTAGCCACATAAAGATTCAACAACACAAGTCTACCAAACATAAAATATAAAAACGCATAACAAAATCTATCAATCCCAGAACTTAATTTCAACATATAATAATAAAACAGTAAAAACAAGAACACAACCCAAAAGCCAAAAAGCTAGCTTCCCTTTTAAGTTTTCACCTCAACAATCCGAATCAAAAATCATCATCATCTTCCTCAGCAATATGCTTAGCAAGCTCCTGCTCCTGTTGCTGCCTTTCCCTCCTCTTTTCCGCACTTTCTTTCTCCTTATGAGAATTAGGAGGAAACCTCAACGCACGAACAGCCTCATTATGCATATTCAAACAAAAAGCAATCCTTGAATTAAACGCAAGTTGAGGCTCATTTGTCGAATAAATATCACCAGTTTCCTTGGACACCATCCACCCATTCGCATGGTCTAGAGTCGCGTCGATTGCACCATCACGGATTGCCTTTGACACGATGCTCTCCGCATCCGCAATTGAGTTTGGTGAGTCGAGTCGTAGCTTCTTTGCCACGTCAGCAAGGGAGATACGCGAGTAGGAAATGCTGATGTTGCGGAGCCCGGTTCGTATCACATTATGGCGGAGTCTCACGATTAGGTTGTTGGTTCGGTCTGAACTGAAAGTGGTTGCAAATTTCTCTGCTACGTTTTTAAACAGCTCCAGATCTCCAATTCTAACCGCCTAAACCAATAAATAAATAAATAATAAACTCCAGTGAAAAGAAACTAAAATACAAATAAATACGAGTCAAGGGGACTCACGTTTGTCAGCTCAAAGTATGGCCTCAAGGCCTTTTCCATGCCTTTTTGCATGAAGACAGTTCGTTCAGGGATCTCGCCTAGAAGTAAGCGAACGATCACAGCCCATTTATTGCATTGGACTCTGAAACCAAGGGCAGCTACGGGCGCTTTCCGGGCAGCTTGGAGGAGGGATTCCTTTGCATCAGTGTACTCGAGTTGAATTGTTCTAACCTTGCCCAAGTAAAAGAGGTAGCGACAGAACTGAAACAGATATGAGGGCAAATTTGTCATTTTACAAGGACTTACGAGCTTTTTTGGTAATTTGTATCCACCTTGTTTACTACAGTAATTTTTTTTAAAGAGTACTACCTGTTGATTTGAATGAGCTTCAAAACGTGGGGCCTTTGACCTGAGCTTTTCGGCTTGATCATATAAATTGTAATGAAGGTAATTGCGAAGTAGCAGGTTGAGAAGAGTTTCCTGGCCCAACTCATCATGGCGCAATGTAGCAACACGGTGCAAAGAAAGGAGATTACTGGAAAAATAAATAAATGTCATGCTTTTAATCAACAAGACAAGAAACAACTGATTATGAATAACAACAAGAGACAATTCAATAATTACAGTATTACCCTCTGATTTCAGAGAGATCGCCAGTGAGTTCATAGCTGAGAGAGTAATAGAAGTAGAGCCTGGATGCAAGAACATCAACTGTTCTTCTGTTCAGGTTTTTCAGACGGGTAATGCTTGCTGAAGAACAAGACTTGGCCTGTGTGTCATGAGCATAATAAGTGATCTTGGTTAATTGACTATACAGATTCATGTAGAACTTGGAAAATTAAAGATGCTGACCTCGCTGTATTTTTTCTGATCAATTAGAAAGATTAGGACAAGCAAGTAGCAATAGATTTCAAGCTCTGGGGAATGCTTCACGGTGGTTTGAGTTGCAGATGATGCAGTGTCAACTTCCATGTCATTTTCATCATCCTTTAGAGAACACGAAAATCATCAACCAATGGACTTAAGCAGAGATTTATCAAAGTTTATTCTTAATTTGTTTTTGGTTTATTTCATTCCTTTTACATCCAGAAACTCTGATTATCATACATGAAATAAACCGCTTGTGTCTCTAAATGTTCATCAAGGAATCTGTATCTACTCTATAGTTGATGATTTGTACATCTGTACCCTAATCGTCTATGAGTTTATCTCGTGTCTCTAAATGTTCATCCAGAAATTTGTATCTACGCTATAGTTGATGAATTGTACATCTGTACCCTAATCATCTGAGTTTATGTTCAAAATCATAAGGCATTGCTTAGTCAAGGAAATTAAAAACGGAATGTCCAATACTGTACAAAAGGTTTGTTTTCATTCAAAATTTTGTACTTCATGAGCAATAAACAGACAAATAGCATGAAAAAAAGTTGTCTTTCATAACACATAGTACAGAAGCTAACCTTTGGGAGATATGAAGATAATCGAGTGTGTGCTTCTGATCCAGGTGCAAGAGCAACATTAAGGAACGAAGAAATTATAGAAGCCTTTAACTTCCTCCTCAATGCGATTGTCAGCCTAACAGCCCTCAAAATCCGACGAACTTCACGAGCGTAAGCTCCCGTCTCAATCAGTGCCGCGATTTCCTTCAAATCTGAATGTCAAATTGACATAGTTTCCGCACAGAGAATCCAAAATTATCAACTGTTCATACTTTATTTTCATCGAAACAGTAAGCATTAATTGCCTAGGGTTAAGTTCTAACACGCTGGAACATCACTTGCTCGTTAACACGGATTCAGATGTACTTTCTTCCGCAAAGAGCATAACATAAAGGAGACAACAAAGTTAGACTGAATTCATCGATGCTTACGCTGTAAAACAGGAGTGGTAGATGAAACGGAATTCGAAGGAGCTTCCGGGAACTGCTGCTCTTTCATCTCAACATCCTGAGTCATTTTTCCCTGTAAATTTGCAATGAAGTTATACGAGATCGAAAACGAATAGCAAATATCAAACTTCTCGAACCCGATTTTAACCCTAAATTAACCTGGAAGAAGATAGATTGCAATCGCAAGCTCTTGGATCAATCAGCAAGGGAATTAGGGCTGCTTTTCCCCCAAGTTAGCTCTGTAAGTCTCGTTTTAGAAGTCTCGAATTTTCACTTTCACCCCCTAAACTATAAACGAAAGAACGATTCGGTCGACGAGTTATGATCATTTATTCTATAACAACCCCAAACCAGCAATCATTGATTTTAGCCGTTTAAAACCCAATTGCTAAAATGAATGATGAGGGTTAAGTCTCATCTTTGATATAAGTAAGTGAACTTAGGAGTATTTTAGAAGAAAATTAGATTTGTCATATATATATATATATATATATATATATATATATATATATATATATATATATATATATATATAGAGAGAGAGAGAGAGAGAGAGATAAGTTCATGTATTTAAAGTAATTATTGTGTTATTGTATGCATAAATGTGGGCCAATCAAAATTAAATAAAAAATTAAATAATTAAATAAATAAATAAGGGTAATTTAGTAATTTGTTTAGTAACTTCCAAAATTAATCCCTATAATCATGGTATTGACTTTTAACCTAATCCCTCCCGTTTAAATCTCGTTCCCCTCTTTATCTAAAACAAAATGTTGGCCGATCTGCAAAGGAAAAGGGATGCGAGTAGCAGCAGCGGTTAAGCGAATCTTCGAAGGCTTCGCTCGATAGGAACAGAAGAGAGAGCGAGGGGTGAGACCTGAAGAGGGTCCGACGACAGGTGGGGCGTCGGTGGCATTGGCTCGACGGAAGAAGAATCTGTCTGCAATTTAGGATCCACCTCGTGATGAGGTTGATCCTGCTATTGAAGAGTGTCGTGGAGCGGGAATAAAAGTGTTGGTGATAACCGGAGACTATAAGTCAACCGCAGAGGCCATTTGTAAAGAAATTAGGCTGTTTGATGAATTTGAGGATCTGAGAGGTAAGAGTTTTACAGGTCTTTAAATCCAGCGATGCCCTCATAGACTCATGGGTTCTGTTTCGCTACTTGGTGATTGGTTGTTATGTCGGGATTGCAATTGTTGGTGTGTTTGTTGTGTGGTACACACAGGCCTCCTTCCTGGGTGTCGATCTAATAGGAGAGGACGGGCATACACTTGTTTCGGTATCTCAGCTCACAAACTGGGGAGACTGTTCTTCTTGGCACGATTTCTCAGTCGCACCATTTTCTGTCAGCAGTAACCGAGTCATGGCTTTCTCAAACCCCTGCGACTATTTCACCATCGGAAAAGTCAAAGCAATGACTTTGTCCCTCTCGGTGTTGGTGGCCATCGAGATGTTTAATTCCCTAAATGCCCTTTCTGAAGACAACAGTTTGCTAACAATGCCTCCTTGGAAGAACCTTTACCTCCTTGTTGCCATGGTTGTTTCGTTTGGACTCCTTAGATGAAAGGAACATAAACAGATAGAGGTGCGAGATCATCAATGTGAACGGAAAGGTAACTCCATCAGGAATAAAAAATTTATTCTTTCATTTTCTATATTTTCACTCGCTTTTTTACCATCCCTGATTGTAATTTTATTTTGAATTTCAATTTTTTGTGTTTGACTCCTATATTTCTAGGGCTTTGTCAAATGAATGAATCAGAATGAGCAGTTTTTTGGCTGCATTTTATGAATTGATTCATATTTCAATTTATGTTTTTTTTTCTGATTTAACACTTCATTTATGTGGACAGTGCAGGTTCTTGACAAGGTTGAATTCTGAAAAGGTATCAAGTATGTTTATGTAGATGATTCAATGGATGATATTGGTGAGATTCCAATTCTATTGGAATGGAATCACGAATTCCAATTCTGTTGGAATCACAGAAGTTGATGCTTGAAGAACGGACCACAAAATTGAAACGGACCACATTATTCTTTTAGAATGTATTAGTTGTTATTAGATTTTGATGTTTTCTTTCCCGTTTTGAAAGTTTTTTTAGTTTTATTCTTTAACAATTGTTACACGTATTCTATAATAAATAATGTATTTTTTGTTTTTATTCTTCAATTGATTGTTCAAGAATTTGTTATTCTACAAGAAGTTTTTAAATTCATGATCAAGAAATAGGTTCAAGAATATTTTTATTATTTATGGTTCTAAAATATTTTTATTTTTCAACATACTCATAAACATATTCTGTCGGAATGTCCGAATTAAAAGAATTATTATTCGTAAAATCAGATTTTTAAAATTAATAGAATCTATGATCCCTTAAAAAATGCAATTTTCCTTTATTAAATATATATTAATTGACTAAATTACCCTTGTAATTAATTAAGATGATATTTTTCAATTATATTTAATTCAATAATATATATTAATCACTTTCTATAAATAAGTACATTTGATTGGCCCACATTTATGCATACAATAACACAATAATTACTTTGAATAGAATAACCTAAGTCTATATATATATATATATATATATATATATATATATATATATATATATATATACACACTAGGTTAAAACCCGTGTGATACACGGATTGACAAATTAAAATAGAAAAACTAATACATAATAAGTGGCTTGCAATAAAAAAATCAACAATATTCAGATCTATTTGGATGACATGCGATAATTTGGTAATTTTTCAAAATACAATGTTATAACAGGAAAAAATAAAAGTGTGATGCTATAATAAATAAATCAACAAAAATACGTTGCCATTTCTTGTCAATTATATAATGTCTTAATGAGAAAAATAATAATAAGAAAAATTAAGAGTCAATTTGAGTCTTAAGGAAGCCATGACTGAATAACTTGAGAACCTAAAAAGATGCAACAAACTTTAGCAACCAACTATTAAATACATTAACACCAACCAACACTTTAACAATGAAACTGACTGGGAATTAGGAATCAATCACCACAACAGCCCCAAAGGCACTAAGCATTAGAAGACATTTGTAGAGACACAAGTATGATGTTATAATTGGGTATATTTCACAATACATTGTTGTAATAAGAAAAAATGAAGTAAATTGTCTTTTTCCAACGGTTTACACAAAGATGCAATAATATACAATCAATTTTTTTACATTGTTATTTATTGAATATAGGTAAAAAAGGGTTTAATACAAAATGTATTGTGGCCTTAAGCATCCTATTGTAACCTCAAAAAGAGTAGCAAATTTTTTATGAAAAAAATGGTCTAAACTCTCAAATTGCTCGAATAGAACTTATTATAGTTGGTTTACTCGGTTTAGTTGATTCAAGCATCCTACCTTGAAGTAATGGAATTACATTGCAATTTCAAAATTGATGGACATATACAAAAAAGATGAAAATGGTTAAATAGATGGACTTATTTAATTATAGAATCAAGAAATTACTATAAATTTTATAAAGTGTTTTGTTACTAATTATGAAAAAGAAAATGTCATTTGAAAAACCTTTAAATGAGATTAAAAAATAAAGAAAAAAGATATATTAAGTGAGATATTAATATTTTCTAATTTATGGTATATTTTGCATGAATGTATTTTAAGTCTATGATGTAACTTGTATTATTATTATTTTTCTTTTTAATTAATTTTTTTCCAAAAGGTTTTTTACTTTTTTTATAATTGACCATAATTCTATTATAATTATTTATTTTTTACTGTGCATAAAAATTTTGATGGGTATGCAACCTCTAATTTACATTATATATGGCCCATTGAACTGAATGATATAAAGTTTTATATTTTAAAACTTATAACTTTAAGGAGTTATATATAAGCGTAGTAAAATAATTTTAAAAATTTAGAAACATAGTTATATATAAACTATCATATTTCAATCTAAATTAGCAAGATTAGTCCCTTGCTGGACATGCAATATTATGATTTGTTAGTTTAAAAAAAAAAACCATAGTGCCAGGCTACAATGTACAAGTTTTAAAAAACAAAAGTCAAACTGCAATATTATAATTGCTTAGTTAAAAGAAAAAAAAATAATCAAAAACTTATAATACAAGTAAATAAAGAACACATCAAACAAAAGTAGATAAAAATCTTATTTAATGCATGTATATATAATTATTTGCAGCTTCCTTAAATGTTTGTGTGTACTGAACTGCATCATATGAAGAAACTAATGTTAATCATACGATCTAAATCAAAATCCTATATAGTTGAAAACGGCCGTTGAATTCGTAATGTCAAACTCCAATGTAAAACCGAAATTAGTACCGAAATACTAAAATTGATCTTCTCTCCCAATTGATGCTGTGTTTCCCTCTCTAACACAATCTTACAATCCTCTGATTTAATGTCAAATGATAGAAAATTGAACAACACCAATGTTCTGCTTTTATTCACCATAATACCGACCTATCCTGTTTTTGAGGTTTTACAATTTGCATCTATACAAAGTAAAAAAAAAAACCCCAAGATTATAGTACTAATGGTTATTGTCTGACTTCAAGCAATTAACATTATAGCTAATAAATTATGTTCTCTCTTTTGCCACCGAAACCACCTGATATATGTTCCTTTTGTATTGACATTAGTTTATATGCATATTAATTAATAATACAACCATATTGAAATATTTGAATTCCAAAACATTAAAATTTCCTCATATCAGTCACTTTGTTGCAAAATGCATTAATTCCACATATCTATGTATTAATATAATATATGAGGTTAAACTATACCTTTTATATATGCATTCCAAGGCTTCTTTGAACTCCATAAGACTTGATACAGATAAATAATCCAAGATTTGCAGATCTATAAACAATATCGAGTCAATGAAACAAACATTAGAATCAAAATGTCCATGTTTTTTTCTTTAATGTAAAGAAAGAACAACCCAAATATGCTAAAATGAAAACAAAGCCACTCTGAAATTAAATACACCAAATTCATATACATAAGGTAATACAACACAAATTAACATATATCAATCCCAATGTAATCACAAAATTAAAAAATAGAATGATATATGTATTCATTAAGTATTGTTTGTATCTTATTGAACCTCTCCTCCTGCAGCACGTTCCCCCCTCCATCTCCATCATCCTAAAAGAAGAAAACAAAAGATAATGAGTTATGCTCATATAAATAATATTTATATTGAAACCATATGAAATTAATCAATTAAATGAGTGAGGACATAATTCAGATTTACACCTTCGCATTCATCAAAAATAGTCTTTGGTGTTCAGATCCTTTGAATTAAGGGCACCGAAGTGAAGTTATTGTATGATCCTTACCTTCTCAGCCACGAAAGGCTACTATCATATGCTCTCTCACATTTATTTATTCGATCATAAAAGAAATAGATGATATGGACATTACATCAAGCACGTGGTGTGCACAAGCAACATTATCATTATGGATTCAAGCATGAGATTTCCCTCGTTAACACAAAGAAAACAGAAAAATAATAAAATATAATAAATTTACCTCTAGCGGTTTCATGTTGGATATCTTTTGGCTCAAAGATTTGTTTAATTAGTTTTGGTTGTGACGAAAAGATTGAAACCATCTCCATGTGAATCCTGAAAAATATCAAGGAAGCTATCCAAAAGCAAAGCATCATACTCTTAAGTTTTTCTAGACGATGTCTATTTCCATCGCATCTGTAGCACACACACATAAACCATAACACAAGGTCGATGTTTTACTTCTTTCTTTTCAGCATTGAAGAATGAAATTAAAGCTACAACAAAGGAAATCATAAGAAGAAAAGGAAATGAAATTCATGATTTGGTTCCTCATATCATCGTTAGTTACACACAATCCCTAATTTTGTGGGATAGATTGACGATTTCAGTTGATTGAAACCAATTTAAAAGGATAGTATATGGGCGCAGGGAATTTAAAATAAGAGAAGGGTAAAGCCGGAAATTCACTTTGGTATTTTGAGCGGAAAAATTCGATGGGGAGGTGCTTAGAGAATGCCACGTGGCAAAAATCTACTTATTTATTAGATTAGGATATATATATATATATATATATATATATATATATATATATATATATGTGTGTGTGTGTGTGTGTGTGTTCATGTGTTCTAACTATCTATTGTATGAATGTAGGAATCAATGTAAGTCAATCATTTAAAAAATCTATATAAAGTTAATTTTGTAATCTTAGCTATTAATTATTTATGGTAATTGTTAAATGAATTAAAATCTCATCATATCCCTATAAAATTGCAATCGGTTTCTAAGAGAGAACGCCTCAAAAAAAATTTCATGACCGTTTCTTTCGGACAACCCATTCCCCTCGGTCATCTCTCCAGCGGGCTTTATACAGACATCATTCCATCGTCCTTCACGTCGTCTATTATCACTGATGCTGACTCGGGTGATTTTCTCAATTATCTTTCGTTTTTAGTTAAGTATTTAAATGTAACACCTTGTTTCAGGTTGTGGCCCGAGGATCGGTTATCATAAGGCTTAGGGCCTTTGGGAAAGAGAGATCTAGACCCATTTGGGTATGGGTAATGTAAGTTAGATGAGTCGGGAGTTCGGTCTGTGATTTGGAGCCCAAGGGTGTAATCGTAAATGGGCAGTTCAGACCTTTTATGAATTTTGGATTTTAGTTCGGAAAGTTTTAAGGCAATGATGAGTTGATAGAAGGGTAGAGTTTCTCGTTACCTTTCCGTGGATATAAGGATCGTCGAAATCAGACCTAGAACGAAGAAGTTATGGCTTTCGTAAGTTGGAGGTTTAAGGGTTAAGCCTGGTACGTTGGACGTACTTTAACAGTACACTGGGTGTACTAGGGAGGGAAGTTGTGGATGCCTCGTGGAGTACGTTGGGCGTACTCTAGTCATACCCAAGGGTCTTGGACCTTATTTAAGCTTCTTAACTCAACACCAAACCCTCTTATCTTTAGCCTTCACCCCCTTAAACCCTAGAAACGAAACCCTAGCCTCCATTGGTGTGGTTCTTGACCTTTTGGTGTGATTTCATGCATTTTGGCGCTCATTGAAGAAGAAGGAGCTTCTTGGAGAAGTGTGGGGATGATTGAAGCATGTGGATCCAGGCTTGGTGTATCTTGATCTACCTTTTGGAGGTATAAATCTTCAAACTTGATGATTCTATTATTAGATCTTGCTATGGCATAGTTTCATAAGCTTTTTGTCCTAAAGTTTGGATATTTGTGAGTATGGAGTACTCCAGAGCATATTAGTTATCCTTTCTGAGGTCTTGGAGTGTTATGAGTCATAAAAATGTTTACTTGATCGTTTCCTTAGAACCATGCAAGAGTTAAGTGGTTTTGAGTGTTGTGAAAATAAGGATTTTGGAGATTTAGCCCTCTTTAGTCATGCAAAGGCTTAAAGCTTTTAACTTTATGGTTTAAGACATCATTTAGGGTTAAGATAAGTGTTAGGATGCTTTTATCTTAACCATTAAGAGCTTATTATGGACTTTTGAACCTGTGATGAGTACGTTGGGCGTACGTAGGAGGGTACGCTCAGCGTAATGTGAGTTTCATGCGTTGGAGACTTGTACATCGTGCTTTGGCGGTCGGTACGCAGGGCGTATGTTTGGAGTACACAGGGCGTACTCCCCATTATGTCTATTTTGGGCCTTTTTGGGTTTAGTCATTGTTGGGCCAATGGACTTCTGACTTTGGGCCATGGATTGTCTATAGGATTTCTTGGAATTATGTCCATGATGGTTTTTGGTCCCATTTAGGAAGATGGGCCATATCGGTCCTTGGGATGCCATTTCGGAAATTGGGCTTTTTGAGCGAATGGGTTGGGCCTTGATTTTGGGCCAAGTAAGAAAAAGGTAAAAGGGTCTTTTATCCTGGATATTGGACAAGTAATTTAGATTCATGATTATGGGTTGAGGTCCAATTATTAATTGAATATTATTTGATGGAGCTGGCGCGCGAGGATTTTCTGGATCGGCAGACCGAGATTTTATTTGAGAGATTCAGCGGCTTGAGGTGAGTTTTCCTTCACTGTATCTGCGGGTCGAAGGCACCAATGTCGACCCACGTCGACCTACTAGTTTATGATGTAGTGTGATGATTGTCTTTGTGGTAATTGGCAGTTATGCTTGTATTTTCTTGATGACTTTGTGATTCCTGTTATAATATTATGTGGTAGTAGTATGGGTGAAATAGACCGAAGCAGATTGCAAGCACGCAGATATGCTTGGTAGTATTCGGTTGAAATAGACCGAAGGGGTAGGCAAGCACCCATATATGTTTGGCAGTATGTTTGTATGGTATGTGGTATTTTGGAAAACTCACTAAACTTTGTGCTTACGGTTTTCAATTTATGTTTCAGGTACTTATGGTTCGAAGGGGAAGAGCCCGTGATGATTGCAGTGCACTCACCACATCGCTCCGTATTTTATATTACTATGATATATTTGGATGTTATTGATACACTTTGATTCACTATGGTTTTGAAGATCTTGTCTTGGATAATGGTTTTATTAATTTAAAAATCGAAATTATTAGTCTTAAATTTTGGGATGTTACAAGTTGGTAACAGAGCCTTAGTTTGAGGGATTCGGGCATACTCTCGGGTGTTTCTGAACTTAAACTGAGGGTTTGGTAGATTTTTCAAAAAGAAATGTTTAAAAAAAGGGGTTTTCTAGTAAAAGAAAAAGGGTGTGGTGCATGCCATCGCCTGAGCTCAATTAAGTTTTCCCAAAATACCCATGCATGTTTTATGATATGATTTGATTTCAGAACCTGTGAATCGCATGCCAGTTAGGGCTAAGGGTCTGCTCAGGATTTGCATGATAGAATGCTAGGAGAGATGCCTTTATATGCCTACTGTATGAGCTTGTAGACTTGCATGCTAGTACTGATCAGTCAGTGATAAGATGATCTGTTTAGGTTATGCTTGTTCCGATTACTCGATGCTCGAATGTTGCTTGCTTTGTGCTTTAGGAGTTTCCATTAACATTAGCTAACTAGTAAGCAAGTATATTAAGTTACATATTGTTGCGACTATATATTTTAGAAGGTTAGGTTTTAACTCTATTGTGCAGCTCTTGTTTGAGTCCAACCGTTGTAGTGTGAGACCTTTCATTCGAATAATTATCTGGTGCAGGTGATATGTAATTGTATTTGTGAGCTAGTTAGGGGATGTCAGGGGGTTCCTTATGCAGTTGATGGTGGAGAGTAGTGTGGTGGTTGCCCCAGGTATATTGATCATTTTCAGGGTTTTGGCCTGGGTGGGTCGGGTTGCTTATCGCATGGATATTCCCAAGTTGTTTAGTTAGATCCATAGCGCGTTTCACGTCTCTCAGTTGCAGAAATGTTTGGTGGATGGATTGGCCTGATATGTGATGTCGTGTAGCCTAAGAGGAATTGGATGTTATGGTAAATTTGAAATCTTTCTTGGTAGGAAGTGAGATTGAGACATCCTCTGTTTGGCTGTGACTTGGAGTGTTACTGCACGAATTGTCACACCCCCGAACCAGGACGGCGGAAACGTCCAGGGGCAGATGACGTCACTATATAATACCATAGTAGTTGAATATAAATGATACATAGCAACCAAACATCATACATTACAATATACCAACATTTATTGTTTACAAATTGTACTTGTTCTTCGATTACACAAAAATAACATAAAGTATGATGTCTCAAAAAAATAGCAAAATATCCAGATGCAAGGCTCGAGTACCTGTTCACTGAGTCCCTAAGAATACAAGTCGTTTTGAAAAGCTTCAACATAGAATGTTGGTGAGTTCATAAGCATGTTTGCATGAAAAACTTTGTAATATCTTCGGTTATAATAAGATATAAAACTCCAAAAAATCCATATATTTTCTATAAAAAGTAGTTTGAGAGTCTCGTTCCAAAACCGTGTATAATTGCATGCTTGTTCTTTATTTTCCTTTGTTTGTATTTGAAAAGAGTGTGTTCCCAGAAAATCCTATATTTTTTGTATATAAAAGAGTTGTGGTCTGAAAACACTAAGACCAAAGTGGTGAAATTAGTTTACAAAATAGACGAAACATAGTTGTGTATTTTATAAAACTAGGAGAGTGTATATTCTTCGTAAATTCAAATAATATTGTTATTCTCTATGTGAGTCATTACAACCATACTAATATGACTAACGCGTCTGTCTTGACGTTCTTCAGGCGTCGGTTTCTAAAAGATATTTGTCACCCTAGACTGACACGTCTAGCTGTAGCGAACAACTCAGGTGTGGGGATGTCAACCCCATATAGATCTATACACAATTACCTCGCTCTCCCTCCAGGAGACTCTGGTTATAACTACAGGACTTACGGTGTACGCTAGGTAGGTACGTTGAAGGAGTGTCTCACAAGAGCCTCAACTAATATTTACGCGAATTTATCGAATAATGCATATGACGTTCTTAGTGTAAATTCAAGACTGCAGTTTTATGACACGCGTTTTACAGCTTTATGACATACAAATTAACACTTGTATTATTAAAAGCTTTATGATGGACAGATTATGACACACGGATATTCCTGTCGTAAAACTTTGTTTTGCATACCGGTTATATTAAATTATTTATAACGATATTTATAAATAATTACAAATAAATTGTCAACTTACCATATGTGTTCTAAGCGTAACAAAATATTCTAGGTTTTAAACCTTTGAAATAGTGCAACCTTTTACGATTATTTTACTAATAAAAGCTATATTTTAGTAAAATATTCAAGTGTTGTGGTGAGTTTTTAACACACCAAAATTTTGTTAAAAGTGTTTTGTAGCACCAAAAATACTCTATTTTTGTTGTGACTAGAACTTGTTACAATTTACACAAAATTACATAAAACCTTGAAATTTATCATATTTCCACAATTTTACAAGTGGTAGTGGTAAAAATTTATATATCAAAAAATTTACCATTTTGAGTGTAAACTCTCATATTTACCATCTTTCAAGTTTTTATAACAAAAAATGCTTTAACATTTTCTTTGACATTATTTGTGATTTTTAACACACATTACAAAGAAACCATTTTCACTTAGCAACATGTTTCATTTTCAACATGACACCAAAATATGTGAAACTACACATCGATAACTTTGTTCCAACAACTTGAGACTTTGTGAAAATCTCGAGTTTAAGGAGTATTAGCATGAAATAATAACATTTCAACACACATAGACATATATACACACAAGTGCATGCAAATATCCAAAGATTTCAAACAAGACTTGACTTGTATTCCCCACCCGCCAAAAGAATGAAAACTTGAAAATAATGGGGTATGAAGCTCACCTTGAGAATTTTCGAGATGTAGAAGAAGGAGAAGAAGGGTTTTCGAGCCTAGCTTGTTCTCTTGGTAGGATTCTCGAAATGGTGGTGCTCTAGGGTTCATATTCACGAAAAT
Organism: Lactuca virosa; assembly: GCF_052849685.1. Classification (NCBI taxonomy): domain Eukaryota; kingdom Viridiplantae; phylum Streptophyta; class Magnoliopsida; order Asterales; family Asteraceae; genus Lactuca; species Lactuca virosa. The sequence goes on along the minus strand of NC_136428.1, from coordinate 99,007,976 downwards.
GAGAGTGTAAGAGGAAAGATCTTAGTATAAACTTGAGACAAAACAATGGAGTTTAACCTAAACTTACCAAGTTTATGAACCCTTGAAGAATACTCTTTGAAGCTAGTACACCCACACACCCACAAAAATTTTTGGGAAAGGAAGATGAGAGAAATTTTGAGTGTTTGAGAGGAAGAATGGAGAGTGTTCTTGCAATCTTAGAGAGGAAAAGTGAAGTGTGAGGGTCTTTGGGAGGGGTTGGCCGAGAGGTAGAGAGGGAGGGGGAGGTAGGAGTTGACCTATTGATAAATTAATGGGATACTTACCTAGTTATTTGGTAGACAAAGCATTGTTATATGTTGGTTTATATTGAGGTGTCATGGCAATTATCCAACCTTAAACCCCTTTTTTTTCTTTTTTTGATTAAGGCCATAATCGAGTAGGGGTTCTCGGCCCAAGAGGATAGCCCCAAAAAAATAGTGTGTTCGATTTTTGACTTGGCCCAATAAATATTTTTGGCCCATTGATGCTTAATAAGAGGTTTTTGGTTCAAAGGGCCCAAAGATAAGAGTTTTCGTCCCAAATAGGGAGTTTTCGACCCAAATAAGGCCTAAGCATGGGTTTTCGGCACAAAATATAAAATCCAATAGGAGTTTTCGGCCCATTAAGGCCCAAAGAGAGGTTTTCGGCCCAATAAGGCTAAGTGAAGAGGTTATCGGCCCAATAGGGCCCAATAAGGCTAAGAATGGAAGTGTGACATGGCAAGAAAATGATCCATATCCCGATGATGTTTAGGATGTGGCATAACTGAGATTACCAGAGGCACGATTTCCATCAAAGAGTTCCGCACAAAGCGCTGGAAACACCAATGGGACGGTTTTCAAAGAAGCGGCTTTCGGATGTCCCTAAACCCAATCAATGTAACAAAAGTAATATAAAGATATTTGTCAACTATATTAATATATATATATATATATATATATATATATATATATATATATATATATATATATATATACACACCTTTTTAAAGTCCTCTCACTCCTCATTTGTTAAGTTAAAAGTGTTTGTTTGAGGATTGTAAAGTAGAGGTGAGCAAAAACCGAACCGACTAAAAAAAACTGATAAAACGGCAATAAACTGCAACCGAAAAACCGAAACTGATGCAAAAACCAATGATGCAAACTTAATTTTTGCAAAAAAACGAAGGTCAACGGTGCGGTGCGGTTTTTATCCAGAAAACCGGTCCACCAAAACCGAACCGCACCTCAAGCGTGTATAGTAATAACTCAATTGATGTATATTATATACATGTTATTTAAAATAGTTATAAACGATAATATATATTATATGTTTACTTTGTATTTGTGTAAGAATATATGAGCTACAAAAAAATTGTCTATCGTTAGTCAAACATACTAATCGATTATGTGTTATAAGCTTGTAACAAACTAAGTCAGAGTCAACCAACCTTCAATTATTATTTAGTTTGTGAGAGTAGTAAATCCTCAGAGGTTGTATACTTTTATTTTAAGTCGCTTACAATTTTTGATTATGTAATTTTGTTTTGGGCTGGAAATGAATGGTTTCAAAAATGAAAAAAAAGTCGCACCATAAAAGCTTACATGCAAATCGTTTTCAGTTCTTACGGTTTTAAAAAAACATGCACCAATAAACATAAAAAAGTGCACCAAAGTCTAGACACTGTTTAAAACCGAAACCGCATTTAAAAACCGCAAAACCGACCCATTGCAAAACCGCACCGAACGGTTTTTAGAATGCAAAAACCGCACCATGCGGTTTGCGGTTCGGTTTGGCCTAAAAACGACACCAAACCGCACCATGCTCACCCATATTATAAAGGTTGCCAATTTTGTTTTTGAAGTATAACCACCCTGTGTATTTGGCTTTAAGATTGTCATAGGCGTTTTTCAATTGTCTTGGAGTCAAATCAACGCCATACTTTTCCTTAATGGTTGTTCCTAACTTGTTCCATGAATGTTTGTGCAAACTCAAACCTTTTCTACCCACAATGTGTACTTCTTCAATACAAGTATGCAATAAAAAATTTATCTACTCATTGGTCCATGTATGTTTATCTCCCATTTATAATAACAAAAACAAAACATATATGATACATTTCAACAACTATTCATTAAAATTCAGCATCTATGTTTCACATTTAGCAAAGATTATTCACATTTGAGCAAAACAAAAACATATATTGATGAATTTCAGCAATAATCTATCACATTTCAGCAACTATTTATCACAATTCGCCAACTATTTATCACATTTCAAAAAAAAATTTGATGTTTCAACTTAAATTTTTGATTTTATGCAACTATTTATGATATTTCAGCTTATATTTTTGATGTTTTAGCAAGGAATTCAACAAGAATAAACAACTATTGATGTTTCAGCAACTATTTATGATATTTCAGCTTAAATTTTTTATGTTTCATCAAGGAATTTAGCAAGAATAAAAAAAACAAAAAAAGAAGAAAAAAAGAAAAAAACAATTTAGAAAAATCCGATTTCAACAGGAATTTAAGAACATCCAACAAATAATCAACAATCATCAACGATTCAGCAAGAAAAAAATCATGAACCAAATATTCAGCAAGAAAAAAGAAAAAAAGGAACAAACGACTTACCTGATGAATTCGAGCGACCGGACGAGGAAGGAAGGTTCGCCGGGGAAGGATGTTGCGACAGCGAGAAGGCGGCGACAGTGAGAAGACTCCGACGATAGGAGATGAAACCGGAGAGAGCAGGGGAGTTGATGGGAGAAGAAGATGTTGTGCGACGCTATTTTCTTTGAGATGCCCGTTTTTTTTAGGTTTTAGGTATGAAGAGGTAATGCGAATGCTATCCCAAAATGAACACACGCATATGTTTTTAACTCTGAAGACTTCTGAAAAACAAATAGCTGCGAAATTAAAAGTGTTGTGTGTGCTGCGCCGCGCAACAATAAGAGGTCTGAAGAGTTTTTTTTTTACAAAAAACGAACAACACCTTAGACATGTAGTGTCACAAAAAGGCTTGAAAGCTGACAAGGCCAAGATTAATGTCATTATGAGTTTACAATACCTAAAAAATGTTCGGGAAGTGCATTCTTTTTTTGGCCATGCAGGTTTTTATCGAAATTTCATCAAATACTTTTCCAAAATCACGGTGCCGATGTGCCAACTTCTACAAAAAGAGGCCGAGTTCGAGTTTAGTGATGTATGTAAAAGTGAATTTGATCGTTTGAAAGACTTGTTGACATCCGCCCCCCCCCCCCTACCATTCAACCGCCGAATTGGGATCTTCTATTGGAGATTATGTGTGATGCTAGTAATACCGCGTTTGGGGCGGTTTTCAGACAAAAGAGGATCGGGCTCATTTAATCATCTATTACGCGTCTAAGACCCTTGAGTGCACAAAGCAACTATACCAAAATAAAAAATAGTTTCTTGCTATTGTATTTGCACTAGAGAAGTTTTGATAATATCTCATTGGAACTAAAGTGATCATATACTTAAAATAGGCAACGATAAAGCATTTATTAAGTAAGAAAGATTCAAAGCTGAGACTAATATGACGGATGTTGCTATTGCAAGAGTTCGACATAGAGATTAAGGTCAAAAGTGGGTGTAATGCCCGTGTTTCTAGGCTAGGCATTAATATTGACATTATAGTCTAGGTTAACCTTTGTAACTTATTATGAAGAAATGAAAAGGAATTATGTGAATATTATGTGAATTATGTGTTTTATGCTTAATTATTAGGGTTTAATTAATTAAGAATAAAAATGAGCGTAAAAAAAAATATTAGATAAAGTCGATATCTATTAATAAACTTGTAGTGGGCGTGACAAGGATTACAGATATATAAAGAATACCGAAATCCGAGTTATAACGAAGAAGTTATGACCTGCCGAAGTTCCGCGACAAAACCGGCATGGGGCCGAATGTCGTAAAAAGTGAGTTTTTGATAAACTACTTTTTATCCTTAGTGATCTAAACGAAACTCGTAGTGTTCGTTAAACCGAGAGTAGGTATAAAAAGAACGCCCAAATCTGACTTCGTATGAGGAAGTTATGATTTTTCGAAGTTTCAGCTTAGCAGTAGACAGCTAAAAACTCGAATTTTAGATCGAGTGATTTTTAGCCGACACGACCTAAACGAGAATCGAAGGTCTCGTCAATAGTAGCACAACGGTAAAAAGACAGACGAAACGGACGTCGGCTGAAGAAGTTATGAATTTTTAACGGATTTCCTGTCCCGGTCTGTTAAAAATAATAATTTAAAATTTAAAGTCAAAAATTAGCCGACGAAGTCTAAACAAAAGTTGTAGAGCGTAATTTTACCTACGCGTGCATATAAAGAACGTCAAAAACGGAGCTTGTATGCGAAAGTTATGTATTTTAGAAGTTTTGGCGCGAAAATCGAGAAAAATCCGCAAAACCGAGAAATCTCGCATACGTGGACTTCGGCCACGTGTCCTCGCTTCGCATCCGACGCGTGTCCAAAATTCTGCTGAGTCATCCGAAGCGGTCCAGTGAGAATCCGACGCGTGTCCTCTTCCTCGTGTCCGAGCCTTCGCATGATGCCACGAACCCACCCTACCTCGAACTAGACCTCGGTCCAATCAGGAGGTGACACCGAGGCCCTCGCATGCGCAGCCACGTGGGAGCCACCTACGAGCCTTCGGATCTGCTGACGCGTGGAGACTTCTCAGCCATTGGATCAGCAGCTTCGGACCTCTATAAATAGAGGGCTTGCGAGCCTTCTCGGATACATTTAGAAAATCACCATCTTTCACCCCTTTCTTCATATTTTCTTCATCTTAACATCCCCCAAAGCCCCGGTATCGATTATAACCCCCGGAATACGCCATGAAGAGCCCGAGAAGCCCGAAAAATTTATCTTTTCGGTTTCGAAGCTCGACCCTCGCAGAGCCCGGTTTCTGAATAAAACTCCCGGTTTTATTAGAAACGATCGTTTTAGGAAACGAATTGCTGCCCGAATTTCATCAAATCAAGTGAGTGTATAGTCACCTTCATCTTACACCTAGATATGAAGTATTTTATATGAAATACGTGCTACGTGTAATTATATTAATTGTTTAACTGAGGTGACTGTTGAATTGATGTTTTATACAAGTTTTAAATTGTATATGCATTTTTATCTACAAATATGTTGGGTAAAACATGGGTAGATAGTTGATGTGTGATGAGATAAAATGATGAGAGGCCTCGATGTGATTTGTGATCCAGCCATCTAGCGGAGTTTGGATGACGACCACGGACTTTCTAGACAGTCCAGTGGAAACGCTAGCAGGCCCGCAACCTGTTGGTGTTAATGAACTTGGGTGTTCATTCGCTGTACTCCATCCCCCTCATGGTTGCTTTTAGGACATGTATGGCTGAGGAAACCCCTTAGCAGTAATGTCCATCCCGATGATATTCTTTAGGCTAGGTCCCTTGTGATAAGTGTTTAGGGATGTAAAGTGAGGATAACGGGAAATGGGTAATCAGGGTTATTGTTGATTGATGAACTTAATAAGTTTATTATTACTGTGGGTTGAAAACCCTATATGCTCACCAGGCTCCCAAGCCTGACCCACTCAGCTTTTTATGTTACAGGTAGTGGACCCCGAGCATAGTCGGAGGACGATGAGAGATTTTTGGATTATAGGCCAGTAGTTGTAAATAACTGTTGAAAGGCTTATAATGTCCTGTTTATGCTTTTGATCTGTATCGGAACATGACATCCCGAGGTTTTGATATGAAATGAAATTATATATATCTTTAAGAAAGGTTTTGACAAACTTTTATCATATTTTGTATTGGGGACCAATTCCACAACATCTTTTAAAAAGATTTCTCTGATTTTATTTTAAAAAACATAAATTAAATCGGTCTTTTATGGCCGAGAAATTAGGGGATGTCACAGTGGGATGATAACTTGGTTGTGGATCACCTTGTATCGTAACACCCGAAGATGCCACACCAATTCATGACACATTTCGGGATGAGCATTTGTTCGTGACCAAAGAAACACCATGGTATGCATACATAGTCAATTACACGGTTTCAAACCAATTTCCCCCAGATTCTATTCCATGGCAAGGGCAAGTCAAAAACGAGGAAGAAAGGTACGTGTGGAATGAGCCATAACTTTGGAAATATTGTGTGGATCAAATGATCTGAAGGCATGTTCTTCAAAACGAGGTACAATCCGTACTCAAATTTTGGCATTCTTATGCTTATGGAGGTCACTTTGGACCCCAAAGGACATCTAGAAAGGTCTTAGATAGAGAATTTTTTTGGCCTACCATATTTCACGATGCCTATGTGATAAGTGCACATTATGATAAGTGCCAAAAATTTGGGTCCATAGGTTCTAGGAATCAAATGCCCTTTACCCCCATCTTAGTTTATGACATATTTGATGTGTAGGGCATATACTTTATGAGACTATTTTCGCCCACTTTTGTTTTTTCATATATCTTGTTGGCGGTGTACTATGTGTCTAAGTGGGTGGAGGCCAATGCCACACATACTAACGATTCTAAAGTTATGGATTTTATTAAAGCATAGGTTTTCTCCAGATTTTGCACGCTAAAAGATCTTATAAGTGATCCTGGGACTCATTTTTGCAACCAACCGCTTGAATCCGTTTTGAAGAAGTATGAGGTGACACATAAAGTTTCAACAATTTATCACCCTCAAACCAATGGCAAATGGAAGTCTCAAATAGACAAATCAAAGGAATATTGGATAAAACAATGTAACAATCGTTATTCATGTATCTTAAATTGTTGACCCTTGATATGAAATTTTATTGCAAAGTTGGTCCCTTGGTGCATTAATATGAATCGCGTGACTTTGATGTATATGTTGGGCGTACGTGGTCAGTGGTCAAACCCTAATTTTTATAGTTTGAGCCCTATTTAATCATCATTATCTCCCCAAGACTCCTTCCCTCATCAGCCTCCAACCCCATTTCATATCTTGCCAACCCTAATCCATGTTTGTAAGCATTTTGAGCCTTAGAGTGTGTTGTTGGTGTTTTTGAAGGAGGAAGAAGGAAGTGGATTCACCTTGGAAGCTCAAGACCATCAAGATCCAAAAGTATCTTGCCCTCAAACAACCTTTGGAGGTATAAATGTAACACCCATTCCGAGAAGGTACACTTTTAACCCTAAATCTTAAAAGGGTTGGCATTTTAGCCCGTACGTCGTGTGTAATCGGGGTGTACGCATGGCGTACTCATGCTTGAGGAGGCACGTCTTGGACGCATACGCTGATCGTACTCAGCAGGTACACTACGCGTACGCTATTTAGACCAAAACCCTAGTTTAAGGGTTTACACCATATATAATCCCCTTTATGGCCCATGACCTTCTCCCTTATCAGCCTCCACCTGAGAAAATGTCCCTCTAGCTAACCCTAAGTGAGAAGAGTGCATCTTGAACTCATTTTTGTGTTTTGGTGGTATTCTTGAAGAAAAAGAAGAAGGTAATAAAGAGACATTGGAGCTTAGAAGGAGTTTGGATTTGGGATTCTCTACTTGCTAGCAACCTCCAGGAGGTAAAGAGCTCCTAGCTTGATAATCTTTTATTATAGATCTAGTCATTTCTTCATTTAGGCAATTTTTGGTCCCAACCATGGTGATTCTTGAGCATGGCATGCTCTTAACCAAATAAGTCGTCCTTTCTAACGTTGTGAGGGGTCTTGAGTCATAAAAATGAGATCTCGATGCTTTGTTTTCCCCCATGCATGTTCTAGAAGGTCTTTAGGTGTTAATAAGTTAAGTTTGTTGGTATTAAGCACTTAATGGGTATGCAAAGTCATAAAGTTGGAAACTTTATGACTCTTAGTGGTATTTTGGCCTTGGATCTATAATTGGAATGTAAAAGATTAACGCATTAAGCTCTTCATATGGAAAATGAGACCTTGGTGCATACGTCATGCATACGTACGAGGTTAACAGCCCGATCTTGGTCAAGGCTCGAGTACGCCTCACGTACATCCGAAGTACGCCCATCGTACGAGGCTTGAGTTGACTCCTCTGGGTTGACTCACTGACTTTGACCTTTGACCTTTGACCAAAGTTTTGACCAAGCTTTACCTAGGGGTATTTTGGGTATTTGCACTATTAATTAAGATTAGGTCATTGGTTTTGGTTAGGTGGTCGTTCAACCGATTTTCAGAGTAGAGTTTTATTCAATTTGTATTCCGACTGAGAGGTGAGTTTTCTTCACTATACTCGTGGGTCGAAGGCACAAATGCTGGCCCACTAGATTATTTATCCCGATCAGGATAGTGTTATGATAGTTTGTAGTTGTTCAGTAGATCTGTATGATTATGTGTATTTTCTGGCTCTGTGTTTATGTTTATTTGCTGCATATGTCGACATGTTGTGTTGGGTTGAGGCAATCCTGATTTGTGCTGTAGGCCAAGACACCCGGGGACGACCGGATAGGCTGTAGGCCCTACGAGGGAGTCTAGTCAGGCCGACGGCCTGTGGAGCAGTCCGGATAGGCTGTAGGCCCTGCGAGGCGGTCCAGTTATACCGAAGGCTCGTAAAGTGGTCCAGATAGGTTGTAGGCCCTGAGAGGCGGTCCAGTGAGGCTGGTTGCTCATATTGTATGCTTGTTTGTTATGTGATGTGTTGGTACTTTGGGGGAACTCACTAATCTTTGGCTTATATTTTTTAGTTTATCGTTTCAGGTACTTCAGAGGATCATGGGAAGGCAAAGGCATGATCGTACACAACTTCCTGTTTTATGTCACCGAGTCTTGGGAAAATTCTGATTTGAAATTATGCTTTTGAAACAATGACTCTTTTTGTAAACAATGTTGATTCATGGTTGATTTTGAAAATTTTAAATTTATTATGATTTTTGGAGTGTTACAATAAAGTTCAGACCTTGATGTTTATTTACTTTGGATCTTGTTAGATCTTAGGTTTTGTGCTTTCAGTCCCATATTCTTGGTCTAAGTGAGTATGGACTACTTTAGACCAAATGAGTTGTCCTTTTGGACAATTTATAGTGTCCAGAGCTATAAAAATGGAATCTTGATTGTTCATATCCCTCCATGCATGCTCTTTAGTGGTTTAGAACCTTGTGTTAAGTTAAGGTTTTGGTGTTGAGCACTTAATAGCCATGCAAGATCATAAGTTGAAAACTTTATGATTTAGAACGTTATTTAGGGACTAAATCTTGGCTTTGGACGAAAGGAATTAAGTGAATAAGCACTCAATGAAAAAGTTGACATCTAACGAGTACATTGGGCGTACTTCTGAGTATGATGTATGTACTCCCTTGGAGCCCCGTTTTGGATTAGTGAGTACGTTGGGCGTACTCAGCCTGAGTTGACTTGGTTGACTTTTTGACCTTTGACCTTGACCAGGATTTTGAACAAGTTCCTAGGGGTATTTTGGGTCTTTTGAGTTGTAGACTGAGATTTGGTCATTGTTTGCTGTAAAGGTGATTGGTAGAGTTCGTATTCAGAGCAGCGTGTTGTTCAACTATTTCGTCAGACTGTGAGGTAAGTTTTCCTCACTATACTTGTGGGTCGAAGGCACCAAGGCCGACCCACTGGAATTTATATCCTGATATATTGGATTGATGTTATGTTGATTATGTGTTAGACTAGTAGATCTGTATGATTACCTGTGTTCACTAAGTATGCGTTAGATTGATAGATCTGTATGATTACTTGTGTTGCTGGTTATTGATTGTTATAGTATATACGTCGACATGTTATGGTGTGTTTTGGTTGAGGCAGTCCTGCTTTATGCTGAAGGCCAAGATACCCGGGGCGGTCCGGATAGACTGAAGGCCTGTGAGGCGGTCCAGCCAGGCCTTCAGTCACATCACATCAAACTAATTTCCACTGAATGAATTAGTTTAAATCTTACTCATACACTCTTACGCTCTCGAGCTTATGAGGAGTATTTAGTGTTGTTGAGAACAATCATGTAACAACCCGTTGTTTTGAGCCAATAAAAGTCAATGAAATTCACACTAGTTCAATCAAAGCTTACACTAGATCAAACAAAGAGTTACATCTATTCATGGCTAAGTTTAATACTTAGCTAAATTATATTATATCTCAATATATTATGGGTTCTATTCCAAGAAATTTTTAAATGAAAGTTATGCCTTTGAAAATATGTAAAATCTTAAAACTTAAATGAAATCATATTATATAATGTGTATATATATATATATATATATATATATATATATATATATATATATATATATCTTTTAATAAAAGAAACCTGAATATGCCACTTGTCATTTTTTTAAACTCTATTCTGCCACGTGTCATGTTTATGTTAACATGCCCTTTTGTTTTCCACTCAAGAAATTTGGTCTTCATCGGTTTCCTAATTTTTCTTAAATCATCAATGCAATCGCAAGAAATTAGGAATAAAATCTCTTCCATGTATCTCACCTAATTTAGAGTTTTTATTTGTGTAGATCGTTTGCCGCCTGCAATTCTAATTGGTTTGTTTTCCATCTCCCTTACACGATCATTGTGCTTCCTATCTAACAGTTTGCGTATGTGTTAAGATTTATAGAAAGGCCAAATTAACCTGGAATATTGTGCTTTATACCCCTTTTCTGTTGCTGACTCTCATTCTCTCGGTGCAACACCATGCCAAATTCTTTGAGGTATGTATGTTTGCCAATTTGTTCCTATTTTGGTAATTTTATTTTTTGCAACTTTTCGTGTGGATTTTTCTATTGATTGGTAGTTTTTCATCGTTCTTCTTCATTTCACTTCTTCACCATCTAAAGAATGGTCACTGGATCCCTTCTTCATCGTTCTTTTTTGCTACAATTTTGTTTGCATCCATTTATGTGTTTTGATTTTTGATTCTTTGGATATTTTTCTGTAGTCCAATTCAGTTGCTATAACCACAATTAGGGAATAAGAAGAAACTCTATTACTGAATTGGTGTTTGCTAATGGCAATATGATTTAGGCTCAAATATTCAACCATCATATATCCCACATACATATCTATGTGAATTCACGTTTGATAGATTATAGTTTTCAAGTGATTAATGGGCTTCCAAAGAAAGATCATGAACTCTCTATGTTTTTTTTCTTAGTGATGTTGTAGTTGCTCTTATTTACATCTCGAATCCCAAATCCTATAAAGTTTCTTCTAGATATGGGTAAAAATAAGAAATTGACAATAATTTACTTTTGACTTTTGTTTTTTGTTATTCATTTTAATCGATTCTTCAAAAAAAATCTGTCTAACCATATTCATCTTTTTTTTTTCTTTTTCATTTTTAAAAAATTCTTAAGTTTGGGGTCGCAGACAATTGAAGATGGTTTTAACACCTAATCATGTTAACTATATGTTATCTCACTCACTGAGGTAAATGATAAAATCATCTATGGTTTATAACATATAATATAAGTCAACGTAACATTTTCCCTGCAAAGCTGAATACTACTAAAATTTCTATTTCCAACAATTTGACATTCTAAAAATATCCTCACTTTAATTGTAATAGGAATAGATATACCATTGCAACCTACAATGATGAAACTATTATATGCCACCATACGACCACAAAATCATTCCCAATTAGATCCAAATCTATTCCTAAGAACAAACTTTAGTTTTTACTCTTTTATTAAAAAGACCAAAATACCCTTATGATAAAAACACTAAAGTACGCTGCTATTCTTGCCCAAGTAAATATAAAAGACCAAAGTACGTTTATGGTTGCACTGTAATTATCTAATTAATGATTCAAACTTCTCTTTTTGATGTGGTATGTTCTGTGTTTTGTTAACTTAGGCATCAACAAACATATTTTTGGCTATTTTGGGCATGTCAGCATTCAATTAGTAATCTCTTCAGGCACTAATGATATATGTGTTTCAATTTGTCATCATGTTTAATATGGAGTTTTTCTTGGATTGATTACTAGGAAGTCCAGAAGGATATACGTGCAAGTGATTCAATTTATACTTGATATACATTTTCACCCCTATAAGTGGGTTTATGAGTATCTGAGTATCGAAAACTGGTGAAAGCTAGCATGCCATTGTCAAAATATTTACTTTCATTGGGTCGTTTGTGCATACTGGGAAGGTCTTGATGTGATGGTATTTGAACTAGACTACCTTTGGTTAACTACGTTTTTTTTCATATTTTTATTCTAAAAAGTTTTTTTTTGGATATAGGTAGGGATGCAAAGGAGTTACTGTTTGGAAGGAAGTATTCATAAGTTGGATGGTATATAACCTCATTTGAATTAGTTAGAATGTGTATGGTGATGTTTAAATTAGTTGAATGTCGATGTTAATCTTTGTGGTTTTGAGACATGATTAACGAATTTTCTCTGTTTTAAATCTGGAAACTAAATTTAATTAATAGTATCTTTTGATTTTGATTTTTGGTTTGAATATGTCTGAAAAAGTTTTGTAGATTAAAACTTGGACAATAACATTTTGATTTATTTTATTTATTAAATATAAAATTTAATTAACTACTAAAATCGACATTAGGCAAAAGGATGACATTTTTTTATCTATTATAATAGTTTTAAATATATCGACCGTGGTTTCCACGGGTTATAACCTAGTATATATATATATATATATATATATATATATATATATATATATATCTTACTATATTATTATACAAACCTTAATATTTCTAAAAATACATTTAAGACGTCCAAATATTTAAGCCTAAAGTACAAGAAAATATAGCTATAATAACAATCATAATTCAAATACGGTAAGATTTAAGCTGAAAAACTAAGTCAAATTTGAATTCCTTAAATGTTTGCTTGGAATATGGGATATGAACGGGTCAGTAATTATATGATAATAACATAGCCGATTGAATCGGTCATCAGAGATACACTCTATATGGCATCTCCTCTCTCAACATGGTATTACCTACAGCCACTCACCATCGCCATCTCTATCTCTCTCTCTCTAAAAAAGCCCTAAAATTCATCACCACGTTGCCATTCTAATCTTCTGTAAAAAATTCACCATAAACCCTATATGAAGTCACATTCTCCGCTACCAGATACCCCTATTGTTGATGTTGCCATGAGGATGAACCACTCACATAGAGTGAAGACCCAAAATTAATATCTCATAATCTCCTCCATCAGCCACGTTCTTCAACAATAATCACCCTCTACCGCCTTTCTCAACTTCTCCACCATCCACTGTCATCATTATACTAAGTGATTCTCTCTAAAAAAAATCCTACAAATCCTAGCCATCACGGACTTCAAAACCATCAACCACCTTCAGACAACTCATCAACACCGATGGAGCACCATTGCACCAGCGCAACACCATTGCACAAGTCGTCCCTCTCTCTAAAATCGAACGACCAACATTAAATTCTTTCACCCTCCTCCTTTCTGATTTGCAGTCGAAAAAAGAACATCTGATTTCAGGTATCACGAAAAAACATTTCTTATTTTACTTTTTTTTCTAATCGAATCGGTGATGGGTCAGATCATATTTCCATCTACGTGATCAATTTTTTCTTGTGGTTTTGTCAATGCAAGGTAAGACCTTTATGAATCTTCTATTTTTCTGTAGAGGGTTGAGAGAAAAGGCATTACACAAATACCCAAAGATAATAAGCAACAACTAATGTTGAGGTACTATTGCTATCAAATATTTCATGTGTAACTTTGTTTCCTTTTCTTAACAGTCATTATTGCATTTGGCTCTATTTCTAAGTTTCTCCTGATAGAAGTATAAATGTAAGAAAAGTGTATGATTATCATATAATGTTGAGGTATTGTTGCCTTTTCATTCCTATTTAACCTTAAAATATATGAAATGATGAATTATTGATGTTTTATTTTCTTTAGGTTTCTAAAAGAAAGAAAAACGGACATTGAAAAGGCAAAGCATATATGGGCTAATATATTTTTATGATTTTCTTGCTGAAAATGTTGTTTTTGTGATGGGTGATAGAGAACAAGGATGGGGGAGATGATGCATGTGTAATAGAGGTAAATACATTGGTTTCTTGAATACTATCATATTGTTTGATTTTATTATTGTGGTAAAGGTAACAAAGAATGTTTCGTTTGGCATGAATAACCACGAGTTTAAGAGCATGTTCTCAGGTTCAAAAATTAAAGATGCAAGGGGGTCAAAGTGGCAACAAAACATTCATGTATGCTAATGGCAATTATGTCCCCACTTTGGTTATTGGAGAAAGAAAGGGGTGGTATCAAGGTTAATATGATAAATCTTTAAATATTACTACTTTAATAAAGAGTAAAGGAACTTGGGTTTTAATTTGTTTTTTCTTCTATTCGTATTACAGGAAGATGAGGGTGAATATGGAAAAAAGAAATTTCTTTTACTTTCTCTATCAGTATAGGGAATTAACTGTTTTATACTCTTATTGGTTTCCACATATGCAGGCAGGATATTGCAAGATGGTGGAAGATCAAAGTGCCCAAAGAGGTGTATCTGGTCATATTTCTCAAATGGGACAATGACATTTCAGTTAAAAAAAAGCTCGATTTGTTCTTTTAATGTTGTAATATTTACTTTCATAAAAGGATCATTTTGAAGTATATAAATGCTATTTTTTTTTAAATTAGTCTGAAATCACATAGGCTACTTCCCAGTGACATTCAAGCATTATTTTTCGCGTAGGTCAAAAGTATGGGTGTTGGGAAAGCTCTAGACTGCATTTTTGTTGCTTTGGCTCTCTTTATTGCTGCTACATGTAACTTGGTGAGCTTCTATGCATGAATTATTCTTTTTTGCTACTGATACATGGTTTTCCCTTCATGTTTGTTCATATATTTGTGAGTTTCTCTACAAATAATGCTTTAATGTATTTTAAAACAGATGCATGGTTTATTTATAAATGTTCTATTTTTGCTACCAAAAAATTATTTGGCTTTATGTTATTTAAGATATCTATGCCCATTTATATTTTTATCAACACATCATAATCTTGTGTAGGTGATGATTTAGAAGTTGTAATTCATGAGGACACTATATGCAGTCCCAAGCATAACATGAGAGGTAACTGTCTCAACCCCAAAGTTTGAAGGGATATTTATTTTGAAAGGGAAAAATAAATTGTTTTTAAAAACAATCTATTTTTTGATTATTTTTTTGTTGTCCCACTGCCCCTATTGTAAGTCCGCCCATGTTTATATGTATGCCCAAGCATAACATGAGAGATAGTAATGATATTATGTTTCCATAATTGATTTTAATCTTTGTAGATCAAGCAGACAAATTCGTTACTTTGAAACTTTGAAAGAATATGCATTGCATGAAAGAAAAATCAAAAGGACGGGAATTTTTTGTGTTTTTCAGAGGAAACATGAGGGTCATTTTGTCGTTTATGCGTGGTCTTAAGTTTTCAATTTTTAAACTTAAAATTGTTCCATTAAAATGATTTATTTTTTACTAACTTATTTTGACTTTTTTGTGTTGTTTCCAATGGGAACATCTTTTTATATGACATCCTACAAATCTGAATTGTTATTTTTGGAAAGCACATTCAAGCCCTTTAGTTGATTTTAATGTTATATATGATGTTGATTTCAAATTTTTGGACAAAACTACCCCTTCTTCAGGTTTAATGTCTTCTGAGTCTATTAGGACGGAGTGTAATATGGTATTTTGGCCTACATTGGACGATTTTTTACCCTTATTGTTGATGTTACTGTTTCTGATGGGGTTATTTGAAATATGGAAACTGCCATTTTTGCTATTTGATACTATTGTATAATGTATTCACTATTGATTGAAAATGCAAACAAAATAATTAGTACAAAGGATTAAGATCTTATGATGAAAGATTTCTGGTGGTGTTTGGGGATATGTGTACTGAATCTGACCAGTCAAAAATGTCATTAATGGGAAGTTGTTTAAGATAAAACAAAGTCTAGGTTGTTAATTGAAAGTTCATTTCACTTTGGGTGATATTTATGGAGGTGCTATCAAACATTGCCGATGTCAAACGGTTAAAATAAAGTTCTCAATAGTTAATGGACATATCACCTATTTAGGTTGTGATCATCTTAATTCATGTTGCTCTTAAATGATTGTGGAGTTGCTTCTCTTTGTCAATCATAAGTTCTGATGTCTTTCTTTGTTTAGTCTTTTTAGAGTTGTTTATTTAGTTTAGTATGCTTAGTTTCTGTAATTTTCTTTTGTTCATTGGACTCTTAGGTGTTGTTTGTTTTTTTATAAAAACTTCTTCAAACCACTTATTGTTGCGCGACGCAGCACACGCGCAACACTTTCCCTTTCGCATCAGTTTGTTTTTTGGAAGGCTTCAGACTACAAAACCTCTGCGCGTGTGCTGCGTGGCGCAACACTTGACTTGTCTCTTCTAACCTCTTCAACTTTCATTTTTTCCAAGTGTTTTTTTAAGAATTTTTGTATAACTTATTTTTTTTTAACTTTTTTTTAAACTTTGATTTTCTTAAATTTTTATTTACGGATGTGATACAATTTATTTTTATAGTTTCCACGATTTTTTTTAACTTGATTTTTTAAATTTTTTTACCGTTTCTATTAATAATATTTTCAATTTCAGTTGTATCTTTTTTAATGTGTGTAATTTTTTACGAACTTCGTAGACATCGTTTGCAATACTTTTTTAATTTTTTTATTATTTTCTTTTTTAATGTTTTTTAAAATTAGTTTTTTTTCTAGAATAAAACTATTAGCTTCTTTTACATTTTTTTAAGTTTTTTTTTTAAAAAAAGTTTTATATTTTTGTTTTTTTACATGTTCTTTTTATTATTATTTCAATGTTTTAAGACTAGAATTATTAAATTTCGGTGTTGAGAACTATTTTCAGTTTATAAAATTAGTTTATTTAAATTTCAGTTTACTGCAGCAGTCTGCAGATGTTAAAAAACAAACATGCTTCTTATTATAGGCTGCAACCGTTTGTTCCACCTATTCTGCTACAGAGGATTGCAGGATTGCAGAGGTGGTCCGCAGACTTCATGAATTTTCGCTTCGAAAAAACAAACAGCACTTTAGTATCAGTGTAGCTCCCTGCTAATTTTTGTTATAAAATTAATGTTAAAAATACATAAAATCATTTAGTTGATTTTTTTATTAAATTTTTTTTATAATAATGCTGCAACTAACTTAATAAAGATGTAATTTTCAAATTCATTTATTTTGAAATGAATTTTTTTTTAAAAGTTTTCTGAAAGATGTAAATAAACTTAAAATCATAATGGTTATAAACTAAAAAATATTAAACTATTTAAGATTCAAATCAAAATGGACGATTAAATAAAATGCATTATTTATTAGGAAGTTGGATTTCATTAAAAATAAATATGCAAGCGAGCTTAAAAGTGGCTTAAAAGTAGTATATTATATGGGCTAAAAATAAAACTTTTATTTGTGTTTGTCTCATACTTAAAAGTTAAAAGTTACTTAATGGTTGTTGTTTCACATATATCATGGCGTAAAGAAAGCTTTGAAAACCATTAATTTTGATATTAGTCTTGATAATGAAATATATTATTCGAAAAAAAAATAAAGTAAGAAGGTAGCATTCAAAACTAATTAAGGTAACAATTTTTTCATTTTTCGTTTAATCATAATTTTCTTAAGTTAATAATTATTGCTATAACTCTTGTGTTAAAAGATCTTTGATCATTGATACGCTTTGCGTAAGTTCCTAAGTCCTAACGCATGCAATTTTTATGGTTATAAGAAAGGTAAGTATGATGTAATTATGAGCTGTATATTGCTACTATTTGTAACAACATAATCATGTTGCGAAAAAGAACAATACGTTGTGCGTTTTCTTTATTATAGTTTATACTTTAATATTATATTATTTATTATTATTAGCACATGTTACTTTGAAAATTAACAAATACATTAAAGAATACATTATGCGTTGGAAAGAAAATAAATCGTTGAATTGAAACTGATGTTTAGTGGCATTTGTCAATATATTATTTTTAATATAACATATTTCCTAAAACAAAATAATTGTTGAATTCAATCTAATCATTGTTCGCCGAAAGGAAACAAATTACTGGAACAAACTATTCACACCCGTAGCTTAGCGTGGGTAAACGGCTAGTATATATATATATATATATATATATATATATATATATATATATATATATATATATATATATATATATATATATATATACTAGTAGCGTACCCGCGCGATGCAGCGAGGCCGAATAGGTCATTTCAACCAATAGGTTTCGGGGGCGATTAATTTTTTTCATCGGGTTATTTTAGGTAAAAATAAATGTACGTTGACCTTTGGGGTTAAAAGTAAAAATATGTGGTAGTTCTTGGTTAAAAATAAATATACGTTTTGTTTTGTTTTGTTTTTTTTGTTTTTTGTTTTTTTTTTTGCTTAAAAAGAATAGTGGTTGAGTTTTGTGTTAAAAAATATACATATTTTGATGTTTTGAGTGAAAACTAAAATTGTGTTTCTGTTTTTGTTTATTATATAAACAGGTTGTTTTTTAGGGCTAAAAATAAAAATATATTGTTATGTTGGTTAAAAATAAGTATATTTCATTGTTTTTGGTTTAGAAACCAAAATACATTGATATTGATGTTGTGGATTAAAAATATAATTACATTGTTGTTATTGGTTAAAAATAAAAATTATAACTATTTATTATGTCAAACTTGGGCACGACTCGTATAAGGGTTTAATCGTGCCAAACTTGAGCTCTGCTAAACTCGAATCCCAAAACTTAACTCAAGCTCAAATGAGTTTTAATTTTGAAGATCATGAAATAATCTACATGTTTTTAGCTAAGCATTGATTATACGTTAGAAAAAACAAAGAAAGACAAAAGGTTAGTAAGTTGACCTTTGTGTCAATATACCCTTATTTGGGGTTCCTTAATCATAACGGTGCAAACATAAGTATCATTAAAAAAATGACATTGGGGCTTTGCAGTACATATACCTCAACGGATGAAAAATAATTTATTAATAACACAAAATAATTTATAACCAAGACAAATAAAAACACAAAAAAAAAACCACTGGCTAAAAATATTATCTGAATAATATTTTTATTTTATTTTTACTTTTTCCAACATTATTTTACCTTTCTGGTGTTATGACTTGATTATATGAGTCTATTTACAAAAACATGATAAAAATATATAGTTTTTTCAAATCAAAATAATATTTATTTTGGTCTTCATTATAACTATTTCAATTCATATAGTTTTATATTTTATTTTTGAATTTTTTCCTAAGATATTAAGAATACTGAGATATGCGAATGATTGTGGTGGTAGTAGGGAGATAGTTTAGTTCGAATTATATTAAACTTAAATTAATCAAATCATCTCTTCAAATTCTTAAAAGTGCATTGTTTCTCTTGGTGACTATTTGTTTAGGTTACTTTTTCCAACATTATTTTACCTTTCTGGTGTTATGACTTGATTATATTAGTCTATTTACAAAAACATGATAAAAAAATATAGTTTTTTTCAAATCAAAATAATATCTATTTTGGTCTTCATTATAACTATTTCAATTCATATAGTTTTATATTTTATTTTTGAATTTTTTAATATTGAGATATGCGAATGATTGTGGTGGTAGTAGGGAGATAGTTTAGTTCGAATTATGCTAAACTTAAATTAATCAAATCATCTCTTCAAATTCTTAAAAGTGCATTGTTTCTCTTGGTGACTATTTGTTCAGGTTTCCTGCCACAATGTGTGCTTTTTTGTTGTTTTAAGCTCTTGGTTTGATTTTAGTTTTTGTGAGAACTAATTGTTTCTATGTCCAGCTCTTGGTTTGATTTTAGTTATTGTTGTTGCCATTATTATTTCTCTAAAATCTACAAAAACTATTCATTTTAATAAAAACTATAACCATTTCATATCTATTATAATTATTACACAAAGGAAACAAACCATGAACATTTACTCTTTCTAGAACTAATAAACATAACAAATGATCATAAAACTTCCAAAAAGTTTAAATAAAAAAGTGTCAATTTTATACTTATAAAATAGACCCTTAAAACCTCTTGTTACATGTTTCTTACCTAGATCTAAAAAACATTAGAAGATTGTTATTCAGCTGACAGTGGGAGTGATAACAATTACAAACACGAAATTAAACCTAAAAAATAAAAATTTCAGCAATCTCTCATATGATTTTTAGTTGGATGCGTTGTTATAAATAGTCGAGTATATTGACTCTTTATCTGGATTAACCCATAAAGCATGATTCATCTAAACCAGTCACGTTTTCTGCCAAACACTGCCAAGGAATCATGTTTTCATACATGCACTTCCAAACCATATTTAGCAATATACATGCTTCCATACCTTCAATTCCATATAGAAAACTCAGTGATCAGATTTATGAAAAAATAAAAAGGTTTCACGCATAAAAATCAATATAAAAAATCAATAATAATTAGGTGTCTGACCTCATCAAGGCTTTCATACCTGCACCCAATTAACACCAACAAAAAACTTAGTGGTCAACTCTAACATAGAAAACAAATTTAGAATGTAAAATAAGAACAAAAAAAATGAATCTATAAATAGTACCTTTAATTTGATAATTTACTAATTCCGTAGTAATTCGGACTCTCAACATAAAAGAATTTGAACTTCATGACCTCCAAATAATCATAAAGAAACAATAAATAAATGGTTAAAGTTAAGCTTCAAATCAAATGTGATTGAAGAACAATCAGAAAAAAGGTTTGTCAAGCAACCTACAACAAACTCGAAGATCAATTAGAAGCTATGCATGGGTTTCATCAGCAACTGGAAAGAAAAAAAAAAACTTTACCCTTTATCGTAGAAACCACAAAATTTGGAATTCGTTCAAATACTCAGAATCGCAAAAGCCACGAAAAATCAGAAGCCATAGAACCTGGGGAATTTATAAAAGAAACATAACATACCATTTAAAATCACAAAAAATAACATTCAAAGAAGATGGTTCGACAGTGGAAAATCCAAGTTTATGATTTAAAGTGTTCTTTGCGTTCTTCCATCTAGGGTTTTAACGTCTTTTACCAACCCTTAAGCTTTTCTCGAGGGTTAAGGTCAGGATGACGGCGACGTTGAAGAGGAATAAATATGGTAATGTAGTGGCTTACAGATCCGTCGATGGAGTTCAACGACAAGTCTGTAGGTTGAAAAGTGTTGTTGCGGTGAGGAAGGGTGGCGGAGGTGGTGGTGGTGTTGAGATTCGATGATGAAGTGGTTGTTGTGAGTAGGATTTAGGGAAGATGCTTCTGAAGCTGAGCGGTGCTTCTAGGTCTTGAGAAACAGGGAGGCTTGTAAACAAAAATTAGGTCAAGGGTAATATGTCTACATCCGTGAAAATTGTTGGAGAGAAAAATACTTTCTTTTGATTGGTCAATTTTAGTTCACATGGATGATGTTTTTTACCATTAGATGTATTTGATATAAAATTAAAGGCTAAGATTTAAGCTCCTTAGTTTTAAGACTTTGGTCTTAAAATTTTTAAACTTCCTATTATGTATGCATTATAAAGTAGTATATATATATATATATATATATATATATATATATATATATATATATATATATATATATATATATATATATATATAGTAATCGGTTTATGGAATCAAATTCCATGCCTCAAAACCGAATTCCCTAATTGAAAGAATGGCTTGACCGAATTTTGTGTTCTCTTTGACCTAGAAATCGAATTCACACCCACTTGTAAGGTTGGACCGAATTCTCCATTTCCACATTGACTAGAAACCGAACACCCTTCATTTTGTTGACTTTAAGACCTATTTCATGAAGGAATTCGGTCATATAGGACCGAACACCCACCATTTGAGGCCCATTAAGGCCGAACACACCCTATATATATGTGTGTGTTAGGCCGATTTTCCAATTCATTTCCCTCTTTTGGCACCGAACTCTTGCAAAATTTTCTCTCAAAAGTCATAAGAATTTTACCCAGATCTTCATATCATCTTCAAACATTCTACCGAGTTCATCAACCGAGTTCATCAAACCACATTCAAATCTTCAAATATTCAAAGCCTCACCAAGAACACCATCACACCGAGTTCATCCAATTTCCCCACCGAAAACTCTAATTCCACCGAAAACACCCTCCCCCTTTATTTCAAATATCCCCAAATTAAATTGTAAGTATTATTTACATAATTAATTATTCAATTCACTATTTAAATTAATTTATTATTAATTTAAATACGACGACGAATACAATTATTTTTAGGGTAACGTTATTAGCGCGTACGCTTACCCGGGGATCATTTCTACAACACGTTAAATTCCGACGCCAACGCACATTCAAGGTAAGTTCATATCCCTACGTTTTCAATATTTTTCCATGTTTTTAGGGGGGGGGGGGAATACAAGTACAACACAATTAAATTTGTGTAAACAATCAAACGATTTCAAACGGTTACAAACAATTTCAAATGACCTTAAACTGTTTTAAATTAGTGGCAACCATTATTTTTACGGTAACATATTTTATATGTATACATTATATATAAATACGAGTACAGATCTTTAATCCTTTGTAACATGCTGAGCAAAGGTAAATTTTCAGAATAATCATAATTTCAATGGAACGAACATATAAACTATAACGAGTATAGTTTATGGAACATAAATACTATCTTACTAAATACAGGTTTTATCACAGTAACGAACATATAAACTATAATGGGTATAGTTTATGGAACATAAGTACTATCTTACTAAATACATGTTTTATCACAGTAACGAATATATAAACTATATTAGGTATAGTTTATGGAACATATATACAGTTATTCATTTCAAAGGATTTTCAATTATTCTACACTTAACCGTCGATATAGCTTTGTGAGATAACGTCTTCAAGTACTTATTTAAGTGCCAACAAAAGTCCTGACCTTAATAACCAGAGTCTCTTGGAGGGAGAGCGTGAATTCGTGTATAGATCTATACGGGATTGACAACCTCGCACCCCGACTGTTAGCTACAGTTGGAACGGAAGTTTAGGGGTGACAAATGTCATGAGCGATTTTCGACGCCTGAAGAACGTCGAGTCATGCCATCCGTCATATTATGTATGGTTATGAGAACTCACAATTTGGTATCGAACAACACGATTAGTGTATGATTAAGTAACCACTTTACTTAGTTTTATTTAACTAATAAGACTATAAAACATTATTTTACAAGTACCACTGGTGAATCCAGGGGGTTTTAACAAGGTATGAATACAGAAGACTATTCTAGCACAGATAAAACATACATTCATAGTTTTATGGAATTTATAACTACCTTTTACTATTACAGAGCATTATATCACTTACACTTTTCGAGTTCAACAATATACAATATAGGATTTTATGGGAAAAGCACACTTACATTTTCAAGAATCGTTTTGATGGCTTTCAATTACAAAAATGCTTATGAACTCACAAACTTAAATGTTGATACATTTTTAAAATCACTTGTATTCTTAGGAAACCGACAAGACATGTACACCCACAGGTTTTTGAAAAGACGAAGCTTCTAGGGTCACGCCTTTTATACTTTTGATATACTTTTTGATGTCATACAAACAATGCATTGAACAGATGTAAATACTCTACCTTATCAATGTAATGATTATGTTTGCTTTGATTCATATTATACAATTGTTGTGATATTGTACATGACGTCCTCCGCCCCCGAACGTTTCTGCCGTTCCGGTTTTGGGGTGTGACAATTCACATCAAACTCAATGCATTCTTTTGATTTCTACTTAAGAGCTTGTTTAGATTTAAATTAGGAGGTTAAGTTATTTTCAAAGAGCTTATTTTAAATTTGACAATTTGGTGAATGGGAAGTGTTAGACCTTGTTAACACTTTCAAGTACCAACTTAGGTAAAATTGAGTAAATATCATGTCATCTTTGAATCACATTGCTAAGTTATTATATATAGAGTTAGAGACTTTACAAATCTTGAATTTACTTTAACTATTTAATCATTTACTTGTTTCTTTAATCGCTTTCTTAAATCATTGCATACGACCCCCTTTTTGTGACTACTTTGTACGTTGTGCAAAAAGGCATAAGTAATTGTCTCGTATCTTTGTGGATCAACTATGCTTACCTTGTATTACCTTTCAGTGCAAAGTAACAATGTTTTGGAGTTCATTTTATACCCCTATTATTTGTTGGGTTTTACACCCCTAACAAAACCGTAAAGTTAGCACCCTTATATAGGGACCAAAGCCCAAGACCTAGGTTTTGGGTTGTGGCAGCTTCACATCGCGACCAATACAATGTCACGTTGCTACTTATCTATGTGGCGCACGCCGTGACACACAGTACTCGTGTTGCGCTTAGCCAAAACCCCACTTTTTTTACTTCAAAACAGCAAGATTACAACTCATACATGAAAAATATGCGTTATAAGATTTCATGTATTATAATATTGATCCAACTTTTAGTTTGTTTTACAAATTTGTTACAAACATTTTTTAATATTTTCCATAATTTTTGTAAGTTGATTTTTTTTTAAAAAAATTTGTAACTTCTTTTAATAATATTTTTACAACTTTGGTTGCATCTTTTTTAAAAAGTGCCATTAATATATATATATATATATATATATATATATATATATATATATATATATATATATATATATATATATATATATATAGAGAGAGAGAGAGAGAGAGAGAGAGAGAGAGAGAGCTAGGTTCAAATGTGGATTGACATCTATTGTGTGGACGTGTGGATAATGCTATTCTGTGAGAATTACAAAGAAAATATGTTGTTTGATAATATGAATACGTTCAATCTTATATAATTATTTTAATTATTAAGCATTTTCACTAATTAAATCGTCTATAAGGTTATTATACACTTTTTTTAATTATTCTCATTCTGTCAGAATGTTATCAGGATGTTTATTGAGTCGTGTTCTGTAAGAATTAAAATAAATAAAAAACGATGAATGAGAACAAAAATGAATTTGAATTGGTGATAATTCATTAAAATAACAATAGTTCTGTGAGATTGAACGTATTCACATTACTAAACAACATATTCTCTTAGTAATTTTCATAAAATAGCATTATCCACACGTCCACATAATAGTTGTCCATCCACATTATAACTTAGCCCTATATATATATATATAGGTCTTGAAAAAACTTTAACGAGATAATTATCTTTGTACCATCTGAAATCAGTATATATATATATATATATATATATATATATATATATATATATATATATATATATTGACATGAGATTAGGAAATAGTATACTTCCTATGTTTTAGACAATTGACACATAAGTTTTCAAATGTTACACTTTTGGTCCCTTTATTTCTTCAGCTAACGCTTTAGGTATCCCACCTCCTTTTCCACCGCTTCTTTAATCCGGATATAAATATAATCACCGCCATTGCATTTTAATCGACTCCTCCCCTTTTGCTTCCTTTTACCTCCGCATGCGTCGAATTTCGGAGGAAGGTTTGATGCCTGATCATCCTCTATTGTTGAAAATCTAAAGTAACACTCTTTTTTAATCTTTGCACCGTTCGCTTCATCACCATCGTAACCCTGCGTTCTTTCTGTAATCCATACTCACTATCATGGCACCACCATTCGATTACCCACCATGTCGCCCCTACTTCCTGCCTAAAAACCCTAGCTGTCACCACTGCATCATCACCATCGCGGATGCCACCTTTTCTTCTGCTGTCATTTGGGGTTTTTCAAGATTTTGCATTTTTCAAACTTTGTTCTACAAATTAAGACCAACCGCATCAAAGTACATGGATTTTTGGAGCACTATTTAGGGTTTTATTAGGTTCATTCGATTTACAAGTTTGATGATCGTGCTGGAGGTACTAAAAGAGTAAGTACTCTTAAAATACAAAGTTTTCATACGTTCTTTGTTTCACGTACTGGATTGTTTTCTACATAAAAGGGTTGATTTACTCGCATCACTTCTGATTTCTGCTATTACGACTTGAGGTTTTTGTATTAATTCATATAATAGAAGTTTATATGATATTTTGTATTTTAGTTAAGTTTTAATTATTTAGCATATAGTATTCAACATTGAAGTTGTTGTGTGTGCACTTTTTTTTTCCGAATGGTAAGTGGATTAAGCTTTACCTGGGGCATTGTCATCAAATTCTTAACAACATCTCTTGGAGTGTAAGTGTTATATCTTTATTTAAAGTTATACTAGTTGGTTTTTGTAAAGGTATCTGTTTGGTTCACTATAGAGGCAACTTTATGTATGTGGAAACTCATTGGTTCCTAATTCCAGATTTAGTCACTTTTCTTTTCATTTGGTCTCTGCTATGGATATCTTCTTGTTTTTACATGTTCTTATAAAATATCAATTCCTTTTAACTAATTTATGTTCTGATTTTTGCTGCTTGGTGGATTACAAGAAATGTATAAGGGGGATATGAAGTTTTGTTATCAGACATGTGTAAATTTGTATCTTTCGCATTCATTTGAGTTAATTGTTAATTTTCAATCTTACTTAATTATCATTTATCAAATTCATGTTTTTTCAAAGTGTTTGATATATATTCTCTTTTTACTTTAGTTTTTTTTTTTAAACAGGGGATCATTGGAGGCATCAAGACCTACAAGTAAAATCTATACACTTACTTTATAGAGAACCTTCATGTCAAACAAACCCTTCGAATCAAGACATTATTTTCTAAAAAAGTAATGTCTTATCTTATTTTTTCAGCTAACTTCTAGCCATATGTTGCCAAGTTTCAATGAGTGCTGGTGGGACAACATTGTTCTTGATATATTAACCTGCAATGCTTAAATAGTATCATTTAAATGCATATCGACTAGATGAAGGTAATTTCTATAAAGTTTTAATTTTACATTTATTTTACTGGTAGGTATTTTGGCAGGGTGGCATATTGGAGCTTTTTTGTTGGATTTTGCTTTCAATTTGAATCATTAAATTACTTATTTACATGAAATTTGGGCATGTTGAGTTTTTCATACCATAATAATATATGTAATCTTTGAATCAAGATTTATATGAATATGTTATGAACAACGATTCTTTTTTTTTTTTTTTTTTTTTTTGAAGTTTTGAGGTCATCTGTTGGTGTTGGCCTTCTTGTATTCGTCATGATGCGCACTTGGAGATTTTATCAAACTTTAAGCAAAAAATATGCTTTCAATTTGTTTACCACCGGTCTTTTGTGGTGACAAAGGGTTAGTTTTAGCCAACGTCAACATATATGTTGTAAATTTTATTCATTTCCAAACTGAAAACTCTCATTATTACAACCATGTTTTTTTATTTATTGAAAATGGAGAAGTTATCGTCATTCTAGACATTGCAAAATGTTTATATGATGCAATTGCTAGAATGGAAAGAAAGATTAAAAGGGGAAAGCAGCTGCAATTAAAGATGTTGAAAACCATTGCGGTCCACAACGGGACTTGAACCCTCAACCTGAAGGAACCAGATACCGCTGGGCTAGAAGCCCTTTGGTAAAAAATTCGTTGAAACCCTACAAGATTAATTACATGTAATTACAATGCGGATTTATTTGTCATATATTTGATTAACTACATGTAATTACAATGCGATTTATTTGTCATGATATAGCTTCCAATAAATTCATTGAAACCCTACAAGATTAATCATTGAAGACTAATTTACCGACTATAGCCTCAGATATTTCAAAGTAGGTAATACATTTACGTTCAACGAAACTACCCATTTCTCACCAAAAAAATTTGGTGGCAAACAATTTATAATATCTAATTTCTTTATGTGGTTTTATCATTGATATTCTTAGTAATGTTATATGATTAACTTATAATGTTGTAGTTGTAATATATAACCGTATTGGACATCTCGAATGAACTGATGACCATAAACGTTAATTACATACTATTAAACTAAGAAGTGTAAATTGTTAGTATTTTTTTGTTTTTGTTTTTTTTTTTGTTGTTGTTGAAAGGTGGAGTTGGAAGTGGAGAGGCTAGATGAGCTAAAAGCAAGAAAAGGAAATAGATTGCTTTTAGGAGACAAAGGGAGCTTGAGGAGAAAGTCTACCATTCATTCTTATATATCTAAGTACCTCTTGTCCCCTTGGAAAGATGGTTTGATATTCATATTTTAAAACTGAAAAGATTTCATGCGTTATAGAAAAAATAATAATGTACTTTCAATCTCTTTTCATATTATAACAGTAAAAAATTTCTGCAATTTGAGTATATTTTTCATAAAATAAACAGTTAATCTAGGCAAGAAATGTTGTGCACAACAACACCATTACATACTAACATTGGCCTTTTTGTGAGGTTATTATCTCAATTACCCTTTTTTTCTCTTCTTTTCTTGAAAGTTAGAATTATTATTTCATCTTGAATCTGTTACAAAAAGGGAGATGGAATTAAGGTGTTTTACTAATTATAGCATTGTGCAGATGGATGTTGGAAGCCTTGCCATGGAGATGACTTTTTTGGTGAGGAGACTCAGTAGAATGTTATGAAAATCTATGTTTCCATAATTTACAGATTTGAATTCTTTCTTCACTGATTTGGTTGAAACTCATTCAAACCCGTGCCAATGGTGCAGAGGGTTTCCGCTAGTTATTCATGAATTCTCAAAACATTTTTTTTAAATGGCGTGTTTAGTGGTTAGCAGTTAGTATTACGAAAGCAGTTAGTATCACAAAACCGTCAACGTCTGGAATAGAACTCGACACTTCTAATCTAAGAGGTAAAACCTCTACTAAGTGAGCTACTCCCACACCAGCAATTCTAAAAACATTGTTACCGATTTTCCCAAATTTTTTTACAACTTTTTTTATTATGCTTTTTAAAATTAGTATTTTTTTTAATAGATAGCTTCTTTTACCTAGATTTTTTTATAGAAATTTATCCTTTTTTTTTTGCATGTTTTTTAACATTTGTTTTTGATTTTTACAAACTTTGTTTAGAAATTGACATCCCACTTTCCAAATATTTTGAATACAAATTTTTCAACAGCAAAGTATAGAAGGCCTCCACCCTAATTTTTATATGAAACAGTAAGGTTGGCAACCTGAAATAAATTGAACTTTATATAAATTGATTGATAATATGTCTAATTTATTTGACATATCATCTCGGATGAGTCTTCATAAAAGAATTTATTATATTGAAATTTTGCATAAAATATAAAAAGGAAACGCCTCTTCTATAACACATATGGAGTTAACATTTAATAAATACACTTTTATAAATAAAGTAAACAACCTATAATTACAATGCAATTTTAAATATATTTAATTGCCCAATAAATATAAGAGAAAATGACTATAATAACCAATTTTCTCAAATTTCTATAAAATAATCAAAAACTTCAAAAAAACTAAAAGTGTCCATGATTTTTGTGTGTGGGCCACCTGCAAAAATGTAGATTTTCACACGTGCTTGCGATTTTTGTTTTTAAACTTAGAACTTTCATAACTCTTGTATATGAACTCAGTTTGAGCTGAATTTTTCATTGTGTTCTTTGCAATAAAGACTTTTCTTTAACATATTACACTCGAAATTTGAATATCAGGAAGTCATTTTTTTGCTTCAAATTAGGCTATTTGGTGGAAATATGAAAAAAAGGGTTTATGTCATTTTTGGTCACTTAACTTTTGGTTTTGTGTTCATTTGGTCACTTAACTCTTTTTAAGTTTTAAAATGACATCAGACTTTTTGGCTTTGTGCTCATTTAGTCACCTAACTTTTGGTTTGGTCACTTAACTTTTGGATTTGTGTTCATTTAGTCACTAAACTTTTAAAATAAAGCTATAAAGATGAACACAATTTTAAAAGTTAGGTGACTAAATAAGCATAATTTTAAAAGTTAGGTGACTAAATGAGCACAAATCCAAAAGTTAAGCGACCAAACCAAAAGTTAGATGACTAAATGAGCATAAAGACAAAAGTTCAGTAACCTTTTAAAACTTAAAATGAGTTAAGTGACCAAATTAGCACAAAGTCAAAAGTTAAGTGACCAAAAATGACCTAAACCACCAAAAAAAAAAAAAAAAACTCAACTTTGATCCTTCATAAATTCCGCATACGAACTCTGTTTGAGTTATTTTTTTACATTGCGTTCTTTGTAACAAGGGCTATATATGAACATATTACACTCCTAATTTGAATGTTGAGAGTTCATACTTTTTTTAGCTCCAAAGTAACCTATTCGGTGAAAATTACGAATTTTTTTTCCATAACTTTCACATACGAACTTCATAACAATCAACGGTCTATCTAGGTTCTCTCAATCACAATAGTGACCTACAAAAATCTCAGAAAAAAAATCGCACGCCACTTAGATTTTCGCTGGTGTTGCTTGAAAAAAATCTCAACAAAAAATCATAAACCACCAAAATTTTTGCAAATGGTGTCTGCAAAAATTATGACTATCATCATCATTTTTATGATTTTTGATTATTTTGTGGAAAACACCTTAACAATTTTGGTTATTATGACCAGACAAATTTTGATCCAGGCGAGCTATAATAGGCCCACGATCTTATCCCATATGATATGATTTTTTACATAATTGAGATTGTTTTAGAATATCCTATCGATATCTCAAGTGGTGTTGTTCTCTGGTAATTTCCATTGAGAATTTCATTTAAACCACCATAGATAGTGTTGGATTAATCGGTTTGGTCAAATGATTCAAAAGCATTTTTTATATCTAGGGGTAATTTAGGAAAGTTTTGTGTTTTTAACTTTTTTTTCCAATTCTTTGTATTAGAGTCAAAGTCTTTTGTTTTAGTATAAATAAGACTATGTTTACGTAAAGTTATATTGATATTTCCATCAATAATTTCAAGGTTAACAAGTCATTCATTTGTTCTTGTTTTTTATTCTTCTTTATTTTATTTATACCTTAGGAACCAAGTTAATATCAGGTGGTATTACTAACACTTGGTATCAGAGAGAAGCGAAGACAGTGCCGGTTTGAGAGTCGATTTTCAAAGGGGAGGAGCCTTCCGGTGCGGGGTTGCCATCGCAGCAGCAGAAGCGAGGTGTTTCGCAACGGTTTTTTTAATTTTTATTATTATTATTTTTTTATATATATGCAGGGAGTAGCAATCTGAAGGTTTGATTGCATAAGAAGGTTCGGGACAGCAGTGGCTAATTCGAGACTGTTTTATAGCAGAAGAAGAAAACAAGTGTTTTCGGGTCGACCGTTGTTGTGGGGAGACGGGGAGCACCGTTCGGGACGACAAGGGTGACCAATGATGAACATAGGCGGTCCATGGCTATTAGTTAGGATTAAAGAATGGTTTGTTTCGAGACGGTCTTAACAAGGGGTGCTGCTTTCGGGATTTCACAGTTCTTGATCGGTTTGTTCGTGATAAGGGGATATCGGCGCAAGTGCATGAAAAGTGGGCATAAAGGATCTGTCAAAGCAGGTGGCTTTGGATTCAGTTCGTTCGACAGGTTGAAAGAAAACGGTGAAACGGGTGGCTTTGTTTTCTTAGTCGGTGGAGATGCCTCTTTGAACAAATGTGATCGAAACAAATGAAGAGATTGGAGAAACTACACGGTGTGAACATTATGCCGTTGGAGTTCAAATCGAATGGCTTTGGATGTGGCCGGGGAGAGGCTATGAATCTGGGACAAGTCTAGATGGTAATGAATGTGTCTAACAGGATGTCATGATATATGTTACGTGTGTTGTCAACAATCAAAGGGATTGAAAGAAGACTTTAGATGTGACCGAGGTGAAGGTTGGATGTACGGAAAAGTTTGAGAATCGGAATGAAAAGGAAGGTGATTAAACGCTGTTGTGAACGAGCTGTACCACCAAACCGATTAAATGGGTGATTGATGGATTAATCGGTTTGGTCAAATGATTCAAAAACAATTTTTATATCTAGGGGTATTTTAGGAAAGTTTTGTGTTTTTAGCTTTCTTTCCAAGTCTTTGTATTAGAGTCAAAATCTTTTAGTTTAATATAAATAGAACTATGTTTACGTAAAGTTATATTGAGATTTTTAGCAATAATTTCAAGGTTAACAAGTAATTCATTTGTTCATGTTTTTTCTTCTTCTTTATTTAATTCATACATTGGGAACCAATGTCATATCAGGTAAGATAGTTATAACAATGGTGATAAGTGATACAAAACCCAAAAGTGTAAAATAAGAAATTTGTGAGTTACAAACATATAGTGGGTGATAATATGAGATTCTTATATCAAATCTATATTACGATAATGCTTCAAAAATGGTTCAGTAGACTAGTACAATAAATTGCTGCCAACCCATTATCAAGTTCTAACTGGTTTTGAGGCCCCAAATTAAATACCAATTGTTACATATAGTTTTCATTAGCATTGCTAAGGTATTGAAGTTGCTAAAATTGATGCATAGTGACGACAATTAGTTTTAACTTGACATAAAACGAATCGACTGGAATTTAAAAATCTGAGCGGAAAACAAATTGATTGAAATACAAAAAAAATAATGGTCGCAGCGGAATCAACTAAAAAAAAAAAAAAAAAACTACCCCATTTGTTCCATCATATTGATGCTATTTATTGAGTGCCTTATTTTTTGAACAAATTACTGAAATAGTCCATGTGGTTTGGCTAAAGTTGCACGTTTGGTCCCTATGTTTTGTTTTGCACTCGGACCATCTCCACGTTTTCTTTTTATTACCCGCCTGGTCCCTGGGTCCGTTAGTCGTCAATTCCAAACGTTAAGTCCCTCACGTGCTTCGCACATGAGGGGTATTTTCGTCATTTTATATAAAAAATCTATTAGAACACCCTTAAACCCCGATTCTCTCTATTTTCGAATACGCCCTTTCTTCTTCTCCTTCATTTCGTCTTCTTTGAAGTGTCGATCAACCCTAATGGAAAAAACCTGCAAGTGTGGTGAAGTTGGTGTGATACGAAGATCGACTACCAAGAAAAACCCTGGAAGACTTTTCTATTGTTGTACTGGAAAGGTAAGGACAATTTCTTCTTAAGTATATCTATATATCACATACCTTTAACACACACCAAATTACTCAAAATGCAGGGAGCAAAATGTGGTTTCATAGATTGGGTTGATGAGGACAACTTTAATGGTGAAAAAACTGAAAAAAGTATCTCCCCTGATTTGCAGAAGTCATGGATGAGCTTCAACATGAGAATAGGGCCTTGAGGCTGTTATTAGTGTTCAGTTGGGTTTTTTTTGTGTCAATTTTAATTTACAAGCTTTAATTTATGCTATCAATGTACTTATCTTTTGTTTCATCAAGGCAGTTTTCTAATGGGATGGAATTTAGTGGTTTGTAATGGAATGGAATTGAATTGACTGTTTTATAATGGAATGGAATTGAGTGGTTTGTAATGGAATGGAATTGAGTGGTTTGTAATGGAATGCAATTGACTGTTTTATAATGGAATGGAATTGAGTGGTTTGTAATGGAATGCAATTAACTGGTTTTCTATTGGAATGGAATTGAATTGAATGTTTGAATAGAATTGAATGGTATTGAATTAGAATGGAATGAATTGAATAATTGAATAGAATTGGATAAAATGGAATTGAATTAAAACAAAAACATAGCAACAGATTATAGCACTAATTGTTCATACCATAATTGAAAATAGAGATACATTAAAAGATCATAACACCATAATTGGTTCATAACACAGACACAAAATATAAAAACACAATCATAACTTAAGCAATACTCTTCCCTTTCTTCCCAGCCTTCATTGTCCTGCTTGAAATTCCATCACATGCACTTTGAGTTCCACTTTGCCTACCACCACCTACACTTTGAGCTTTCTTCCCAACATTCCCTTTCTTGCTTGAACTACCATCACCTGCACTTTGACCTTTCTTCCCATCCTTCCCTTTCTTGATTGAACTACCATCACCTACACTTTTAGCTTTATTCCCAGCTTTCCCTTTCTTGCTTGAACTAGTATCACATGCACTTTGACCTTTGCAGCTTCTTTTATTATGACCAAGCTTTTTGCATTTTGAACATGTCACACTCTTGTCCTTCCTTGATGCCCTACCACCCTTCACCATATCTTCTAATTCAACAGCTGATTTCCTTCTTTTCTTCCTTGATCTTCCAATAGGGACATGATGATTAGGAGGAAGCAAAGTGGTTGGACATGGAAACTTTTCCCACATTCTTCTTCCATTAATTGGTTCAATCTTGAAAGAATACATTTCCTTCCAAGTTTTTAACCAGTAAGTAGCATGAACCCATTCTTCAGGTACGCCAACATTCTGCTTATTTTTTCGCATGTCCCATATAGCAACAAGGGCATGTTTACAGGGTATACCAGTGAGTTCCCATTTTCTACAAGAACATGTGTGCTGAGCCATGTCTACCACACATTGGTCCATCCATGGACCACTCACCTGATATTTTCCATTCCCACAGAACTTACCCACACATTGAGTTGCATCAGATTTGTTTTTTTCAAGCACACTTGTTGCAGTTGGAGTTAATGGTCCAACAGCCTTATCAATTACCTTTTGGACACTAACAATCCTTAACATAAGGTACTCTCTAATGTACTCAAGGCATGTGATAATTGGTTGGTCGCGTGCTTTCTTAATTTGATTATTTATGGTCTCACACAAGTTATTCAGAAGCCCATCACAATGAGCCCTCCCTACAATATAAATAAAAAATTATGTAAGAAAGTGAATCATTTGGTAACAATTAACCCAACAAAATAAAACAAACCTGTGAAGTGTGCCCTAGACCAATGTTGAGGTGGAATAACTTTGACCCATTCGTAGCAGTCATTGTTTAGCTTTCTTAACTCTTCCATAGCATGGTTGAATTCTTGTATTGTTGTTGTACTTGCACAGTTCCACAACATGTCTTGGAACACCTTTCCCCTCCACATTTTCTTCATGTTTTCATGAATGTGTCGCAGACAAAACCTGTGTTCTGCACATGGATACAATGTACCAATTGCTTGCAACAAGCCCTGTACAAAAAGTAAACAACATTAGATGTAATGTATACATTGTACAATAAGAACCAAGTCCATTGAAATTACTTACCTTCTGTCTGTCAGATATAAAGGTAAAGTTGGAATTAGCTTGCAAATCAATGTCATCACCCAAGCACCTTAAGAACCAAGTCCATGAGTTTATATTCTCAGCCTCCACGACAGCATATGCCAAAGTATATATACAGTTATTTCCATCAAGACCCTAAACATAGTGAAGGAGTTAGTAATTTAAATAAAATGGAATAAAATGACACAAGATATGTGTTTACATCTTACCACTGCTGTGAGTATCATTCCAGGATAAGGCCCTTTCATAAAAGTCCCATCTAAACCAAGATAATCTCTTTTACCAGCTAGAAAACCTTTCTTTAATGGCCCTAGACAGATGTAGATCCGTTTGAAAGTTCTAGTCTCAGAAGATGGGTTTGGCTCACTTTCGACCTCTATCTTAACTGTTGTCCCTGGGTTTCGAGTGCGAAGTTCTTGAACATAGTCTCGTAGTGTAGTATATTGCCCTGCATAATCGCCCCTTACTTGATTCAATGCTTCTGTTTTAGCCCTAAATACCTTCATCTTCGAAATATCTACCTGGTATTCACGTTGAAGTTGTTCTTGTAAAGCTCGTGTAGGGACTGTAGGGTTGCTTTCAATCTGTTGCACAATTTTCTTTGCCAAGAACTTGTAGGTACAAGCTTTCACATTTCTTGTTTGTAGACATCTATGCTCTTTTTCGTAGGTCTTGATCTCCCAGTCAACATCTTGTTCCCACTTGCTAGCATAAAGTACCCATGGACAGTTGTTTTCTTCACTTTCTTTATTGCTTTGACTGGGCCCACATGGGTCAAGTTGACCAAGGTCTGGGATAGTACCTTTACAAATAGCTCTCACTCTGTTTTTGTCATTTTTTATGAAGTCTAGTTCCCTCCTTGTCTCCACAGCATGTTGTCTTATTGCATTTTTCAATTCTTCAGATGAGGTGAATTTTTGGTACACATAGAATGGATCACTAACTCTTGCTTCACTGTTTTCCATTGCCCTTCGGATTGCCTTAATTGACTTTCTTCACTTGTTGCTCCCACCTTCATCGGATGATGACTCATATAAGAATACCTCATTGTTTACAACCTCAATATCATCAATTTCCCTTGTTTCTGTTTCCTTGACATTTGACCCTCCAAGATCACCCACCCACTCTATATCTTCATCAATATTTAACAAAAACTCATTCATGTCTATCTCAGGTTCATCTAGGAGGTTATCTAAGTCTACTAAGAACTCACTATCATCACTATCACCACTATCACCACTATCATCAGCATCATCTCTATTGTCACTTTCATGAGTAATCCCTCCAGTTTCTTCATTTAGAAATTCATCAAATTCATCACATATACCTTGTGTTTCACATTGGGCATCAATTTGGGCACTTTCAGTTTCTTTTGTTGGCACAACATTTGGTTTACTTGATCCAATACAATCCTCTGTTTCAGTTTCCTTCCATTCCAAAAAAAGCCTTCTACTACACGAAGGTTGATCAACGATTTCTTTTATCCTAACTTTACTAGGGGTAGATGACATTGTATATGTATGCAACATTGTTTTACCATGTTCAACATAAACTTCAATCAGTTTATGTTGACCCACGTATGTACCCAAATGGTTAATGTCACTGTCACTAGCCAATGCAAACAACCCAAAGTCCAAATCTGAAAAGGGTCTTTTGAAGTGGTAATAAAGCAACTTACCCTCCTCAACACAGCCTAGGGTCTCCATCATCTCATCAATATCGTGCACACAAAACTCATCAATGTCCAATAGATCAACGTATCTTTCTTTGCCCTTGACGTACCTCCTTCCAGGAAACTTCGTAAACTCTCCACCATAGAATAATCTGATGGAGAAGATAGTTGGATGACCAGTTGTAAAAGAGAAAGCTTCAACTTATTAGCTTGAAATTTGTAAGTGATAAATTTAACTTTTGAAATTAAGGGGTTACCGTAATGGTTTTCAACGTTTATTTCTTCCATGTTTGCTCTAATCCTCCAACCCACCATTGTTGCTTCGATGATTCTTGCAAAATTTTGAGGAGTTAGGGTTTCTACTCGATTTTGATGAGTTACAGATTAAGTGAGAGAGAGAGAGTGTGTGTGTGAGAGGGAGGTGATCGTAAAATGATCGGAATGAAGAAACGATTGGCATTGCATTTAGGCGCCATGTATATAATGACGAAAATACCCCTCATGTGCGAAGCACGTGAGGGACTTAACGTTTGGAATTGACGACTAACGGACCCAGGGACCAGGCGGGTAATAAAAAGAAAACGTGGGGATGGTCTGAGTGCAAAACAAAACATAGGGACCAAACGCGCAACTTTAGCCAAACCACAGGGACTATTTCAGTAATTTGTTCTTATTTTTTTTATTATTTTTGTTTTATTATTTTATTATTTTTTTTGCAGGATCGGCTCAGATTGTCTTTTATAATATCCATGCTCGTCTTGAGCAATCGTATCTTCAAACGCTAAAACATATTGCTAAAAAAGTGTTTTTATTAATGATTTAACAACCAAAATATATGTTAACAACGCCTTTTAGATATTTCATAAAATTAGAAAATAGTCGATTTTTGATAATCTAGTGCTTTTTCGTTTAATTGGTACATTTATAATAATTGAAAATTTTAAGTCAATTGTGCCCTTTAGATTCAGAATCCAATTCTTGCGTTAATGTTTGTTTTTAGCTTTTGTTTTGAAGAAGATAGGATGAAACTAGAAGTTGTAGGCTTTTTTCCACAAGAAAGGAGCTTTTCTTAGTACGTGAATGAGACATATCCACAGAAAACAAAACTAGAAACACGTGTCTCTGTGACTCATAGTTGTCATGTCATCTTAATTTAAATTATTCTCTCTTTTATCATTAAATAAAATATATTTATTTATAAGAAAATATAATATAAGATCCATAAACTTAACAAAACCATTATACCATATCCATTATACACACGGAATAAAAGGACAACTATCATTTGATAAAGATCGGATATCATAATAAATCAGCAATCCCAAGAGTACCAAAGTCATGATTTTAAACTGTTTGTGACAAAAACACCAACAAACAAAGCAAATGCAAAAGGTTAAACGTGTTACGGTTTGAAACACAAAGAAAATATAAATACAGGTAGGTCTTAAAAAGTATACATGATTGTGTTTTTACATAGCAATTGCAAGACATACATGTTGGATTGAAAAGAAAAGAGTATTATCTGTTAAATATCAATAAAAGATAAAGGTGATGTACTATTATTGTTTTAGCTAATTAAAGTACGATACTAAAAAGGACATGACATTTTATTCGTTGTGCTCAATTAAGCGAAGAATTAAACTTGGACATTTTCACATTGAGTTTACTTGTGATCGAATTCACTTGGATACCACGCATCTTAAGAGGCAAATATGGTCAATCTCAAGAGCTCTTTCGGGCCATCTTTTTTTCCTAGGTAAAAAGTATAAACATGTAAGAAACATAAGGAATCACGATGGAGGATGATAAAGGAAATATATAACAACAAGGATACTAAAAAGAAGGATGTGACATTTTATTCGAGTTGTGCTAAATGAAGTGAAGAATTAAACTTGGACATTGTCAGATTGAGTTTACTTGGGATCAAATTCACATGGATACCAAGCATCATAAAAGGTAAATATGGTCAATCTCAAGAGCTCATTCAGGCCATCTTTTTTTGCTAGATAAAAAGTATAAACATGTAAGAAACATAAGGAATGGTCATGGATAATGATAAAGTAAATATACGATTCCTCAAACAACTTAAATAAATTGATGGAGAATGAATGAATGATAAAGGAAATAGCCAGACGATTCCTCAAGCAAATTAATTAAAACGAATCTAGTTAAAGTTATATAAAATATAATTCTCTAATGTTACAAACTTTATAGCACCAACATACTTTGATGTCAGTTAATTTTGACGAACTATGGGCCTTGAACAATGGAGAGTTAAGAATTTGAACACAATGAATAAATGAATACCAGTCCCATGATTACGAACATTGTTGAGGTTGATGGCTATTTTGTAAAATATAATACATAAATTAAAAAGTTATGTACTTATATCGGACATTAAAATTTCCCTAAGCTAATCAAAATCAGTCATCCACCACCGCAGACCAAATTTGCCAAATTCATCCATAATGACAAAACTATCAAATCAACGTAAGCTAACAAGTTATTTAAGTTTACTCTTTGAGTTGATAAAAATTAGTGTCAAACTAACCAAAATTAGTCGTATTTATTTCCAAGCTGACCAAAAGGACTTCTAGTCCGTAAAACATATGGATAAAACTAATCATATAGAAGTATGTATTTCGTACAACCTAAGTTGTATTAGATAATAGTCTTTATATTTTGAGTTAATAGCTTATAAGGGTAATAAACTTTACCATGTGTATATGATGTGCAGATTTATGCCTATTAGTTTTATATTTATAAACCTAATGGACTTAACTAGTTAAAATGCACTTATGCAGTGTATCTAGTCCAGTTATAGTATAAAAAAGTAAGTTGGGTA
Source organism: Lactuca virosa (assembly GCF_052849685.1). Classification (NCBI taxonomy): domain Eukaryota; kingdom Viridiplantae; phylum Streptophyta; class Magnoliopsida; order Asterales; family Asteraceae; genus Lactuca; species Lactuca virosa. The sequence continues at coordinate 98,968,346 of NC_136428.1, read as the reverse complement.
TTAAACAAATGAAACAAAATTCAAATAAGAAAATAACTACTAATAATTAAACTAAGAAACAATTTTAAATAGGGGTTTTTTTTTACTGATTTGGCAAAACCAGCAACTTAGATCAAACAACTTATTAATTAAACAACTATTAAGACTAAGCAAACAAAAAAAACGATTTTTAATTCAAATTTTAAGAGTACTTCTAATTAGTTTTGAAATCCCCCTCTCATATGGTTGATTTCTAGTGGATAACTTATATTAATTACCAATTCATTAAGTTATTAGTTATCATGTTCTGATTCCTAGTTTTTGCTAATTTATGAACTATCATGCAATGATCAATCACCAGTTAGACACAAAATTAATATAAATATGAATTGGACTATGAATGATAAATCTATGAATTACCTATCCTAGATCAAGACAAGTAAATCAAGCCCAAATTAATGATTAATTATGCTCTCTTACACAATCAAAGTAGCTAACTTTTATTCACCTATCTCTAGGATTGTTCAATCACCATATCTAATTATTTAACATAAACAACTAGATAACAAATTTATGCAAATAGAATGATCATCTACTACACAAAACTAGTATAATAAGCAATATACGCTAGAACTTCAACATGCAAGGATTATGATTTATCAAACACTAGTAAAACCAACATAAAAGATCCATAATCTTGAAATCAACACATATGTTAAGGGCTCATCTTCACCAAACAAAAGTATAGGGTGATTAGCACACGATTAAAGTAGAAAAAAGCAATAAATTTGATTTAGCTAGATAAAACATAGTGAAAACTAGCAAACCGAACGTGTAACGACCCAAATTTTCCAAAGAAATTTTCATTTTTAATTAATAAAACACATTTGCATAAATCATGGAATCCCAACATAATTGTTTCCAAATCAGCATTCATTACAACTTAATTAAATCATCGGAGTGTCCCCAAAACATATCACTGAAAGAGAGACAGAGTGCACGCCGCGCCATCATGCCTTGCCCTTGCCCTTGGGCTCAGATGTACCTGAAACAAATCAACAACCTGTAAGTGAAATGCTTAGTGAGTTCCCCAGAGCATACCACACACAATACACATACACATATCATGTTAGCTAATTAAAGCTACACACATATTACATAAGCCATGCATACATAAAACCTGTAAGAATGCCATGGGCTACCCCACATGGTCGTTACCTAGGACAACCATGGGCTACCCCACATGGTCTTACATCCAATGCCATTGGCTACCCTACATGGTCTTTACTTAGGACAGCCATGGGCTACCCCGCATGGTCTTACATCCAATGTCACGGGCTCCCCCGAGGTCTTCCATGCAAAACACACATTCACATGACATACCAAAACACATAATGACTAACACATATATCATAATCACATAATGGGCCGACCTTGGTGCCTTAGACCCATGGGTATGGTGAGAAGACTCATCTCACAAAGCTGAACCGGCAACTGAATTCAGTTATATCCTACGCTGCTCCTCCTAAACTGCCTATAACCAATAAATAAATAATCTTAACTCAGCCCCTAAGACTCCTCTGAGTCAAACCTGGTCAAAGTCTAGGTCTGCAGTCAAGGTCAACAGTCCATATTGACCTTGCCTCGTCGAGTGCAATCAGCCACTCATCAGGTTCCCTGCTTAAATCATCGACTCACCGAGTCATCCGAGAGACTCGTCGAGTTCCTTGATGTTTACGGTCGTAAACTCCCAACCGAACACCCTTGACCGTGAACCCTTGGCAGTGAACCCTTGACCGTGAACGAGGAAACCCTCTCGACTCGCCGAGTCTCTTGCACGACTCGCCGAGTCCTCTTAGTCCATTATGTTTACGGCCTTTTCTAGTGGGACTCAAGGTCCCGAACTTCAGATCTATCCTCTACTAGTGTAGATAACATGTAAAGTTGCAAACTTTACGTGCATGCAAGGCCTTACATGGCCATAACACCAAGACTAACCTTCAAACAAGGTTATCATGCATGGAGAGGGAATAAGCTTAATAAAAGGTGAAACTTTATGATATTTGGGACCTAAGGAGGTCTAGATCTAGAATCATATCCTTGTGATGGGTCCAGATCTAAGTTTTCTTCCATCTCCTCAAGGTTGGCGATAACCTCCAAAAAGAAATCAAAGCTTAAGGTAGCAAATTAATACCTCAGACAGATGCACAACACGAAATAGATGCTTGATCTAATACTTCCCCCTTGATACTTCCTCTTCAAACTTGGAATCCTCCCCAAAATCTCAAAGATAAGCTCCCAATTGTTCTTACTTTACACACAAGAGGGTTTGCGGTCGTGAACGTTCTTCTATGGTGTTAAGGGAGGCTACAAGGGTTTATAACAATGTTTATATAGGGGGCAAACCCCGAAACTAGGGTTTTCTCTAAACAGCTCTGACTCGCCGAGTCGGGCCTTCCGACTCGCCGAGTTAGTTCCGAACCGCGTCCAAGACGCCACGACCCTACTCGACGAGTTGATCTCCCAACTCACCGAGTCCAAAGCATAAATCCTCCCCAAATTGGCAACTTTCCCACCAATACCCGAACCAGGTGTTACAAGTCTCCCTCACTTGAACTAGACTTCGTCCTCGAAGTCTGCTGACCCAAATAAATCAGGGTAATGCTTTCGCATCTCCTCTTCCGGTTCCCAAGTCCACTCAGAACCCTTCCGATCCTGCCATTGCACTTTCACCAGTCTTACTTCCTTATTTCGAAGAACCTTCGTCTTCCTATCCAAAATGGCAACGGGCTTCTCAATGTAGTTCAAGCTCTCGTCCACCTGGATATCACCCAGTGAGACAATCACAGCCTCGTCAGCGATACATTTCCGAAGCTGAGAAACGTGGAAGGTGTTGTAAATCTGGTTAAGCTCTTCCAGCAAATCCAAGCGATAGGCTACCTTGCCCACCCGAGCCGAAATCCTGAACGGCCCAATATACCGAGGTCCTAGCTTGCCCTACTTCCGAAATCGGATGATCCCTTTCCAGGGTGATACTTTCAATAACACGAAGTCCCCCACCTGGAACTCCAAGTCTGATCGTCTTCGTTCAACATAACTTTTCTGATGGCTCTACGCGACTCGCAGCTGGTCGCGTACCTGCTGAATCAGCCCGGTAGTCTTGAGCACTACCTCAGTGATTCCCATGACCCGATACCCAATCTCATCCAAACAAACCGGAGTCCTGCACCTCCGACCATATAACATCTCGAACGGAGCTCGATCTATACTGGCATGATAACTGTTATTGTACGAAAACTCTGTCAGTGGAAGATACGTATCCCAACTCCTTCCAAAATCCAACACGCATGCCCGTAGCATATCCTCCAGTGGCTGGATCGTTCTCTCACTCTGACCGTCGGTCTGGGGGTGGTACGCCGTGCTAAAATGTAGCTGAGTGCCCAGCTCCTCGTGGAATTTCTTCCAGAAGCTGGATGTGAACCGAACATCACGATCAGAGACTACCGACACAGACACCCCATGTCTAGTCACTACCTCATGCACGTAAATATCTGCCAACTTCTCCGCGGATATACTTTCAGATATTGGAATAAAATGGGCACTCTTCGTTAATCTGTCCACGATCACCCAAATGGCATCCACTCTCCACGCCGTCCTAGGCAACTTCGTGATGAAGTCCATAGTGATCTCTTCCCATTTCCACATGGGAATGGGTAGTGGCTGAACCTTGCCGTGAGGCCGCTGATGCTCGGCCTTGACCTTCCTACAGGTCAAGCACCGCTCCACGAACCAGGCGATCTCCCGCTTCATGCAGGGCCACCAATAACCCAGCCTCAAGTCCCTATACATTTTCGTAGCTCCTGGGTGTATAGAGAACTTGGACTTGTGCGCCTCCTCTAATAGCCTCTGTCTCACTCCCCCTGTCACTGGTACGCATACTCGACCACATTGTGTCAAAAGGTCATGGCTATCCTTCACAAACAAAGGATACTGCCCCCGAATCCGCTCGATCTTCTAATTCTCCTTCTTCACCCCCTCGACCTGAGCCTCTTTGATCATGTCCAACAAAGGAGAAGTCACCGTCATCCTCATACAAATGTCCCTAATCGGGGACCCTTCCGTCTTGCGGCTCAATGAATCAGCCACCACGTTGGCTTTCCCTGGGTGGTAAAAGATCTCACAATCGTAATCCTTCAGTACATCCAGCCAGCTCCTCTGACGCATGTTGAGGTTCTGCTGATCCATCAAATACTTTAGGCTCTTGTGATCGGTATAAATAGTGAACTGCACTCCATATAAATAGTGCCTCCAAATCTTGAGGACAAACACCACTGCCCCCAATTCTAGGTCAAAAGTGGGGTAATTTGTCTCATGAGGCTTCAACTGCCTCGAGGCGTAACCTATTACATGCCCCCTTTGCATCAGTACCGCACCTAACCCTGAAATCGACGCGTCGCAGTACACCACCAAATCATCTAACCCCTCAGGTAGTACTAGAATCGGAGCCTCGCATAACCTCCGTCTCAGGGTCTCAAAAGCCATCTCCTGATCCGCACCCCACCGAAAAGTCACATTTTTCTTGGTCAAGCGGGTCAATGGCACGACAATCTTGGAGAAATCCCGGATAAATCTACGATAGTAGCCCGCTAAACCCAAGAAGCTACGAATCTATGATGCATTCCTCGGTACTTCCCACCGTATTACAGCCTCAACCTTGGCTGGATCAACCGAAATGCCCTCCTGATTGATGACATGCCCCACAAATTGTACTTCCCGCAGCCAGAAATCACACTTGGAGAACTTCGCATAAAGTTTCTCCGCCCTCAGGGTTTCTAATACCTCCATCAGATGCTGCTCATGCTGCTCCTTGGTCTTAGAATAGACCAGGATATCATCAATAAAAACGATCACCGACCGATCCAGCATCGGTCTGCACACCCTGTTCATAAGATCCATGAACGCTGCTGGGGCATTGGTGAGCCCAAACGGCATCACCACAAACTCATAATGCCCATACCGAGTCCTGAAAGCCGTCTTCGGTATATCCTCATCCCGAATCCTCATCTGATGGTATCCCGACCGAAGATCAATCTTGGAAAACCATGACTCACCCTGCAGTTGATCGAACAAATCATCGATCCTTGGCAACGGATAACAGTTCTTCACCGTTAGTTTGTTCAGCTCCCTATAATCGATGCACAGCCTGTGCGATCCATCCTTCTTTTTCACGAAAAGAATTGGTGCTCCCCACGGGGAACTGCTCGGACGAATGAACCCTCGGTCTAGCAGCTCCTGAAGCTGCGTAGAGAGTTCCTGCATCTCCGGTGGTGCCAACCGATATGGTGCCTTTGCTATCGGAGCGACACCCGACACCAAGTCAATGCGAAACTCCACCTGAATCTCCGGAGGCACTCCTGGTAACTCCTACGGGAAGACGTCCCGAAAATCCTGTACCATTGTGACACAGCCCACATCCGTCACGGTCTCTATTCTTGTATCCGAGACATATGCCAGAAATCCCGTGCAACCCAGCTGTAAAAACCTCCTAGCCCTCGCAGCCGAACAGAGGGTCGGTCCCTGCGAGGCCCACTCACCATGAATAACTAGTTCTCCTCCACTTGGGGTTCGAACCCTGACCAACTGGCGCTCGCAATCAATCATGGCCCCGTTGGCCCCCAACCAGTCCATCCCGATAATTACTTTCAACCCTCGCAACGGTATTGGAACTAGATCAACCCGGAACCTCTCGCCTAACACATTTAGGACACAACCTTGATATACCCTCGCAACACTAACGGTGCGATCGTCAACAATCTCTACCTCAAGTGGGGAATCCAAGGTTCCCGGCGCGTCTCGAAACTTCTTGCTAAGTGCAAGTGACACAAACGATCGGGTAGCACCCGAATCAAACAAGACATGAGCAGACATACAATTGACCAAAAAGGTCCCTATGCAAGCATAGATCACACATAAGTCATACAAAAGTAATATAGACAGGGAATATTAGGTACGTACCAGCTACAACATCTGGCGTTGCTCGAGCCTCTTTGGTGGTCAACTGGAAGGCGCGACTCCTCACCGCTGGAGCATCCGCCTTAGCCGGGCGACCATCTGTCATATGTGATCCTCATTGTGGCAGGCGCGGGCGCCACCACTGTTCCTCCCCTCCCTGCAACCTCGGACAATCGGTCTTTTTATGGCCAGTATGGTTGCAGTGGAAGCATATCAAGCCCTTCTTGGGGCAATCCCTGCTCACGTGGCCCTGCTGACCACAAAAGTAACATCCCGATATCCCAGGTGTCCGACACTCCCCACTATGAAACTTCCCGCACTTGGCACATCGGCCCCGGCCCTGCTGGCCTCTACCCAAAGAATCAGAGGTCTTAGGCTTCTTAGCCTAAGCCCCTGCTGCCTGCACCTGCTCAGTCTTCCGCTTCGTGCGGGAATCCAACTCCATCTCCCTCTCACGGACCTTCTCCACCATCTCGTTCAGGGTTTTGCACCACGTAAAGCTCACAAACTCCCGGATATCATCCCTTGGCATGGAATGATACCGGGTCCGTCTCATCTCCTCATCGGTAGCATATTGTGGGACCAACAAAGCTCGTTCCTGAAACTTGGCGGTGATCTCCGCCATAGTCTCGGTGGTCTGCTGCAAATTATGAAACTCTCGCATTAGTCGTTGCACCTCAATGGGTGGTGCAAACTCCAAATCAAATCGCCAGACAAACTCGGCCCATGTCATTTCAGCCTCCCCGACTGGTCCCACCTGTCTAGTAACCTCGCCCCACCAATCTCGGGCCCTGTCTCTCAGCATGCAAGAAGAAAACCCAACCTTTGCCACATCCGGGCAAGAACTCGTGCGCTTGGCGTTTTCGATATCCGCCACCCAGCGTCGGCTGACAATGGGGTCTCTGACCCCAAAAAACTCCGGCGCCCCACAGGCCTTGAACTCTCGGAACGAGGGAGTCCGGGCCCCAATCTGGCCCGTAGCAATCTCAACCCTGAATGATCTGAGTCTCTCCTCCATGATCTCCATAATACCCTCCTTGACTGTCCCAAAAATGACTGGGGTAGCGTCAAGGATGCCCTTCGTAACCTCGGCTGCAATGATATCGCGCAGTCTCTCATCAATAGGATCAGTACCGCTGCCCGATCCAGACCCTGATCCTGATCCCCCTGCCCCAAATCATGTCACTACCATGCTGAACTGAAATGTCATAAACCATAATAATCAGGACACATTATATATATATATATATATATATATATATATATATATATATATATATATATAGTGGATCTTCCCACACCGTTCCTCCTTAGAGTGGTCAGATCTAGCATTGGTTCCGGTACAGGTCCTGTGCTTTCAGTAGTACGGGCCCAATACTACCTTCCACACCTACCTGTACCTTTCCCCAAGGCTCCACCTGATGAATCCAATTCGTCCCAAAATAAATCATAACCTACAAACCACTGTATAACCCAAATCCCAGGTTGTCCTAAGATTTGCTCTACCCATATCAATCACACCAATCATAACAGGTTGCCTTTATGCATGCAAATTATACATAGAAAAGGATCAAATAGACTTTCGAATAAAAGATTCTACCCTAGGACCACAACCAAACAAGGAACAGGAAATAAGGCCAAATCAATCATTCTGAGGCTATAAGCTCCTAACCGTATACAATTTTAAAAGCATACACATAGCAAGTCTCATACGATCATCAAGCTCAAATATCAATATAACATGGCTAACACATTGGGAACTACTTACTTGGCTCGGCCGATCGCACACGTTGCACTCTCTTCTTTTCATTTCTTAAAAGTTTTTTTGAAAACAATTTATCATTTCCTTAGTTTGAGTCCTGACACACCCGAGAGTGTGCCCGAATCCCTCGAACCAAGGCTCTGATAACAACTTGTAACGACCCAAATTTTCCAAAGAAAATTTCATTTTTAATTAATAAAACACATTTGCATAAATCATGGAATCCCAACATAATTGTTTCCAAATCAGCATTCATTACAACTTAATTAAATCATCGGAGTGTCCCCAAAACATATCAGTGAAAGAGAGATAGAGTGCACACCGCGCCATCATGCCTTGCCCTTGCCCTTGGGCTTAGATGTACCAGAAACAAATCAACAACCTGTAAGCAAAATGCTTAGTGAGTTCCCCAGAGCATACCACACACAATACATATACACATATCATGTTAGCTAATTAAAGCTACACACATATCACATAAGCCATCCATACATAAAACCTATAAGAATGCCATGGGCTACCCCACATGGTCTTACATCCAATGCCATGGGCTACCCCACATGGTCTTTACCTAAGACAACCATGGGCTACCCCGCATGGTCTTACATCCAATGCCACGGGCTCCCCCCGAGGTCTTCCATGCAAAACACACATTCACCTGACATACCAAAACACATAATGACTAACACATATATCATAATCACATAATGGGCCGGCCTTGGTGCCTTAGACCCATGGGTATGGTGAGAAGAATCACCTCACAAAGCTGAACCGACAACTGAATTGAGGTATGTTCTACGCTGCTCCTCCCAAACTGCCTATAACCAATAAATAAATAATCTTAACTCAACCCCTAAGACTCCTCTGAGTCAAACCTGGTCAAAGTCTAAGTCTGCAGTCAAGGTCAACAGTCCATATTGACCTTGCCTCGTCGAGTGCAATCAGCCACTCATTAGGTTCCCTGCTTAACTCATCGACTCGCCGAGTCATCTGAGAGACTCTTCGAGTTCCTTGATGTTTACGGCCGTAAACTCCAAACCGAATACCCTTGACCGTGAACCCTTGGCCGTGAACCATTCACCGTAAACGAGGAAACCCTCTCGACTCGCCGAGTCCTCTTAGTCCATTATGTTTACGGCCTTTTCCAGTGGGACTCAAGGTCCCAAACTTCAGATCTATCCTCAGTAGTGTAGATAACACGTAAAGTTGCAAACTTTACGTGCATGCAAGGCCTCACATGGCCATAACACCAAGACTAACCTTCAAACAAGGTTTTCATGCATGGAGAGGGAATAAGCTTAATAAAAGGTGCAACTTTATGATATTTGGGACCTAAGGAGGTCCAGATCTGGAATCATATCCTTGTGATGGGTCCAGATCTAAGTTTGCTTCCATCTCCTCAAGGTTGGCCATAACCTCCAAAAAGAAATCAAAGCTTAAGGTAGCGGATTAATACCTCAGACAGATGCCCAACACGAAATAGATGCTTGATCTAATACTTCCCCCTTGATACTTCCTCTTCAAACTTGGAATCCTCCCCAAAATCTCAAAGATAAGCTCCCAATTGTTCTTACTTCACACACAAGAGGGTTTGCGGCCGTGAACGTTCTTCTATGGTGTTAAGGGAGGCTACAAGGGTTTATAACAATGTTTATATAGGGGGCAAACCCTGAAACTAGGGTTTTCTCTAAACAGCTCTGACTCGCCGAGTCGGGCCTTCCGACTCGCCGAGTCAGTTCCGACCCGCGTCCAAGACGCCACGACCCTACTCGACGAGTTGATCTCCCAACTCACGTAGTCCAAGCATAAATCCTCCCCAAATTGGCAACTTTCCCACCAATACCCGAACCATGTGTTATAGAACGATTGTATGTTGTTCTTGTTCTAAATATCTTCAATCAAATGATTTCTGATCTTCCAAGGGTTCTCCAGAGGTTTTTAGTTGCAACCCTTTAGCTTAATCCTCAAGCTACCCCCTGAATTTCGACCTAAGGATCGACTTATATAGTTACCAATAATTGGTCACCGCGTTGTGGGAATTAGACTTCCACGCCGTGGTACTCACTTAAAACACGTATGCCCCAAGTCTTGGAAGCTTCTGTGTCAGGAAAGGTGGTCACGTCGTGGCCTTGAGATTGCTACGTCGTGGCATGGCCTTGAGATTGCCACGTCGTGACATGAATTTTTTTGCACGCTTTCTTCTTTTTATTTTCTATTTTCAGTTCCAGTCCTTAAAGTATCAAACTTTCTTCAATTTCAACTCATTTTTCTCGAGAATGTCCTTTTTGGTTGCAAGATACAATTTAACATTATAAGTACCAAATATATTGGCATTCTATCAAAATATAGCTTAAATATATTAAAATAAAGCCTAAATAAGTGTATAAATATGGCAATATAATTATACATTAGTTATTTATATATTTTTTACATATATTTAGTCATTTATGTTTATATATATATATATATATATATATATATATATATATATATATATATATATATATATATATATATATATATATAATCATTAAACTTGTTTTATTTTTGTATACACGTCACCATTACTTTTTCTTTTCTACACATACATGTGTAATTAACACACACACATATATATATATATATATATATATATATATATATATATATATATATATATATATATATATATATATAGAGAGAGAGAGAGAGAGAGAGAGAGTTAGGTGCTGTTTGTTTTTTCGAAGCGAAAATTCATGAAGTCTGCGGACCACCTCTGCAATCCTCTGTAGCAGAGGAGGTGGAACAAACGGCTGCAGCCTATAATAAGAAGCATGTTTGTTTTTTAACATCTGCAGACTGCTGCAGTAAACTGAAATTTAAATAAACTAATTTTATAAACTGAAAATAGTTTTCAACACCGAAATTTTAATAATTTTAGTCTTAAAACATTGAAAGAATACTAAAAAGAACATGTAAAAAAACAAAAATATAAAACTTTTTAAAAAAAACTTTAAAAAATATAAAAGAAGCTAACATTATTCTAGAAAAAAACTAATTGTAAAAAACATAAAAAAAAAAAAATTAAGAAAGTATTGCAAACGATGTTTACAAAATTCGTAAAAAATTACACACGTTAAAAAAGATACAACTGAAACTAAAAATATTATTAATAGAAAAGGTAAAAAAATTAAAAAAATCAAAGTTTTTTTTTTTGTTAAATCAAGTTTAAAAAATTTGTGGGAAACTATAAAAAGAAATTATATCAAATCCGTAAATAAAAGTTTAAAAAAAATCAAAGATTAAAAAAAAAGTTTAAAAAAAAAATATGTTATACCAAAATTCTATAAAAAACACTTGGAAAATAAATGAAGGCTGAAGAGGTTTGAAGAGACAAGTCAAGTGCTGCGCCACGCAGCACATGCGCAGAGGTTTTGTAGTCTGAAGCCTTCCAAAAAACAAACTGCTGCGAGAGGGAAAGTATTGCGCGTGTGGTAAGTGGTTTGAAGAAGTTTTTTTAAAAACCAAACAGCACCTTAGGTTCATATATAAAGCTTAGGTTCATATATAAACCATAAATATTGTGTGAATGTGTGGCCAATTTTAGACCAATCAATTCATTGAAGGTAATTTCGAGATTGTAATAAATGTAAATAGTATCCAAATTTAACAATTCTATAATTAAGGAATATTAAAAGTATAAGACCTATAATTAAGGAACATTTCCATAGATCACGATTATATTGTTTCACATGGCCTTCATCATCTCCACGTCATACCGTACAACACCATCGCCTCTACCCCGATCACCATCTTCAACATCACAACCTTCAACACCATCGTCAAAAATTCCGATTAGGTTAGGGTACTTGTTTAGAAAAAAAGATTACGTAGTGAAAAGGAAAGAAGGAGATCACATCCTGTTTAATCCAATCGTCTAATGAATTCATAGTCCAACAGTTAGATCTTGATTAGAGACCTTGAAAACTGAATCATCCGACATGACTTATGCGATAACTATAGAAGTCTTGACAAGTTTGGAGATTGTTTTATTTAAACCAGATATCAAATTTTTAATCAGGCAACTTTTTTTTTTCATTCGTCTTTGATTTCACCAAGAAAGTAAAAACATTCAATTTTGCCTTTACACTGTTAAGGTTTATATTTCAACTTTATCATTTGGATTTCAATTTTAGTGTGCTAGTTGGTAGGGTGAGATTAAAGATTATCTATTGTTTTGAAATTAGTTCATGCGATTGAATTTATAAATTATATTTTTTTTTTTCAAATTCATTATTTGGAACCTTATTTGGTTTTCTTTTTCTTATCATCCACTGAATAGAAACAATAGGGAAAGAAAAGAATTAGACTACCAAGTAGTACTTGACAGTATAAAGTAATTTAGTTCTTAGGAGAAAAAAAGATAACAAGAATATATCAAACAATTGATTATATTAATAGTTCTAAACTTCCAAGTCACAACAAACATGTGCTTTTGTTTTTTTTTTTTGCCTTTTGTAACATACAGATACAAAAATGGATAAACCATTTTTATAAGGTTACTTTTACTTAATTTATACAGTAACATTGCACAAGAAACATGCATAAACCTGGATTTTATTTTTCTTAAAAAAGAAGTTTTAAAGTTGTGTAGAGATCAAACCTACCAACATACGAAAATATTATAGTCAAAATCTAAAACCCAAACGCAAAATAAAAAATGCACAAGGACATTATTGTAAATTATAAAGACAATTTTAATAATTTATTTTCCAACATAGAAACTTGCCAACATACGAAACTATTACTGTCAAAATTTAAAATTTAAAAATATACTATTCGTAGATTTGTTGTTTTTTTATTATATATAATAATTATAATTATATTAAATGGTTAAATGACATAACACATATTTTTTAATTCATTTTTAATGAGTTGTTTAATATCTTTAATTTTTATATTTGTAAATTAAAGGTCCATTATGTATTAACCTAGGCAACTATCCATCATTTAGGTTATTCGGTGTCATGCTTTGTTTGACGTCGGTAACTCGGTATATCTATGTGACATGTAATGTCGACGGTAAACACCACCATTTAACTAGTTTTTTTTTCCATTGACAATTTTTAATATTGTCGTTGAAGTGTGTTTATGTGCATTGATCAACTTGTATAGTTAACATCACATAAAATACATTGTATGGGCTTTAATCATTATAGTTTTTTTAATTATAAAAAAGTTGGTAGACAAAAAATTCACCACACTCCATTCATAGACAAATTTTGACAAAAATAGTAAAAGTTTAAGTGGCGCCTATGTGATACATTTTTTTCATAGACAAAAACATCAGGACACACTTTAGGCTTATATATTTAAGAGGTATTTGTGATTGATTTTGAAAATTATTTATTCTCTTATTATTATTATTTTTTTAAATCATTTTTTCAAAAACTCAAAAAATTAAACAAATGTTTAAAAAATTAATAAACATTTTAAAAATAATATTTATTATCCTAAGAATTCAATTTTTAAAAATTGAGTTTTCAAAAATAGTATATAACTTATTAGATTAAAAAGATAATAATATTCTTTTTATCTATTTTTTGTCATTTGTTTATATATATATATATATATATATATATATATATATATATATATATATATATATATATATATAGAGAGAGAGAGAGAGAGAGAGAGCTATGTTCAAATGAGAACATTTATGGGTTTGAGAACATTTGAGAACAAAAATCAGCAATAGGACAACAAACGCGTTACTTTTAATGAAGCAAGGGTGTATATGTAATTTTCTTAAAGTTATTACATTCCCATAACAAGCCACACGGAGGAGATAAGAAGATAACACACTGAAGTAACTATGCATCAACTTGAAGATGTCGATCTTCACCACTTCTCCGATCGCCGACCTCTCTACGATTTCCGATGCTACTTGGATTTCACGAAACTCCGGTACATATATTCATCCGCTACCATTCAAGTCTCCGATTTTGCGAACATACTGCCCAAAATCTCTTCGTATCGAGCCTGTTGGAGATGGAGTCGGAGTCGTTGCTTCGTTTTTTCGTTCACCTGGAGAACGTTGATGAAAGGAGCCAATAGAGGCATTTTGCCCTGATTAATTGGTATGCTTCCTTATCCTTATCCTATGTAATTCCATTTACAATTTTTTATATTTGTTATCAGATTAATGGTTTTGAAACACAATTTTATACTAAATTCGTTAAGAAACATTTCATTTTATAATTTAGTTTCACCAATTTGGTACATCTATTTGAATTTGTATTTGTAGAGAGGAATTTGTTGGAGGCCAATAACCAATTTCGTTGCCTTTTCGATCTGCCATGGTAACTTGGTTGTTTTCTATAGCTATGTAAGTTCATATTTTGGAAACTATTATCTTCTATTTGTTAATGTTGGTGGAATCTCTTAGGTTGCTTCTTGATTAATTTGTTTCTTATGATAAATGAAAATAGTAAGTTCTAGGGGTTGGATTGGAGTCTATTAGAGAGTTGATGATCACTGTAGGATTTCATGCACACAAGGTGTTTGTCATATTGCCTGAAAGAACCTAAAAGTGTAAAAGTGACATTTTATGTGAAAATCCTTAACTTTGAACCCTCATTAAGCCAAGCATTAAGGCCCTTAGGTTAAGTTGAATTTCATATCTCAATAGCCTAATAGTTAACCAACAATCATATAAAAAGTGATAAACTTAAGGCTTAACCATTAAGTCCTTAATAGAACACCAAAAGTGATTTACAAGCTATTATGATCAATTTTGCCAAATCTGTCCTCCAACTTCTAAAATTCTTGCAAGTCAATAAGAACACCTAAAAATCATGAGAATTAGTTTTCTGGAAATCTTAGTGTATCTACTTTCTTCAAACTTTGAATCACATTTCGAAATTCCAACTCCTTGAGGGGTAAAATTAGCAATCTTCTCAGGCTGGTCCATGCTATCACAGATTTCATGCATTGTCTTCAAAAAATCATAATAAATTCATTGGAACTCCAAATGCCAAAATTCCAAATCCTATAGTTAGATATGGATGTATAGTTTCCCACATATAAAGGGAATGATGTAATTCTTAGTAGATTGATACAGTTTATTCCAAGAGTGTTGAGTGGTCCATAAAGTGACAGCTTAAAGTTACTAACTTGTAAATTTAATATAAAATCAACCAAAAATCATTAGCACAAGATATTTATATTTTTGAAAAGATAAAAGGGGGAACTTTACCAATATTATTTTATCAGAATTTAAGAATGGGTTTAAACGTAAGAAAACAGATCCCAAAAAGAGCACTACAATCAAAGAGAAACTAAGAAAATATATACATAAGTATTATAAGAGTAATACAACAAAGAATAAGCTAAATAATGTTATAAATTGGTGTGTAGGTTTTCGGAAAGGAAAGGATCCATGTTGCTCATTCTAGCTAATTTTCAAGTTCAAGGAGGTGAGTTACACTAACTCTCCTATTATGTAGGCATTACTTGTTTTAAGAATATTGTCCACATAAATCATATGCGATTAGATACATATAATGACATGTGATTATGTGTATCTAATCACATATGATTTATGTGGCTAAGATGCATTTTCGCGTTCTCGATTCAATAATTATTTTTTTCCACTTTAATCATATGTGATTAAATACATTTAATCAGATGTGATTATATGTTTCTAATCACATATGATTTTATTTGGAAAAAACGAATATTGTCTATATAAATCATATGTGATTAAATACACAAAAGCAATTATTCAATCGAAACCGCAAAAATAAATATTGTCTACATAAATCATATATGATTAAATATGTATAATCACATGTGATTATATGTATCCAATCATATATGATTTATGTGGATAAGATTCATTGTCACATTCTCGATTAAGTAATTGTTCTTTGTCAACCGTAATCATATGTGATTAAATACATATAATCACATATGACTATATGTATCTAATCACATATGATTTATATGGAAAAAAATAATGATGTCTATATAAATCATATGTGATTAGATTTATATAATCACATATGATTATATACACGAGAACAACTATTGAATCGAGAACACAAAGATAAATATTGTCCACATATATCATATGTGATTAAATTCATATAATCACATGTGATTATATATATCCAATCATATAGAATTTATGTGGAAAATATTCATTATCGCGTTCTCGATTCAATTGTTGCTCTTGTGTATTTAACTACATGAGATTATATGTATCTAATCAGATATGATTTATATGGACAATATTTTTTTTCGCATTCTCGTTCAATAGTTGTTCTTGTACATTTAGTCACATATGATTTCTGTACATAAGATTCATTTTCGCATTTTCAATTCAATAGTTTTTCTTTTTCCACATTAATCATATGTGATTAAAATACATACAATCACATATGATTAAATACATAAGAAAAAAATATTGAATCAAAAATGAGAAAATGAATATTATCAATATAAATCATATGTGATTTGATACATATAATCACATGTGATTAAGTACATGAGTACAACTATTGAATTGAGAAAAAAATAATGAATCTTATCCACATAAAGCATATGTGATTAGGTACATATAATCACATGTGATTAGATGTATTTAATCACATATGATTTATCTAGACATTATTCATTTTTCGGTTTTAATTCAATAGTTGGTCTCGTGTATTTAATCACATACGATTTATGTGAAAAATAATTGTTTTTATGTGCTTGATTCAATAAATCATATGTGATGAAATATATATATATATATATATATATATATATATATATATATATATATATATGTATATATAATCGCATGTAATTATATAAATGAGAACAACTATTGAATCAAGAACATTAAAAAAAATTATGTCCACATTATTCATATGTGATTAAATACTTATAATCACATGTGATTAAATATATGAGAAAAATTATTGAAACGAAAACTCAAAAAATGAATATTGTTTATATAAATCATATGTGATTGGATACATATGATTATATGTATAATCGTGGACAGTAGTTGTTCTCATGTATTTTATCATATGTGATTATATATATAATCGTATGTGATTAAGTACATGAGCACAACTATTGAATCGAGAAGGAAAAAATAAATCTTGTCCACCTCAAATCATATGTGATTATATACATATAATCACATGTGGTTAATTACACAAAAGCAATTATTCAGTCGAAATCGCAAAAATAAATATTGTCTACATAAATCATATCTGATTAAATACATATAATCACATATGATTATATGTATCATGTCATATATGATTTATGTGGATGAGATTCATTGTCACATTCTCGATTAAATAATTGTTCTTTGTCCACTGTAATCATATGTGATTAAATACATATAATCATATGTGATTAGATGTATCTAATCACATATGATTTATACGGACAAAAAATAATGACGTCTATATAAATCATATGTGATTAGATACATATAATCACATATGATTATATACACAAGAACAACTATTGAATCGAGAACACAAAGATAAATATTGTCCACATATATCATATGTGATTAAATGTATATAATCACATGTGATTATATGTATCTAATCACATAGAATTTATGTGGAAAATATTTATTTTCGCGTTCTCGATTCAGTTGTTATTCTTGTGTGCTTAATTACATGAGATTATATGTATCTAATTAGATATGATTTATATGGACAATATTCATTTTCACATTCTTGTTCAATAGTTGTTCTTGTACATTTAGTCACATATGATTTATGTACACAAGATTCATTTTCGTGTTTTTGATTAAATAGTTTTTCTTTTTCCACATTAATCATATGTGATTAATACATACAATCACATATGATTAAATACATAAGAAAAAATATTGAATCATGAATATTATCAATATAAATCATATGTGATTTGATACATATAATCACATGTGATTAAGTACATGAGTACGACTATTGAATTGAGAAAGAAATAATGAATCTTGTCCATATAAATCATATGTGATTAAATACATATAATCACATGTGATTAAATATATTAGAACAATTATTGAATCGACGCAAGAATAAATATTTTCCATACGAATCATATGTGGTTAAATAAATATATGTCACAACTTGCATTTTGCTAGGAAATTCTACTCTCATGCAATCATTCACCTAGTGTAATAACTTGTACTATGAGAGAATATCATACTCAGATCTCATTTAAATTCACCTTCATGTTCAACAAAGAGTCTGAAAACCCTAGGAATCCCTGTTTAAGTCTATATTGGACTAGGATTTCCTTATTGGGCCTAATAGACCAATAAGTATTCAATTCAACTACTTTGGGCTTGGAAAACCCTATTTGGATTCTAAATGGACCCAATTCACAAATCTATAACATTTTGGACCATTTGGGCCTAGAATGATTCATTCTAACCCTAATGGGCCTTATTGGGCCATAGCTAATCCAATTAAACCTAGTAAGCCATAAATCTATTCTTTTATGCCAATTTGGGCCGTAAACCTTCCTAAGGGCCCAATGGGCCGAAACATATTTATTGGGCTTCACAAAATCGAGCAAAGCCAAGATTGGACCAAACTAATTCAATTTCATTCATCTTAAGCCCAATTCTCGGCCCAATGAGGAAAAGAAAAGAAAAATAAAGGGAAATTAGAGGAATTATGAGAGCTTGCCACCTCTTTATTGCATGGAGGATCTCCATGCACATCACCTCACTCCATCTCTCCTCTCTTCTTCTTATTCTCGGCCAAAACACCTCACACCACCCTCATTCTCTCAAAAATCTTTCAAGAAAACTCTCTCAAAACACTCAAGAACATCCTCCTTCCTTCCATCAAAATTTTCGAGATCTCTAGGTGTTTCAAGAAGATTTTCACTAAAGGTCATCAATCTTGGGTAAGTCATCACACATTCAAGCTAAACAACTTCATTTTTGTGTTAGAACACTCCTTCTAAACACTTGTTTGTGATCATACTCTTAGAAACCTTCTAAACTCGAAAATCATACAAGGAAAGCTTGCTAAGGCCGAAAACAACATCATCTTCTCATATCCCTTCATCAAAACCGATCCATCACCCCAAGGTGAGTTCATACCCCCTTGTTTTTGGTTTTTACATGATTTTTGGGGGAGAATACAAGTAAAATGTGTAGATCTATGTGTTATATGCATGTCTTGTGTGAATTTCTTAGTTGATTTTGTGATTATGTGTTATTTTCTTCATAAATCTAGAAATACGTTAAGAATATGAAGTTTATCACTTGGATCTACATGAAAACCTTGATAAAAGTATGTTTTATCACATATAATACATGTAAACTTGTAGATCTGGGATTTATACACTTAAAATAGCAAAAATGAGTGTTGGGTTCAAAGATCTATAAACTTAACTTAAAAATCATCCCTTGACAGAAAAGTTTTGGTCCAATCTCGAACTGTTTTGACCACCTTAATGATAATATTTTTCAAAACTGTTTTATATGAACAAAGTTCAGGTTTATACTTTTAAAATGACTACTCTCACGTTTTCATATGATTTTTCTACAATTTTTGGCGAATTTTACTAAACTGCCTATCATATTTGAAATAATTTCGGACCAGCCTATGAAGGTGAGCAATTTCACACTTGTTAGAGACCATTAAAAATTATGAGAAAAATTATGAACAAAGTAGACAAAATTTACAAACTTCCAGAGTTTACGGATCCAGATTTAGACTTACAATGATTTTTCTACAAATTTTCCAACAATCCGGTCAGAAAAGTCAAAAACCATAACAATGTGTATTTTCACAAAAATCAAGCCAAAAATGATATTTTTGACAAAAATGGGTTAGAAATGTTATTCTTACCAAAACTAGCTATAAATACAAGTTTTGTGCAAAATGGGGACAAAAGTGTTATTTTTATTAACTTTGGGCCTTAATTGAAAATTTGAGGCTTTTTGGACCAAAAATGTTGTTTTACAAAAAGGAGACTTTTTATAATCAACTTGGTAAACCTCGAACAAAAATAAGCAACAATACAATAACAAATGGGTGAAATACAGCGATAACAATTTTATTGGGTCAAATATTCATGTTACATGGCTAATGGGCCTTAAGAACCCATTTAAATGTATATTTAGCCCAATATTTTCCATGTCATGTTTATTGGGCCATGCGACCCATTTACATGTTAATTTGGGCCTGAATTATGGGTCACATGTTGTTGGGCCTTCGTGGTCCATTTACATGTCTATTGGGCCCAAATTACTCATTTACATGTTATTGAACCTTTGTGATTCATTTACATGTTAATTGGGCTTGGACTGAAACTTACATGTTTAGTAGATTGAAATTATATCTTTACATAATTATTGAACTTCGTATACTTATATATGTACCTTTGGATTTGATAACATACAACATACACGTAAACATTAAACATGGTATTAGAGGTTGAGATTCTAGTGAGACTTGTCGGTTGACACCTTTGAGTGTACAATTGTAGCCTGTAGTTATAACCAAAGTTTTCTGGAGGGAGAGCGGGAGTTTGTGTATAGATCTATACGGGGTGACCCCCCACGCCTTAGCCGCTCTCTACAGCTAGACTAGGCCAGTCTAGGGCGACAAACCTTACCTATATCAAAACCGACGCCTGAAAACGTCAAGACGGGCGAATTAGTCATTATCAAACATGGTTGTAACGACTCACTTAGAGACTAACTTCATCAAGGATTTCAGTATATTTATACGAATCTAGACGATACTAAAAACATACATACATCGATACACGGTCTTGGAAATTTTATGATTACGATACTTTTATATGCAGAAAATATCAGATTTTCTGGGATAAATACATTTATACATCACCTTCCACTTACAACAGAAAATACAGGGTTTCTATCTGGATTACATTTTTGTTTATTTATGCATTTCAAAAGCAGTAAACACACATGCATTAATACTTGATTTGACACATCATTTTCAAACCACTTTACAGAAAATATCGGATTTTCTGGTGCTTTACGAACTATACAAAACTTTTCAATCAAACATGCTTATGAACTCACCAACATAATATATGTTGACATTTTCAAAATAACTTGTATTCTCAGGGACTCGTTAGGCAGAAGAATCATCAAGAATATGGGATTGTGTTTTGTGTACTTTTAAACATCATCCAGTGAATGTTTTGGTAATGTAACTTAAAAGATTATACTTGATGTAAACAATGGCAGTTGTATTAAATTATGCATGCTGATGATGATGTTATGTTTCATTTATATTCACTGTAATGATAATTCAATTGTTAGTCACACGAGCCCCCGGACGTTTCCGCCGTCTGGTTCGGGGGTGTGACAATATAATCACATGTGATTAAATACACAAGAACAACTATTGAATCAACACGTGAAAAAAATATTGTCCATGTAAATCATATGTGATTAAATACATATAATCACATGTGATTTAATACATGATGCCAATTATTAAATCAAAAACACGAAAATAAATACTGCCCACGTAAATAATATTTTATTAAATACATATAATCACGTGTAATTATATGTATCTAATCACATATGATTTACGTGGACAATATTTATTTTTGCGTTCTCGATTCACTAGTTTTTCACGTGTATTTAATCACATGTGATTATATATATTTAATAATATATAAATCATATATGATTTGATACATATAATCACATATGACTTGATACATATAATCACATGTGATTATATACACGAGAAAAACTAATGAATCAAAAACACAATAACAAATCTTTGTAGGTGGGGGTGCGGGTGGTGGCGGCGGGTGGTGTAGGCGGGGTGGTGGTGGTGTGTGGTGATGGGTGGTGGTAGGTTGTTTGGTGGTTGCAAGTGGTGGTGATAGTGATGGGTGGTGGGTAGGTATGGGTGGTGGTGGCGGGTGGTGTTGGTTGGGTGGTGATGATGGTGGGTGGTGATGGTGGTGGTTGGTAGTGGTGGTGGTTGTGGTGGGTGGGTGGTGGGTGGTGGGTAGTGATGGGTGACGGGTGGTGGTTGGTGGTGCTGGGTGGTGGTGGCGGGTGGTGGTGGGTGGTGGGTAGTGGTCGGTGAAAGTGGGTAGTGGTGGGTGGTGGTGGTGGGTGGTGGTGATGGGTGGTAGATAGTGGTTGGTGGTGGTGGTGGCGGGCGGTGGAGGTGGGTGGTGGTGGCGGGTGGTGGTGGTTGGGTGGTGATGGTGGTGGATGGTGATGGTAGTGGCGGGTGGTGGTGGGTGGTGGGTAGTGATAGGTGGTGGGTGGTGGTTGATGGTGGTGGTTAGTGATGGGTGGTGGTGGCGGGTGGTGGTGGTGGTTGGTGGTGGTGGGTAGTGATGGGTGGTGGTGGTGGGTGTTAGGTAGTGGTTGTGGGTGGTGGTGGTAGGCGGTGGTGATGGGTGGTGGAGGTGGGTGGTGGTGGCAGGTGGTGGTGGTTGGGTGGTGATGGTGGTGGGTGGTGGCGGGTGGTGGTTGGTGGTTGGTGGTGGTGGGTGGTGGGTAGTGATGGGTGGTGGGTGGTGGTAGTTAGTGATGGGTGGTGGTGACGGGTGGTGGTGGTGGGTGGTGTTGGCGCGGGGTGGTGGTGGGTGGTGTTGGTTGGGTGGTGAGTGGTGTTAGTTAGTGGGTTTTTTAATTGTTTGTAACTATTTTTGATTTATATGAATATTATTTTATAATTTTAATTAAAGAATTGTGTGGTCCAAATTTGTTCTCAAATGTTCTCGCGATAAGAAATGTTCTCGATTAAACGCTCCCATATATATATATATATATATATATATATATATATATATATATATATATATATATATATATATATATATATATATATATATATATATATATATTAAAACTTATGAATAGTAAACTTGTATGTTTTTTTTGTCAACTTTGCCCCTCATTTTTTAGCCGTTTTGACATTTTTGGTCATTGCAATCAAAATTTTTATATTTTTTAGGAACCTTTTAATATTCAAAGTTTGGCCACAAAACTTTAAGGAATTGACAACTTTAGTCCCTTTTCTAAAAACTTGTTAATCCAACCCCTTTAATTCTTTAACCATTTTGACACTTTTGGTCCTTACAGTCAAAACTTTTACATTTTTTCATAAAAAACACAAAAAACGGCCCGGGGCGAAGCCCGGGTGTTTCCGCTAGTTTCCATAAATCGCCTGCGATATGACTTGACTCGGATCTTGGTGCAATCCTCTATGGTTACAAAATTGTCAATGATCAACCTCTCTAGGAACCAACATACGAACACTCAATAATCCCCTTTACCGCCAGACTTTTATGGTACGTTTGTGCCCTTCACAAAGATGATTTTTAAACTCTCAAGGGGGATTACATCAGTAGGTTTGGTACCCCACTAGTTGATATCCAGTAAGAGTTCATGTATATGGGCTCGTATAGATTTAAACCAAGATGCAAAGTTTGAAAAATGGACGTCAGTCCAATAACTATCGTATATAGTCATTGTGAATGTTCGAAAATTCAATACTCCAAAAAATCAGTGCAAGTTCGGTATATTGATAAGGATGTATTGTTGCATAAAAGGTAGGAGTTAAATAATCATCAAATATCATATTCTTACAAGTTAATTGAAACACAAGTATACCGTATCACACTCAGAACAAGTTGGGTAAATGGACCCATCATCCATGTTAATCCAGTCATATTCATCTATGCTGAAAGCTATCGGCATAAATGTCCACCGAGCATCATTCGGACTACACTTTATCAACAAGGAAATCCAGACCATGATGTGCTTCCAAGCAACACATTTATACAATAAAGTTAGTAGCCTTATTAAATATGTACTATGCAATGATCGCATACATATATAACTTACATCACATTCCAACCAACCAAGTCATAGTCCCTATATAAGTGCATCCAAAACTCCACCGTTCATATATAAGTGAGAAATCGATGGACAAACAATAGTGAAGCATCTCATTATTCATATAGATTGTGATTTCTAGGGTCTATACTGATGGATAATAGATTGTTTTAGTTAATAGTGAGGGTTAAACCTCATATAAATAGGGATATATAAGGGACCCTTGGCCTAACCTAAAGCCTAAGGGCCTTGGGTCTAAACCCTAAATGCTAACATACTAACACCCCCCGAAGTTTGATCAAGAGGAGACGATTAAATTGGAAAAAATAAATAAAAGAAAATTACATAAAAAAAACGTAGATGTAGACATCGAAAACGACCGTGACATAGCTCTAACCATGGAAGCTAATAATGACTGCTCATAGGAGAAGACGAGAGAAGAAGATGCGACCAAAGACGGTTCCATTGTTGAATAAGCAGATATTCGGTTGCATTGGTGACGATCATGAAGCTGGTGGCTGAGGAATCCGGAGAAAGGCAGCGAGAAAGAAAGAGAACTCAAGTTGTAATGTACGGAACTAATGCTTACGATATCAACAACTGCAGTGTTTATAGATAGATAAAGAGAGAGACTATTATAGATCAAAGGTTGCACAACAAAGAAGTTTTCGGCGAAGTGTAACATCTTGTATCGAGAACTTTCCTATTTTCAGGATTGTAGTCAATGAATAGATTAAGTAATGGTCTTGGGCTTCAAGGGAATGTGATTCAGACCTTATTGGATGATGACAATGTTATATAAGTGATTAAAGCCTTGGTTTGTGTCTTGGAGTCAAAGGGTAAAATAGGAAAAGTGATGTTTTCGACTTCTTTCATGAATTATGATTTTTAGTTCGACATGTGTTAATCCAAAATTAACTAGATATAAGTATGGGCCTTGTCAATACCATTCTGTAGGTATAAAGATCGCCAAAAACGGAGTTGAAATGAAGAAGTTATGATTGTTTGAAGTTGGAGTGAAAATGGGCGAAAACCCGTACTCACGAGGTGAGAATGTATTCTCACGACATGAGAAATGTGCAACCCAAAAGCCCACAATTTTTTTAGGATTTTTAAGGTATTTAAAGGTAAGGATTAATGTTTTAGAGTATTTTCTTAGCCTCCATCATATCTAGAACCTCTTGGGAGAAACCCTAGCCTTTATTTTCAAGATTTGAGCCTCCCCTCTCCTCTCTCATCCATTTTCTTTGGAGTTTTGGTGGTTTTAGAGCAATGTTTTCATACAAGATTGATCCTTGAAGCTTGGAAACTGAAGATCTCAAATTTCATCTACCTTCTAGACCTTTGTAAGTTATAAAGTTCCAAGCTTTATTGCATTTCATCTTTGGATCTAAATGTATTTGGTGTTTTGGTCCATTTTAATGAGTTTTGAGTGAGAGTTGGTAATAACGTTTGCAACTTGATTACTCTCCAAGGTCCTAAGAACATTTTATGTTTCAGATCTGGACTCCAAAACCTTTTTGATTAGTGTAGAATGTTTTCTTCGACCTCATGGACTAGGAAAGTTTTGATCTTTTGCCTTCCCTTTCAGCCATGCAAGTTATTTTGGTCATTTAGGCCATTTTGGTGTATTAAAGTTTAGATCTTGAAAGCTTACGTCATTATTATGGATAAAGTTGGAAACTTTATCCATCTAAACATCATAGTGATTCATATCTGAAGGTTGGAGACTTGGACTTAATGGATTTAGCTGAGGAAGATGCATTCTTGGTCCCTTTGAGACTTAAAGACTAGATCTTGGTTGTTTGGACCATCCTAATGGATAAAGTTGGAAACTTTATCCATTATGAAGCTATTTAGGATCTAGATATGAGGTTTTGGGCCTTGGGCTGAAGAGATTAAGCACTTAATGAAGATTTTGGCCATCTGACCAGAAGTCACGACGTGACATTGGATTTGTCACGACGTGATAGTGTCCAGAATCGCGATTTTTTGTCATTGCATTCTCACGACGTGACCAAGGAATGGTCATATCGTGACGTTGACTTTAGCTAAGCTGACCGTTGACCTTGTGGACTTTGTGTAACGCCCGTAGATCCGGGCTAGTCAATTTAGAGACAATGAGCATCAAAAATGAGTTTTTGATGGAAGATTATTTAGAAGGAGTAATGTTAACCAAGTGGTAGTATATGTTCCAAGGGTTCCGTACATATAAAGAACGCCGAAATCCGAGTTATAACGAAGAAGTTATGACCCGTCGAACTTTCGCGGCAAAACCGGCACGACACGGGAGACGTAAATAGTGAATTTACGATAGAGCGACTTTTGGCCTTAGTGATCTAAACAAAAGTTGTAGTGTACTTTAAACCGAGAACATACAAAAAAAAGAACGCCCAAAACTGACTTCGTATGAGGAAGTTATGAATTTTCTAAGATTTGGCTTAGCAGTGCACGACCCGAAACTCGAATTTTAGTTCGAGTGGTTTTTGGCTTACGCAACCTAAATGAGAGTTGAAGATATCATTAATAGGAACTCAACGGTAAAAAGACAGACGAAAACGGAGTCCGTATGAAGGAGATACGAATTTTTCGCGGTCATTTAACAGTCTAATCTCCTCCTACTGTTAAATTTAAGATCGGTCTAGAATTAGCCGATGGAGTCTAAATGAAAGTTGTAGATGTTGTTTTTACCTACGTGTGGAAAATTTAGTATATGTCATTGATCCGGGAGCATGGATTAGACATAGTCATTGTCCCTAGTCCGAGAGTATGGATTGGACATAGTCAATCGTCCTTAGTCTGGGAGTATGGATTAAGATCTAGTCAGTCGTCCTCAGTCCGGAGTATGGATAGGACATAGTCATTCGTCGTTAATCCGGGAGAATGGATTTACACATAGACACTTGTCCCTAATCCGAGAGTATGGAATGGACACAATTATTGATACGAGATCATGGATTAGATCCGAGAGTATGGATTAAGTAAGAGGTAAAATTTAAGGTCTGGGAGTATGGATAGTCTCGTTGTGAGGATTAACGGGGTAGGGTAAGAGTTGCTATTATATATATGGTAAAATTGTATATTTTGGTGAGTTCTAAATTGTATATATGATATGACATTGTGGGATTGAAATCCCTATGTACTCACCGGGTTTCCCAACCTGACCCACTCAAGCTTATTTGAATCACAGGTGCCGATACGAAGTTACATTACACTGAGAGATTAAAGAGGTGTAGATCACTAGTGATAACGAATGTAAGTTCTGTTTATGCTTATGTTTCTGTATTGACGATGACATCCCAATGTTTTAAAATGAATAAAAATACATTTCTTCGGAAATGCTTTGATAACGTATTTATCATGTTTTTCTGGGAACAAATTCCGCAACATTTTTATTAAAAGAGGTACTCTGATTTTTATAAAGCATAAACAAAATCGGTCTTTTCTGGCTGTGAAAATGGGGATGTCACACTTTGATCGTTGACTTTTTTGACTAATTTGACTTTTGGTCAAACTTGGGTAGAATGGAGTATTTGACTAAGGATTGGTCTCGGTTTGGTTTTAGGAAGTTTGCGTTGGCTGTTCTGATGATGATGTAGCTGTTGGGCTTCTGTTGAGTAGTTCAGATAAGTCTCTTCACTGTACTCGTGGGTCGAAGGCACCAATATCGGCCCACTGAATTATGTTTATAGGATGATAGTTGTCTTTGTGACACTTGCTGATATGTTTGTATGTGTTTGTTGTCTTTGTGACTCTTGTTGATATGACTGTATGTTTTGTTGTACGGGGTGAAATACACTTGTACCGGTTGAAAGATACCGAAGGAGTTGAATAGACTCAGGGGTGAAATAGACCCAGTACCGGTTGAAAGATACCGAAGGGGGTGAAATAGACCCAATACCGGTTGAAAGATACCGAATGGGGTGAAATAGACCCAATACCGGTTGAAAGATACCGAAGGGGGTGAAATAGACTCAGTTTAGTTTCAATTTATTATGTATGTTAAGTATGTGGTATTTTGGGGAACTCACTAAGCTTTGTGCTTATGGTTTTATGTTTATATTTTTTGGTACTCCTGTTTTCAAATGAAGGGCCCAGCTTGATCGCACTACATCCCCTGGAGTTTTATTTCTCACTGAATGTTTACAAATTACTCTAATGTTTTGAGAATAATTTAAATATGATCGTATTTGGAACAATGAATGAATGGCTTTAACTTATTTAAATGAAATTTTTACTTGGTATTTTTGGGACGTTATAAGAAGGGAGGCAGCAGAATCATTAGAAGAGGCAAGCCAGGGAAAGGGACCATCCGAGGAGGAGAAAGAAGGCTCGGAGGCATGGGTCATCCGAGGAGGAGATAGAAGGATCTAAGGCACGGACCATCCAAGGAGGATGCAAAAGTAGACAAAGCAGTAGCAGAAGTCAAAGAAGGACGTTGGTTTGGGACCGACAGTTGTATTATTATTTAGGATGAGAAAGAGGAAAGGGAAATAAATATTGAACCTAATTAGGACACCTCCGACGACTATTATAGAAGGTCGTTGGAGGTGGACGACGATGACTGCGGGTTATAGTCAGTAGTAGGGTTTTAACCCAGAGCTCTGATACCATGATAAACAATATATTGTTTGAATTAATAGCGAGGGTTAAGCCTTATATAAATTGGGGTGCATAAGAGACCCTTGACCTAACCTAAACCCTAAGGGCCTTGGGGAACTCACTAAGATTTGTGCTTACGGTTTTATGTTTATGTTTTTTGGTACTTCTATTTTCAAATGAAGGGCTCGACTTGATCGAACTGCATCCCCTGGAGTTTTATTTTGCACTGTATGTTTACAAATTACTCTAATGTTTTGAGAATACATTAACTCTGATCGTCTTTGGAACAACTAATGAATAGATTTAACTTATTTAAATGAAATTTTTACTCAATATTTTGGAACGCTACACGAAGGGAGGCAGTAGCAGCATCAGAAGAGGCTAGCCAAGGAAAAGGTCCATCAGAGGAGGAGATAGAAGGCTTGGAGGAAGGGGTCATCCGGGGAAGAGATAGAAGGATCTAAGTCAAGGACCATCCAAGGAGGATGCATAAGTAGACAAAGCAATAAAAGAATTCAAAGATGGACTCTAGTTAGGGCCGACAGTTGTATTATTATTTAGGATGAGAAAGACGAAAGGGAAAAAAATATTGAACCTAATTAGGGCACCTCCGACCACTATTATAGAACGTCGTTGGAGGTGGACGACGATGATTGCAGGTTATGGTCAGCAGTAGGGTTTTAACCTAGAGCTCTGATACCATGATATACAATATATTGTTTTAATTAACAGTGAGGGTTAAACCTTATGTAAATAGGGATACATAAGGGACCCTTGACCTAACCTAAATCCCTAAGGGCCTTGGGACTAAACCCTATATTCTAATGTACTAACATATACAACTGTCCAGCGGTGTTGGGTGTTGGTTTGCAATGTATTTCTTTTTCATTTGTATCCATGGGGAGTTCAACCATATGGGTATGTGTTGCTCGATGCGGACGCCTAAAAACTAGCAATGGCATTTTGTAATCTTCCCGTGGAATTACTTTAATCTATGACAGGTCTACAAATACAGGTATAGCTACACTGCCGAGGTGTACAGTATACATCTACTCATGTTCGTCATTTATTTGCTTCACGGTATGAAAAGTGTCATCATATGAAAATATTAAATATAATAAAGGTTTAATCAATTAAACAATGTGTAAAAACACATATATAATTATTTATGTACTTCATATCCATGTTCCTAAAACTCATCATATTATTCATTACCAAGCTCCTCCATGATAAGTGGTTGTATACGGTAACATTGTCAACCTATAATCATTTAACGGTTCCATACTAGTAAATTATGTATGATGTAATAACGAGTATACAATAAAGTTAAATAACAATATATGAGAGTGAAATAATTAACAATGTACCTCCAACCCCTATGATGTACCATCATCATCTTTGGCACCATTATTATCAGGATGTATACGTACGCCTACCACAACTTCAAGTTGTAAAATATGCATCTCATGTGTCATCAAATTCTTGCGACATTGAAGAAGCTCCTTTTGTAACTCAATAATCATTTGGTCCTTTCTGTTGTTATTACAGTTGGTGGTGGCGGTGGGTCAGATGCATATAAACCTTTGCCAACATCTGGTCTGTGCCTTATTTTATGGAGGCTCATAAGTAAGCGACTTACGAGGTAATGGTGTTAGATAAGGTGTCATGTGAATTGGTGGGGTAGCTAAAGCATGGTGTTCAATCCACGCAGAGCTAAAAGACCACCGTGCAACATGACTCTCATCTGCTATCGGCTGCAACTTCTCTATAAGTTGGTTATCCTGCTAACATAATTGTACATAAATTTTTTACATCATTATATAGAGGTGAAAATTAAAATTTATATAAATAATCCTACCCCATCAACGTTAAGAAATTTAAAGCATTGCTCCTTCTTTAAACTCTTAAGCTTCGACCATCCAACAACTTAAAGGATCACATTTGGTTGTCGGGTACCAAACAAATTACTCACTAGAAAACTCTCCAGAATCAATATATGAAAGAATGATGTATCGAAATATTAGCAAACATAAAATGTTTAAATGGATAATTATGTATTTTACCTTAAAAGTGTACAAAATTTCGGATATGGTGTACATCAAAATTTTTAGGTTGTCTTTCTTTTTCTTTCTCGAGATAAATAAGCCTATAAAGCTTATTGAATACCATCTCTAACTAAGAGTAAAATTGATCCCAAATTACCTCACACAGATATTTGCAACACAAAAAAAACACAATCAATTTCATAGAAAACATTAGAAATGTTAATTTTAAATTAACGACATGATACCTGTTTAATTCATCAAAGGTGAATACCAAAGACAAATACTTGTCTTTAACCGGTTGATGAGCCACTCGACCATTGAAACTATTCTCTAACATATATAATATACATACACAGACCGCATCCTCATCCGATAACCGATGAAGCTATCTTTCAAATACATCAATATCATGTTGCAATTTTACAGACTCAGTTTTCTAAACCATAGGAAACACACGAGACTGGAAGGCGAGACCGGAATCTGAGGCACCAAAATATTCACCAAACTGGAAGTCGGAAACAAAACAAAATTCCTTGTTCCCGGACGCCAGTCGATCTAAAAACCATTTTTTATACTTCGGTTAGAGGGATTGTCACAACTTCTTTGCAGAGCGTGTAATATAAAAGTAAATGATACCCTCTACCTCGACATGAATATCTAACCACCTACCACAACATGACTTTCAAAACATAGCCTCATGTGGCGGTCGATCCCTATGTTTCTCAAGAATATCTGCAACAATAACGGTTTTGTAACGTCCTAAAATTCAAGACCAAAAATTTCGTTTTAATTAAGTTATTACATAAAACCATCAATATAAAACATTCATAATAATATCTCATGTCAAAACCAGGGTGTCAATAATCAAGTATGTCATCATAAAATAATATCAGAGTATAATCCCAAAGACCTACTGTACGGAAAACATAGTGTGATGCGTTGCGACCAAGCCGGCTCCTTTCCTTTGAAACAAGGTACCTGAAACCAAAACTGTAAACCGTAAGCACGAAGCTTAGTGATCTTCCCCAGAGCATACCCCACACACAATCCACATAACACATATCATAGTAGCTATAAAGCTACACATACCACATAACACATATCACTTTAGCTGTACAAGCTATCTCTAGCACATACCACATATCATATTAGCTATAAAAGCTACATATATCACATTAGCCATGCATACATAAAACCTGTAAGAATGTCATGGGATACCCCACATGGTCTTTACCTAGGACTGCCATGGGCTACCCCACATGGTCTTACATCCAATGTCATGGGCTCCCCCACATGGTCTTTACCTAGGAATGCCATGGGCTAGCCCACATGGTCTTATATCCAATGTCACGGGCTCCCCCGGGGTCTTCCATGCAAAAACACACAATCACATATCATAACAAATCACATATCATATCAAATCACATAATGACCAACACATATAACATAATCACATAATGGGCCGGCCTTGGTGCCTTAGACCCATGTGTATGGTGAGAAGACTCACCTGGCACTGCTGAAGTCCCACAGGCTCAATCCCACACTGCTGAAGTCCCGCAGACTCAACCCAAGCTGCTGGATGACAGATTCCCGAACTGTCAACACCAAAATAACACCCAATTAATAATTGGGTTCCACTACATAACCCTAAGTACATACTTTGGATAATTATTACATTACCCCATACTTGGCTTATTCAAGCCCAAGGCCCAATCCTTAAGCCCAAAATCAACTAGGAATCAAAGCCCAACATATGGCCAAATTTCCAAATTGGGCCCAAGCCTTTACATGGTCCTATTCTAAGGCCCAACATCATCTAGTCATTAAGGCCCAAACTATGGCCCATCTACGACCCAATTTTCCAAATTGGGCCCAACTCCTTATATGGGCCTTACCCTAAAGCCCAACTAATTTCTCTAGTCCATTTGATTATTCTTGGATGACCCATTAGTAATCCAATCATCAAGGCCCAATAGAAAGGCCCAACAATAAACCTAATTGAAATTAGGGTTTCACATAAAATGACGATTAGGGTTAAGTTGTCCTACTTAACCCATTAACGACTTAATCCATTAAGTCTAATATTAACTTAGGTTGATTGTAAATGATTACTAATTAATATTTTAAGTTCATTAAATAATTCTAATGCGGTCCCGATAAGTCCCAAATTAGGGTTTCATTACATTAGGGTTTTCCAACCCATCTTAGCCCATTAGGCCCATTAGCTAGGTCTTTTGATTACTTAGGGTTCATTAGGCCCATTAGGGTTTCACTGGGCCCATTAGGGCTTCATCGGGCCCATTAGGATTTCGCTAGTCCCTTTGTCCAAACATCCCAAAAACAATCCACACAACTAAGCACACCGCCACCCGACACGGCGGCCGGTGGCGGCAGCCACCACCCCAAGGTGGTGGTTTTCAATTTCTTTCCATTATTCCATTTTTACAATTTACAATGAAAATACCAAAATAAACACACACACACACGCTACACTAAAATAAACACACACACGCAACCACCCTTGTGGTGGCCGGCGGTGGCACGTGGCGGCAGCCACCACCCTATGGTGGTGGTGATGCCTTATCCGAGAACTCTAGCCATACACACACACACTCATCAACTACAACACGCCCATCATATCGTCTTTTGCTCAGAAAGGGAAACCAACCACCCACCTGGTGGCGAATGGCGGCGACAGCAGCGGCGGTCACCTTGGTTGGCGGCCATGGTGGTTATTTTCTTTGATTTCCTGCCAACAACCCTCGCACCATACGTCTCAGGTTCAACATCAACACCCTCCCACGCCCGCTATGATACCTCCGCTCCCAACCACCGACTGGAGGCTGGTGACGCTGGAACGAGTTGAGGTGACGACCCAAAAGCCATTGCCGGCGGCAACGACGGTCCTGATGTCAAATCCATAGGGAGGAACGAAGAATGAGGTGTTGCTGGCAGCGGGTGGCATTCCGGTGGCGAGTTAGCAACGGCAACAGGCTCTATATTGCGGTGACGGCTTGGGAGTTCCTTGAGGGTGGCTTTGGACCGGAGATAGAGGCAGCATCAGCTTCGTGGAGGTGGCTTTGGTGGTCAACGGTCTCAACCGTGGGGGGTGCGACGCCAGAAGTGGAGGAAGGAGGGTGGCGGACAGTGGGAGGCATAAGGATGGGTGGCGGCTGAAGTAATAGCTAGGGTTAGGGTTAGCATGGTGAAGCCAAGTGACGGGTTTAATACCTGATCATATAATACTTTCGCCCAATGTACACCTTTGGTCTCTCCTTCCCAATCTCTTTTCAAATTAAGTCAATATTTTACCCTTTAAACCCCATCTTCTGAAATCCTTACAAATAAGGTCCGAATTTACCAATCCACCCCTAAGCCGCTCCCAGAACCAACATCTCACTGAACATTATGAATTTTATTGCGACTATTCGTTCATCAAATTTCATCTATTTATTTATTAATTAAACATGATGTTACAACTCTCCCCCACTTAAATTAGATTTCGTCCTCGAAATCATCCCTTACCATCCCTTACGCGC
Organism: Lactuca virosa; assembly: GCF_052849685.1. Taxonomy (NCBI): domain Eukaryota; kingdom Viridiplantae; phylum Streptophyta; class Magnoliopsida; order Asterales; family Asteraceae; genus Lactuca; species Lactuca virosa. The sequence goes on along the minus strand of NC_136428.1, from coordinate 98,934,527 downwards.
CCGACAACTTGGGCGACATGGTTACAATCCTGGGCACACCCTAGCCTTCCCAGGGTAACCGTGACCAGCCTTTTCAAGGAAACCATAACCCACTCTATCAGGGTTCTAAAACCTGAAAATGAACAAATTTCCCTACAACAGGATCACATCAACTCCATCTGAAATCTGCTATCTTGAGATAGTATGATTCCCTGACAGACCACTCATACCGAATCATTATCATTGAATCCAGTCTGGTTACCCCTCAACTGTCTACTCCACTTCTGATGACTCAAGGTTCTCACTATAAAACAGGGTCACAGACCCAATCATCCTTGCAGATCCTTCTTACTTGGCTAAGGCTCAGATACTCCCACTGTGAGTGACTTGTCACTCCCCAAATCGTCTAGACATTCCATGCATATGTGCAACCTCAAACCCAATTACTAACACTGTCCAAACGCTGAAACTGTCCGAACATTGAACTGCGTAAAGCAGTATGCTGCCACATGGCTGCTTGCCAAAATCTATCGAGACTTCCCTGGTCTCAATTCGTTCACCAATCATCTGAAATATCGGGTTTCGGCCCGACTGCGGAGCCAAAGGACTCCCTACTTAGTCGCCTCACACGACTTCTAAACGAAATCCTTCTCTGGAACTAGTTGCCACTAGTTATCATACCACTGCTACTCTATCAACTTTTTTATCCAACCGATCGGGTCCAATTGTCGAATCCTGACGTTACTGAATCCAAGGGTAAAAGTGATTGCTACCCGACCAATGGTAGCCTAGCGTACCAAATGACCTTACACAATCATTATTTCCCTGATCTCATAACTGTATAGGCGATCCCACAGGCTTATCATTGTCTCAACCAAATCTAATCCATCTGGGTAATTTCGAAACCCAATCTGTGGATTTCCATATCTTCACTGCTACAATCGAACTATTGGGTGCTACTGTTCCTCCCACGTTCCAACATCACCCTCATGCCATCAATCAACCTAGTGTGCTACGGCTACACTCGCAGTCTCACGGCACTCTATCACTATCTGACTGCTAGTGAATGCTACGGCTACCCCCGCAGTCTTACAACACTTCCCATGCTAACTGACCACTAGTGAATGCTACTGCTACCCCCGTAGTCTTACAACACTTCTCATGCTAACTGACCACTAGTGAATGCTACGACTACCCCCGCAGTCTTACAACACTTTCCAAACCGGGTCGAACACGCACTCGACCTAACACTCATTTGAACCTGAGTCCTAACTAGAGCTCTAACCTGGTCCCCTAAACCTGTTATCCGATGCCAAGGAAAAGCGTGAACCAAATGTTGGAACGTTTTCTAAATTCCCAACTCACCCAATCTTCAACCTAGACGGCCACTCGGTCGCCTTCCTTCCTGACGTGGCTGCGAAACTCATCCTAGTTTCACACCTATTTCTGTTCTTGAGTACCTGGTCAATTCTCCCCCACTTAGCTTCAACTAAGTCTTCACGGCTCATGAGAATTGAAGGATTCCCAATCCTTCTCGCTTTCTAATATCCCACTGATGACAACCTGAGCTTACCAATGTTGGCGATCACTTACCAAATAAATCTTAAGATCGCCCATCCTCTGAAAACTTGAAGAGTACTCTTGAAATCTGGTCCAGTCTGACACCTCAATCCATCTTCCATGCTAACAACTGGAGACCTTAATCTCCACTCTAGCTGATGAATCCTCATTCCCACTTCCAATCTTGCAGCACCACCGAACTCTAACCGAACGCAACCCATGCGAAAAGACCATTCTCTCGAACATCCGATGACCAACCACTTATGCATCTAACACCCGCAACTAACACTACCCTCTTCATGTTACCAGTTCTGTCCTAGCAACGGTAGTGCCTTGAACTCCAAAGTTCATCCATAGACAATTGTCGACCACACCTGAACAATGATAAAACCCCTGAACGTTGACTTCACTGGAGAACTATCACTCTAACCCTGACCGAGTATCCTCTAAATAATACTCCTGCATAGATCCCGACAAAGATACGAAATGATAACGGTACGCGCTGAACACACTCCGCAAGATGCGTCCCTCTGTGGGTTCATCAAGGACTTTTCGACATGCAGGATGGCACATATGATCCTTGATATCCCAGACACTAGCAGAGTACCGCCCCGAGATCTGACTTATCCAAACTCACTCACGATCCCAAAGTGATACGTATCCCCAACATTCATCTATCAGCAGAAGAAGATGACATACCCGCAACATCTGGAGGAATACTGATCACCTTCAGCTGACATGATCAACCCTGCCACACCTATAGCACCCTAAACCCTTGGAGCGACAAACTCCCTTGTGCACTTTCACGTACGTGCTGCACTGACTCAAGCCCTGCTGGCCTTTCACCCGATGATCAGAAGTCATGGGTCTCTTCCCGGGACCCTCTACTATACTCACCTAGTACGAACCTCTCTTCTCAAAGTGCTCCAAATCGATCTCGTATCTACAAACTCTTGGAAGTCATATCCTTCAGGGTCTAACACCCTGTCACACTCACTAGCTCACTTGCCAATGGCTAAGCTGCAACACTGGAACATCCTCTGTCCCCAAACCGGGTCAGAAACTTCTCCCCGAAGCTTCTCAGATTCTCCAAGACTCTCACTGATTCGAGTATGGATCCTGTGCTTTCAGTAGTACGGGCCCAATACTACCTTCCACACCTATCCATACTTTCCTCGGCAATCCTCCTGAATTCTCCAAGTCACTTCCTCAAACTGATGCACCCAAGTCTCACTAGTCTTCACTACTAACCTGCTGAATCATATCCTAGGCTTTCCTAGGTTCCTGACCTCGCCAGGCCATCAGCTGCTGAAGAAATCCCCATGATTCCATTCATCCATTTCCTGGATATCGTCACATCCACTTAGTAGCTGACTCCCATCACTTAAGAGTTCCACAAAGCACAAAGCAAGCAACATTCATGCAGTAGCACTCCGATCCAAAGAACTATCATAGAACATTTCGCCCACATGTCGCGACTCGCGCTGTCCACATCCATCTATCCTCACTGTCGGCTGCCTTATGCATGGAAATTATACAAAGAACAGGATCTAATAGACTGTCGAATAATAGACTCTACCCTAGGGCCACAACCAAACAAGGAACAGAAATAAGGCCAAATCAATTATTCTAAGGCTATAAGATCCTAAGCGTATACAATTTTAAAAGCATACACATAGCAGTTACAAATACCAATTATCATTCTCATTCCAGCATGACATCCAATATTCTCGCGGCTACAAGCATTACATATCAGGCCAACCTATTGCTGACTACTCAACACTAGCATGCAAGTCTACCAGCTCATACAACATACACATGCATCTCCCCTAGCCCTAACTAGCATGCGATTCACAGATTCATAATAACAGACAACATATGTGGGTATTCTGGGAAACTTACTTGAGCTCGGCTGATTGCACGCATCACACACTATGTTCTTTTCAAGATTCATTTATCTTTTCAAATTCTTTTCAAACTCCTTTTTATAAAATGATTTTATTTTTTGAAAATTTTTCATACCAAGTCCTTATTTTGAGTTCAGCCACACCCGGGAGTGTGCCCGAATCCCTCAAACCAAGGCTCTGATACCAACTTGTAACGTCCCAAAATTCAAGAACAAAAATTTCCTTTTAATTAAGTTATTACATAAAATCATCAATATAAAACATTCATAATAATATCTCATGTCAAAACCAGGGTGTCAATAATCAAGTATGTCATCATAAAATAATATCAGAGTACAATCCCAAAGACCTCCTGTACGGAAAACATAGTGTGATGCGTTGCGACCAAGTCGGACCATTTCCTTTGAAACAAGGTACCTGAAACCAAAACTGTAAACCGTAAGCACGAAGCTTAATGATTTTCCCCAGAGCATACCCCACACACAATCCACATAACACATATCATAGTAGCTATAAAGCTACACATACCACATAACACATATCACTTTAGCTGTACAAGCTATCTCTACCACATACCACATATCATATTAGCTATAAAAGCTACATATATCACATTAGCCATGCATACATAAAACCTGTAAGAATGTCATGGGCTACCCCACATTGTCTTTACCTAGGACTGCCATGGGCTACCCCACATGGTCTTACATCCAATGTCATGGGCTCCCCCACATGGTCTTTACCTAGGAATGCCATGGGCTAGCCCACATGGGGGCTCCCCCCGGGGTCTTCCATGCAAAAACACACAATCACATATCGTAACAAATCACATATCATATCAAATCACATAATGACCAACACATATAACAAATTCACATAATGGGTCGGCCTTGGTGCCTTAGACCCATGGGTATGGTGAGAAGACTCACCTAGCACTGCTGAAGTCCCGCAGGCTCAATCCCACACTGCTGAAGTCCCGCAGACTCAACCCCAGCTGTTGGATGACAGATTCCCGAACTGTCAACACCAAAATAACACCTAATTAATAATTGGGTTCCACTACATAACCCTAAGTACATACTTTGGATAATTATTACATTACCCCATACTTAGCTTATTCAAGCCCAAGGCCCAATCCTTAAGCCCAAAGTCAACTAGGAATCAAAGCCCAACATATGGCCCAATTTCCAAATTGGGCCCAAGCCTTTACATAGTCCTATTCTAAGGCCCAACATCATCTAGTCGATTTCCGGCCAACAACCCTCGTACCATACGTCTCGGGTTCAACAACAACACCCTCCCACGCCCGCCATGACACCTCCGCTCCCAACCACCGACTGGAGGTTGGTGACGCTTGAACGAGTTGAGGTGTCGACCCAAAACGACGGTCGTGATGTCGAATCCATAAGGAGGAACGAAGAATGAGGCATTGCTGGCAGCGGGTGGCGTTCCGGTGGCGAGTTAGCGACGGCAACAGGATCGGTATTACAGTGGCGGCTGGAGAGTTCCTTGAGGGTGGCTTTGGACCGGAGATAGAGGCAGCAGCAGCTTCGTGGATGTGGCTTCGGTGGTCAACAGTCTCAACTGTGGGGGGTGCGACGCCGGAAGTGGAGGAAGGAGGGTGGCGGACGGTGGAAGGCATAAGGGTGGGTGGCGGCTGAAGCAATAGCTAGGGTTATGGTTAGCATGGTGAAGCCAAGTGACGGGTTTAATACTTGATCATATAAAATTTTCGCCCAATGTACACCTTTGGTCCCTCCTTCCCAATCTCTTTTCAAATTAAGTCAATATTTTACCCTTTAAACCCCATCTTCTGAAATCCTTACAAATAAGGTCTGAAATTTACCAATCCGCCCCTAAGATTCCAAAATCTCTTCAATTGAGTCCCAATAATTCACCAATTAATCCCTGCCTTCATAAATATTTACGAAACTAACCCGAAACTTACATTTTAACCCTCGACTTCTAAAAATCTTTACAAAATAAATCCCGGATACTCCAATTTATAACATTTGGCTCCCAGAACCAACATCTCACTGAACATTATGAATTTTATTGCGACTATTCATTCATCAAATTTCATCTATTTATTAATTAATTAAACAGGATGTTACAGGTTTTGCAAGATAGTGTAAGATAAGCATAAAATACTTTATCATGCTGCAAAAAAAAGTTACTTTTAAGATAATTCTGAAGTGTAAATAGTGATCTGGAACGAACTGCGATAAGCATTCCGAAAATGTTCTTCATATTCCAGACTTCTTCTAAACATTCCAGACAAGTTCTTTGAAATCCAGACATGTTCCAGAATGCGGTTGCGTGTTCCAGAATCCCAAAATTTGATGTATAATAATTCCATTTAGAATAAAATGTAGATAGAATGGTGTACCAATTCAATTTTCTTAATTTACTAGAATTGAGATAGAAAGGGGTGGTGGAGATCGGGATCGAGATCAAAGTTCTGGTAAGATTGATGATCAGAATCTTTACCTATCTTTTCCTGGTTGTCTTCACATCAAACTCACTCACACACACATACTTGAGACGCAGGTTTTGGGTGTACTCTATGAGTTTGAAAAATTTGGTTTTAATTTTTTATGCATAATCGATTCACCTGGTGGGTTCATCCCAATGACATGATTTTAAAGTGTGTGAGTTAATCTAAGTTGCAATAATCGATTATTTGAAAAGGGAGAAATGTAACACCCGGTTTCCAGAACAGACTGGTTTAGGGTTTTAAGGAGTCAAAAGTTTTATTATTGGAGAAAATAGAGTGTCCTTACATGATCAAATAGTGGTCACAATGTGAAGCTTATTTTTCAAGAGAGATCGGACGCGATCGATTGCAGTTGGTCACAACTGGTGAGAGTATATGATCCCTTATCTAATGGACGCGTCATTGATTTGTTCAGAGTTCGACAACGGCTTTAAGAGTTACGATTGCTAGTCGGGTTTTGGATTCATACGCAATAATAGTTTTAGACTTATCCAAGTGGGAGACTGTTGGATTAGTGTCTAAGTCCATAACTATAATTGGTATGTATTCGACCCGACTTGGCATGGTCCATTTGGGTTGCACTTCACCGGAACAATTTATATGGATAGTCTTTTGAGAATAGTATGTTTATGATTTATATTAATATATTATAAGTTCTAATATATTAATATATAATCATATTATTTAATTAGTATTGATCAAGAATTAATTTAGAATTAATTTAGTGATAAAAAAGGAACTAATTAAATATGGACTCTTTTATATATATATATATATATATATATATATATATATATATATATATGTATGTATGGAATGGGCCAAGTTCTTTTAGGTTGGGCTAAGCTTTCATGGATAGTCCATGGAGTGTTTAACCCATGGATCCTATGGAAATGAAAGGTCATGGGTATTAGGGTTTACATGAATGTAACCCTAATCCTCCATACTATATAAAGAGGTCTTTGGCACATGAAATTGCACTAGTGTGTGTGGATACAAGAGTGGGCCGATTTCTAGTGTGCATTCTATTCTCTCAAGTTTTCCAAGGTGTTTTTAGTGATTTGTGATTCCACTTGAGGCTTCTACACTATTGGGGCTAAGCTCTTAAAGATCAAGACTTCAAGCTCCATCAAAAGGTATGTTATCTAACTAGGCTTTTGTAGTATATTTGCTTCATATTATGCTAGTTAGGATGAAACCTTGGAATATTCAATATTTGCATGTATAATAGACAAAACATAGATCCAAGGTTTATAGGGTTGCATGTACACCATAAGAGTGTTAATATGGAATCATATTATTTAATTAGTATTGATCAAGAATTAATTTAGTGATAAAAAAAGAACTAATTAAATATGGACTCTTTTATATATATATATATATATATATATATATATGTATGGAATGGGCCAAGTTCATTTAGGTTGGGCTAAGCTTTCATGGATAGTCCATGGAGTGTTTAACCCATGGATCCTATGGAAATGAAAGGTCATGGGTATTAGGGTTTACATGAATGTAACCCTAATCCTCCATACTATATAAAGAGGTCTTTGGCACATGAAATGGCACTAGTGTGTGTGGATACAAGAGTGGGCCGATTTCTAGTGTGCATTCTATTCTCTCAAGTTTTCCAAGGTGTTTTTGGTGATTTGTGATTTCACTTGAGGCTTCCACACTATTGGGGCTAAGCTCTTAAAGATCAAGACTTCAAGCTCCATCAAAAGGTATGTTATCTAACTAGGCTTTTGTAGTATAGTTGCTTCATATTATGCTAGTTAGGATGAAACCTTGGAATATTCAATATTTGCATGTATAATAGACAAAACATAGATCCAAGGTTTATAGGGTTGCATGTACACCATAAGAGTGTTAGAATGCTCAAAACCCTTCAGTGGTATCAGAGCCTAGGTTTGTTTTCAATTATACTTGATGCAACTTATTTTTCAAAACCAAGAATCTGCCCAGATTGAAATCTCGATGAGTTCTTGCCAAAAACTCGACGAGTTCATGAGTTAAATCATGAACTCGACAAGTTCCTTATAGAACTCGACGAGTTGGCCTTCCAGTTTGCAGATTTTCGATGTTTTTGGCTGAAATTGGACTAGAATCATTACCCTAAGCTGTTTTTTGAACTTGTAAATCTGTTTTTGATGTGGTAATGATTATGGTAAACCAATTTCAAGGTTATTATCAAAATTTCAAGTTTTATATGTGTTTTATGTAATTCTTGAAATTGTTGATATGATTGTTCATACACTTATGAGTTTTGGTAGATCATAGGAATTATTTGCAAATTGTTGTTAGTTAATTCTTGATCTAAATATGTTTTAATGGAGTCCATAATTTGGACTCAAGATATGGATTACCAAAAGTCATTTCTTTTAAAGATCCATTAAAATTCATAGGTTACACAATTGAAGAGTCTTTTTGTCTTATGAACTCCATAACTTGTCCTCAAGTTATGGATGTTCAAGAGTCTCTTCATTAAAGTTTTAAAACCTTAATTAAACTCATAAGTTATGAAAATCCAAAAGTTTTTGAATAGTTCAAAACTTGCCCGCAAGTTTTGGAATTTGTAAAGTCTCATACACACTTTAATTCCAAACCCTAGAGTTTTAAAAGTTAAAATTCAACCCTTATACTTTATAATATTATAAGTTAATAATATATATATATATATATATATGTATGTATATATATATATATATATATATATATATATATATATATATATATGTATAATAGCAAGTCAGTCTTACCGTTAGTAGGCCTCATTCACGAAGTCGGTCTATAAGGGGGGTATAAGGTTGTTGCCTATAAAATGGCAGCTTAATGGGTGTCCACTCTCACCCACCGCTTCCTTGACTGGTGGAGGGTCGTTAGCCGAACGGGTAGGACAAGGACTATAATTTTCATTATAGGTATAATGATAAATATAAAGTAACTAAACCTTTTATAGATTCCCAATCTTAGTTACTTTAGGAAAATGTGAATTTGGTGCTAACCCATGAAATTACACTTTGCACTTTGCTTAAGTCGTTAGTGGAGCGTGTGTGGTTAACCGGCACACTAACCTAGATTTAACAAGGTAGGCAAAGGGTAACTTAATGTTTATCATAGGATTGGTGGCGCGTGTGTGGTTAACCGGCACATCGATTAAGTGATAAATATTAAGGGTACCAAGTATATTTGCATGGTTATTCACACCTTGTTTTGTGATCCTCGGCATCCCAGTCACAAAACTTGAGAGGGCACAATCGAGATTGAAACATTCCATTGAAAAGTTCAATGAATCTAAAAGATCTAGGAGTTTCAAACCAATTAAAACCTAATTCCTATTTCGTTTTTCATGGTGGAAATTGGTCAATCGTCATTCGCTTACCTTCAAATATTTTATAGCTTGGATTACGGCATCCCTCTTCCAAGTTATAAAAGTATTGTGTTGGGTCCTAGCCTTAATATTTCATATTGGGTGTTATATTAAGGACTTAAATCAACTAACTTGAATATCTCCCATTGTAGATGTTTGGTTCAGACAACTATGATCTTCCCAAATCCCTAGGAACAAGCTTTCCTAATCAAGATGATGCCCCATGGTTGGTTCATGGAAATCATACTTCTCTTCCTTCACCTCCTCCAATTATTCCCCCTAACCCACAAGTTCTTGAAAAGTTCAACGTCACTCAAGCCCTATTGGCAAGCAAAGTCTATGTGTGTTCCCATCTTGGAGATAAAGTCACATATTGACAAGCCGGGAGAGTTGGGTGTCAAGGTCTAAAGGAATTTGGTTGTTGAATAGGTTCTTCAGTCACTTTCTAAGTCACATAGTGAGTTCCTTTAGGACTACTATATGGCATACCATGACATGACCCTTAATGATCTTACCTATTTGCTTGATACTGCTGAATCAGCAATGATCTGAAGCACTAGTAAAGTAAATTTGATTGGAATATCGACTTCCCAAACCTCTATGGAAATTGACAATGGTGACATTGGATATCCAGAAAAGCTTTCTCTTCCCAATGGAAAGGGATCGGCCATAGTCAACTCGGTTGACCAAATGGTAAAAAGAAAGGCTGAGTCTGAGATAGTCCCGTGTACCATGACTAAAGAGTCCATAAGTTTCTATTGCCAAAAGTAGGGGCATTGGTTGCAAAGCTGCCCTATTTACCTAAAAGTTCACTAGGATGGTAAAAGTCAAAGTTTAACTCTACTTCGGGTAAAGTCCACTATCTAACTCTGTTAAGTTCCTATTTGGAGATTCTTAATACATGATGTGACTAGTTCATATGTTGATGTTTTAAGAATCAAAGGAAAGAGAGGAAGATTAAAGAGGAGTAAGCTGATTCTGATTGCGAAGATGGATTTCGATCGCATGGTTCGGTGATCAGAATTTTTGAGCTGCTGCTTAAGAGTTGTGATAGATTGCTTAGGAATAGATAACAACAAAGTTTTCATATGCATTTGCATTGTAAGGATAAGTATTTCCACAAGTTTTAAAATAAAAGGAAAAAGTTTTTATTTATTTTAAGTATACTTACAATGGCATTTGTGAAAATTGTTGCTTATATGATTCCATTAATAGAAATAATGGAAATGTGAATTTGATTCTTTCATTTGTGGTAGTGTCTAAATTTACTAAATAAGGAAAAATTCTCATCACCCAAGTTTCAATTGGACCGAAACTTGGAATCATGCAAGTCGTATAGTATGATGAATGAAAATCTTCATCTTTGGAAAATTAAGACTAATTCCTTGTTCACATGTATATGTGAATCAAGTGAAGGACTAAGGGATCGAGTACACATTCTTGTGCACTGGTCAAGTCCACCACAAAAGATCGACAAGACTATTCGTCATGATTTACTAAAGTTTAGTAAATATGGTTATACTTACAAGTTTAAGTATAATTCTGAAACATTAGAAAAGTTTCAATGTATGGCAGAACGAATGAGAAGAATAAAATTAGGCAGAAAGATAAAAGTTTCTCAAATCTGAAAAGATGGGAGAGTACTTTAGTATCATGTTTTATGATCATCTTAATGATTATGAAACGATATCACAATTGATCCTCTAAGGACATCTTAGTGCATTCTTATGGCTAAGAAGAGGAGTCATGAATTGTTGAAATGGTTAAATCAAGAAGATGAATCATACTTCGTTCCAAAACAATTCTTAGAGTCATACTCCAAGATTGTAACTTGAGTGACACATCTTAAATAAGGTTTATTAACACTTGTCAAATGTAAGAGTAAAATGTGTCCTACTCTTGTACATTTGAAATTGGTAAGTTGTGATGTTTTGGATAAAACAGAGACCAACTTAGGCCAATTGTGTGAAGTGTTTGGCTTGATAAGAATCCGCACTATCTCTTGAATATTTGTTTGTCAAGGAATTGGTCTTGGCAAGAGAGTCTTATGTGTCAAGAGGACAGTGGGAGTCTAAAAGATCTTGAAAGAGTCTAATCAAGAATAAAACATGTAGTTTATCACTAGCACACGACTTGAGGTTTATAACCTATCGTGTTGACATATTCCTATTTTTGTGCCCATTACAGTTAAAGTTGGCTTTGCATATGCGTTCTGAGAGTTCTCAATTGGTTTCATAACAACTTGGAAGCAATGACAGGCCCTTGTGCTGCCAGGTGGCAAGAAGTTCAGACTGCACAAGTTCAGTCCATATGAATTTGAATTTGTCACTAACCGTGTCTTGTGATTATGGTTATGACAAATTTACATGGATAGAAACATATACACCATAGAAATCTAAGTGTCATAAGGTTTCTCTCCGATTCATGAAAATGATGGTGAGGAAACGCTTTCACTAAGAGGTTTTAAGTAGATAGCAATTGTGATATTTGCATTCTCGAAGTTGTTAGTGGAGCGTATGTGGTTAACCGGCACACTAACATGGACTTGTGAGGAATGGAAAAGGTCTAAACAATTGAGACTATGATTACGGCGTCCCTTTTCATAATTCTGAAATTGTTTAGACACGCATGTGTGCTATCTAAGGAAAGGTGTATGATTTTGATAAAGTTTTATCAAAGCATCTCGTATCAGAAATCTGAACTTTGGTAAGAAAACCAATAAAGTATTGGTTTCTAGAAGTCCAACTATTTTCTGAGTACATGTCAAAGCTAGTGGGAGCATAAGTGTTATGCTAATAATCATCATGTTAGTGGGAGCATGATAATTATAATAAGTGTTGCAAGTAAGCCATGTTAATTATAGAAAACAAAAGTTTCAATTGGGAAAAAGTTGTTTTGCTATAATTAAGGGAGAGGAAATTATACTTCATTTCAAATCTAAAAGCTTAGATCGTGAGATTTTAATCAAATTTAGTCAAGTATATATATGAATGTTATGTTTGAATGGTTCAACATAAGGAAATTCTATATATGGGAACATTATTTGCGTTCTAAAATTCGATTGTGATTACGACATCCCTTTTCATAATCTGAATTATGAGAACATGGCAAATAGAAATTGAAATATTATAGCAAAAGACTGGACTAGTATCATGTCTTTATGTGAGACATCATGAATCGTGTCCCATATGCTTCAGATATAGGATCGATTGCATGTGCTGTGATATTCATATGTTCTAAATTTTTCCAAATGCCTATGGCATTAAGAGGGAAAAAGTACTAGAACTGGATGTGACTAAAGTGATTAAGCAATTGTCGAGGACAATCTAAGTTTTACCAAAGATTGGTTGCTCAGGGACAGTTGGAAGTATAGTGTTAATTTTGGAAGGACCATATTGACATATTCTGAAAGGAGGCAACTCTTGTTCAGAAGTGATAGTCAAAATGGGACTATGGAAATGTCTCCATGGGTGGAAACTATTCAATATGTGTAAGATTAGAAAACTTAATGCAAGAAGGATGTTTAAAGAAATGTACTTTGAATATGAGACTTCGTTTCTATGGAGTTGATCTCCATTGGAATACTCTGTAATGTCTGTTGTCAAGTCTTTGTGACTTTGTGCATAATCATTACAGAGGATCAATGCATATAAGTTTAAAATCTAACAGATTTCGGTAAATGGCAGGAATTTGGAATTCTTTCATTTGCGGTAAGGATTTGGGATTGTGAAATGAGAATCATTGGAATTATGTTCAATTGATCTATTCCACAAAGTAAAGATCATAGACAAACATAGTGTGCATACTTGGTGTATGGCATGACTAGTGTTCAGAAAACATAGTGTACATGCTTGGAGCATGGGGCAACTATTGTTTTAATTAAAGTATTAAGTTGATAAATTTGAAACATTATACAATGAATAATGTGTAATCAATATGGTGATAAATAAAAGGTGTTCTATTTATATTCATAGGTTCTAAGACCATATTGGATTCGATTATTCTTGTGTTTCACTTTGCATGTTTTGACTTCCAGAATAACTAGGTCATTCTTCCCGAATGACTAAGTTATTCAAACCATCCACAGTCGATAATACGTTGGAAGTAGGTATTAAGGAAGACTGTCATGAAGTTGGTTTGTAGATGTCTAAGGTACTGGACATAGCAAGAGTTGCTAAAACATTCATGAGTGCTCATAAGTTCTGAGTATTGGATTAAACTCACGCTCATTTAACTCACTTCATGGATTTTGTCATGAGTGATCATGAGACGATAATATCTTATATTCTTCAAACCTAGAGATATGAGTTGTTGCCTATGACTTGGTTATACATTGATTGTACGAAAACGCATTGGTAACTCAATGTTATAAAACGTGCCTTTGTGTATGATTCAACAAGTAGTAGGACAAGCATATGAGTCGAATTTTATCCATTCCTTTTACCCTTGATGGGATAAAAGTGATATATGTGGGCCCCTCGATGATTTAGTGATGACACCACTAAGTGCTTGGCCAAGCCTGAACTGATTTGATTTGTTCAATTAGTCGGTCGTCATAAATTGGAAATCGAGAAACAACAAATGGACAGAGAGAATGATTATAATCCATGTCTCAGTCCATATGATATCTAGAATGGAGGAATATATGATCTCTTATCTAATGGACGCGTCATTGATTTGTTCAGAGTTCGACAACGGCTTTAAGAGTTACGATTGCTAGTCGGGTTTTGGATTCATATGCAATAATAGTTTTAGACTTATCCAAGTGGGAGACTGTTGGATTAGTGTCTAAGTCCATAACTATAATTGGTATGTATTCGACCCGACTTGGCATGGTCCATTTGGGTTGCACTTCACCGAAACAATTTATATGGATAGTCTTTTGAGAATAGTATGTTTATGATTTATATTAATATATTATAAGTTCTAATATATTAATATGTAATCATATTATTTAATTAGTATTGATCAAGAATTAATTTAGAATTAATTTAGTGATAAAAAAGGAACTAATTAAATATGGACTCTTATATATATATATATATATATATATATATATATATATGTATATATATATATATATATATATATATATATATATATATATATATATATATATATATATATATATATATATATATATATATGTATGTATGGAATGGGCCAAGTTCATTTAGGTTGGGCTAAGCTTTCATGGATAGTCCATGGAGTGTTTAACCCATGGATCCTATGGAAATGAAAGGTCATGGGTATTAGGGTTTACATGAATGTAACCCTAATCCTCCATACTATATAAAGAGGTCTTTGGCACATGAAATTGCACTAGTGTGTGTGGATACAAGAGTGGGCCGATTTCTAGTGTGCATTCTATTCTCTCAAGTTTTCCAAGGTGTTTTTAGTGATTTGTGATTCCACTTGAGGCTTCTACACTATTGGGGCTAAGCTCTTAAAGATCAAGACTTCAAGCTCCATCAAAAGGTATGTTATCTAACTAGGCTTTTGTAGTATAGTTGCTTCATATTATGCTAGTTAGGATGAAACCTTGGAATATTGAATATTTGCATGTATAATAGACAAAACATAGACCCAAGGTTTATAGGGTTGCATGTACACCATAGGAGTGTTAGAATGCTTAAAACCCTTCAGAGAGTTCGCTGTGAAAATGGCTTATGATGCGAATGCGATGTTCCGATGCGAATGGGGTATTCTGATACGAATGGAGTGTTCCAATCTGAATAGAGTCTTGAGATCTGATATGCTTTCGCATCCTTTCTCAATTTCGCAACGATCTACGTTCGCAATCTTTTATTGCTTTCGCAACAACTAATATTCAGTGTGTCAGGCCAAGTGTGAAACGTGTATTAAATTAGTGCTCACGATGTGACATATAGATGGTCACGATCTGAGAAAGGTTGCAGCTGAAGCCCATGATCTTTTAGGGCTTCCTTCCTATTTAAGCCCCATTATCTCGAATCTAGGGTTCATTATCAGCCTCCATTACCCTCAAACCTCATAAAAACCCTAACCCTAATTTCCTTGGTGGTTCTTGGCCTTTTGGGTGCATTTGGTAGCTTGAGGAAGGAGGAGAATAAGGAGAAGGATAAGGAGGTTCTCTAGTTGTGGATCTAGCAAGGGAACCTCATCATCATCATCATCTTGTGCTCATTCTAGACCCTTGTGAGTTTTCAAACCTCATGCTTTTTGGTTTATTGTTGCTAGATCTAGAGTTTTATGCATTATTGTTCATGGTTAGATGAGTTAGAGTGTTGAGATTCCATAAAGTTGGTAACTTTATGGGTCCTTAGAGTCCCTCGATGATCATATGTAGTGGATATGAAGTTTGGGTGATGTTTGATTGTTTGAGCTAATGCTTGGGGTTTTGACTTCTTTTTCTTCATAAATTCCCTAATTTGAGCTCAAGTCTTGCATTGGACATGCAAGACCTTAAAGCATCGATTTTTATGGTTTTTGGAGTGTTAGGAAGCCTTCTGGAGGAAGTGGATTAGTAGCTTAATGGATTAAGGGGTTTTAATCATCAAAAAGTCATTCAGACAATTCTCATGACATGAGGTTATGCCTATCACGTCGTGAGGTTCGAAGGATGCGACTATTCTGTCTTTCAGTGGCTCACGACGTGACCCGTAGAGTGTCACGTTGTGAGGGGTTCTTAACCATTGACTTTTGTTGACTATTGACCGTTGACGTTTTGAAAAGTTTGACTTTGGGTCAAATTTGAAGGATTTAGGTTGTTGATTAAGTTTCTTCCATGTTTTGGTGCTATAGGGCTCGTGGGAGCAAGCAGTGCAGAAAGGGAAGCGCGTCATAGTGTTTATGGGTTCTTTGTTTCAGGTAAGTTTTCCTCACTATACTTGTGGGTCGAAGGCACCAATGCCGACCCACTAGTTTTGGTTATCATTTAGTAGAGGGATGCAATAGGGATTGTATGTAGTCACGTAGGATAGACTGATGACTCTTGATCTAGGTGTAACATCTCAAAAATACAGATAAACTTTTTTGTATTTAAATTCATTCCATTCATAAGAAACTGATACCAAGGTATTCAAAAGATTCACATTGTATCATAATATCATAGTACAAATCCCAAAATCACTAAGTGTGGAAAAACATGGAGTGATGCGGTACGATCAAGTCGGGCCCTTCCCCTTCGAATAGAAAGTACCTGAAACATAAATTGAAACTATAAGCACAAAGCTTATTGAGTTCTCCCAAACATACCTCATACTAGACAACATACTAAACAAACATACTGAAAATCATACTGAACAAACATACTACCAAGCATATATGGGTGTTGGCCTGCCCCTTCGGTCTATTGCAACCGGATACTACCAAACATATCTGGATGCTGGCCTACCCCTTCGGCCTATTCCAACCGGATACTGCCAAGCATATATGGGTGCTGACCTACCCCTTCGATCTATTTCAACCGGATACCGGGTCTATTTCACCCCTACCACTACCACATAATATCATAACAGTAATCACCAAATCGTCAAGCAAATACATACATGACTGACAATTACCACAAAGACAATCATCATTCAATACATAAATATTGGGCCGACCTTGGTGCCTTCGACCCACGGCTACTGCGAAGGAAGACTCACCTCAGACTGTGGGTATCAAATCGCACTCGGCGGATGACTCGCGAACTTCTCTCCCTATCGCACAAGCACACAAGACCCTAATTATAAATTAGATCACAATCTAACTCAAGGTCCAAAATCCTAGTCCTTGACTTAAGGCAAAAGGCTCCTTCACTTTTGC
Source organism: Lactuca virosa (assembly GCF_052849685.1). Classification (NCBI taxonomy): domain Eukaryota; kingdom Viridiplantae; phylum Streptophyta; class Magnoliopsida; order Asterales; family Asteraceae; genus Lactuca; species Lactuca virosa. The sequence goes on along the minus strand of NC_136428.1, from coordinate 98,917,426 downwards.
CTTATTGGGCCTCCTAATCTCCAAGGCCCAAAACCACAAAACCCAAAAAGGCATCTCAGCCCACCATAGGGCCTTTATGGCCTAAGGAACCCAAACATGGCCTTAGGTCCAAAAAGGACTTACTACACTCAGGCAGGCCCGAGGCCCAATTTTCTAAAGTCTAAAGCCCAACATCAAAAGAGCCCAAAATCCACCCAGCCCACAGATCGTGTAAGCGCGACGTACTTGGCTTGTACGCCCACCGTACGCTGGTGTTGACCAAGGTCGAGGCGCTGACCCAGTACGCTCAGCGTACACCTGAGTACGCACGGCGTACTGGTCTGCCAACCTAAACTTTGCTCCATGACTTAATCCATTAAGACCTTACGTCTAAAACTTAGATCTAGACCCCTAGAAACGTCCTAATCCATAAAGTTGCAAACTTTATGCTTTTGCATGCAAGGATGGGCTCAAAACATGAATCAAGTCCATAAACACATTTGGTTGGTCCCTAACACTTGGATGGTTGAGGCTTAACCATCAAGATCCAATTTTTATGACTCAACACACCTCCAAGAGCTGAAAAGGACAACTCATATGGTATGAAGTTCCTTAACTCCAAGAGCCCAAAATCCACCAAGCCCACAGATCGCGTACGCGCGACGTACTTGGCTTGTACGCCCAACGTACGATGGTGTTTGTAACACTACTACAAGTATTATTTAATTTTATAAGTTTTAGGGTTTTGGTGCTGGGACTCGACAAGTTGGGAGTTCCGAATCTTCGAGTAGGGAACATTTCGAGGACGCGGGATCTAAACCCTACTCGATGAGTTGGAAGGCCGACTCGACGACTAGGAGCTGTAAAGAGAAACCCTAATTTTTAGGGTTTGCACCCTATATAATCTCCTTTAGAACCTTGAGGCTGACCTTCCATCAGCCTCCAAACCCTAAGAACGACTGTGCTAAACCCTAATCCCCATTCTCTTTCATTTTGTGAGCTAGAGTGACTTGTGGAGCTTAAGAAGAAGGAGATAGTGAGAATAAGGAGAAGATCCAGCAAACCAAGCCCTCACTCTTGAGCGTGACCATCTTGTGGACTGTTGTAAGTCTTCAAGATTCGATTTTTATCTTAGAATATGGCTAGATCTTGAGTTTACTCTTCATTTCCTATCATTCTTGTTGATTGCATGCATGGGGTTCATAAAGATTGCAACTTTATGGATCTCTAGGGAAAAATGGTCCCAAGGTGGGCTAGATCTAGCTTTTGGTCAAGCAAGGATGCCATGCAAGGGTTTTTAGAGTATATTTCCCCTTTTTGGCCATTTTGACATGTATGTCCATAAAGCCTCCATCTTTGGAACGTTTTGAGGACTAGAAACTCTTATGGAAAGGAGGGATTCCAGATCCCTAAAGTCTTGGACCACATGGCAAAGCTTTTGAGCTTTCCAACCTTTGATAAGGGCATTAGAGCATTCAGAGTGGTTCTAGAGGGCAAAGTTGGAAACTTTATCCTTCTAGACACCTTAGGGTTTCAGATCTAAGCCTTGGAGTCCCTACATTCGGTGTATCATCATAATAAGCAAACAGGGAGGGGAACTCGACGGGTTACCCTGGCAACTCGACGAGTCGGATTGGGTTTCCCCGTTTTCTGGATATCAAGTGAACTCGTCGAGTTGATGAAACAACTCGGCGAGTTGGCTAGGGTTTGTGCAAGTTTTATGGACTCTGTAGGAACTCGACGAGTTGCTAGATGCACTCGACGAGTTGGGGTCAACATGGACTGTTGACCTTGACTATTGACCTTGACTTTGACCAGGGTTGACTTTGAGGATAATTATGGGATTATGACAAGTTAATCTTATGATACTTATAGGAAGTTGAGTTGGAGTTGTGCGTTGGGACTTATTTGGATCTTATCTTGTCAGCACAGCATTCGTGAGAGGTGAGTCTTCTCACCTTACCAATGGGTCTAAGGCACCAAAGCTGGCCCATTCTATGTTATGTGGATTTTTGATTGATTATGCGTTATGTTAGTATGACATTTGCATGGAAGACCCTGGGGGGTTCCCGTAGCAGTAGTCTGAGACCACGTGGGGGTTCCTGTGGCATTTGGTATAAGACCTTGTAGGGTTTCCATGGCATCCTAGTATATCTGCATATATAGTTTGCATTATGTCTTGTTTGGTAGTGAAGACCTTGTGGGGTTCCCAAGGCAGGAAGACCATGTGGGGTTCCCATGGCAGGCAGTTAAGACCACGTGGGGGTTCCTGTAGCACTAGGTGTAAGACCCTGGAGGGTTTCCATGGCTTCCTTATATGTTATATTCATGTCTTATGTGATATGTGTAGCTTTATAGCTAATATGTTATGTGTTATGTGGATTGTGTGTGGGGTATGCTCTGGGGGACTCACTAAGCATTAGCTTACAGTTTGTGGATTTGTTTCAGGTACTTCTGAGCCCAAGGGCAAGGGCAAGGCTTGTTGGCGTGCACTCTCTCAGACACTTTTATGGGACCCTCTGATGTTTTGAAATAAAATTTTAATTGATATGAGTTTTGAAAACAATTGTATCTGGATTGCACGGTTTATGGGAATGTGTTTTGATTAATCAAAAATGAAAATTTTCCTTTGAAAAATGGGGTCGTTACAGTGTTGACCAAGGTCGAGGCGTTGACCCGGTACGCTCAGCGTACACCTGAGTACGCGTGACGTACTCATCTGCCAACCTACACTTTGCTCCATGACTTAATCTATTAAGACCTTACGTCCAAAACTTAGATCTAAGCAAGTAATGGTCAAGGTTTAAGCTTTATACCTTCAATGGGTCAGAAATGGTACCAAACTTCTGGATCTACAAGCTCTTCCCATGTCCTTGCTTCTTTTCTAACTTCCTTCTTCTTCAAAAGCTCTATAGAACACCAAAAATCACTCAAGAAGGTCACTAATGTACAAAGGTGGCTTAGGGTTCAAGATTTGCACTTCAAGGGCAATGGAGGCTGAAAAGGTAAGGGACTTGGGGGACTTAAGGTCTTTAAATAGGGTGCAAACCCTAAAAACTAGGGTTTACTTCAAACATGAGTATGCCATGCGTACACCACGTACGTCCATCGTACGTGGTTAATGATCTGCGACCAAGCTGTGGCTAGTACGCTAAGCATACGCAATGAGTACGCCCTACGTACTAACCAAGGGACTATTATGCAAGGAATTTTCACTCAATGGACCAAAAGAGAACTCACCAAAAATTTGGATTCTACACTAGGCTTTCTTGCATGTTCCTTGTTTGGTTGTGACTCTAGAGTAGGATAATCTATTTGGGTGTCTATCTCACCTCTGGGCACATATGGTTATGCATTCCTTGGAGTGTTACTGTGTTGTAGTAATTTGTTTTATATATATATATATATATATATATATATATATATATATATATATATATATATATATATATCCTTGTATGATAGGATGCAATAGTAGTGCTATGTTGATTAGAGTACCAGTAGGCTGGTTATCGTCTAGTGGGGTGCCCTAGAGGCTGTATGTAGTCATGTAGGATAGCCTGAGAACTCTTGATCTAGGCTTTCTTGCATGTTCCTTGTTTGGTTGTGGCTCTAGAGTAGGATTATCTATTCGGGTAGCTATCTCACCTCTAGGTACTTACGGTTACGCATTCCACGGAGGTTAGCTTGTAGCGTAGCAGTGTGCTGTGAGGAGTCTAGTAGGCGGTAATGAGCTGTATGATTGATAATTGTTTGTATTATATGCCTACTTGATCCTTGATTGTTATATGTCGACATATGGTAGCGGATGAGGTTGAGGCGGTCCTGCTGTGTGTTGTAGGCCAAGATACCAGGTGCGGGCGGACTGAATGTCGTAGGCACGGAGACTCGAGAAGAGCGGTTGGGTTGAGGCGGCAAACCAACATACCCGGGGTAATCCATTCTGATGATTATGGACCCGACATGCATGCTAGTATGTTTGTTATATGGAGTATCTTGGGGGAACTCACTAAGCTTTGTGCTTACCAAGTTATTTATGTTTTCAGGATCTATCGGTTATTGTTGGAAGGCAAAGACGTGACTATACACATTCATCAGCAACAACGAAGATTCTGCGTTATTATATTACTCTGATTTTTAACAAATATAAATTGGAACAAATGGTTTTAATAATATGGAGTTTTACCTTAAAAAACGAAAAAATTTTGTTGTGAAAATGAGACGTTACAAGAAATCATATTTCTGATGCTAAGAACGATTATTTTCAAGAAAGAAATCAAATGCCTCTTGTTGATGGACATGATTATGGATTTTGTTTTGATTAAAAAGGGTGAATACCTCTTACTTGAGAGAGAGAGAGAGAGAGAGAGAGAGAGAGAGAGAGAGAGAGAGAGAGAGAGAGAGAGAGAGAGAGAGAGAGAGAGAGAGAGAGAGAGAGAGAGAATCATTATATTAACTACATTAAATTAATTGGATTAAATACATTAATTAATTTTGAGAACATTGATCGAGAGAATTGGTGTTGTTTTCATTTGCTAAAAATGTTTGTTGTAACCAAAGGTTTCTAGCCCAACGGTATTTGATGTTTCCCCTTCCTTCTTTGAGGTTGATACTTCAATTGTAGTTGGAGACATAAGTTAGATTAGATTTTCTATCAAAAAAATGTTTCTTTGTAATTCATTATTTTAATGTCTCGCTAGTTTTGTTTTTCCTTAGTTGGAGACATAAGTTAGATTAGATTTTCTATCAAAAAAAATGTTTCTTGTAATTCATTATTTTAATGTCTCGCTAGTTTTGTTTTTCCTTTAATTTATCGCCGCCGTTCTAAAAAAAACAAAATAAAAACAATTTAGTATTTTCAATTTTCCCAGGGACAAACGCAACGAAACTAGTTTAAAAAGACAAAAAAAAAATTAAATTTTTGACTAAACCTCAGCAAAAATACATATTATAGGATATTTTTACATATTTGTCTAAAATTAATCAAGAACCTACTGCGAAAAATCCAAATGGGTTGGGTTTCTTATTAGGGCTGGGCTCTCTTTTTGTATCAACTAAGGATATTCTTTTGGGACGAAAATCTTGGCGAAACAATAAATACTAGTATTTTTTTACAATGTAATAAGGAGAAAGAGAAATAAGTGAGAATCAGAAACGAAGAACAACACCACCACTTTCACTAATCAAGACCAAATAAATACACAGCCAAATCTAAAATATTAAAAAGAAATTTGATAAGAAAAAAAAAATCAAACATTCCTCATATCCATTAATTAATACACAACATATCAATCATAAATTAAAGTTGAAAAATGAAGAAATCGCTCAGGTGCAATTACACATGTGCCCTTCCCCTCACTTCTAGTTTGTAGCATTGCTCCTGAACGAACCTAAAGCCTTGATGGCTGCAGCCCTCAATATATACTGATGGTATGCAGCTGCAGCCAATGCTCCAATGAATGGTCCCACCCAAAAGATCCACTGCAAAAAAAAGTACAACTTTCATTACACAGCGTACAAACACGTTCTTTACACAATATACAAGACTTCTTTCTTATGCAGTAGTGAGTTGTACACCATGCCTCATAACTTGTACATTCAGTTAGATTGGGTTATTCAAACTTTGTACTTTCTACTAGAACCATCATTAAAGATGCCTGTTATAATGCCTTTCTACAGTCTCCAATAATAATAATTGTACGTTTACCTTAGCTTTTGTTTCTAAAAGATGGCGAAAAGTGTGTGTATGTGAGAGAGAAAACTTACTTGGTCATCCCAGACTTTTTCATTGTTGTAAATCACAGCAGCACCCAAGCTTCTAGCAGGGTTGATACCAGTTCCAGTAATGGGAATGGTGGCCAAATGCACCATGAACACCGCAAACCCAATTGGTAGTGGCGCCAAAACCTGCAATTTCCCAAATCCCAACACTAAGTAGACATCTTAAAACACAATGTACAAACAAGTCTATGGATATGGAACATGACGGAAAACGGAAGGTAGAACTTAGAAGTAATACATACCGGAACGTGAGAGTCACGCGCACTCCTTTTAGGGTCAGTAGCAGAGAAAACGGTGTAGACAAGAACGAAGGTGCCAATAATCTCAGCACCAAGTGCAGTACCCTTGTTGTACCCTGGTGCAATTGAGTTTGCACCACCACCTAACGAGTTGTAGTACGATTTCATGAACAGCTTCACCAAACCCACACCACAGATTGCACCTAAACTCTGTGCAATCATGTACGCTACTGCCCTTATTAACGACACCTTTCTTGCCAAGAATAGCCCGAATGTAACCGCAGGGTTGATGTGTCCACCTATCCAACAAAGGGTGTTATTGTAATTTCATATTTTGGTTTTTCCGGTATGGTGTTTGAATTGTGGAAAAGGGAGGTGGGAGCTTACCAGAGATACCGGCGGTGCAGTAAACAAGGATGAAGATCATACCGCCGAATGCCCAAGCGATTCCGAGGAGGCCAACTCCGCCGCATGGGTCGGTTTCTTTCTTGTAGCCGATGACGGTGGCCACGGTGACGTACAGGAAGAGGAGGGTGGCGACAAACTCGGCGATTAAGGCTCTGTAAAATGACCAGAGCTTCAGTTCCCCCATGTCAAGGAGAGGAGCTGGCGGTGGGTCAACATAATCCCTCCTCGCCGTTTCTCCGGCTTCATTCACTTCTTTCGACATGCTTCTAGCTCCCTCTCTCTAAACAACCTCTGTTGTTTCTCTCTCTGTAACTCAGTGAGTTTAGGTTTTGGTTATGGAGGTTTTTGGTGTTTCGGAAAGGTGGTGGGTGTGTCTCTTTATAAGGGAAATGATTGAGTTCTGGATAAGTCGAAAGGGGGGTTTTTTGGGAATTTTTCAAAGTTCGTGAAGTTTGTAGATTATTTGCAGGATACTCCAGGTGCTTTCTGTGATTTGTGAAGAAGCCCAAAATAATCTATTAATTTGCAAATGGAACCTTTTAATAGTCCTATTGGCATGTTAGCCCTTTAGAACAACCACAAAAGAAAGTAGTTTTATGATTGTTTAAAATTTAGGATTTGCTCGTTTAAAATTTTTGTTTTTTTAAGAGTATTTATTTGGTTTTTTAGATTTTAAAACAAAATCTTAAGTATTTTGATTAGTTTATTAAGTTCTAAAATATAATAAATTAGATAAATAAATTATAAAGGCACTTACTAATCTAGTCAAATTTTCTAATGACTTTTTTTATTATTAGGCAAATTTACGACTTAGTCCAAAATAATCATCAAAACCGTAAGTTATTGAGATAGTCTACTGTTTCGTTTATACGGTTTACGGTTTCGGTTTTAATACTTATATATATATATATATATATATATATATATATATATATATATATATATATATATATATATAATTCAATACGAAACTGTAGACCATTTTATGGTCTATGGTTTCGACGGGCTAGGACACGGATAAAGGCTGTCAATGCGATTTCATAACCAATAGGTGCATCTGGATAATCATCGATTTATACACTTATACACCCTATATTTGAGTGTTTTGTTTGACTTGATTATGTCGAGTAAATACAATCAAACAAAATCAAATTTTCATGCAACGAAAAATTAGAAAAGATAAAAAAAAAATCAATATCATTAAAAGAAAATGGATATAAAAACTTTTTAGATACCATGGACCACGACATCTAATAAGTTCTGCCTACTATTGGATTTGAACTAATAACTCCCGCCGTATGAAAACAATATTCTAACCGCAGAACTTTTTTTCATAATTCAATACGAAACCATAGATCATTTTATGGTCTACGGTTTCCTTTGAATGATCTAATGTTTTTCAAACCGTAGACCTTAAAATAATCTACTGTTTCATCCAAAAAGCTACAGTTTTAAGTTCTTTTTGGTATTTTACTACTATTTATAGAAAAAAAATAACATTGCATTTATAGTACATTGTACACAAGCTACAAAAAAAAAAAAAAAAAAAAAAACATAGGTACATAAGAAACCTACGGTATATTTATATTACACCGTAGGTTTCTTACGAACCTACGGTTTTATTTTATTTTATTTTTCATTTTTTTCAAAAAAAATGCAACTTTTAGATCTCCTACTAAATAAGAAAAACAAAAAAAAAGTTCAAGATTCGGAGACACGTCTGATTGTTCTTTGAAAGATCCATTGATAGAGAATTTCAAACTTCAAACACACACAAAATGTGCAAATCTAAAAAATTACAACTTTATATATTGTGGGTCAACGAACCCTGAAAGAATAGACGACCCACCAAATAGTAGCTCATTGCCCCAAAGAGTAGTCAATCGAACGCTGACCATAGACTAACTTAATGAACTACGATTTGAAAGGCTAGTTTGGGATAAATGTTAAATTTTGGTTAAAAACTAAGTAATTAAGTATTTTGTCTAGTTTCTAATTACCTCTAAATTATATTTATACAAAATAGCTAATCTTAAAATTATTATTTACATCAATAAATAAGGTATAGACGTATAGTTATTAAAAACTATATTTAACTCAATAAGTAGTAATAAATTGTAATATTTTTCTAACCAAATGCATAAAATATCTTATTATCAGTGTTAAATCGTAGTAAATCGAGAACCATTTCAAATAAGCAATGTTTTAAATTTTTATAATACCTAAAACTATTTTATTAAAAAAAAGATACTTCTTTATTTATAATTGGTAAATTATTTAGATATATATGATAGAAATTCAAATGTAACAAATAAAAGATATAAATTATGTTTGACAGACTAACTGAAAAATTAATTACTAGCGGATAAAAAATAATGTTTGCTAAACTAGCTGATAAGCTACCCAATATATATATATATATATATATATATATATATATATATATATATATATATATATATATATATATGCAGAAGATTGTGTTTTTTTAATAATTAATAAATGGAATATTATGGAGAATTTTAAAAAGTTCATTAAGCTCGTTGAAACGTTAGTATGAGTAGTTTTTTTTTTAAATCTAACTTATAATTAATTTTTAATTTGTCAAATATAACAACCTAAAAAATAAACTAACTTATAAGCTAGTTTCGGTGTGCTAAACATAGTAATAGTGACGAGTGATATGTAAACTTTTAACTTGACCTTATCAATTTGATGTACATAAAACTATGTGTTATACCTCCCTCGAAGGTGTGTAGACATCTGATGTGGACACCAGGCACCGATGGAAACACTAAGACGGATAAGGCGAAACCCACACACTCAACCACCTAGGACTAATCCTTGGACTCTTTTTTCCCCATTTTATGTTTTCTCTTTGCATTTGCATATGATACATTAGAGTCTTGTACACGATGCATTAATATATTTTTACATTGCTCATGAGATAATAATTATAGGTATAATATGGTTTGAAATACGAAATATTGAATGAAAAATGGAAGATACGAGTGACATAGCTTAAAATATTACAAAATTGATGAAAGATAAATGAAAAATATAAAGCATAGCCTAAAACTTAATTTATTTTAACTCATTATAAATACGTTAAACCCACAAAAAACTTGCTACCTCATGACTCAAAACCTAACTTGTTTAAGTTCTACATGCTTTGTGTTTTATTTATAAATTTTATCATTATTAAAGGGGTAAACTTAAACTTCATGAAACTATATGAATCTTTTTGCAAACGTTCAAATAACAAAGTTTGGGTGAGTAGTGGAAAAGTGGGCCCACGGGTACAGCAAAGACCATGTGAGATAGTAATCAATGTTTCTTTGGGGTGGGGCCATAATCCCCTGTGGGCTTTCTATGACAGCCTATCATACACCACACTTTATGTACAACGGCTAATTGCATGGTAATGGCCCGACTTATCTTTTTTCTTTGTATTTTTCCGTTGTTTAGAATTTTAAGTTTTAACAGCTAAAACTGGTGTCGTTGGCTTTGTTTTATTAATGATGTTGCCACCACATCCTTCAACTTTTGTCTTATATCAATATGGACCCTCCAAATTTCGGAATTGGCTGTCACACTGTCACATGTGAGTCTTTGGGCCCTTGGTGAGTTTGTGGCATCCATTACCAACTTCTTACGTTATTCCTCTTATCCTCTAACAGTTCAATTTAAAGAGATTAACGAATTAATAAATGAAAATTTATTTGTTAATTAAAAGGTAAGATACTTTAAATAGTAATTAAAATTTTGAATGCCTCATTTTAGTTTGTCGTAATGAAGTTCTTAAACATTGTAAATTTGTCCCGATATTCAAATTTACGAAGTCAAATGAACATGCTAACTATGTTGCAAATTGTTTAGTAGTTAATACATTAAATAATGGGATAATCATGAAACGATCATATGATTCTTGAGCATCAAAGTGTAAAGGATATAATTTTTTTAGTATTGTTAATGAAGTCAAATGAACATGCCGCAAATTATTTAGTGGTTAATACATAAAATAATGGGATAATGCAAATCTTTTTTAGTATTAATATAGATGATATAATTTTTTATGATTTACCGAAAAAATCATAATATCTGAAAAATTACATTTTAGATTAAATTAATATTGTTTTGAACTAATTTTATGTGATATTTAAAGGCAGCTACGCAATGGCGTAGCCGAGATTTTGTTTTAGCGTAGGCCAAATAATATATAAAATATGAACGAGTGACAAAATTCTTCAAACGATAACAAAATATAACTATATATGCATTCTTAGCTAAATTGTTTATTTTAAGCTGCACACGATGTTGTCTTACATTATTAAAATAATCTAAAATAGAGTCTAATCGACATAGACAACAATATATAATCTTCTATAAATTTCAAGTTTTAAATGGAATAGGCCATATCCCAACCCTAATTCTTTTTATTTAACAAAAATATATATTGTACATAATATATATTATATATGTAACTTTAATTTTGTATGGGTGGGCCAACACCCACTCTTGCCTTATATTGACTTACACTCCAGCTAGGGGTTAAATAAATCTAAAAAAAGATGTGAGTTTTTTTAAGAAATATTCGAAATCCAAAGAAATTATCCAATTTCTTTTAAAAGATTATTTATTTTTTACTGAAATATAACAAATCATTAAAAACTTATTAATATTGAAGTTGAGTTAAATATAACAGTATAAAAATATAAAAATATAAAAATATCTGAGAGAATTTTTTTTTGAAAATCTTTGATACAAATGAAAGCAAATTCAAGATTTTATATTTTTGAAATCCAAAATGACTAATCCGAAACTTTATGGTTATTTCAATTAATACAAAAAATAAGGTAATTTATTCTCATTAAGTGCTTATTGTGACAAACTCTAAATAGTTGGAAAGTTAAATAGAAAAAAATAAAAGTAAAAAAGAAAATGGGGTGGGGACGTCCATGAGGAGGTAGGGGTAGGACTTAGACTTGGGAGTTGGGAGCCGTTGGTTGCCATTGACCTATTGTACAATTGTAAACTTGGCTCCTTAAAATTTAAATTTAAATATGAATATTTTTAAGATTTGGAAAAAGTGCACCCGAACTTTATATTACACTTGTATTTGACTACACTTATTTAACATTAGGACACAACTATAAAGTTTCAGAGTTAGGATAAAACATGAGTGATAAAAAGGATCATTTTAAAAAGTTAACTGTTATATAACGTGTATTTCTCTTAATACACTGTTAATTATATATACATCATCTAAATTCATAATATTGCTCCTCGATCATGAATACCTCTCGCCAAAAGTTACATCCACAGAAAGTATTACAAACAACATCTACTCATGTGGATATACTAGGCATAATGAATGTTAAGTCACTTTTGATTATTAGTGGCCTAAACTAATTAGGCTCGTTGGAAAAGTTAAATGGGTGTTTGAACACACAAAGAATGTTTAGAAATGCTTAATTATGGTAATATCAAGTCATCTCGCAGCATAAAATATTGAATAGAAGGAACGTAAGAACACAAGGGTTCAAATAGTAGGTGTATAGTTGTTTTTGCTATTCATCATAATGATACAACTTAATCATAAAATTTTCACCGAAGGCATGGAGTGATGATAAATTCTTCATTAGTGATCCACATGGGACTTAGTAACGTTACATCAAGGCTTTAAGATAGCTAGTGTAACTTGTGAGCATAATGCTATGTTGCAATAGTTTATAATGTTACCATTATTAATTATAAAATCATCAACTTATTTTACTAACCTTGTAAACACTAAAATGGAACTGTTAGTAATATAATAAGGCCGGTTTGATTGTATGATTATCATCAACACAAAACAAGTGCAAGTCACATGCATGAGCATCTCCCCTAAGTCTAGTGGCTTGGTTGTGACGTGGTACCGGAGATGGAAGAAGACGACGAATTTGATTGGTTCTCTCTTCTTTCCCTCACATTATCTCTTTCTCTCTCTTCTTTTTGTCTCTTCACTACCTCTCCACTAGTGAAAACAATTTCCACAACCTAATGAATTGGTTGTGGAATCACTACAAGAAAATTTTGATATAGCTACGGAAAAATTTCATAGCAAAAAGATGAAAGTCCGTAGCTAAAGCTAAATAGTTACGGAATTTGCAACAAAATTTGTCAATGGGATTCCGTAGGTATATTTCTTGTAGCAAAATGTTTAACTACGGAAGTATAGTTCCGTACCAATTTTGCTACGATCATTGCTACGACGTCTATTCTGTAATAATGCATTCCGTAGTAAATTCCGTAGCTTAAAGTTTCGTAGCAAAATCCGTAGTTGAAGGTTCCGTAGCGAATACCGTAGCTATACATTCCGTTGCAAACTCCGTAGCTATGAGTTCCATAGCAAATTCCGTAGCTAAAGGTTACGTAACAAATTCCATAGCCAATGGTTCCGTAGCAAATTCCATAGCTATACTCTTCCGTTGCAAAATCCGTAGCTATGCTTTTCATAGCAAGTTCCGTAGCTAAAGGTTCCATGGCTATATGTTCCGTAGCAAATTTAGTAGCTATATGTTTCGTAGCAAATTTCATAGCCATGCATTTTGTAACAAAAATAATTTTGTAGTCGCTTTTCATAACAATATCCAGAAAGATCTAACTATTCAATTATAATATTTGTAACTATGTATAAAAATGCAATTAATATAAATTCAATAATTGCAATAATCTTTTAATAGAATAAATCCAAATTTTAACCTCATGTAAAATCAAAAGTAGCTAAAAACATTAAGAAATATTACATATCGACTAGTAAAAAAACATGGCCTAAGATGGACATACATACATGATGTAATAAAATTCAACTTTAGACAAGAAATCTTCTCCTTGGACCTGTATATAATTGTTGAAGGAAGAAATTATTAGTGTATAACCCAAACTATTTTTCATCAAGCACAACACAGAAAATATATAAGTTTGATGCACAACTTAATAACCTAACATTTCCAATTAATAAGAAATTCAAGAACTTGTGGATCAAAATCAATCGCACTAATATGTTTTAATAATTGCTAACGATCACATGCAAATTTAAAAATTAAAATATCCATTATAGGATCTCTTTTTAGACAATCCATATCATGTTATTTGACAGCTTCAATGGAGTTATGGAAAGTTTTTTTAAGGCTTCAAATCTACAACATTATAATGCAAAATAAAGAAATTTTGATAACCTTAAGATATCAAACGAATAACATGAAAATACCTTTAGTTTCAAGAAAGCAAGTCCAGTCAACATTGTGCAACCACCTGCAGGTCAAATAATGCTAAGTTTTTCCAGCATCTGCTTTTTCCATTATCATCCTATACAAAAAAAAAATGAAATTAAAAAAAAAAATACAATTATCAGCCTCAAAGTAGTACAAAAAACATATAAATATATATATATATATATATATATATACACACACACACACATATGAACCATACAAAATTCATTTGATGATACCCTGACATGTCTTCGTGCATAGATTTCTGCTTCAACTCCTCACACAATCATCTTGGAATGACAAGCTTAATTATAATCATAATAGAAAATTTTAATTGAGTATCCTTGCATCAACATGATCCTTCTCTTTCTCCCAAAGAATTAACTCGAGAACCCAAAAAAGATTGAATCTTCTAAATTCACTTGCAACAACTTTAGACCTTTAATTTGTCTTCAAAGCATGAGTTCTATGAATTTATAAGAATCAAGGGTTTACGAGGTATATCATGACCCATAGAACAATTTTAGACTGTTTAGAAATACATTCCCCAAATTCTTTTTAGCTAACATCTATTATGTAAAATGTTGTTTCTCTTTTACTTAATGGACTCAATGAGAACATGAATTAAACCCTTAAGTTATATATGAGTGTTTGCTTCCTTTTGACTTTGTAAGAAAGAAGAACTTAATAGAGAAAATTAATGGAAATGAGTATTTTCTCATTAAGTTCTAGCTTTTGCCCTTCCATTTTCACAAATAATTTTAATATCATTTATTAAGACACACATACTAAGGAAAAAGTATAGCCTATAATTTTACCCATTGTTACATATCTAACAAGAAGTGAGAACCACCATACCTGCATGCAACCATTTTGTCTCCAGTGATGCTAAAAGATAAAGTCCAAACTGTAGATGATTGTCTCGCTGCTAGTTATTATAGTAGAATTTTAGTAGATTACAATAAAAGCAGAAAGGACATCCATTAGACAACAAAATGAGAAAGGAGATAGTTTTATGGTTTTACCAACTAAGATACATTGTATATAATAAAAAAAACTAATCAAGAAAATAAAGAAGATAGTTTTACGGTTTTACCCACTAAGATACGATCCAACGTAGTAAAAACTAGATAGATAAGTATTGATGCATCCTCTTCAGCAGTGTACAAGATCCTTTGTATCACATCAATAATCTGCAAAAAAATTAAGTGAGTTGCCATAAAACAAACTTGAGTTTATTGAGGTGGGAGAAAAATAGACAATACATGCAAGTTTGAGATATTAGAATATTTGCATAGGATTTCGATATCCCTCAGCTTTGCAAAGTAGAAATCACTTTCTTTTTCAAGACTATCCATTGTTATCTTTAACTCTATGATATGCATAATGAATAATGATAGAATGTATCTATGTGAGCCTGCAAGTGCTGGATAATTTGGATTAATGTTTCAATAAGTGTGACCATGGTTCCTGTTAATCATATACAGAGACACTTGGAGCTGAAGAGGGTTGAGAGGTCTTGATAGGTGGAGTTGTTGAGTGTGCAGAAGGTAGATCACATCTTTGGGAGGAGTAATGCTTCATTGTGTTGGCGAGGATTTCTTGGCATCTTACTTACATCTTTCCCACCATTGCAAGACTCTCTTCTTTCATTAGGGCTGTAACTATAGCAGGAAACAACAGGTAATTAACAACATCAACTAGTTATCCGATTTTGATTCATGTGTTACTCGAATAGAAAAAGAACTCGTATAATAGATAATGGTAGGACTAGGAGTCAGTAAGAACTTACTTGTGATGGCTACACGCTAACAGAATTACAATATCTCTTCATCCATGGTGTGAATTCATGATTATCTAACATCCTTCCTTTCACTGGCTTGCTCACTTCAATGCTCTGTAGCATAAATTAGTTACTAACAACATTCCATATACATAAAAAAAACTAGTAGACTCTATTCACAGAATTAAAAATATTAAAATATAAACACTACTACTTTCAAGAACAAAGTGTTCATCATTATATTTAATTCGAGAATGATAAACACAAGTTGCGGAAGCATAAATGGGGAGAACCTTCGTAATTTCCAGTTTGTTGAATATAAACCGAAGAACATTATAGTTCTGAATCATATCGTACTATGTCTTGGCGTCAAAACTGACCTTGTGCATCGAAAACTGACCTTGTGCATCGATACCATTCCAGGATGTGCCTTATCGATTAGCTGACAGTGAACTACACCGGAGCACACCAACATGAATATCCGTAGCCATTTCCGTAGCAAAATGAAAATCCGTAGCCATTTCCGTAGCAAATTTCGGTAGCAATTAAGGATTTAGCTACGAAAATGAAAATCGTAGCCATTTCCGTAGCAAAATAACTACATTCAATTATTTTGTAGCATATTCCGTAGTATAATTAGCTACGATTTTTATTTCATAGTCACTTTCCATAGCTAATGAGGGTTTAACTATGGAACACAATTTTGTATCGATTTTCATAGCAAAATAGCTACCATAAGTCATTTCGTAGCATATTCCGTAGTATAATAGCTACGGATTTTAATTTCATAGCAACTTTCCGTAGCTATTTAGGATTTTTCTTGTAGTGAATCATTAAATAACGATGTGGCCTCATCTTCACTCACAAATCACGCGTGAGGATACCCCTCAGCCTGAGGGAGAGAGAGCACTAATATTCAATGAGCTAGGTAGACCCATTCAAATCTACGTCGCAACTTAAACTCCTAGTCATTTTTGTTTAAAACTCCAAAATTCGAACTTAAGTTGTCTATAAGGAGGTGTTTAGGAGATGGTTAATCATTGCAGAGATCAAGTAGTCCAAAAACACTTTAATTAAATAAGTACAATATTTCTAAGAATTGTCGTGTTGCTGATAAGTGGGTTAGTGGAAGGTGGTCTTTTTCTTGGCATCGTCCTTTTCGTAAAAGGGGAGGTATGACTGCTAAATTGGAGAATCTTATGGAGTTATTGAATCAAGTGAACTTTAGTAATCGTCCAAATAAATGTGAGTTATTAATTGGTGCGAAAGAGAGTTTTAAAGTTTGCAATACCCTGGGCAGTTAACAGCGGTGGGATCTAGCTTAGATCCCAGTGGGATCTCGGATAGCGGTGCTTGACAAAATCTCGGTTTCAAATAGCGGTCCCAAATAGCGCTCTCGCTAATTGCGCCGATATTGACGCGATTTTGCCGCGATTTTGATAGCGGTATAGCGTTGTTATCACCAATATTTCTTCATAAGCAATTTTTCCCTGTCACATCTTTTTTAAACAGAAAAAACGAAGAGATCTTTTTTCTTTTGGGTCAGCCCATAAGCTATTATAGCCTAAAAAAGAACCGACTTCTTTTAAATAATCAATCGAGCTTCCAACCTAATTACATTACCTTTATAACATTAATTCTTTTTTCTTCTATTGTCAACTTTCCCACATGTTCTTGCCTGATCTGATCGACACTTGAGAGGATTATGGGTTTCTTTCTTTTTTTTTCCTTCTTAGTTTCGCTACCATACTTGATTAGCTTAGTTGATATATATATATATATATATATATATATATATATATATATATATATATATATATATATATATATATATATATAGAGGAAGGAAGGATCATTTGAGAACTTATAGTTTCCCGAAAACCCGAAAACTAAAAGTGGACCGTCAGATTAAAAAAATTAGGGGCTAAGATCTTTTATGACATTTTTGTAAATAAATGGGAAAATTAAACACGGGGGCATGGTTCTGAAATTAATCTAAGGGCATTTATGGTACTAAAAAGATCATTCCCCCCAAATCAATCCCTCTTTCTCTCAAATCACTCGATCGTCTTCGTCTCATCATCCCTCTTTCTCTTATAGCTTCATCGTCGATCGTTGCCCAAGAACTAGCATCTGAAATCTAT
Organism: Lactuca virosa; assembly: GCF_052849685.1. Taxonomy (NCBI): domain Eukaryota; kingdom Viridiplantae; phylum Streptophyta; class Magnoliopsida; order Asterales; family Asteraceae; genus Lactuca; species Lactuca virosa. The sequence continues at coordinate 98,899,836 of NC_136428.1, read as the reverse complement.
GGTTTCCTCCGTAAACTGTCTCCCCTATTCATTGAATCAAGTAAGGTGAAGACTCTACACGACTCGTTGAAAATTTTCCATTCTTCACTCTCCGCCATCAGACTCTGCCTTTACCGCCGTCGTTGATTCATTGAGTACCAGATCCACCTCCTCAATTGACCCCCTGAGAAGTTGAAGTCGGAATAAAGCATACACACAGCCCTCGATTATGTGAAAAACGAATTAAAAGCATTCACAAAGCCCTCGATTGCGACGGTGTCGAACTCAATCTGCAATACACTATGATATAGGTATTTGTACACATTTATCAATATTTACTTACACATGTATACATAATCTCATACATACTACAGTTTCCCCATTTTTGTATTCCACCTATAAACCGTATCTGTCCGTGTGTGATTATTACTGGATGTCTATTTTTGATCGGAAAATTCACCTGTTACGAACCGATAACTCGCCGTTCTGGTCTGTACATATGTTTCACTATTTTGTTCTGAGTACGGATTGTGCACATAACCTGTTTGATGAATTGCCACTCAATCAAAATCTTTGCTAGTTCATTCATATCTAGAATCACATCATTCCAGTAGAACACACACACACATCTGAGAACTGTATCTTGTGTATTTTTTTCAGAGCATTAGCTACAAAGGGTTGTAGATATGGAATTATGCCCGACTTATAGGATGTTGTTGAAGTATGAGTTGCCAAATTTGCATCTTCCTGCGATATTTTTCTGCCCCACATGTCCATATGTTAGCCAAATAGATTTTTCTTGCTAAATGTGGTGTTCATTTTGCATTTTTACATGAATGGTGTTTGTTTGAAATAGGGGAATTCAAGTATATGATTATTTGAAAATCATGTGACTTGTATTGTAGACCAATGAGGTTAAAATTGTTTGTATATATAACTTTTGGTTGTAACTTGTAAGCATGATGAGAAACAACTCCAGAGATCCAGTATCAGTCTTCCAAAAAGCGGTTGAAACTGATGGGTTTTATACAAAAGAACATCCTATGTGCTCATGCAAACCCTAAAGCTTGGATCTAGGTTTCTCTATTGTACATGCAATTCATCCAAGACTTATAAACCTTAGATCTAGCATACATATTTCGAAATTATCATATAAAATCACATCTAGATGATTACCTCTTAGGAATGGCTTGAATCTTCTTCTCTTGGAGCTTAGAGTCACAAATGTCACTCCTCTAATGGCTTACAAACACCACAAGCAAGAAGATGATATTGGAGAGAAGTGAGGAGGCACAATTTCGGCTATGAACTCTTCTAGGGTTTCCAGTGGTCGAAAACTGATGCCCTAGGGGTCTATTTATACTTGTGCTGCTAGGGTTTCAGTCAAAACCCTAATGGATAGCTTAGGCCTTAAGCAGTTGTCACACCCCCAAACCAAGGATGGCGGAAACGTCCGGGGGTGGCGGACTTCATGTATAGTATCATAACAACGAGTATAATAGTGATCAAAGCAATACAACCAATCATAAATATAATCGGAAAAGAATTACATCATAGTATATGTTTACATGTTCAAAATCAATTACATGATGATGACAAAATGAACTGTTTGACGATTTAACGTCTCATCCTCAAAATACTGTTGATTTCCTGTTTCACTGATTTCCTGAGAATATAAGTAGTTTTTGGAAAAGTGTCAACAATTAAGTTGGTGAGTTCATAAGATTTTTATTTGAGGAAGAAATCGTTTTTCCTTTGTAAAAGAGAATGAGTATGATTCCAGAAAATCCAATATTTTCTTTATGAGATGTGAAATGGAAGTTTCTATGTTAGGAAATAATGTACTCTAGAAGATCCATAGTTTTCTGCACTTATGAAAATATGCACAAGTTTAGATTGTCATAAATACGATTTGGTGATAGAACACCATGTAAATCTTATGTTTTGCGAATACCCTAAGTGAGTTATTATAACCATGCTATGACCTAGTTGGCCTGAAACGACGTTCTTCAGGCGTCGGAACTGATATGACATTTGTCACCCGTAGACCTCGAGGTCCTACTGCAGCTAACAGCGAGGTGTGGGGTGTCAATCCCAATATAGATCTATACACAACTATCACGCTCTCCCTCTAAGAGACTCTGGTTACAATTACAGGACTTTTGATTTCGTTACCTTGGAAGTAACGTGAAGCGAATGTCTCACAAAGTTATTCATTAACAGATTTACGTGAGGTGATCCGAAAACTCTTTTATGTAGAAATAAAACCTTTCGTAGGAAGTTTGCTCGTATAACATAAACATTCTTTGTCATAGTTTATCAAATTGTTTGTATGCAATGGATATAAACTTTGTTTATTATAATTGATTACCATACTTGTGGAGGTAAAAATCCATTTGTTTTCTGATGTATGTCTATTTACCAAGACAAAATGACATATAATATAACACATATATGCACCTAATGATACACACCTTGCTCAACAAGATACAAGGTGTAAGTGAAATTGTTAACCATTTTCTAGTTTTAACCTTTTCGTTCCCGTTCTTAGAAAAATCACAGAAAAATCATTTGAAGTCGAAATCAGAATCCGTAAATTCTGGGAGTTGGAAAATGTTTCTAGTTTGTTCCTAATTTTTATTATGATTTTTAAAGACATTTAACTTGTGTAAAAATGTCCCTATTCACAGACTGGTCCGGATTTGTTCTTGAAATGATAGACTGTTTTGTAAAAATCACCATAAATTGTAGAAAAATCGTATGGAGATGTGCAAGTAGTCATTTTAAAGGTAAGACTCTGAACTATTTGCATATTGAGCAGTTTTGAAAAATATTAAGTTTAAGATGGTCAAAACAATCCGTGAATAAGACTCAACGTTTCTGATGAAAGCTGTTGGATGAGTTTAGTTGTGTTCTTGGTGTTTTGACTTGTATTCCCCCCTTAAAACTTAAGAAAAAAATGAAAAGATAGGGGTATGAACTCACCGTGAATGATTTCAGAAGATGGATGATGAAGAAAAGAAGTGTTCAACTCAAGAACACTTAGAAGATGCTTGATGATTCGAAGATCTAACAACAAATATGACGATATTTGTGTACGGAACCCGTGATTTGAGTGAAGAAGTGTAAGGAAATCAAGTGTGGGAAGAGATTTACTTACCAAAGTGTGTGAAGAGCTCAAGATCAGCCTTGAATCTCGAATTCTTGGTGAGAGGAAGTGAGAGAGAATGTGTTTTGCTCTTTGGTGAAAAGTGAGTGAAATGGGAGGAGAGAGGAGACTTTTAGCTTTTAGTGAACCTTTACAGCTGGAGGAGGGGTGTCAAAGGACAAATAGTTGACTAGGTAGGGGAAATAGTGACTGAGGGTTGTACTATGAAGGTATGGGGGAGGTTGCTTGTGTCATATTCTAGATAAAGTCAACACTCTACCCCAAGATCTAACTTGATAGATTTTATTCTTGGACAAGGATTTCCCCCAAAAATATGATTAAAAATGAATATTTAGGGTCTCTTATATTAAATTACGAGTTTTGGTGAAAATCCCGCGTTAAAATCACGAAAAACGGGCCTAAAACGAAGATTGGGTCAAAAACCGGGAAGAAAATGCTAATTTCCGAAGTCTGGCCGAAGGTTGGGTCTTGAGAGGGTTAGAACCGAAGGTAGGGTTCGGTTGGTGCATTGGAACCGAGAGTAAGAGGTTCGGTCCGAGCCTCGCAGGCGAACTCACCTGAAGGGACCGAAGGCGAGGGTTCGGTTCAGCAGATCGGATCAGTAGCTTCGGTTCGGTCCTCCTAGTTCGGTCCTTAAGGCTGTTCGGTCCAGGAGGCTTCTTAGGGTTTCGCTTCTTAGGGGTTTCGGTTCCTTAAGGGAGGTTCGGTTCCTAAGGGTTTCGGTTCCTTAAGGGAGGTTCGGCTCCTTAAGAGGGTTCGGCTCCTTAAGAGGGTTCGGCTCCTTAAAGCTGTTTTTCGCGTAAACTTCCGTTTTCGAGCGGTTTTCGACTAAATTAAGGGTCGGGATGCCCCGAGTGATTATAAAAAGTTGAGAGAGATTTGGGAGAGATTCTACACACTTGGAGAGATTTCTCATACAGAGAGAGATTTGGGAGAGATTTCACACACTTGGAGAGATTTCTCATACTTGGAGAGATTTGGGAGAGATTTCACACACTTGGAGATATTTCTCATATAGAGAGAGATTTGGGAGAGATTTCACATACTTAGAGAGATTTGGGAGAGATTTCACATACTTAGAGAGATTTGGGAGAGATTTCACATACTTAGAGAGATTTAGGAGAGATTTCACATACTTAGAGAGACCTGGGAGAGATTTCACATACTTGGAGAGATTTCTCATACTTGGAGAGATTTAGGAGAGATTTCACATACTTAGAGAGATTTGGGAGAGATTTCACATACTTAGAGAGATTTGGGAGAGATAGAGTGAAAGAGGTTGAGAGAGACTTCGTTTGCGACCTTTTTAAGTGTTTGGCTTCGTAACGCAAGGTTCTTACACTCTGTTAAGCCTTGTTATGAATGTTATACGCTCCCGAGGGGTATGGAATAATGTTTTATCGAGTAGATTCATCACTTACCCTGATTAGGGTTTAGAATTTCCGAACATGTGAAAACTCTAAGTGATACTTTGTATCAAGATTGCGACTAGTACAATAAGAATCATAATGGAAACCCTAATATACAAGGGTTAGATAAGTTGACCGGTTTGACTTGTTGACTTTGGTTGACTTTGACTTGACCAAAAATTGACGGTTGTCACAACAGTCCAAGGAACCTTCTGGAATAAGGCCTCTATGGCCGAAATTAAGATGGACACATCCTTAATTTCGTCCATGCCTAATCCATAAGGCTTCTCAGCCCAATATTCAACTATCACACAATTGACAGTTCTAGTCCCCTTTATTTAATTAATGTCTTTTAGCCACATAATTCATTCTTAATTAATTCTTGTCTAATATTAATTAAACTATATGATTTCTCCTTTAATATATTATTCTCATAATATATTAATAAACCATAATAACCACTCTCATCATAAATCATCCTATCTAGTTGCTTTGGTGAAGGCAACCCAAAAGGACCATGCACAACCGGGTCAAGTACTTACCAAATATAGTTACGGGCTTAGACACTAATCCAACAGTCTCCCACTTGGATAAGTCTGGTAGCTATAGTGTAAGTACAATCCGATTAGCAATCGTAGCTCTCGAATACGCTGTTGAACTCTGATCTTATAAATAATTTGTCCTTTAGATAAGGGATCGTATAGTCCTCCGTTCTAGATATCGTGCAGACAATTACATGGAACATAGTCATACTTATTGTCCAGCAGTTTGTTTCTCGATCTCAGATTCATTTGACATAGAAATTTAATTGAACACATCAATTCAGTCCTGACCGGGCCCGGCACATAAGTCAAACCAAATCATCGAGGGGCCCAGATATCGCTTTTACCCTCTTAGGATAAAAGGAACATATAAACTTCGACTTATATGCATTTACCATTCACTCATCAAGTTATGCATAACAATGCGTTTTATAACATCAAGTTACTGATGCGTTTACGCATTATCAATGCACAACCAACTTGCAAATAATAAACCATATATCTAGGTTTTAAGACAATATGATATTATCGTCTTGCGATCACTCGAGATAAATTCCATGAAGTGATACCAGCAAGCGTGGGTCTAATCCAATGCTCAAATCCAGTTCATAAGCACTCATGAATGTTGCAGCAAACCTTTGCTATGTCTAATACATTTTAGACAATCTATAAACCAATTCATGACAATCTTCTTTCATACCTACTCCCAAAGTATGAGCGACTGTGGACCTTTCGAATAATCTTATTATTCAGGAAGTCAAAACATGCAAAGTGAAACAATAGGTAAACAATCAACAAAAGACAGTAACTTTACTTATATAATACTCCATTATTTAATCATCAAATGTCAATTACATTTATCCATTACACGTTTCTAGGCTATCTAATCTAAACTAATATCGTCCTTCAGCCCGATGCTCCTAGCGTGCTGCAAGTGCTTAACCCTACTCAGTCCCTTCGTAAGGAGATCTGCTGGGTTATCCTCTGACGATACCCTCTTCACTATGAGGAGTCCCTCTTCCACCCGATGTCGAATAAAATGATATTTCCTGTCGATATGTCGAGATCTGCCATGATCCCTCGGTTCCTTGGTCAAGGCAACCGCTCCCTCATTATCACAGAAAATTTCCATGGGCTCCTTTATAGATGGCACAACTCCAAGGTCTCCAATGAAGTTCTTCAACCATATCGCCTCCTTTGACGCTTCGCACGTTGAATCAGCTACGGTCTCCTGCTTGGAACTTTTCCAAGTCACTGCTCCTCCATTAAGGGTAAAGACCCAGCCCGACTGCGAACGGTAGTTGTCCCTGTCGGTCTGAAAACCGGCGTCACTATACCCATGGAAATTTTCTACCTGCCTCTCAGGTAGGGGACGCACCCGGCACTAGATCAATCCTGAACTCTACCTGCCTCTCCGGAGGCACTCCAGGTAACTCCTCTGGAAACACACCAGCAAACTCCCTAACCACTGGAACCTCTGAAACGGAAGTATGATCCTCAATTCGCGTATCTATCACATACGCTAAATAACCAGTACACCCGTGCTGAATGAACTGCCGAGTCCTGGCGGCTGAACAAAACCCTGCTCCCACTCTGGTGCGCTCACCATACACTACCAGTTCTCTCCCACTTGAGGTTCGAACTACCACTCGCTGTCCCTCACAGTCGATCATGGCGCCAAACCGGCTGAGCCAATCCATCCCTACGATCACACATACTTCCCCCATGGGAATAGGAATCAAATCTATCGGGAATGATACCCCGAAAATCTCCAGCTCGCATCCCCGATAGACCGAAGAAGCAGAAACCCGTGCTCGTTGGCGATCGAAACTCGCAACGGACACTCAAGCCCATCTACCGACACACTGAACCCTCTACTGAAAGTCTGAGATACAAACGACCGACTCGCCCCCGAGTCGAATAAAACCAAAGCACGCAAAGAGTTTACTAGAAACGTACCTAAACACAGGTACCACCGATAAGCATAACACATATATAATAACTGAAACAGAAAATAGAAACATACCAGCAACCACATTCGGTGCTGCCTTGGCCTCCTCGGCCGTGAGATGGAAGGCGCGCCCCTGAGCCTTCGAAGGCTCCACCTTGACTGACCTCCCATCTCCCATCCTCAAAGTAGCCGGTGCGGATCCCTGCGCCGGCTTGGCGGCGAGCTGCGGGCAGTTGGTCTTCACGTGACCAACCTGATGACAATGGTAATAAATCCTCATATCTGCTGGAGGGGCGGACTGGCGACAGTCCCTGGCATAGTGCCCCTCCTTGCCACATTTGTGGCAACCACCTCCTGCTCGACAAACCCCAGAATGACCCCTGCCACACTTTCCACAAGTGCGGCTCTGCTGACCCCCAGTCCGAGTATCAGCGGTCTTGGACCGCTTAGGTGCCGGCTGAGACTGTGCCGAAACCTGACGCTGCTCCTTCAACTGCAGCTCTAACTCCAACTCGCGCCGCCTCGCGGCTTCCTGAAGATCCAAAAGAGTCTCACAACGTTGCGTAGCAACAAACTGTCGAATATCAGTCTTGAGCATACTCAGATACCGAGTCATCTGAGACTGCTCTGAAGCAAACTTCGGGCAAAACATAGCCCTCTCCGTGAACATACGAGTGATCTCCATCACTGACTCCCCATCCTGCCTCAATGTCGAAAACTCCGGAGCAAGCCGCTCCCGCTCAACGCGTGGAACGTAGCGGGTGCGAAACATATCCCGGAACTGCTCCCAAGTGACAGCAGCCCGCTGATCATTAGTGTACGACCCTGTCGTCAATCTCCACCAGTCCTTTGCCCCAAGCCTTAGCAGGTTCAGGGCACACCTGACCTTCTGGTCAGCAGGACATGAACACGTGAAGAAACAACCCTCCACGTCAGATAACCACCTCATAGCCCTGATCGCATCCTGTGTACCATCAAACGTTGGGGGCTTCGTGTTATCGAAGTCCCGATACTGGAAAGCCCTGCCGGCTCCTCCTCCAACCCCTGCCGCGGTTACAGCCGATGTGGCTGCAGCGGCAGCTGTCTCTGCTAGAGCTGCATAACGCTCATCAAAGTACTCAACCATCGCGGTCTTAATCGACCCAAACATCTCTGGCAGCTGCGCTCGGAATGCTGCAACAATCTCATCGTGCAGAATCTCCCGGATCCTGGCATCCAACTCCTCGAGGAGCGATACGGATGAGGAGCGGTACGGTCACGCCTTCGCCTTGCCATAATCTCCTGAAGTACCTGAAACAATAAACTGAAAACTTAAGCCCGAGGGCTTAGTGAGCTACCCCCAAAATACCAATACCACACCGATAATACCATATCAGTAACAAACAATCAACAACATGCATACTGGGCCATCTGCCTGACTGGACCGCCCTGTAGGGCCTACAGTCTATCTAAATCTGTCCCGAGCCTTCGGCATAACTGGACCGCCACGTGGGCCTACAGTCTCTCCGGACCGCTCATAGGGTATGTTGGCCTTCAGCACAAAGCAGGACCGCCTCAACCCAAGCAACAAGCAAATAACCATGTGCGCATAACTAACATATACTGGCATATACAAGCATCAAACATATCTATCTCACTGATCACCAATCATAGCAATCTCTCGTAACTAGAGCACCGACCTAGCAGGTCACTAACATATCAATCCCTACGGATCATAAGAGCATAACATATTGTCTATCCTGATTCCGATCTAACAGGTCATAACCACATGTAGCATACCATAACAATAACAACTAAAGGGCCGGCCTTGGTGCCTTAGACCCTATCGATATAGTGAGGATAACTTACCTTGCAGATGTCGACTCGGTGGATAAACTTCAACCCTCGGATCACTGCCACAAACTCCACCACCTATTACCATAGTATAACCATACAGTAAGTTCTCAACCTCTCAAGGTACCCTATCAGTCAACTAGTCAACCTTTGGTCAAAGTCAAAGTCATCAGTCAAGGTCAACAGTCCATGTTGACCCTAACTCTCCGAGTACCCTCAGCTACTCGCCGAGTTCCATGAAATACCTGACCACTCGCCGAGTCACCGGAGTGACTCGTCGAGTTCTAAGGCTCGCGATTGGAACTCTAAGGCCACTCGTCGAGTTTTCCTTCTTGCGACTCGACGGTTGCACACGCATACATAAATTGGGGAAACCTCAACCGACTCGCCGAGTTGTTCATCCACTCGTCGAGTCTACGACAATCTTCATCGTACTCGCCGAGTTGTTCATCCAACTCGTCGAGTTCAATGCCTATCTTCATATGACTCGCCGAGTCTCTTCATCCCTTTAACCATGCAGTAACTTTCTAAGCCATGCCCAGGCCCCAAATTGCAGATCCAACTTCCTTAGGCATGCTTATCACGTAAAGTTGCAAACTTTACGTGCATGCAAGGCTTTAAGACCCTAGAATGGCACAACTAAGCTTGCAATGAAGTCACATTCTTGAGAGAAGGCTCATACTAGACAAGGCTGATGGCTTTATGAATGTAGAAGCCAAGGGGAGTCCAGATCTGAAGTTACAACTTCAGATCTTGGCTTAGACACAAGAATCCTTTCCTAAACTTATGTACAAAAGGGTTTAAGAGAAAATGAGCCAAGGGAAAAACGATTTAATACCTTCAAGAGAGCCCTTTCTGATGCAGAACTTGAAACCCACAAGCTCTTGCTTCAACTAGCTTGCTTCCCAAGAGATTCCCTCACCAAAAATCTTCCTCCAAGCTAAAATTTCCAAAGAATACACACACACTCGAGTTAGGGTTCTTCTGGACTCTCAATGGACTGCAAAGAGACCAAAGGAGGCTTATGCTTCTTTAAATAGGGTGCAAAACCCCGAGATTTAGGGTTTCATCTGCCAGCTCCTGCTCGTCGAGTCCCTTCTTAGACTCGGCGAGTAGGCCACTAAATACGCGAACCAACCCGCTGCTACTCGACGAGTAGGGCAACCAACTCGTCGAGTAGGCCTTGAAACCAATTAAATTCTTATTTAAACAATACCTGAGAATCGGGGCGTTACAATTCTCCCCCACTTGAACTAGACTTCGCCCTCGAAGTCTGCTGGAATAAACAACGCCGGGTAATGCTCTCGCATTTCCGCCTCCGGCTCCCATGTCCACTCGGATCCCCTCCGATGCTCCCACTGCACTTTTACCAAAGGTATTTCTTTTGTTCCGCAAAATCTTCTTCTTCCTTTCCAAGATGGCCACAAGCCTCTCTACGTAATTCAGGCGCTCATCGACCTGAATATCATCCAGTGATACTACTGCCTCCTGATCCATAATACACTTTCGCAATTGCGAAACATGGAACGTGCTATGAATTCGGCTGAGCTCCTCCGGTAGCTCTAGCCTATAAGCCACTTTGCACACCCTGGCAATGATCCTGAATGGCCCAATATAACGGGGACCCAATTTTCCCCTCTTCCTGAAGCGGATCACACCCTTCCAGGGCGAGACCTTCAGAAGTACCATGTCACCAACCTGAAACTCTAAATCCGATCGGCGTCTGTAACGCCCGCAAATCCGGGCTAGTCAATTTAGAGATAATAGGGGTCGAAAACAACTTTTCAACAAAAGATTATTTAGAATAAATAATCTTAACCAAGTTGTAGAATATGTCTCAAGGGTTCCGTACATATAAAGAACGCGGAAATCCGAGTTATAACGAAGCGCTGTCCGAGTTCCGAGTCACCACCTTTCAGGTGAGTGCATAGTCCCTTTCATCTTACACATAGATATGAAGTATTTTATATAAACTACATGTTATGTGTGCATATTATCTGTATACATGCTATCTATGCTGGATGAACGATTTTATACAGGTTTTATATGATTTAAACTGTATATGTATTTATATCTACATAATATGTTGGGTAAAACATGGGTAGATGAAATATGAGTTGGACGATAAGTTGAGAGGTAATATAGACCATGAGGTAAGGGTGAGAGGTGGACGATGTGAGAAGCCTTTTTCCAAATGATGGCCCCGTCATCTAGCAGAGTATGGATGACAACCACGGACTATTCTAGACAGTCCAGTGGAACACTAGCAGGCTCGCAACCTGTAAGTGTTGTGAGCGATGTGTTCACCGGTGTACTCTAAAAACCCACTGACATGTATTGCGAGTGGACTCTCGAAAACGATACTGTCAATAAACGAGATAACCCTGGCAGATGCGCCTAAAGGACTCTACCGACAGAAGCGCCTAATAGAGAACCTCATAACCCCGGCAGATGCGCCTAAAGGACTATACCGGCAGATGCGCCCCATAAAGAATGTCACAATTCTGGCAGCTACGCCTAAGTGATAATATTAGCAGCTGTGCTTGACAGATGTGTCATTAGCAACGATGGACTTCGTACCTATTCCTTAGGATAATCCTTAGGAATGAATGAATGAGAAATAGCTGATTCTTAGGGTAGATCCTTAAGAGTAAAGAAGATAATGGGGATGGGTAATTGGGTTAACTGTTTGATGATTAAACATAATAATTATATTATTGTGGGTTGAAAACCCTACGTACTCACCAGGTTTCCCAACCTGACCCACTCAGTTTATTTATATCACAGGTGTTGATATGAAGTCACATTACACTGAGAGATTAAGGAGATATAAATCACTAGTGATAATGAATGTAAGTTCTGTTTATGCTTATGCTTCTGTATTGACGATGACATCCCAAGGTTTTAAAATGAATAAAGATACATTTCTTCGGAAATTCTTTGATAATGCATTTATCACGTTTTTCTGGGAACAAATTCCGCAACATTTTTATTAAAGGAAGTACTCTGATTTTTATAAAGCATAAACAAAATCGGTCTTTTCTCGCCGTGAAAATGGGGATGTCACAGTTGGTATCAGAGCATTAGTTTAAGCGAACTAGGAATTTTAGGAAATTTCTAGACTTAAACTTAGAATGCTAAGAGATGATTATGAGGAGCGTGTCTAATATATTTTAGGTAGTACACCTAAATAGACGCAAGCACTAGCTTATTTAGGGAAAATGCCTAACATGCTTTTATGTGCTAAATGATTTGTGATGCTTTATGCTATCGTTTGATCGGATCTATGGTCTATTGCCGACCAGATCTGGAAATTTTATGTGCTCAGGTTTCTAAACGTTTAATTACGATATTAGAACTGGCATGTAACTTTTTGGAGTAATAAGGAGGAATACGCGTCTAAATCTTCCTCTATCTATGTTCTCGTCTCGATACACCGGACGCCTACTTTGATGTATAGAATGTCATGATAAGGACTCATAACAGACTGAGTAAACCGAGGAAATGAGAAGGCTTACGATACTGAGTGGTACCTAACGAAAGATATCGTAAGAGTGATATCTTGCCTTTAGAACGCGTCTAAGAAATAATACGTCTAGTACGGGAGAAGTACACTTTCGATTAGCAGAAAGAAAGATTTTTTTTTGTATAATCCATGAAGTTATCCCATCGTCTGACATTTCCATCACCAATCGAGTTGAAGCTGAATTGATGATTGAAGATACGCATGGAAGAAGTCCTAGTATAGTCTAGGGAAATTATATGATTGTTTGGACACATTTGTATGTGTTAAAATTGTTTTTGTGATAATGACTTGGAGAACTGCGAGACAATACTTGGGACGAGTATGAGTAGGTGTGAAAGGTAGTAGATGCCTATACTACCGGAAGCACAGGACTCACACTTGGATCAGGGAAAGTCACAAGGTTACCAAGAAGCTAGTAATTGATACCATTTTATTCAAGTATGTCGTTACCATTATTTCGGTAATGACTAAGAAGATTGTTGTTATTCCGACCCTAGTGGTCATATCGAATTGAGTCCGACTAAGACGAGTATGTTACATGGTTCAGAGAACCAAGTCCGATGTAGCACGTGACTTAAGCCAGAAGAATTAATCAAAGCGATCAGTAGAGGTATCGCGACGGTTGCTTGTAGCTATAAATGCTACCTTTTAAGATGAGATTAGAACATGAAGGAAAGTATAGTCTGTTCTGGAAGACTCTAAGAGACCTGAGTCTAAGCGTTGCAACATACGATGATAGGTCATTAGAATATGACACATCGTTCCATTGTAGTAATAAAAGAACTTATCTTAAGTTTGTTAAGAAGAAGAAGGAGTCTCCAATAAGGATCGGGAGTGTGAATCAAAGGTCATGATTAAAGGTCTAACATGAGACAGAGAGCGGGAGCGAGATCGAGCGCCGCCTGCAGTCAAGGAGTCCAAGAGTTAGATACTCATTCGAAGGAACAAAGAAGTTACGATTATTACCTAGGATGAACGCATAACGTATGGAGTCATTATACTGCCCTGTTTCGTTGATTATTCTGGGACATAATCATCCTAAGGGGGAGATAATTGTAACGCCCGCAGATCCGGGCTAGTCAATTTAGAGATAATAGGGGTCGAAAACGAATTTTCGACAAAAGATTATTTAGAATAAATAATCTTAACCAAGTTGTAGAATATGTCTCAAGGGTTCCGTACATCTAAAGAACGCGGAAATCCGAGTTATAACGAAGAAGTTATGGCTCGTCAAAGTTTCGCTGCAAAACCGGCACGGCACCGGGAGACGTAAATAGTGAATTTACAATAGACGACTTTTTAGCCTTAGTGATCTAAACAAAAGTTGTAGTATATGTTAAACCGAGAACATACAAAGAAAGAACGCCCAAATCTGACTTCGTATGAGGAAGTTATGATTTTTCTAAGATTTGGCATAGCAGTGCATGGCCCGAAACTCGAATTTTAGTTCGAGCGGTTTTTGGCTTACGCAACCTTAATGAGAGTTGAATATCTCATTAATAGGAACTCAACGGTAAAAAGACAGACGAAAACGGAGTCCGTATGAAGGAGTTACGAATTCTTCGTGGTCATTTAACAGTCTAATCTCCTCCTACTGTTAAATTTAAGACCGGTCGAGAATTAGCCGACGGAGTGTAAATGAAAGTTGTAGATCTTGTTTTTACCTACGTGTGAAGAAAAAAACGTCAAAAATGGAGCTCGTATGCGAAAGTTACGGGGTTTAGAAGTCGGCAGGGTGCTGCTGCAAAAGGGGTGACGTGGCTGAATATGAGCCAAGGCTTTCTCCCTAAGGCAAGCCACCAGAAGGTGACATGTGGCATGGACTCGACGAGTAGGAGGATCTACTCGACGAGTAGAGCAAGATTTCAGCCTATAAATAGAGGTGTCGGGTTCCCTCATTCTTCACACCATTCCAACTTTTTCTCTCTCTCTCTAGAACCTCTCTCTAGCCCCTAAACCCCCCAAAAAGCCTAGGGAACCTCCCTAGCACCCGAAGGAAGCCCGAGGCTCCCGGAGTCCCGAGAAAGGAGCCTTTTGGCTCGGGAACGCTGCTCCGGCGAAGCCCGGTTTTTGAGAAAAACCCGCTGTAAGTGTGCTACGCCTAACCTATCTTTAGTATAGCTTATGTTTTAATATAGTAATGTTATTAGGACCTTATAATAATTATTTGGGCTATTATTATGAGTTATATAGTGTTGTTTAACGCTTATATAATAATAATAATAGCTAGACTATTAATTAGTCTCGGTTAACGTTAGACTAAACCCTAGTGGTATTGATACTAGGTTTTGTCAAGGGAAAATTGTTTTGAGATAACGAAGCGCTGTCTGAGTTCCGAGTCACCACCTTTCAGGTGAGTGCATAGTCCCGTTCATCTTACACATAGATATGAAGTATTTTATATAAACTACATGCTATGTGTGCATATTATCTGTATACATGCTATCTATGCTGGATGAACGATTTTATATGATTTAAACTGTATATGTATTTATATCTACATAATATGTTGGGTAAAACATGGGTAGATGAAATATGAGTTAGACGATAAGTTGAGAGGTAATATAGACCATGAGGTAAGGGTGAGAGGTGGACGATGTGAGAAGCCTTTTTCCAAATGATGGCCCCGTCATCTAGCAGAGTATGGATGACAACCACGGACTATTCTAGACAGTCCAGTGGAACACTAGCAGGCTCGCAACCTGTAGGTGTTGTGAACGATGTGTTCACCGGTGTACTCTAAAAACCCATTGACCTGTATTGCGAGTGGACTCTCGAAAACGATACTGTCAATAAACGAGATAACCCTGGCAGATGCGCCTAAAGGACTCTACCGGCAGAAGCGCCTAATAGAGAACCTCATAACCCCGGCAGATGCGCCTAAAGGACTATACCGGCAGATGCGCCCCATAAAGAATGTCACAATTCTGGCAGCTACGCCTAAGTGATAATATTAGCAGCTGTGCTTGACAGATGTGTCATTAGCAACGATGTACTTCGTACCTATTCCTTAGGATAATCCTTAGGAATGAATGAATGAGAAATAGCTGATTCTTAGGGTAGATCCTTAATAGTAAAGAAGATAATGGGGATGGGTAATTGGGTTAACTGTTTGATGATTAAACATAATAATTATATTATTGTGGGTTGAAAACCCTATGTACTCACCAGGTTTCCCAACCTGACCCACTCAGTTTATTTATATCACAGGTGTTGATATGAAGTCACATTACACTGAGAGATTAAGGAGATATAAATCACTAGTGATAATGAATGTAAGTTATGTTTATGCTTATGCTTCTGTATTGACGATGACATCCCAAGGTTTTAAAATGAATAAAGATACATTTCTTCGGAAATGCTTTGATAATGTATTTATCACGTTTTTCTGGGAACAAATTCCGCAACATTTTTATTAAAGGAAGTACTCTGATTTTTATAAAGCATAAACAAAATCGGTCTTTTCTGGCCATGAAAATGGGGATGTCACAGCGTCTATCAGCGCAACTCTTTTGCCGGCTCTGAGTGGTCTGCAGCCGCTGTCTGATCTGCTGGATCTTTTTGGTAGTCTGCAAGACTACCTCTGTCCGACCCATCACTCTGTGTCCAACCCAACAGACCGGGGTTCTACATCTCCGACCATACAACAGCTCAAAAGGCGGGGCACCAATACTGTAATGATAGTTGTTGTTGTAGGCGAACTCTGCAAGCGGTAGGTGGGAATCCCAACTCCCACCGAAGTCAATGACGCACGCCCTCAACATATCTTCGAGAGTCTGAATGGTTCGCTCACTCTGTCCATCGGTATGTGGATGGAACGCTGTACTAAAGTGCAGCCGCATACCCAGTTCCTTATGGAACTTCTGCCAAAAACGGGAAGTAAACCTGACATCCCGATCGGAAACGATGGAGACTGGAACCCCATGGCGAGAGACAATCTCGCTGACGTACATGTCGGCCGATTTCTAGGCCGACGAACTCTCCCGTATGGCCAAGAAATGGGCACTCTTGGTCAACCGATCCACGATGACCCATATAGCATCGAACCCCTTCGCCGTCCTCGGCAACTTCGTAATGAAGTCCATCGTGATCTGTTCCCATTTCCACATGGGAGTCTCCAGAGGCTGCAGCTTACCATGCGGCCTCTGATGCTCGGCCTTGACCATCCTACAGGTCAGACACCTCTCAACATACCAAGCGATTTCTTGCTTTATACCGGGCCACCAGTAACTCAAACTCAGATCGCGGTACATCTTGGTGGCTCTCGGGTGTATATAAAGTGAGACTTATGAGCCTCCTCCATCACTGTCTGTCGGACCCCTCCGAACATCGAAACCCAAACCCGACCGTGTCGGGTCAATAATCTGCGGCTATCCTGAACAAACCGGGCGCTCTCACCCTTAATCCACTCCATCTTCCAGTTTTATGGTCTCATGCCCTCAACCTGAGCATCCCTAATCAAGCTCACAAGCGGGGAATCCACTGCTATCCTCATACACCTTGCTGGGGTAGGAGACCCAGCTGACTTGCGGCTCAAGGCATCCGCAACCAATTCGCTTTACCAAGATGGTAAAGGATCTCACAATCATAGTCCTTGACTACATCCAGCCACCTGCGCTGCCTCATATTCAGGTTCAACTGATCCATGATGTGCCTCAAACTCTTGTGATCCGTGTATATAGTACAACGGACCCTGTACAGATAATGCCTCCAAATCTTGAGAGCGAATACCACCGCTCCCAACTCAATATCGTGCGTAGGGTATCTCGTCTCATGCGTCTTCAGCTGTCGTGATGCATAGGCTATCACTCGTCCCCTCTGCATGAGGACTGCCCCCAGTCCTGTGATGGATGCATCACAAAATACTACAAAATCCTCGACTCCCTCGGGGAGCGTCAACACTGGCGCCTCACATAAACACCGCCGGAGGGTCTCAAACACCCTCTGCTGCTCAGGGCCCCACCGGAAATCCACCCCCTTCCTCGTTAGACGAGTGAGGGGTACTGCAATCTTGGAGAAATCTCGATTGAATCTCCGGTAGTACCCTGCTAATCCCAAGAAACTCCTGATGTCTGAGGGAGATTTCGGAATCTTCCACTGCATAACCGCCTCAACTTTGGTCGGGTCGACCAAAATCCCCTCCTGGTTAACGAGATGTCCGAGGAACTGGACCTCTCGTAACCAAAACTCATACTTCGAGAACTTGGCATACAACCGTTCTCGTCGCAGAACCTCCAGCAGCTCCCTGAGGTGCTCCTCGTGCTGCTCTCGGGTCTTGGAATACACCAAGATATCATCTATGAATACAATGACCGAGCGATCGAGCATCGGTCTGCAGACCCGATTCATCAAATCCATGAACATTGTCGGCGCGTTGGTGAGCCCAAACGGCATCACCACGAACTCGTAATGACCATAACGAGTCCGAAACGCGGTCTTCTCCACGTCTTCCTCCCTCACCCTGACCTGGTGATACCCGGATCTCAAGTCGATCTTGGAAAACCAAGATGCACCCTGCAGCTGATCGAAAAGATCATCTATCATTGGGAGTGGATAACGGTTCTTCACTGTTAACTTGTTCAACTCCCTATAGTCAATGCACATCCTGTGCGAACCGTCCTTCTTCCTGACGAAGAGAATCGGTGCTCCCCAGGGTGAACTACTTGGGCGAATAAACTGCTTGCCCAGCAGCTCCTGCAACTGAGATGCCAACTCCTGCATCTCTGGTGGTGCCAGACGGTACGACGCCTTAGCGGTAGGGGACGCACCCGGCACTAGATCAATCCTGAACTCTACCTGCCTCTCCGGAGGCACTCCAGGTAACTCCTCTGGAAACACACCAGCAAACTCCCTAACCACTGGCACCTCTGAAACGGAAGTATGATCCTCAATTCGCATATCTATCACATACGCTAAATAACCAGTACACCCGTGCTGAATGAACTGTCGAGTCCTGGCGGCTGAACAAAACCCTGCTCCCACTCTGGTGCGCTCACCATACACTACCAGTTCTCTCCCACTTGAGGTTCGAACTACCACTCGCTGTCCCTCACAGTCGATCATGGCGCCAAACCGGCTGAGCCAATCCATCCCTACGATCACACATACTTCCCCCATGGGAATAGGAATCAAATCTATCGGGAATGATACCCCGAAAATCTCCAGCTCGCATCCCCGGTAGACCGAAGAAGCAGAAACCCGTGCTCGTTGGCGATCGAAACTCGCAACGGACACTCAAGCCCATCTACCGACACACTGAACCCTCTACTGAAAGTCTGAGATACAAACGACCGACTCGCCCCCGAGTCGAATAAAACCAAAGCACGCAAAGAGTTTACTAGAAACGTACCTAAACACAGGTACCACCGATAAGCATAACACATATATAATAACTGAAACAGAAAATAGAAACATACCAGCAACCACATTCGGTGCTGCCTTGGCCTCCTCGGCCGTGAGATGGAAGGCACGCCCCTGAGCCTTCGAAGGCTCCACCTTGACTGACCTCCCATCTCCCATCCTCAAAGTAGCCGGTGCGGATCCCTGCGCCGGCTTGGCGGCGAGCTGCGGGCAGTTGGTCTTCACGTGACCAACTTGATGACAATGGTAACAAATCCTCATATCTGCTGGAGGGGCGGACTGGCGACAGTCCCTGGCATAGTGCCCCTCCTTGCCACATTTGTGGCAACCACCTCCTGCTCGACAAACCCCAGAATGACCCCTGCCACACTTTCCACAAGTGCGGCTCTGCTGACCCCCAGTCCGAGTATCAGCGGTCTTGGACCGCTTAGGTGCCGGCTGAGACTGTGCCGAAACCTGACGCTGCTCCTTCAACTGCAGCTCTAACTCCAACTCGCGCCGCCTCGCGGCTTCCTGAAGATCCAAAAGAGTCTCACAACGTTGCGTAGCAACAAACTGTCGAATATCAGTCTTGAGCATACTCAGATACCGAGTCATCTGAGACTGCTCTGAAGCAAACTTCGGGCAAAACATAGCCCTCTCCGTGAACATACGAGTGATCTCCATCACTGACTCCCCATCCTGCCTCAATGTCGAAAACTCCGGAGCAAGCCGCTCCCGTTCAACCCGTGGAACGTAGCGGGTGCGGAACATATCCCGGAACTGCTCCCAAGTGACAGCAGCCCGCTGATCGTTAGTGTACGACCCTGTCGTCAATCTCCACCAGTCCTTTGCCCCAAGCCTTAGCAGGTTCAGGGCACACCTGACCTTCTGGTCAGCAGGACATGAACACGTGAAGAAACAGCCCTCCACGTCAGATAACCACCTCATAGCCCTGATCGCATCCTGTGTACCATCAAACGTTGGGGGCTTTGTGTTATCGAAGTCCCGATACTGGAAAGCCTTGCCGGCTCCTCCTCCAACCCCTGCCGCGGTTACAGCCGATGTGGCTGCAGCGGCAGCTGTCTTTGCTAGAGCTGCATATCGCTCATCAAAGTACTCAACCATCGTGGTCTTAATCGAACCAAACATCTCTGGCAGCTGCGCTCGGAATGCTGCAACAATCTCATCGTGCAGAATCTCCCGGATCCTGGCATCCAACTCCTCGAGGAGCAGTACGGATGAGGAGCGGTACGGTCACGCCTTCGCCTTGCCATGATCTCCTGAAGTACCTGAAACAATAAACTGAAAACTGTAAGCCCGAGGGCTTAGTGAGCTACCCCCAAAATACCAATACCACACCGATAATACCATATCAGTAACAAACAATCAACAACATGCATACTGGGCCATCGGCCTGACTGGACCGCCCTGTAGGGCCTACAGTCTATCTAAATCTGTCCCGAGCCTTCGGCATAACTAGACCGCCACGTGGGCCTACAGTCTCTCCGGACCGCTCATAGGGTATGTTGGCCTTCAGCACAAAGCAGGACCGCCTCAACCCAAGCAACAAGCAAATAACCATGTGCGCATAACTAACATATACTGGCATATACAAGCATCAAACATATCTATCTCACTGATCACCAATCATAGCAATCTCTCGTAACTAGAGCACCGACCTAGCAGTTCACTAACATATCAATCCCTACGGATCATAAGAGCATAACATACTGTCTATCCTGATTCCGATCTAACAGGTCATAACCACATGTAGCATACCATAACAATAACAACTAAAGGGCCGGCCTTGGTGCCTTAGACCCTATCGATATAGTGAGGATAACTCACCTTGCAGATGTCGACTCGGTGGATAAACTTCAACCCTCGGATCACTGCCACAAACTCCACCACCTATTACCATAATATAACCATACAGTAAGTTCTCAACCTCTCAAGGTACCCCATCAGTCAACTAGTCAACCTTTGGTCAAAGTCAAAGTCATCAGTCAAGGTCAACAGTCCATGTTGACCCTAACTCTCCGAGTACCCTCAGCTACTCGCCGAGTTCCATGAAATACCTGACCACTCGCCGAGTCACCGGAGTGACTCGTCGAGTTCTAAGGCTCGCGATTGGAACTCTAAGGCCACTCGTCGAGTTTTCCTTCTTGCGACTCGACGGTTGCACACGCATACATAAATTGGGGAAACCTCAACCGACTCGCCGAGTTGTTCATCCACTCGTCGAGTCTACGACAATCTTCATCGGACTCGCCGAGTTGTTCATCCAACTCGTCGAGTTCAATGTCTATCTTCATATGACTCGCCGAGTCGACTATGCGACTCGCTGAGTCTCTTCAGCCCTTTAACCATGCAGACACTTTCTAAGCCATGCCCAAGCCCCAAATTGCAGATCTAACTTCCTTAGGCATGCTTATCACGTAAAGTTGCAAACTTTACGTGCATGCAAGGCTTTAAGACCCTAGAATGGCACAACTAAGCTTGCAATGAAGTCACATTCTTGAGAGAAGGCTCATACTAGACAAGGCTGATGGCTTTATGAATCTAGAAGCCAAGGGGAGTCCAGATCTGAAGTTACAACTTCAGATCTTGGCTTAGACACAAGAATCCTTTCCTAAACTTATGTACAAAAGGGTTTAGGAGAAAATGAGCCAAGGGAAAAACGATTTAATACCTTCAAGAGAGCCCTTTCTGATGTAGAACTTGAAACCCACAAGCTCTTGCTTCAACTAGCTTGCTTCCCAAGAGATTCCCTCACCAAAAATCTTCCTCCAAGCTAAAATTTCCAAAGAATACACACACACTCGAGTTAGGGTTCTTCTGGACTCTCAATGGACTGCAAAGAGGCCAAAGGAGGCTTATGCTTCTTTAAATAGGGTGCAAAACCCCGGGATTTAGGGTTTCATCTGCCAGCTCCTGCTCGTCGAGTCCCTTCTTGGACTCGGCGAGTAGGCCACTAAATACGCGAACCAACCCACTGCTACTCGACTAGTAGGGCAACCAACTCGTCGAGTAGGCCTTGAAACCAATTAAATTCTTATTTAAACAATACCTGAGAATCGGGGCGTTACAATTCTCCCCCACTTGAACTAGACTTCGCCCTCGAAGTCTGCTGGAATAAACAACGCCGGGTAATGCTCTCGCACACGTCATCGTCCCTAAGGTCGAATGACTCCAACACTCCATCCTTTTGGAGTTGGGCTATGTGTTTCTTGTTGACATGTCCAAGACGACAATGCCACAAGCATGCTTTATCCAAACTATTGGAAGAATCAATACACAACACATCATTTCCTAAATTATCTACAATCATCACAGTTTCATATATTCCATTACAAGGCATTGCTTCAAAATAGAAAACACCATTGAGATAAGCATTAATAGAACCCTTTTCATTATCAAATGAATATCTAAATCCTTGTCTATATAAACCATGAAAAGAAATGATGTTTCTTGCCATATCTGGCGAATAGCAACAATTATTTAAATCTAATCCTAATCCATTACTAAGCACTAAATAGTAAACTCCAATCTTGGTGACATGCGACGATCTTATGTTCCCTATGATCAAGTTTATCTTCCCATGCTCCACATCCTTATTTCTTCTTAGGCCCTGCAAACCAGAACAAATGTGAAAACCACTCCTGTATCAAGAACCCAAGAAATAGCATGCGATGAATCATTAGATTTAATAGTGTAAATACCTGCGAAGGACGGCTTGATCTTTCCATCCTTGATATCTTGCAGATACTTCGGGCAGCTTCATTTCCAATGCCCTATTTCGTGGCAGTAATGGCACTCTGCTTCCTTGGGGTTGGAGTTGGGTTTAGCAGAACCAACCTTGGTTCCACTAGAAGAGGTGCCATCATGGGACTTTCCCTTATGGTGGCTCTTTGAGGGAGCCTTCCTCTTCTTACCATTTCCTTGCCCAATTGCCAAGACTGGGGCAGCGGCAGGATTAGGAGTTGATGCAACAGATTTGTCTTTGAGGTTGCTCTCAGCAGTCCTTAGTAAGCCTTGAAGGTTGCTCAAAGAGACCTCCTCCTTGTTCATGTGGTAGGTCATGCGGAACTGGTTGTAGCAGTGAGGCAAGGAGTGAAGGATGATGTCAATTGCCAGCTCTTCATCAAAGTTAACATTTAACTTTAGTAGGCGATCAACATATCTCTGCATCTTTTGTAGATGAGCAGTAAGGGACTCTCCATTACCCATTTTGGCAGTGATCATCGAAGTGATGATCTCGTACCTTTCTTGCCTAGTGCTTTGGTGGTACCGGTCCAACAGATCTTGATGCATCTCATAGGGATACATGTCCTCATAGGACTTCTAGAGTTCTGCAGCCATAGTCGCCAGCATGATGCAATGGACTTTCATAGCATCACGCTCATGGGCCTCAAAGGCAGCGATCTCTTCAGCAGAGGCAGTGTTGATGTTGATTTCCTTCAGATTCTCATCGAGGACATACTCCTTGTCCTCGTAATGAGTGACCATTCGGATGTTGCGGATCCAATCATTGAAATTGGACCCGTCAAAGATCACTCTCCCACACAAGTTCATGAGTGAGAACGAGCCAGAGGAATTTGAGCCGGAAGCGTTGTTGTTCACGTTAGACATCTGAAATAGAAAAGAGACAAAGTCTGATTAGATAAGAATCCCTAATTAAACACCCAAATGAAAAATTAGGTCTAGGATCCAACAACATTATTTGCAATTTAGAAAAGGGATGTCGTAATCTAAACAACAAATAATTTGAAGGTAAGTGAATGACGATTCACTAGTTCCCACCATGAAAAACAAATTAAAATTAAATTTTAAATGTATTGAAAACTCCTAGATCTTTTGAGATTCATTAAACTTTTCAATGGCATGTTTAAATCTCGATATGCCCCTCAAGTTTGTGACTGGGATGCCGAGGATCACAAAGCGGGTGTGAATAACCATGCAAATGTACATGGTGCTGTTGGATATAGTGTCTAAGTCCATAACTTTATTTGGTATGTACTTGACCCGACCCGGCATGGTCCATTTGGGTTGCATGGCATTGCAATACTTGGATAGACTAAATGAGAGAATAAGTCACTTATGATTATTAATATATTATAAGTTCTAATATATTAATAATAGTATTATTTAATTAGTATTGATCAAGTATTAATCTAGTATTAATTTGGTGATCAAAGTGAGACTAATTAAATATATAGGGTTGATTATGACAATCATCAATTCTTTTATGGTGGATTAATGATCCATGATTTATGGATTTGGTTATAACCATATGGAGCTCCATGGATAGTCCATGGGAGTTACAAACCCATGGGTCATGAGAAATCAAGAGTCATGACAATTAAGAGCATTCATGTGTAAACCCTAATTGTGACAACACTATAAAAGAAACCCTATGGCTAGCAAAATAGTGACCTAGTGTTACTAGAGAGGGCATAACCGATTTTGAGTGCTAGAAGTATTCTCTCAAGTTATTCCAAGTCTTGTGGTGTTGTGTAAAGCATTTGAGGCACAACATTTGGGGTGCTAGGCTCACAAAGTCTTGAAGGAATCCAAGCAACAACAAGGTATGTATTTCTACTAGTTTTATTTTCTACGTAATCCCCACGCCATGCTAGTTAGGAAATAACCTTGAAAAAGAAATTTGCATATATATAGAGAAAACATAGATTCAAGGTTATTAGAGTTGCATGTACACTTAGGAAGTGTTAGAATGCTCAAAACCCATCAGTGGTATCAGAGCCTAGGATTGTTTTCTGTATACTTGATGCAAAACTGCTTAAAAATCAAAAATTCTGCATTCTGACGACTGGACTCGCCGAGTCCATGAACAAATTCATCCTACTCGACGAGTAGAATAGTGCACTCGGCGAGTAGGAGCGTGCTGGGCAGTTTTTTTTTCGAGTTTTGTTGTTGGAAATGGATTAAGATCATTATCCCAATCTGTTTTGGACTTGTAAAATCTGTTTTTCAAAATGATAATGATTATGTTAACCCATTTTACATGACTTTTATCAATTTTCAAGTATTGTATATGTTTATATGATTTTCTTGAAATTGTTTGATATGAATATTTGTTCTTATGAGTTTTTAGAAGATCATAGGAATTTTGTGTAACTTACATGCTTGTTTAATTCATGATCTTAATGCTAATGATGGTGTCCATAACTTGTCCTCAAGTTATGGATAACCAAAAGTCACTTCTTTTAATTATGATTAAAGAACTAAAGAGGTTTCATAAAATGAAGAGTCTTCATTTTATGAACCATTAAAACTCATAAGTTACAAATTGAAGAGACTTGGAATAGTTTCAATTCTTGCCCTCAAGTTTTGGAATTTGAAAAGCCTTACACTTTAATTCCAAATTGAACTCTTAGAATTTTTTAAAGGTAAAATTCAAGCTTTATGGACTTCATTAAATTAATTAAAGTGTTTAATTAAAAGAGTTAATAATTCCATAAAGACATGGTTTAAGTTTAATTAAATTAAGTATAGTTTAATTAATAGATTAAACCACCAAGTATTTTAAATGTTTAAAATACACCCTTATACTATTATTATAATTTTAATTATATAGATATGTATAAGAATATGTCATTCTTACCGTTAGTAGGCCTCATTCACGAAGCCGGTCTATAAGGGGGGTATAAGGTTGTTGCCTATAAAATGGTGACTTAATGGGTGTCCACTCTCACCCACCGCTTCCTTGATCGGTGGAGGGTCGTTAGCCGAACGGGTAGGATACGACTTTAAATACTCGTTAAAAGTATAATGAATTATAAAGTAACTATACATTATATATTCCCAATCTTAGTTACTTTAGGAAAATGTGAAATTGGTGCTAGCCCATAAAATTACACTTTGTACCTTACCAAGTCGTTAGTGGAGCGTGTGTGGTTAACCGGCACACTAACATGGACTAGTAAGAGTGGCAAAGGGTAACTTGACTTTATTATAGATCGGTGGAGCGTGTGTGGTTAACCGGCACATCGATTAGGTAATATTGTTGAGGGTACCAAGTCAATTTGTATGGTTATTCACACCTTGTTTGTGATCCTCGGCATCCCAGTCACAAACTTGAGAGGGCACAATCGAGATTCAAACATGCCATTGAAAGTTCAATGTATCTCAAAAGATCTAGGAGTTTCAAATCCAATTAAAAACTTAATTATATTTCGTTTTTATGGTAGGAAATTGGTAAATCGTCATTTACCTACCTTCAACTATTTTATAATTTGGATTACGGCATCCCTCTTCCAGTTATAAATAGGTTGTTGGGTCCTAGCCTTAATATTTCATATTGGGTGTTATATTAAGGACTTTAAATCAACTAACTTGAATTTCTCCCATTATAGATGTCTAGTTTAGACAGCTATGGTCTTCCCAAATCTTTAGGAACAAGCTTCCTAATGAAGATGATATCCCAAATGGCAACCAAGGTGAAAGATCAATCCCTTTGTTGTGCATTAGTGGGACTGGAAATCATACTTCACTTCCTCCACCTCCTCCAATAAATCTCCTTATCCCACAAGTTTACATGATAAGTTCTAAGTCACTCAATCCCTATTGGCAAACAAAGTCTATATGTGCTTAGGTCTTGGAGATTAAGTCACATATTGACAAGCCGGGAGAGTAGGGTGTCGAAGTCTCAAGGTAGCTGGCTGTTGACTTGGTCACTCCCTGATAACAGATCACGACATGACCCTTAATGATCTTACCTATTTGCTTGATGATGCTGAATCAGCAATGATTTGGAGCATTGGTAAAGCAAAATTTGATTGGAAGATCAACTTCCCAAACTTCCATGGACATTGACAATGGTAACATTGGAAGTCCAGAAAAACTCTCTTCCCAATTGAAAGGGATTGGCCATAGTCAACTAGGTTGACCAAATGGTAAAGAGAAAGGCTAAGTCTGTGATAGTCTCGTGTACCGTTTCCAAAGAGTCCATATGTTTATGTTGCCAATGGAAGGGCATTGGTTGCGAAGCTGCCAAATTTACCTAAAAGTCCATAAGGATAGTAAAGTCAAATGTTTGACTTTAGTTCAGGTAAAGTCCATTGTCTAACTCTATTAAGTTTCTATTCTGAGATTCTTATTGCATGATGTGACTGGGTCACATGTTGATGTTTTAAGAATCAAAGAAAAGTGAAGAAACTTAAAGGAAGTACATGCTGATTCTGATCGCGAAGAGGGATTTTGATCGCATGGTTCAGTGATCAGAATTTTGAGCTATTACTTAAGAGTTAAGACATATTGCTTATGAATAGATAACAACAAGGTTTTCATATGGGTTGTAAGGATAAGTTTTCCGCAAAGTTTTAAAATAAAGAAAAGTTTTGATTTTATTTATTTTAAGTATCCTTACAATGGCATTTGTGAAAAATTGTTGATTATATGTTTCCATTAATAGCAATATTTGAAAATGGATTTGATTCTTTCATTTGTGGTAGTATCATAATTTACCAAATAAGGAAAGATTCTCATCGCCCAAGTTTCAGTTAGATAGAAACTTGGAATCATGCAACTTGTATTGTATGATGAATGAGAAGTTTTCGTCTTTGGGAAATTAAGACTAATTCCTTGTTCACATGTACATGTGAGTCAAGTGAAGGACTAAAAGATTGGGTACACTTGGTTGTGTGCTGGTCAGGTCCACCACAAAGGTAGATAAGATTATTCGTTATGATTTACTAAAGTTTAGTAAATATGGTTATGCTTACGAGTTTAAGTGTAATTCTGAAACATTGGAAAAGTTTCAATGTATGGCAGAATGAATAAGAAGAATCACGTAAGGCAGAAAGATAAAAGTTTCTCCAATCTGAAGAGATGGGAGAGTACTTGTGTATTTTGTTTTATGATTATCTTAGTGATTATGGAACCATATCACAATTGATCCTCTAAGGACACCTTAGTGTGTTTGTTACCTGAGGAGAGGAATCGTGAATTGTTGAAATGGTTAAATCAAAAGATAATTCATACTTCGTGCCAAAAACAAATCCTGGAGTTATACTCCAAGATTATAACTTGAGTGACATAGTCTTTAGAAAGTTCACAACACTTGTCAAATGTAGAGTAAGATGTTTCCTATTCTTGTACATTTGAGATTGGTAAGTTGTGATGTTTTGGATAAAACAAAGACCAGCTAAGACCAATAGTGAGAAGTGTTTAACTTGATAAGAATCCGCACTAGCTCTTGAATATTTGTATTGTCAAGGAATGGTTCTTGACAAAGAGAAGTCTTATATGTCAAGAGGATAGTGGGAGTCTAAATGATTCTGAAATAGTTTCAAGAACTAAATCAAGAGTTTTGTTAATCACTAGCCCACGACTTGAGGTTTGTAACCTATCGTGTTGACATATTCTTGTTTCTGTGTCTATTCCAGTTGAAAGTTGATTATGCTTGTGAGTTCTATGAGTTCTCAATTGTTTGCATAACAACCCGGAAGCAATGGTGGGCATTGTGCTACCAGGTGGCAAGAAATTAAGATTGCACAAGTTCAGTCCATATGAATTTGGAAGTAACCTAGTCCTGTGATTATGGTTATGACAAATTCACATGGATAGGAACACATACACCATAAAATCTAAGTGTCATAAGGTTTCTCTTCGATTCATGAAAATGATGGTGAGGAAACGCTTCCACTAAGAAGATTTTAAGTAGATAGCGGTTGTGATATTTGCATTCTCATATAGTTAGTGGAGCGTGTGTGGTTAACCAACACACTAACTAGTGAGAATTGCAAAACGTCTAGACAAACATGTGAGCTATCTAAGGAAAGGTGTATGTTTTTGATAAAGTCTTATCAAAGCAATCTAGTATCAGAAATATGAACTTTGGTAAGAAAGTCAATAAAGTATTGATTTCTAGAAGTCCAGTAGATTTCTGAGTACATGTCAAAGCTAGTGGGAGCATAAAGTGTTATGCTGGTAATCATTATGCTAGTGGGAGCATGACGATTATGTTAAATATTGCAGGTTAGCAATGTTAATTATAGAAAACAAAAGTTTCAATTCGCCTTGAAAAAGTTGTTTTGTTATAATTAAGGGAGATGATTTTATACTTCACTCCAATTCTACAAGCTTAGATTAAGAATTTAATCTACTTTAGTCAAGAATATATATGAATGTTATGTTGGAATGGTTTAACATAAGGAAATTCTATATATGTTGCGTTCTCAAAATTCGATTATGATTACGGCATCCCTCTTCATAGTTCGAATTATGAAAACATGGCAAATAAAAAAATTTATAGCATAAATCATGTCCCATATGCTTTGGGTATAGGTTTGATTACATGTGCTATAATATTCATCCATTCTAAATTTTCCAAATGCCTAGGGCATTAAGATGGAAAAAGGAATAGAACTGGAAATGACTAAAATGATTAAGCAAAGTTGTCGAGGACAATCTGAGGTTTACCAAAGATTGGTTGCTCATGGACAATTAGAAGTATAGAGTAAGGACCATATTGACATATTTTGAAAAGAGGCAACTCTTGTTCAGAAGTGATGGTCAAAATGGTAATATGGAATTGTCTCCATAGGTGGAAGTTATTCTTTGAATCTGTGTAAGATTAAAGAACTTAATGCTAAGAAGGATGTTCAAAGGAATGTACTTTGAATTTGAGACTTCATTTCCATGGAATTGTTTTCCATTGGAATACTTTGTAATTTCTGTTGCCAAGTCTTTGTGACTTCTGTGCATAGTCATTACAAGGGGATCATTGCATATAAGTTTAGAATCTAACAGATTACAGTAGATGGCAAGAGTTTGGTATTCTTTCATTTACAACGAGGATTGGAATTGTGAAATTAGCATCATTGGAATATTGTCAATTGATCTATTTCACAAAGAGAGGACCATATGTAAACATAGTATGCATACTTGAAGTATGGCATAATTGTTGTTTGGAAAAACATAGTGTACATGCTTGGAGCATGGGACAACTAATGTTTTAATTCAAGTATAAAGTTGATTAATCGAAACATAAATAATGAGTAATCAATATGGTGCTTAAATAAAAGGTGTTTTTATTTACACTCAAAGTGTTGGGGCCATATAAGATTAGTATTATTCTTATGTTTCACTTTGCATGTTTTGACTTCCAGAATAATTATGTTATGGTATATATCATATTATTCAAACCATCCACAGTCAGTCATATGTTGGAAGTAGATATGAATCAAGACTGTCATGAATTTGGCTTGTATGATTTGTCTAAAGTGCTTTAGACAATGCAATGGTTGCTACAACATTCATGAGTACTCATAAGGGCTGAGTATTGGATTCAACCCACGCTCACTTGCATCACTTCATGGAATTTATCTCGAGTGATTGTGAGACGGTAATATCATATAAATCTTCAAACCTAGAGATATGAGTTGTTGACTATGAGTTGGTTATTCATTGATTGTACGAAAACGCATTGGTAACTCGATGTTATAAAACGTGTCTTTGTGAATAATTCAACAAGTAGTTAGTACAAGCATATCAGTCGAAGTTTATCTGTTCCTTCTAGAAATAGAAGCGATATCTGGGCCCCTCGATGATTTGGTTTTGACTTATGTACCGGGCCCGATCAGAACCTAATTGATGTGTTCAATTTAGTTCTATGTCGAAACAAATCAAAGATCGAGAAACAAATGCTGGACAATAAGTAAGACCATGTTCCATGTGTTTGTCCGGCTGATATCATGAGAACAGAGGATTGTATGATCACTTATCTTAAATGGCGTATCATCATCATCTTAGTTCCGAGAGACTTTGAAAGAGCTACGATTGCTAGTCGGATTTTGAAGTCATATTTGCAAATATAGTTATTAGACTTATCCAAGTGGGAGACTGTTGGATATAGTGTCTAAGTCCATAACTTTATTTGGTATGTACTTGACCCGACCCGGCATGGTCCATTTGGGTTGCATGGCATTGCAATACTTGGATAGACTAAATGAGAGAATAAGTCACTTATGATTATTAATATATTATAAGTTCTAATATATTAATAATAGTATTATTTAATTAGTATTGATCAAGTATTAATCTAGTATTAATTTGGTGATCAAAGTGAGACTAATTAAATATATAGGGTTGATTATGACAATCATCAATTCTTTTATGGTGGATTAATGATCCATGATTTATGGATTTGGTTATAACCATATGGAGC
Source organism: Lactuca virosa (assembly GCF_052849685.1). Lineage (NCBI taxonomy): Eukaryota > Viridiplantae > Streptophyta > Magnoliopsida > Asterales > Asteraceae > Lactuca > Lactuca virosa. Next base: position 98,868,895 of record NC_136428.1, on the reverse strand, counting down.
TCCATGGATAGTCCATGGGAATTACAAACCCATGGGTCATGAGAAATCAAGAGTCATGACAATTAAGAGCATTCATGTGTAAACCCTAATTGTGACAACACTATAAAAGAAACCCTATGGCTAGCAAAATAGTGACCTAGTGTTACTAGAGAGGGCATAACCGATTTTGAGTGCTAGAAGTATTCTCTCAAGTTATTCCAAGTCTTGTGGTGTTGTGTAAAGCATTTGAGGCACAACATTTGGGGTGCTAGGCTCACAAAGTCTTGAAGGAATCCAAGCAACAACAAGGTATGTATTTCTACTAGTTTTATTTTCTATGTAATCCCCACGCCATGCTAGTTAGGAAATAACCTTGAAAAAGAAATTTGCATATATATAGAGAAAACATAGATTCAAGGTTATTAGAGTTGCATGTACACTTAGGAAGTGTTAGAATGCTCAAAACCCATCAGGTGCCCCCAATGTTACAGTCACCAATTCGACGTGCCGGTTAACCACACACGCTCCATCGAACTATGACAAACATTGAGTCACCCTTTGCCACGTTTGCTTAGAGCCCAATTAGTGTGCCGATTAACCACACACGCTCCACTAACGTTTTAGCAAGGGTACAAAGTGTAATTTAATGGAATTGCATCAATTCACTTTTGCCTAAAGTAACTAAGATTGAGAATTTTTGAAAAAACATTTAGTTACTTTATAAATTCATTATACTTTTAATGAGGAAATGTTTGCCCTATCCTACCCGTTCGGCTAACGACCCACCACCAATCAAAGAAGCGGTGGGTGAGAGTGGAAACCCATTAAACAGACATTTTATAGGCCATAACCTTATACCCCCTTATAGATCGGCTTCGTGAATGAGGCCTACTAACGGTAAGACTAGAATTTAAGTTATACATATATAATAATTATTCTTATAATATTATAATAGTATGGGGTGAATTTTAAACTTGTAAAATTCTAGGGTTTGGAATTTAAATAATTCAAATTAAACTTTTAATTAAAAATTTAAATTCCAAAACTTGAGGGCAAGTTTTGAACTTTTCAAAAACACATATCAAATAGCAAATAATTTAAATCAAACATTTAATTTAATGATTATCTAAATTTGACCTATTCCATTTTATTCACAAGATAATTCATCAAATAATTCAAATAATCAAATTTTATCATATAAGGAATTTATTATTCAAATAATTGGTAATTATCTTTTGTTTTGGTAAAGATAATCACATAATAATAATAATAAAATTCGGATTTTATTAGTCAAAAACAGTTTTGGTAATTATCCTTCAGCAAAACAGCAAAAAATCCCCAGTATCCCTCTGTCTGACTCCCCGACTCGCCGAGTCACTCACTGGACTCGCCGAGTTGGGCCGACTCGCCGAGTTCAACAAGTGACTCGCCGAGTCAGGTCGGACAGAGGGCAGAAAAAATGATTTTCAGCAAGATGAACATACAAGGCATCAATACAATAGAAACCAATCAAGGCTCTGATACCACTGATGAGTTTTATACAAAAGAACATCCTATGTGCTCATGAAAACTCTAAAGCTTGGTTCTAGGTTTCTCTATTGTACATGCAATTCATCCAAGACTTATAAACCCTAGATCTAGCATACATATTTCGAAATTATCATATAAAATCAGATCTAGATGATTACCTCTTAGGAATGGCTTGAATATTCTTCTCTTGGAGCTTAGAGTCACAAATGTCACTCCTCTAATGGCTTACAAACACCACAAGCAAGAAGATGATATTGGAGAGAAGTGAGGAGGCACAATTTCGGCTATGAACTCTTCTAGGGTTTCCAGTGGCCGAAAACTGATGCCCTAGGGGTCTATTTATACTTGTGCTGCTAGGGTTTCGGTCAAAACCCTAATGGATAGCTTAGGCCTTAAGCAGTCCAAGGAACCTTCTGGAATAAGGCCTCTATGGCCGAAATTAAGATGGACACATCCTTAATTTCTTCCATGCCTAATCCATAAGGCTTCTCAGCCCAATATTCAACTATCACACAATTGACAGTTCTAGTCCCCATTTATTTAATTAATGTCTTTTAGCCACAAAATTAATTCTTAATTAATTTTTGTCTAATATTAATTAAACTATATTATTTCTCCTTTAATATATGATTCTCATAATATATTAATAAACCATAATAACCTCTCTCGTCATAAATCATCCTATCTAGTTGCTTTGGTGAAGGCAACCCAAAAGGACCATGCACAATCGGGTCAAGTACTTACTAAATATAGTTACAGGCTTAGACACTAATCCAACAGAAACACCATTAAAACAGGTACGATTCTCTGATTCACATGGATTTGTTGTGGTAAATTTAGTTTTAAGCTTTCAAAGTTAAGACTTCATATCATGTTTTGACATGACTTGCATGAAATCATGAACATTGTTCTTTTTAACAGAATGTTACCATGAATGCTAACATCGTTTCATGTATGTTCTTGATGCAGGACCATGCAATCCAGGATGCTTAAAATCTGGTTAACCAACCTAAAGTATATGCCTTAAAGCACTATTTGAATGTATGTGTGATGTGTCACAAATATCATTCAGATTTTTCCATTCAGGTTCCTGTCAAGCTGTAGTTGTGAGAGCTTTCTACAATTGCAAAATTCTTGGATTTGAGGTAATTCTCACATAATATCAAAAAGTTTATATAGAAAAATGATGATGAATAAAGAGATTTACATGTGAATCACTTGTGACACATGTGAATCATTTGTGATTTACATGTGAATCATATGTAATTCACATGTAAATCATGTTAATTATTTATTTTTTCTAACCATATAGTTTATTTTAATTGCTTCTATATTGAGCTTCATGAATCACTTGTGATTCACATGTAAATCACAAGTGATTTACATGTGAACCACATGTAATTCACATGTAAATCATCTTAATTATTTATTTTTTCTAACCATATAGTTTATTTTAATTTGTTTCAATTTAGCAATATATCACAAGTGAATCACATATGAATTACATGTGATTCACATGTAAATCACAAGTGAATCACATGTAATTCACAAGTGATTCACATATGAATTACATGTGATTCAAATGTAAATCACATGTAATTTACATGTAAATCACAAGTGAATCACATATGAGTTACATGTGATACATATGTAATTTACATATAATTCACAAGTGATTCACATATGAATTACATGTGATTCACATGTAATTCACATGTAAATCATAAGTGAATTACATGTGATTCACATGTAATTCGCATGTAAACCGCATGTAAACCACATGTAACTCACAAGTAAATTTCATATGAATTACATGTGATTCACATATAAATCATAAGTGAATCACATATGAATTACGTCTATATGCACACATGTATTTTTGTGAGTTTTATTGCATTAATCAATTTGTTTTTTATTTTTCTTGTAGATTTGGAAGAATTTGTGGAAAATATTGAAGAGATGAAAAACGATAAATTAAAAAAAATATGGAACACGAAGACATAAAAACGCTTTGAAATTTTGTAGTATTTTGTAGTATTTTTATATTTTATTTTGAACAAATCGCTGATCCTCTCAATAGAATACCCAGTTCTCCCCCACTCAGGGTTCGAACCATCACCAATTGGCATACCAACAGTCTACTCCATAGACTGTTTCACCAGGTACATCACACTTGACTCTTGGAGTCGTACCACGTAAGACTCGATGATCTTCCCGATAGAGACCAAACAACTCCAAATATCCCGAATCTCAGATGAAATCCTCAGAACCCTCCCAACGTGACTGCCTCTAGTCATCCCGAAATCTCATACCGACACACCGTCGGATATCCCAACTATCCTGAACTAGTCACGACTCTCAATCTGGAAGTGATGCACTATCACACACCATGTCTCTGATCCCTCAACCAACATTCTATCGCGTGGATCATCAAAGAAACAAGAGACCTCACTCTCACAGTCGATACACAACGTAGGCAACGAGGGCCACCGCCCCTGTATACTCCTCTTGATCACCTGAATCTGCTGCTAAAAAGTATGCCTTACTTGACCAAGGCATCTCCTTGTCCTCATCCATCTCAGTCCCCACCAATTCCTCTTTCACGGTGTAAGAAGTACGTCGCAACAACATATCACAATTACTCTAGTGAAAACATCGCAACTATATGATACCCCACGAAATTACCTCCAAACTCTGGAACCGGAAGCTCGTTATCTCGTTCGCTCTACACGAGAAGCGGAAATAATGTAATCTTCGTCACAGGATGTGACATCTTAACCATCGGTCGATCACTCAACCCAGACCGAAATTCTCCTCAGCATATCACCTCCACTTTTTCCTCAAGTCCTGCGACTCCAACTGGCAGCCCACCAGTCAACTCCTCGGGATCTAAACTCAATGGCCTCACAAGGTACACTCCATAGAAGCTCAATCGACATGTCCCTCTGGCCCCACAGTTTACCATATCCTCTCTCAATCCGAACACCCATCGTCGGATAACTGGTAAAGATGAAAATACCCTCTGCTACGAATCATGGTACCCAAAACATGTTATCTCTCCTTAACCTGCTATTTAGAACCTCTGGGGTTCTCCCTGCTTCGAGTATGGGTCCTCTGCTTTCAGTAGTACGGGCCCATACTACCTGCCACATCCACCCATACTTTCCACACGGATCGTCCCAGATTTCCTAAGTAGCTGCTCAACCTTCTCGATCACCAATCCAGTTACACATGGTCGCGCTCCAGCGAATACTCTCCTCTATCAGCGTACTCATCTAACTAAAGTCACTCCCCAAGCTCTTCCTAGGTTCTCACACTTCTCTGCCATCAGCTGCTGAAGAACTCCTCATGATGCCAACCATCTACCTCCTGAATATATCGTCATATTCACTCGGTCGCTGACTCCCATCATCAAGAGTTCCACAAAGCACAAAGCAAGCAACATTCGGGCATCGAATAACCTCCACCAGCACGTAAAACCACTCTGGCATATAACTCCTCTCGCTCTACGCACAACTCAAAAGGCATCGCCGACTCAGGAAACCCTACCCCTCGTGGCATCTAACTACCCTCTCAGTAGATTCCTCCAAAAGCACATCTAGGTATCTCTCCTAGATTACTCCACTACTCAAAGCTCTCTCTAAAAGATTCCTGCTAGATACTCCTACTCAGCACACACTCAAGGCACATAACAAATAGCAAGAACTCCTAGGCTAAGGCATCACAAATCAGGCAACTCTGGCCCTAAAATATGAAATACCTAGCCTATCCTCTAGCATGCATCACTAATATCTCATAGCACAATTAAGTAAGAGTATTTTGGGAAATCACCGTTCGGGCTCTGGCTAATTGTACACATTGCTCCAACTCGTTTTCCCTTAAAACTCTTTCTCATTTTAGAAAAATCATTTTTTTTTGAAATTTTTTCTCAAATCCTCAGTTTGAGTCCAGATACACCCAAAGGTACATCTGAATCCCTCAAACCAAGGCTCTGATACCAACTTGTAACACCGTAAATTTTCAAACAAATTGTTCGTTTTAAAATCACATAAATCTCATCAACACATTTCACAAAATCCACAATCGTCAAATTATCGAAAACACATATTCATAATTGTTGAATAAAATCTAGGATCCTCCAAAACATAACTCCATCTCGTGTGTACAATCAAGTCGGCGCCTTTCCGCGATCCTGAGAAGTACCTGAAACACATATCACATAACACGGTAAGCACGAAGCTTAGTGAGTTCCCCAAAATACCACACATATATCATTAGACTCTCATGGCTATATCTCAAGTAAGACCCTCTGGTCAATGTGTCTTAGTGGGACCCTCCGGTCCCACAACTCGGGTGGACCCTCCGGTCCTAACTCAATAAAACTCAGAATAATACACATCTTAAATCACAAAGACATAATGCAGGATATCACAATACTCAATATAAGCACATAAGACCCTCCGGTCACACAAATACCACTCAAGGTAAGTATAGTGAGAAGACTCACCTCGTAAGCAAGCAAGGAAACCGAATACTCCTTGAACAGTCTAATCCCCGCCTACATGTAATAAGCATCTCTAATTAACACTTAAAGATCACAACTCTAAATAAACTCATGATAGACCCTCTTTAACTCTTGGGATGGGTAAAAGACCATTTTACCCATCCATGACCTCTATCCCTCAAGTTTGACCAAACCCTAAAGTCAACAGAAGTCAACACTCGAGTCAACAGTCCATGTTGACCTGACTCGCCGAGTGTATCTATGTGACTCGGCGAGTCCCCTTGTTTCCTCTGAGATGTCGCGAAAACCCAACTTAACTCGTCGAATTGTCTTGTCAACTCGCCGAGTTACTCATGTCCAGATTCATTGGGGGAAAACCCTAGCCGACTCGTTGAGTCAGCTCATTGACTCGACGAGTCCATTCAGTCTGTATTCCCATTCAGACGTTTTAAGGTAGATCTACCACTCCAAACTCTAGATCTAGTCTCCCAAGGCTCGAATGTCACGTAAAGCTTCGATCTTTACGTTCATGCATGGCATATTTGCTCCATAATGCCAATACAAGCTCCAACAAGGGTTTGGTGCTCATAGGCTTGCCTCTAGCTCCATAAAGCTTGATTCTTTGGACTCACAAGACCTCCAACAATCTAGATCTGAGGTTTCAACCTCAAGATATGCTCAAGGGACTCAATAACACAAGAAGGATGGGGAAAAGCCCTAGAACTCCCCAAACTAAGATCTCACAAGAAGAATGATCAAGATAGCATCTTTTTACCTCAAACAAAAGTTATCCACTGAGAACCTCTAGATCCAAACGTCCCTCCTTGCTCCAAGCCTTAATGCTTTCCTCTTCTTCTCTCAAGGTGCACCAAAAATACTCAAGATAGCCTCTCCTTCTTACACAACAAGCTAAAACTCGATTAAGGTTCTTCACAGTGCTCAAGGTTGACGAGGGAGGCGGAAATGAGGGCTTAAGGCCCTTTAAATAGGACACCAACCCGGAGATTTAGGGTTTCCTCACACAGCGCCAACTCGGCGAGTCGGCTCTCTGGCTCGTCGAGCTGGTCATTAAACCCACGTGACCAACCCGCCTCTACTCGACGAGTTGGGGCACCCACTCGTCGTGTCTCTCAGTTAACTTGAAAATAAATATGTATAAATATTATACCTGGGAGTCGGGATGTTACAACACCCCTTCTGGTATTCCAAGGGGCATCGCCCCTAGCGGTGATCTTGTACTTACAAATATATTAAATAATTAACATTGTATAAGAGACATACAAAATTGTATTGTTATTATGTCAAAACTTCTCATTAGAACGCAAATCAAAGCAAATGTATTTATGTGTTTAAGATTTGGATTTGACCTGTAATTATGAATCATTTTCTTGGATTATCCCACAATCTAAATTCATGTAACCTAGACATAGTGTCGAATTAAAGATTTCAAAAAGTGTTGTAAACACGATCCATGAAATTATCCAAGTATTTATTGTTCTTCGAATGCTATCTAACATATTTGTTAGATTGTACTTCAAAATATATATCGTATATCACAGAAAAATTGGCCAACGGTTGCCAAAATTATGTTTTATAACACGTATATTTTATTGTAATGCGACACAAACGCATGTGTCAAGGCATAGATATGATGATTGGCGGTCAAAATTTAGGAATGATTGAACGGTTTTTTATAACATTGGATACAACTAAAGGAAAGAGAGTGCGTTTTTAATAATAATATCGATTTGTAGTTTCACTGAATCATTATTGTACTTATTAAAAAACACTAAAACTAAAAAAAGGATATATTTGGTTGAAAATAATCAACAAATAATCACTTTTTATGATTTCCATTTTGATTATATAAACATATCTTAAACATTAAATAAAATTATCCATAAGATTCTTAAGCAATGAGACAGAGTATATAAGTATAATCATCTTTAATTGTCTGTAATATTCCCTTCTAATTCTATATTACTTAATTACTTAAATCTAAAAAAATGGTGAATTAATGGATGTCAAAGGATGAAAGAAGGTTGTTAGCACTTCCCATAATAAGTGGTATATATATATATATATATATATATATATATATATATATATATATATATATATATATATATATATATATATATATATATATATATAGGGAAGAGTTATTTGGAAAACAAAAAAACCCTAAAAATCATAAAAATGCATAAAAAAAATACTTAGAGATCACAAAACTTTTTTTTGAAAAAATCGCAGCTTTTTATACAAAATCGGTGAAAAAAATTTTGAATTTTTTTTTTTTTTTACAAAAAAAAAAGAAAAAATTGATTTTTTTTTCAGCGAATTTCAACAAAAACCTGCGATTTTTTATAAAAAAATTCAAAAATATTTTTTGTAATCTCTAAGTATTTTTTTATGCATTTTTATGATTTTTAGGGTTTTTTTGTTTTCCATAGAACCTAAACCTATATATATATATATATATATATATATATATATATATATATATATATATATATATATATATCTGTGAGAATTACAAAGAAAATATGTTGTTTGATAATGTTAATACGTTCAGTCTTACATAATTATTGTCATTATCACGCATTCTCACTAATTAAATCGTCTATTAGGTTATTATAGACTTTTTTTTTAATTATCCTCATTCTGTCAGAACACTTATTAAGAATGAAAATTAGTAAAAAACGATGAATGAGAACAAAAATGAATAAGAATTAGTGAAGATGCATGAAAATGACAATAGTTGTGTGAGATTGAACGTATTCACATTAACAAACAACCTATTCTCTTAGTAATTCTCATAAAATAACATTGTCCACACGTCCGCATAATAGTTGTATTATTTTTTCGTTCGGATTATCCTATTTTATTTTTTTGTTTCGGCCATCCTTGTATTTTTTTTCCGTTCCGACTATCTTTGTGTTATTTTTTTTGTTCGGAATATTCATATATTATTTTTTTCATTTAGACTATCTCTGTGTTATTTTTTCGTTTTGACTATCTTTATGTTATTTTTTGTCCTGACTACCCTTACGTTGTGTTATTTTTTTCGTTTGAATTACCGTTGTGTTATATTTTTCCGTTCGGACTATTAAAAAGACATCTAATCAAATCAATTATTTAAAATAATAATAATAATAATAATAATAATAATAATAATAATAAAGAAGAAAAAAAAACAATATATATCAAATCAAAATAGGTTTTAAAGACAATAAAATGACAAAAAAGGAGGATGTACGGAAGAATTCTATGTATTAAGGAAGAATTCTATGTATTAAGGGGACAACAAGTCAACAACACTCTTTATGAAATTTCTTCGTATACTCCTTTTTTTTGTTGTTTTGTTTTCTTTTAACCCAATTTGATTTGATATATTTTGTTTTTTTGTTATTTTTTTTTGTTTTATTTTTTGTTTTGTTTTGTTTTTGTTTTGTCTTTTATTAAAACTAAAATTATTAAATAATAATAATTATTATTATTATTGTTATTATTATTATTTTAAATTAATTAATTTGATTTGATGTCTCTTTAACTTTATCTTCTTTTTTATATTTCGGACTATCATTGTGTTATTTTTTTTGTCTAACCTATCCTTGTGCTAAAAGAAAAAATTACGAACAATTATATGTATATTTGTTTGTGGGTTTTATTTAACGGCTATGGAAATAACAAAATTATAACAATACATAGTTCGAAATTAAAAGATAACACATGGATAGTCCCAATGAAAAAAAATAACACAAGAATATTCTAAACCAAAAAAATAATAGTAGTATGTATTTATTAAAAATATTAAAAATAAGAAAAAACAAAAAAAAAACAACAAAAAGATTAAAAACAAAAAGCAAAAAAAGTCGAAACAAAAAAAAAAACTTTAAGAAACAAAAAAGAAAGGTAAAAATAGGAATTTTGAGTGCATACAAAAACCTCTTTACAAAATGATAATGCAATTTTATATTTTAGTATTAAATATGAAGCCCAAAATGCGAAATAATTCTGTTAAAATGTCGAAAAGTTCATTTCGTAAATTAAAAAAATAATAATCACAAAATGATCATTATGAATGAACTATTTACAGAGAGACCACTTTATAAGCTATAGAAAAAATGACAATACATTTTGCAACTAGGACCATTGCTAATTGAGAAATACTGAAATGTTGGTCACCACTACTTAAAGCAGCGTTATTTCGAAATTCTGGCATACCATTACATTTGGCATTTTGGTGTTCATGTTGTATTAACGATGGAAACCATTCATTTAGGTTAAAGTTTGGAGTTTAATTGATTACTTAATGATTACAAGTATTTGGACACTAAGCCTGACGTTTGGAGTTATTTCCACACGAAATGAATCATTACAAATGATTTTCTATGCAACTAATGGTTTTAGGAAAAAGGTTTAGATCGAAAACCTTGATATTTTGAGGTTTTCTCTCATCATCACCACTCGTACATTCATAAGGTGACGTTTGATAACAGGATCCATAACTTAAGCATATTGTATGTGTAGCCTTTGATAAAACTAGGACCGTATGACATAATAGAACAAAATATTAAAATTACCGGATTACCCTTCATATAAAATAATATAAAACAACTATTAACATCAACATCACTTCAAAACTACCAATAGTACCCCTAAATCAAATCTTTGGTAACAAAATCATTGTTTATTTTCTTTAGATTGCAATAATCTTCGTGAGAAATTATTTTGTACCATTTTAGCTGCAATCGACTCTCAAAGAACAAAGTTATTGACGTTTTGCTGGTACTATATATCAACCATCACAAGCTTTGTTGGTGATTGCATCATATGGGTTTCCTTTATTTTTTTCTTGATTTTGGAATTAAATTTCTTTTTCATAGATTTTTTTTTTCTTATTATTATGTGTGATTTACCTTAAATTGTGGTGCGCCTTCATGGGTTGTGACTTGTCTTAGTGTACTTAAGGAGAATTTAATAGCACCCATTCATGATTTGTTTTTCGGTTTGTTGGATTCATACATAATTTTGTTTTGTAAAAGTCATGGTTGTTTTAATTTGTTGAAAGATAATCACAACAAATCATCACACTTTGTTTTCATCTTTATGTGAGATATGTATAAGGGATCTTTTTGTCATTTTACTTTCGATTCAACTTGTTTCACCCTTTTGGGTGGATTAAAATTCAAAGAGTTAGTTCCATTTGACTTATGTTCCTATTGGTTATTGGTTTGTGGAATAAATAATTCTTGTTAGGGTTTTATATTGCATTTACAACTATAAATAATACAAAGATTTACATACAGGCTCTTTTACTATATATATAATATGAAAAGTAAACTAAACTATACAATATGCTTTAACAGTTTCAAGCGCAATTTAAGATGTTTTTGTTCTATTCTGTCTGTCTCATTCATGTACCAAACACTACCTAAATGGCAAAGAGATATACATATGAGGGACTTTAGTACCATTGACGAAGATTAGGGGCTGTTTGTTTACCTCTTAATTGAAAAATTAAAGACATCGTCTTAAAATATCAGATGTGGGGTGTTTGGTAACATCTTATAAAATACCTCAGAATTGAATAATAGCCTCTTAAAAAATCAGACATCAACCCACATCTGAATTAAAAAAAAAGACGCTTGTGCCCAAGAAAAAACCACGCCTCTTTTCCTTTCTTTATTGTAAGCGCCTCCAGTTTCTTTTCTTCTCATCAGACATCGGCGCCACTTCTTTCTTGCACCCCTCCTCCTCCATCTCTGATCCCGTCTGCTATCGCTGTTTTGCCTGTGCCGCCTTCGCCTTGGGCTTCGACAGCTCCGCCTCCAATATCTTCTGCAGCTAATGTTTTCCTTTTTCTCTTCCTCTTTAATTCGAGTTTAATGCTTGAAAATCGAGTATGATAGCTGCTTCCCCTCAAAATCGAGCACATAGCTTCATTTGTTTTCTTTTACTAAATTCAGATGCTATTTGAAAATCGAGTTTATAGAGATTTTTTTTTTCTGAAAATAAAGCACAAAGCTTCGTTTGTTTTCTTTCTCTTTTTCTAGTCATTAATGCAGGTTTATGTTTACATGTATAAATTGAAAAGATGAAGGTACATGAGTTCACTCATTGAAGCTCTTATGCATACCAACTGTTTGTGAAAAGTCGTGTGAGTTTCATCAATGTATATTTTGTGAAGATCCCAGACAGAAAATGCCCTCATCTTTGACCTCCAATGGTCTAACAACAAAAACCCAGGTCCATAAATCACAAGCATCATCGTTGGCTCACATATGGAATAGACCATTTGGTGAAGAATAAAAAGATGACAACATCAGTTGACTTTGAAGTTGTACACCTTCAAAGGACACACTTTTGCACAATGGCTTTTTAATCAAATCATAAATGCCCATCAATAATTTTGGTGTATGAAATAGGTCTTTGGTTCAGAAATTCAAAGACATTTGGTTTCAAGACACATGAGATTGGTGGTTGTGTTTTTTTTTTCTATGGATTAAAAGAAGTGAATTTGTAAAAATTTATGTTTACTTTGGTTATATTGTACGATGTTTATGTTTCCATGGATTGAAAGAAGTGAATTTGGACGAATTTATGTTTATTTTGGTTATAGCACAAAATAGAACTATATATAAGGGTAAAATAGTCATTTTTATCATTCAAATAATAATTCAGATGCTCCAACCAAACAGTATGTTAAAAATTCAGATCTTAAAAATTCAGACATCTTAAAAGTTCAGATCTTAAAAATTCAGATCCTGACAAACAGCCCCTAAGGTGTATGTCTATGCATATCTTTTGTAAGGCCATGCATTAATTTGTACATTCGTATGTAGGAGTTGTAAGGCAGTATGGCCATGGATCAAAGTTGTAAAGGTCGTACGAGGCATGACAAAAAGATTTGGGGGAGATTTTTATTTGAGAGTGCATCCTCATACGTGATTTTTTGTGAGTTTGTGCATGAAGGAGAACCTTATGCAATATGGTTACATGTTCAAATAGATTAGGGGTGTGTGATAATACTTTTCAAGGTCTTACATTATTTGTTTATGGCCGTGCATCAACCTTATACCCCATTATACTTTATTTTTCAAGGTCGTATGAGCCCTTTAATTGGGAAATTTATAAGTAGATTTACTTGTAGAGTTTCACGGGTGTCATACTTAATTTTTATGACTTATAGGCGATCAAGGGACATTTTAAAGAAGTCAAGAAGCTTCATTCACAAGCTACTGAAGTCCCCATCGCCCATGCAGTTGTCAAGCCAGAAAAGAGTGTTTCTACCAAACCTAATTTTTGATACAAAAAGTAGCCGATAAACAGATACCTATGTTGTCGAGGGCGGCAATTGTCTTGGTGATATTCAACCACACGTCTGGAATGGATTTTTTTTTGAAAGATTCGACACCGGCTTCCTGTCAAGGTTGTGAGTCCCACAAATAACCTTACGCCAAAGGGCATTTGTGTCCGATTTAAAGCGCCATATCCGCATAAACAACAAAGCCCAATTAAGAGCAATCAACGACCCGATTCCAAGCCCTCCCTTCTCCTTTGGCCCTAAAGCAATCTTCCAAGCCACCCAATGGATCTTGTTTTTTCTCCCCAAATAAATCGCAGTTCTCTTTTAAATTGATAATGGAAATGGGTGCCTTGGAAATCAAGAAAAAATAAAGGGGCAATGAACTCCAACCCCAAGTAGCGAATATCAAACTTTTTAGCAAACATCAGCATTGCAAATCTAAAAACCTATATATTTTGGCTTGGCAGGAAAAGAAGGAGCTTCTATTGTATTTTCGAAATCCACTTTTTCTCTTTGTAGCAGGGTAATACCTGAACGAAGGTCAAGACTCACCTCTGAATCAATGGAAGATGATGCAAAATCCATTTGAAGGCAAACTTCTAGCATCATGTGAGCAACACATCCATGGAAAATAAGTTGCATTCAAGATATCACTACCAACGACCAAAATAGATGGGAGTGACCTCGATGAAGGAATAGACACCGTCCAAGATTGATTATACTTATATTCAGAATTCAAAGATGACGAAGATTTAGTTGACTAATAAAAGTTGTATTTTGTTTTCTAGTTTCCTTTAATTGTACTTTTACCCCGTCGTTTTAAAATATTGGGCTGGAGTTAAATTTAAATTGCAAAAAAAAATACAAAAATACAAAAATACAAAAACCGGACAATCTGGTTTGGAAACACTGGTTTATATCCGATCGTAATCGGGTTACACCGAATCCTATATGACTCATGTAGTCATGTGGACCTCTAGGAATGATAAGAGTAACCATTTCATAACTTCTGTAAACTAGGAATTATGCGTCATCGTAGACATGTTTATTGTTAGTCTGTCGTCAAATTGGCTAATGGAGTTTAATCTAAAGTACACTGGACATGCTAAATGATATCGTCATTGTTTTTAATCTTCAATCAAATCATCTTTCAAGTGTTTACACCCCTCCAAGGCTCGAACCATTCCAATAAATTGAAAAAATGGAGACTCCATTAAATCTTAAGAAAACTACATCCAAATGAAACATGAATACCGAGATATTGATATGACATTTAACATGGTGTATAGATCAGAGTTACCGGTTACCAATGTGCAGACGCTACTTTTGCACAATGTGCGACACAATCCAGTAGATCTGTTAACCACAAGATTTAGATAACATATGTAGTAAAAATTGAGGAGAAAATAAGAGACTTACAATGTTATTGTGAGGAGATTTCCAGTAGAAACCTTGGATCATAATGACAACCAAGTTTGATGTGACAAGAATAAAAATGCTTAAAGAATGTTTTCCCATCCATTCAAACACAAACGCTGTACGTGTCCATCTGTATACATCCACCTGTAAATGATTTACACGTGTTAAAATAACTACACCAAACCAATGGGGGGTTTATTTTGATATTTTGATATTTTGATTTACCAGTAAATATAATGCACAAAATGTGAGTCCTGATGCTGCTGAAGTTACCAGAAGGTAACTCAATGTGTACAAGCCCTTGTTCAAAGGAATACCTAACAAAACCCAAAAAAGTTAATAATATTCTAAAACATTATTTGGAAATTGAAAACTAAAAGCATATATAAATATATGTACCTATGAGAGCAAGTATGGATCCGAGAATTAGAAATGAAACTGAGAGGAGGGACCAGTTGCAAAGTCGATCTTTATGCCCCTGCAAAAAATTCGGTCAACCAAGATTTGACCAAGGAAAATACTCTAAAATATAAATGAAATTCACACCTGAAATTCAATCAAAATATGACCATATTGAAGACCAATTATGCAGGCCAAAGAAGCTGTTAAGGAACTGCATTCCAACTGTCATTCATTAGCTGTACAAGATTCAATCACATTTTAAACAACTGATTTTGAATTCACAAGTTTAAATAATTAGATATATTACATACATTCCTGTATGCAATTTCATGTAGATTTCAAAATTGAAAGATAAATAACTTACCTTAAGATGCCTTCGGGTTCAAAAGGGGCATAGCACCATGAAGGTGAAGATTCTGAAACTTGACCACTCTTAGATATATTACATACCTGTACGCAAATTATATAATATTATATACATACAATACATAAACAATAATCGATTGCATATATAATATATGAATTTCGTATTATATACCTTGAGGTTTCTGTAAGCAGGCTTTTGATATAAATGATCAATGCCAAGAATATATCTGTCTATCATTCCAGCAGCATTGCAAGCAGGCCCAAGATCACCTCTAACAGAACATGTCACCTATAGTCAAGATAGATGTGATTTATTTGAAGAAAATAATAATTTATATTTTGGGTTTAAGAGAGTGGGGTCATACAGTACGGATTGTACTTCCATTTTCAGAAATTAAAGAAGATAATGAATGCAAGTCCTTGAATTGCCAATCTGCAACGTACAACCCATATGTCAATCCCATGTAGATGGCCAACAACAAAATTACACCACACCTACACCAATAACATACTTAGTTTCAAAAGGGTTTATTCACCAAGTCAACATGTCTATTTGCTTACCATTATTTTGAAGAAACTGTAAGAATATTATTAATATAGATGATATCATATTATATGTTATTTTTGATAGCAATTAAACTGCTATTATAGAAGACATATATTTTTTTCTCATTAAGTCTTCTATGGGTAATGATGTCTGTCTGGATATAGTGTTGTATACATAAGTTCTGCTTCTTTTTTAGAGTGAATAAACCGTTCGACTGAGACTAAATGACCATTTTGTCCTTATATTCCAGCAAACAATTTTCACAATATTAATCAATTTTAGCCATATTCATCAACTTTAATGTGAGAGAAGTCAGGAGGAAAAAAGAAGAGGGGCAAATAGGTAAAGGGCTGGTGTCTTAATACATTAAGCCAAGTTATTTGGCTTAACCCATTAAGTTGTTTTGTCCATATTAAGTCAGAAAGAAACATTCATGTATCAGAGGTCAGATTATTACAAGTTAAATAATCATCAAATCTAACAAAAGATTGAGAGTATCAGTTCTCACCAGTGCCAAATATAAACCCTGAAGAATGGCTCTTTCTTGTAGGTTTGACGGGGAATCCAAATTTCAAACAGTGCTGCAACAATGTATCCAATTGCTATCCTCTGAAATGATGACAATAATTGGAAAAATAAGAACTCATTAAGATACATTCCGTAATTGTAATGGTGAATTGATGAGAAGAATTAGATGAAAAATGATAAGACATTGTAGTGTGTGAAGGTATTGACTATTGATTGGTCAAAGTCAACGACACCTGTAGGATGCCAAGCAGCCGTATTTTCTCAACATCAACTCCATATGTTAATGAAGTAATCCCATGTAGGTAACCACCTTGAAGAAAAACACCAAGAAGAAAAAGTTTCATTGCTCTTACTATTGCTTTCCACGTGGCTTCATATCTGTTTGGAATTTTCTGATGTTTAAGAAAGATAAAAGAGCGCTTCAGTTTCAAGTTTTCAGTTATTTGACTTATTTCCATTATAAAATCAAAGACACACATACATATATTGCTTAATCTAAACATTGTGTAATAAATAATTTACAGGTTAATGGCAATGATTAATCATGTGATATGATTGTCTTTCAACCAACCCCTCACAGAGTACCTAAAATTTGGTGATGGTTGGAGTAACTTTGAGGTCAAGCATCATTCAACTAAAGCTAGTTAATAATTATAGAGTTGAATATATTTATCATTAGAAATACAGTTCTACAGGATATGTTTATTCACCACCTTGTATACAATCGCAAGAGATACTCCAGCAGTGAAAAGGAACATAGGCATGACAAAATCTGCTAAGTGTAAGCCATTCCATGGGGCATGAGCAATAACTGGTAAACTAGAGCCAGCATAATCCACAAGCACCATAAGCTGAAAACAAGTAACAAACCATATTTAACTGGTAGCATATATGATTCAGGACACACACACACACACACACAAAAAGAATAAGAGAAGGATGCAATAAATAAGATCTAATGCACTTTTTTAAGCATTATTCTAACATCTAATTTCAAGGTTTGCTACTCATCAACCAGTTAAAGTCTAAAACAGGTAAGGCAATCTGTATCTTGGATTTGTAATGGATATGTTTGAGAGCTCTATCTAAAGCAATACCAGTTAATTAAAACTTTGAGCTGAATGAGGTCCACATATCCGAAATTTCAAATATAGTATTTATCTGAAAGACTGTTATGGCTCTAGGTGTTTCATCTCAATTGAGTTATTCAGTGTTTCATCTCATTTGATTCGATTTGTTTGTTTCTAAAAGAGAACACAGGGTCCCTATATAAGTACAAATGCATTGTCCTATAACGAACTCCAATTGAAGTGAATTAACTAAAAAAATTAAGCAAAAATGAAGCCATTAATCTCGGTAATCGCTGTCAAGTAAATTATAAAGTAAAACAACATCAGTCGAGTTGAACTTAACAGGTGATCATAGGCCTGAACTTAACGGTCAAGTAAAATTCGAAAATCGAGAGAGAATCGAATCAAACAAGATAACATATGGAAAAACTTACGAAGATCGAGAGTCCGCGAAAAACATCAAGTGAAGCGATTCTACAACTACTTTTCTTCTCTGCAGCGATCAGGTGTTGCTGGTGCTGTAATTCTTCATCATCGTTCAGTAACGGCTGGAAATCTGCCATTTTGCGTCTGCAATTTAGAGAAGATTTTGATAAAAATGCCGACATATGAGCTACTGAATGATTAAATGAAAGAATTCCAGAATTGGACAGGAGATCTATTTGACATTATTTGACCAATTATTTGGTAAAGATATTGGTGATTCGATTCGAGTACGAATGAAATGGAGGGTTATTATGGAAGGATGTGCTCTTACGTGGACCAATCAACGGTTTCCGTACGCTTCCCGAGTAAACGGTCCGGTTTTTATTGGCATCACGAATCATTTCGATTCAAACATGAACCGATTTTGATGTAACCTTTTGAACCGTTGGTTTTTGTTTGGTTTCTTCATTTTGATGCTTTTAAATAATAATAATAATAATAAACTATATATTTTAATTTATTACTATCACTTTTTATATAAGGGGTGTCAAAATTGTGAATATCCTCGATCTATGAGAGTATTCATGTATAACGTTTATATCATAAATTAAACTTTTTTTTTTCTGAATAATTCAAGTGTATTAGGCCTTCACATATGAAGCCATGTTGATGTTGGCACCCATTTGAGCCAAGCAAGGTGCAATCTCCACTAAGGTCCGTTTGATAGTTTCTGTCTGGAAAAATGCTGTCTGGTAAAGTGTTGTCTGGGAAAGTTTTCTGACTGGGAAAGAAACCATGTTGTTTGATTGTACATCTGATTGACTGTGCTGAATGATGAAAAAAAGTAATAATTCAATAAAAAATATAATTAAAAAAGTTATTTAAAAAATTAATAATCCAATAAAGAAAGAAAGAGGCGGGGTTTGGTGTATAATTGTCTTTCCAGCCCATTCAGCCAGAAAGATATGATTTTGGGGCTTTCTGGGAAAGACATATCTTACCGGGAAAGACCCCTTCTTTTGTGTAAATCAAACAGTCTTTCCGGTCCATTCAGCCAGAAAGATCTGTTTGGACCTGGAAAGATGCGTATCAAACGGGGCCTAAGTTTACCTCCCATTACGTACGTGCCCATGACACATTATACAAATCATAATGTATTTTTGCATTCCCCTTTGTTACTTTGTGTCACCATACCAAATATTAATAAAGGATGTAACTTCACGTGCTTTCCATCGTGCTTTTATGTCAATTTTTTTTAAAAGCAGACAAAACTGTAAGATTGGTCTCTGTGGTATTCAAAAAACTTTGGATGAGATCTAAAAAGTTTTCAACTTGCATGTAAGGTCTAAAATCAATGTTTTTCTAGGTTTTTGGTCCAAAAAAACTTAAAAAGACAGTTATGCCATTTTAATTTCTTTTTTCCTTTTTTTATGAGTATTTTAATGCTATTTTGATTTAAAAAAAAAGAATTTTCCACCCTCACCCCCATGTATTCTCTCTCTCTTTCTCTCTCTCTCTCTCTCTCTCTCTCTCTCTCTATATATATATATATATATATATATATATATATATATATATATATATAGAGAGAGAGAGAGAGAGAGAGAGAGAGAGAGAGAATACATATCAGGAAAAAAAAGAATTTTCCTTCTCTCTCTCTCTCTTTCTCTTTCTCTTTCTTTTTCTATCTTCTTATTCCTCATTTATCAAATCAGGAAAAAAACCCAAATTTTTTGTTACTTTGCTACCAAATTATACGCACAAGGAGACCCCCAAAAAACCAGATTCTTCAATTTTTTTTGCCCAACTTCAAAAAACCACATTTCTGTTCTTCAAGATCAAACACACAGTCACACACATACACTCCACCTTTGAATCTCGAGCTTCAGTTCAGACTTTTTTATCCTCGTCTCTTTATCTCTCTCCCTCGCACGTGTTTCTCCCTAGCACTAGATCAAATTTCCCTCTTCCCTGATATTGTAATCGCAGGTGAGTAGTGTTCCCTCATTTTCAGTTCCAACTCATTAACACGTATTCATCCGTATGCACTTCCAAGTGACAATTCAAGAACCACACACCTGTATTATCTGCTCAAAATCGAATAGAAACCCAACCACCAAAAGGCACACCAATCGTATTCCTTTCAAGAGGGTCAATAAGGTTAAACTTCTTCTGATCTATCTTTAATGAATGCAATACCGATTGAAATTCTGGTTTCTAGGTGGCTCTCACTTCCCAAAGTTCTCCAACTCAATGGCTTAAACAAACAGAGGATTCGTTACAGCTTCATCTCTATTAGATGCATACTGATTTGTCACCCAAAAACAAAACAATTGGTGTGTGTTGTAGTTGGATGTATGCTTTTGGAAGTGCAAAGACGATCCCGTGTTTTAGTTGTTGGAAGAACTTGTGATGCTTCTTTAGTTCAATTCATTGAATTCTTGAACTTAGAGATGGAATCTAATGTGGTTTGTGTGAACTCATTCATCTGGGTTTTTCCCCCTTTTGAATTTGTCTTCCTCGACATTCAATTTGTAATTTTGTGGGGGTTTTTTTAGTTTGAATTAAGGTTCGATCTGTAGGTTTATTTGTTGGTGTTTCTGTTCTAGTGATTGCCAAATGGTGTTCTATAAGTTCTTGGTCGAAATTGGATCGGAGAAAATAAGATATTCGAAGGAAGACAGTCGTCCAGAGGAAAGGAAATAGAGTGTGGGATGGGTGACCTAAAGAATTGAGAGAGTGAGAGAGAGAGAGAGAGGGTTGAGTGAGATTTTATTTTTTATTTTTTATTATTTAAATACGAAGATAAATAAAGAAAATAGAAAAAAGAAATAAAAAGGGTAAAATCGACTTTTCAAGTGTATCAAGGATCAAAAACCCAGAAAAACCTTGATTTTGAACCTTCCACGCAAGTTGAAAATTTGTTGGACCCTATCCAAAGTTTTTTGAATACCACATGGACCAATCTTGTAGTTTTGTCTTAAAAGTATGTGAGGTTAATTAGACAAAATAACAACTTATTGATTTAAATAGGGAAATTTACAGAAAAGCCCTAAAATTTTAGTCCAATTTATGAAAAAGTCCCAAACTAAATTTTGTTTAAAGAAAAGCACAGAATACCGGTTAAAATTTCGAAAAAACCCTTTTCGGCCGGTTTCGCAGATTTTGCCGGTATTCTGTCTTTTTTCGTTAGTTTGCTCAACATTTTGGGACTTTTTCCAAAAATTACCTGATAACCAAAATATTGAGACTTTTCTAAAAATTACCATAAAATTAATGGATATTATTATTAACAAATCATTTATAAACATAAAAAATATTTTTATTCTAAAAAAAGGAAATACATTTGTTGCTAATTTCTAGGAATAAATTGGTGGTCTAAGTACTTATCTATTGCTTGTTGACCACTCAAACTCTCTAAGTTCTTCCTATTCATTGTTGTGGGTATGATGGTGAGATGTACTTAGTTAGTGTTCCTCTTGTTGGATTAGTGTTTAAGCCTGTAACCATATTTGGTAAGTACTTGACCCAGTTGTGCATGGTCCTTTTGGGTTGCCTTCACCAAAGCAACTTGACTGGAGAAATAATAGAGAAAGAGGTTATTATGGTTTATTAATATATTATAAGAATAATATATTAAGAGAGAAATCATATTTTTTTAACTAACATTGATCAAGAATTAATTAAGAATTAATTTTGTGATCAAAAGAAGTTAATTGAACTAGATGACTGAACTGTAATTATGTGATAGTTGCAAAGTAAGGGAAAAGGATTCCCTATATGACAGGGTGGACGAATTCAAGGGGATAAGGCCTTAGAATTCGTCCATGATAAGGTTTCTAGGGTTATCCTTTGGGTTGCTTGGTGGCTAAGCAACCAGATAAGGATAAGGACTGAAACCCTAATTACTACACCTATATAAAGACCCTTGGCATAAGAAATTCGGTCACTTGATACCTAGGGTTCCTAGAGCCGAATTTCATACCTCCCCTCTCTCTCTCTCTCTCTTGCCTTTCCATTTGCTCTTGGTGTTTGTGAGTCATTAGAGGTACTACACTTGTGGTACTTGCTTTCAAAGACAAGAAGATTCAAGATACAAGTTGTTATTACAACATAACAACAAGAGGTATGTATTCCATTCTCCTTTATGATTTTCGAAATTACCTAGGAGCATGTTAGGTTTCTTTTGTGTTCATAATGTTGTATAACTAATCGTGAAAACATAGATCCGTATCTAGGGTTGCATGCACACATAGGATTGTTTGTATAAAACCCATCAGTGGTATCAGAGCTTTTTGGTTTTGTTTTCATTTAGATTTTATACAAAAGTATGATTTTGACATATTAGGGTTTATAGCAAATAAACCCTAAGGGCTTGATTTTCAAAATTAGGGTTCCTAAACCCTAGATTTCGAAATTTTGATAGGGTTTCCCAAACCCTTTCCTTAGCCTCCAAGATTTCGAAGTTTAGGGTTATCCAACCCTAGGGTTTTCGAAATTGCCTCCTTCCCAAGATAAGATTCCTAAATTTTAGGGATTTGGATAATGCTATATCTTGTAATTATCCCTTTAATTGTTTAATATCGTAATTAAAGATTTTTGAATTATCCCATCCCAATTTTCGAATTTTAGGGGATTTAAGGGATTAGGTTAAATTAATTGTTAATTTAATAGATAATCTTTCAAGATTTAATAATTCAAATTAATTGTTTAATTTTGGAATAATTATTAAATCAAAGTTTTAAATATTTAAAATTTTAAATTAAAAGTTTTAATTTTCAGAAATTTTAAATTTGATTAAAACCCTAATGATTTGTAATGTTTCAAAATTTGCCCTTAAGTTTTGGAATTTAAATTTTAATTAAAAGTTTAATTTTAAAATGTTAAATTCTAAAACCCTAATTTTTGAAAAGTTCAAATTGCACCCTTATGATTTTATTAAATTAATTAAGTGTATAATTAAAAAAGAATTAATAAACCCATAATGATATGGTTTACATTTAATTAAGTTAAAAGAGTAATTTGTTAAATTAGACCACCTAGTATTTTAAAAGTATAAAATACACCTTATACTATATAACATTTAAAAGTTTAACATATTATATATGTATGAGTAAAGAGTCAGTCTTACCGTTAGTAGGCCTCATTCACGAAGCTGGTCTCTAAGGGGTGTTTAAGGAAATTGCCTATAAAATGGCGATTGAATGGGTATCCACTCTTACCCACCGCACTCTTGACTAGTGGATGGTCGTTAGCCGAACGGGTAGGATAGGACACAACCTTCCATTATAAGTATAATGAAATACGAAGTAACTAAACGCTTTTATAAATTCCCAAATCTTATTTACTTTAGGCAAAAGTGAATTTGATGCAATTCCATGAAATTACACTTTGTACCCTTGCTAAGACGTTAGTGGAGTGTGTGTGGTTAACCGGAACACTAAATGGGTTCTAAGAAAAGGTTGCGAAGGGTGACTCGATGTTTGTCATAGTTCGGTGGAGCGTGTGTGGTTAACCGGCACATCGAATAAGTGACTGTAACATTGGGGGCACCATGTATATTTGCGTGGTTATTCACACCCTGTTTTGTGATCCTCGGCATCCCAGTCACAAATCGAGGGGCATATCGAGATTTAAACATGCCATTGAAAAGTTCAATGAATCTCAAAGGATCTAGGAGTTTTCAATACATTTAAAACTTAATCTCTTTTTCGTTTTTCATGGTGGAAAATTAGTGAATCGTCATTCACTTACCTTTAAATGTTCTGCAATTTGGGTTACGACATCCCTCTCCCAAGTTGTAGAGTATTGTGTTGAGTCCTAGCCTTAATATCTCGTTTGGGTGTTTTATTAAGGACTCAATCAACTGACTTGAATTTTCTCCCGTTTTGTAGATGTCTGATTCAAACTATGGTCTTCCCAAATCCCTTGGAACAAGCTTTCCACATGAAGATGATATTCCACGATTCGATCGAGGAACAAGAGATCATGCTTCACTTCCTCCACCTCCTCCTATTGTTCTCCCTAACCCACAAGTTCAAAGGCTTGAAAAGTTCAAGCTCACTCAAGCCCTTTTAGCAAGTAAACATGAAGAAGGAAAGTCAGTGTGTGCACACGTCGTAGAGATGAAGTCACACATTGATAGGTTAAGAATTTTGGGATTTGTTGTCTGTGAGAAGCTAGCTGTTGACTGGGTTCTTCAATCGCTTCCTGACTCATATAGTGAGTTCGTAAGAGAGTACTATATGATGGACCACGACGTGACCCTCATCGATCTCACCTATTTGCTTGTTGCTGCTGAATCAGCAATGATTTGGCGCACTGGAGAAGCAAAGTTTATTGGTAGATCTGCCTTCCAAACCTCCATGGACATAGGCAATGGCAACGAAAGGCATGCCATGGTCGAAAAGTTTAATCATAAGAGAAAGGCAAAGTCTGAGGTAGTTCCGTGTGCTGTTCCAAAAGAGTCAATTTGCTTTTATTGCCAAGAGAAGGGGCATTGGAGACGAAGCTGCCCTGTCTACCTGAGAGATCTAAGAGATGGGAGAGTCAATACGTATGGCTCTACTTCAGGTAAAATCCATTAACTAACTCTATAAGTTCCTATTTTTTTATTCTTAATACATGATGTGATAAGATTACATTTGATGTTTTGTAGGATCGAAGAAAAGAGAGGAAGCTTAAAGGAAGAAGCGAGTTGAGTCTGATCACGAAGAAATGGATTTCGATCGCATGATTCGATGATCGGATTTTTGGAGCTGCTACTTTTAGAGTTATGATAGATAGCTAGGAACATGTAATAGCGTAGTTTTCATTTAAATTGCATTGTAAGGACAAGTTTTTTCGCACCTTTTATAAATAAAATAAATTTTATTTTTGTCTTATTTATATATTTCCTTGCAATGGCATGTATGAAAAATTGACGTTTGTGTATTTCTAGTTTCAGCAATGATGAAATGGATGTGATTCTTAGTAATGTTATTCGTGGTAATGTCAAGAATTTACCAAATAAGGAAAGATTCTTGTCGACCATGTTTCAATTAGACAGAAACTCGGAATCATACAACTTGTATTGTATGATGAATGAGAACCTTCATATTTGGAAATTAAGACTAATTCCTTGACAAAGAGTCAAGTGAAGGACTAGGAGAATTGGTACACAATGTTGTGCACTAGTTAAGTCCACCACAAAGAACAATAAGATTATTCGTCATGATTTACTAAAGGTCTAGTAAATGTGGTTATGCTTACAAGATTAAGTGTAATTCTGAATCATTGAAAAGTTTCAATGTATGGCAAAACGAATAAGAAGAATCAATTAGGCAGAAAGTTAAAAGTTTCTCCAATCTAAGAAGAAGGGAGAGTACTTTTGTATCGTGTTTTATGATCGTCTTGTTGATTATGAAACCATATCACAATTAATCCTCTAAGGAGATCTTAGTGAACTAGTATGGCTAAGAAGAGGAATCGGAAATTGTTGAAATGGTTAAATCAAAAGGATGAGTCATACTTCGTTCCAAAATCAAGTCTTAGAGTAATACTCCAAGATTTTGAATTGAGTGACACATCTTAAGAAGTTCTAACACACTCTTCAAATGTGAAGTAGAAAATTGTTTTTCTTACTCTTGCACGTTTGAAATTGGTAAATTGTGATGTCTTGGATAAGACAAAGACCAACTAATACCAATTGTGTGTAGTGTTTGTCTTGATAAGAATCCACACTAACTATTGAATATTTGTTTGTCAAGAAATGTTTATTGACAGGAGAATCTTATATGTCAAGAGGTCAGTGGGAGTCTAAATGATCTTGAAAAGTTTCAAGAACTAATCAAGAGTAAACCTATTATTAAACACTAGCGCACGACTTGAGGTTTGTAACCTATCGTGTTGACATATCCTTGTTTATGTGCCATTCCAGTTTTGT
Organism: Lactuca virosa; assembly: GCF_052849685.1. Classification (NCBI taxonomy): domain Eukaryota; kingdom Viridiplantae; phylum Streptophyta; class Magnoliopsida; order Asterales; family Asteraceae; genus Lactuca; species Lactuca virosa. Next base: position 98,842,888 of record NC_136428.1, on the reverse strand, counting down.
AAACTATGCATATGAGTTCTACGAGTTCTCAATAGACTGCATAAAGGCAAGCACCTTATTCAATGAAAGAACATTGGTAAGTATAGGTGAACTGCTAAATAACTTGGAAGCAATGGTGGGACCCTTGATGGCAAGAAATCAAGTATGAACAAGTTCTGTCCATATGAGTTTGGATTTGTCATGAACATTATCTTACGATGATGGTTATGACAAATTCACATGGATAGGAACACATACACCATAAAATCTAAGTGTCATAAGGTTTCTCTCCTTCATGAAAAATGATTGTGAGGAAACGCTTTCACTAAGAGAGATTTTAAGGAGATAGCGATTATGTAAATTACATTCTCAAATTCGATTATGATTACGAAATCCCTCTTCATAGTTCAAATTGTGAGATTTGACGATTAGTCTGATCGTTTGGGACTTAGTAATATAAGTTCTGAATTAGTTTAGACACACATGTGAGCTATCTAAGGAAAGGTGTATGAGTTTGAGAAGCTTAGATAAAGGCTTATCGAAGCATATCGTATTAGAAAAGATGAACTTTGGAAGTCAATAAGTATTGTTTTCTAGAAGTTTAACTGATTTCTGAATACATGTCAAAGCTAGTGGGAGCATAAATGTTATGCTGGAATGGATATAATCATCATGATAGTGGGAGCATGATTATTATTTTAAGTGTTGCAGGTTGGCAATATTAATTATAGAAAACAAAAGTTTCACTTTGCAAAGTTGCAGGGGTTGAAAAGTTTTTTGCTATAATTAAGGGAGAGAATGTTATACTTCGTTTCAAATCTAAAAACTTAGATCGAGAAATTTTAATCAAATTTAGTCAAGGATATATTAACTGCATTCTCAAAATTCGATTATGATTACGACATCTCTCTTCATAGTTCGAATTGTGAGAACGTGGCAAATAGAAATATTATGGCAAATGGCTGATAAAGTATCATGCTTTTATGTAAAGCATTATGAATCGTGTCCCATATGCTTCTCGTATAGGATTGATTGCATATGCTGTAATATTGGACCGTTCTAAAATTTTCCAAATGTCTAGGGCATTAAGAGGGAAAAAGGGACTAGAACCGGATTTGACTAAAATAATTAAACAACTGTCAAGGACAATCCAAGGTTCGCCAAGGATTGGTCGCTTGTGAGCAGTTGGAAGTATACTAATGGATGGACCATATTGACATTATTATGAATAGACAAGATTCTATTTAGAATGAGTTGTCATATGGAAAATATGGAAATGTTTCCATACTGGGAGTTGAACGTTAAGAATTTATGTCTAGATTAGAAACTTTTATGCAAGAAGGATGTTCAAAGAAATGTACTTTGAATGTGAGACTTCACATCTATGGGATTGTCGTGTAACAATCTCCAATAGAGCACTTTGTAATTTCATTGGCCGAGTCTTGGTGACTTTTGTGTCGTGACATTATGAAAGGACTGTTGCATAAAATGTTAGAATCTAACATATTCTAGTAGTGGCGAGAATTTTGTATTCTTACACTAATGATTAGGATTAGGAATTGTGAAATGAGCATAATTGGAAATGTGTTCATTTGATCTATTTCACGAAGTAAGGACCATAGGTAAACATAGTGTGCATGCTTGGTGCATGGGACAGCTGTTGTTATAATTCAAGTAAGAAGTTGATTACCCGAAACAACAAATAATGAGTAGTCAATATGGTAATTAAATAAAAAATGTTTATTTATACTCAAAGGTTTGGGGCCATATAGGATTAGTATTATTCTTGTGTTTCACTTTGTATGTTTTGACTTCCCGAATAATAAGATTATTCAAACCCTCCACAGTCGCTCATACTTTGGAAGTAAGTATGAAATAAGAATGTCATGAATCCGTCTGTAGATTGACTAAAGCGTTTAGACATAGCACAAGTTTGCTGCAGAGTTCATGAGTGCTGCTATAAGATTAGAGTATTGGATTAAACCCACGCTTACTTGGATCGCTTCATGGATTTTATCACGAGTGATTGGTGAGACGATAATATATTATATTCTTGAAACCGAGACATGTGAGTTGTATTCTGCAAGTCGGTTGCACATTGATAATATGTAAACGCACCAGTAACTTGGTGTTATAAAACATATTGTTGTGTGTGATTTGATGAGTAGATACAAGCGAGCACTGAGTCAAAGTTTATCCGTTTCTTTTACCCAAAGTGGGATAAAAGCGATATCTGTGGGCCCCTCGATGATTTAGTGATGACATCCTAAGCGCTTGGCCAAGCCGGGACTAAGTTGATGTGTTCAACTGTAGTCTGTTGTCAGTCGTCATAAATCGGAAATCAGGAAACAACACATAGACTAAGAGAATGATTATAATCGATGTCTCATGTCTATACGATATCTAGAATGGAGGAATATATGATCCCTTTGTTGGATTTTGAGCATTCTAACACTCCTAAGTGTACATGCAACCCTAAATACATTGGATCTATGTTTTCTCTATTATACATGCAAATATGATTATCCAAGGTATTATCCTAACTAGCATATCAAAACATTGATACTAGGATACTAAAATAGATAGAATACATACCTTGTTATTGTTGCTTGACTCCATGAAGCTTGAGAGCCTAGTGCCCCAAGTGTGACACCTCAAATGGTTCACACAACATCATGAACTCTTGGAATAACCATGAGAAGAAGACATACATGTTCAAATTGGCTAGCCCTCAAAGTATGTATCACTAGTGCCAATTTCTTGAACTAAAGGGGTTCTTATATAGTGTGGCTATTAGGGTTACACCATGTAACTCATGACTTTACCCATTCCTTATGCTCCATGGGTTTTAACCTCCATGGAGTATCCATGGATCACCACATGGGTTAAACCCAACATAAAGGAATCTTGGATCATAAGCCCACATATATAAGAATGAATGATTTACACAATCAATCCCCATATATTTAATTAGTCTCCTTTTGATCACTAAATTAAGTCCAAATTAACTCTTGATCAATATTAATTAAATAACATGATTTCATATTAATATATTAGAACTTATAATATATTAATATGTCACAAAATATCTTTTCCTCATAAACGGTCTATCCAAATGTTCCGATGCCATGCAACCCAAATGGACCATGCTGAGTCGGGTCAAGTACATACCAATTATAGTTATGGACTTAGACACTAATCCAACAGTCTCCCACTTGGATAAGTCTAAAACTATTATTGCGTATGACTTCAGGAACCAACTGGCAATCGTAGCTCTCAAAAGCCGCTGTCGAACTCTGACCTTGTAGATGAACTCTGACCTTTGTCAATGACTTGTCCATTAGATAAGGGATCATATATTCCTCCATTCTAGATATCATATGGACTGAGACATGGATTATAATCATTCTCTCTGTCCATTTGTTGTTTCCCGATTTCCGATTTATGACGACTAACTAATTGAACAAATCAAATCAGTCCAGGCCCGGCCGAGCACTTACATTTGTCATCACCAAATCATCGAGGGGCCCACAGATATCACTTTTATCCCGAAGGTAAAAGGAATGGATAAAATTCGACTCATATGGCTTGTTCTACTACTTGTTGAATCATACACAAAGGCACGTTTTATAACACCGAGTTACCGAATGCGTTTTTGTGCAATCAATGTACAACCAACTCATAGTAACAACTCATATCTCTAGGTTTGAAGAATATAAGATATTATCATCTCATGATCACTCGTGATAAAATCCATGAAGTGATTCCAATGAGCGCGGGTTGAATCCAATACTCAGAACTTATGAGCACTCATGAATGTTGTAGCAACTCTTGCTATGTCTAATGCACATTAGACAAATCATACAAGCCAAATTCATGACAGTCTTGATTCATATCTACTTCCAACGACTGACTGTGGATGGTTTGAATAACTTAGTCATTCAGGGAGAACGACCAAGTTATTCTGGAAGTCAAAACATGCAAAGTGAAACACAACATAATACTAATCCTATATGGCCCCAACACTTTGAGTGTAAATAAAACATCTTTTATCTAAGCACCATATTGATTACTCATTATTCATGTTTCGATTAATCAACTTAATACTTGAATTGAAACAATAGTCATGCCATGCTCCAAGCATGCACACTATGTTTTCTAAACACTAGTCATGCCATACACCAAGTATGCATTCTATGTTTGTCTATGATCTTCACTTTGTGAATTAGATCAATTGAACATAACTCCAATGATCCTCTTTCACAGTCCCAAATCCTTACTGCAAATGCAAGAATTCCAAATTCATGCCATTTACTGAAATCTGTTAGATTCTAAACTTATATGCATTGATCCTCCTGTAATGATTATGCACAGAGTCAGAAAGACTTGACAACAACCATTACAGAGCATTCCAAAGGAGATCAGCTCCTTGGAAATATCCTTCTTGCATTAAGTTTCCTAATCTTACACAGATTGAATAATTTCCAACTTTGAAACATTTCCATATTCCATTTTGACTATCACTTCTGAACAAGAGTTGCCTCCTTACAGATTATGTCAATATGGTCCTTCCAGAATTATCACTATACTTCCAACTGTCCTTGAGCAACCAATCTTTGGTAAACCTTAGATTGTCCTCGACAATTGCTTAATCCTTTTAGTCATATCCAGTTCTAGACCTTTTCCCTTCTTAATGCCCCAGGCATTTGGAAAATTTTAGAAAGGATAAATATAGCACATGTAATCGATCCTATATCCGAAGCATATGGGACTCGAGTCATGATGTCTCACATAAAGACTAAACCAGTCTTTTGCTATAACATTTCCATTTCTATTTGCCAAGTTCTCATAATTCAGATTATGAAAAGGGATGCCGTAATCATAATCGAATTTTAGAACGCAAATAATGGACCCATATATAGAATTTCCTTATGTTGAGCCATTCCAACATGAAATTCATATATATATCCTTGACTAAATACGACTTAAAACCTCAATCTAAGCTTTTAGAATTGAAATGAAGTATAATTTTCTCTCCCTTAATTATAGCAAAACAACTTTTTCAACCCCTGCAGCCTCACGAATTGAAACTTTTGTTTTCTATAATTAACATTGCTAACTTGCAACCTTTATCATAATTATCATGCCCCCACTAACATGATGATTATTAGCATAACACTCATGCTCCCACTAGCTTTGACATGTAATCAGAAATCAGCTGGACTTCTAGAAATCAATACTTTATTGACTTTCTTACCAAAGTTCAGATTTCTGATACTAGATTGCTTTGATAAAACTTTATCAATATCATACACCTTATCTTAGATAGCTCACAGGTGTGTCTAAACAATTTTAAGAACTATGAAAAGGGATGTCGTAATCATAGTCTCGATTGTTTAGACCTTTACCACTTCTCACAAGTCCATGTTAGTGTGCTGGTTAACCACACACGCTCCACTAACGACTTTGAGAATGCAAATATCACAATTGCTATCTAGCTAAAATCTACTTAGTGAAAGTGTTTCCTCACCATCATTTTCATGAATCGGAGAGAAACCTTATGACACTTAGATTTAATGGTGTATGTGTTCTTATCCATGTGAATTTTGTCAAAACCATAATCACAAGACAAGGTTACTAACAAATCCACACTTATATGGATTAAACTTGTGCAATCTTAAATTCTTGCCATTTGGCAGCTCAAGGGCCTGTCATTGCTTCCAAGTAGCTGTGCAACCAATTGAGAACTCTCAGAACTCCTATGCAAAGCCAACTTGAATAGGCACAGACATGTCGACACGATAGGTTATAAACCTCAAGTCGTGTGCTAGTGAAGAACTTCAGGTTTTATTCTTGATTAGTTCTTGAGACTTTCAAGACCTTTAAGACTCCCACTGTCCTCTTGACATATAAGACTTTCTTGTCAGATATTCAAGAGATAGTGTGGATTCTAATCAAGACAAACACTTCACACAATTGGCCTTAGTTGGTCTTTGTTTTATCCAAAACATCACAACTTACCAATTTCAAATGTACAAGAGTAGAAAACTTTTACTCTTACATTTGACAAGTGTTTTTAAACCTTCTTTAAGACATGTCACTCAAGTTACAATCTTAGAGTATAACTCTAAGAATTGTTTTTGGAACGAAGTATAAATCATCTTCTTGATTTAACCACTTCAACAATTCATAGCTCCTCTTCTTAGCTACCAGAATGCACTTAGAGGATGAATTGTGATAAGGTCTCTTAATCATTAAGATGATTATCTAACATGATACTAAAGTACTCTCCCATCTTTTCAGATTTGAGAAACTTTTATCTTTCTGCCTAAGTTGATTCTTCTTATTTGCTCTGCCATACATTGAAACCTTTTCCAATGTCTCAGAATTACACTTAAGCTTGTAAGTATAACCATATTTACTGAATTTTAGTAAATAATGACGAATAGTCTTAACGATTATTTGTGGTGGGCTTGATCAGTGCACAAGAATGTGTACTCGATCCTTTACTTGACTCACACATCCATGTGAACAAGTAGTTAGTCTTAATTTTTCCAATGCTTGAAGGTTCTCATTCATCATGCTCTACAAATTGCATGATTCCAAGTTTCGGCCCAACTGAAACTTAGGTGATGAGAATCTTTCCTTATTTGGTAAATTTAGACACTACCACAAATGAAAGAATCAAATTCATATTTCCACTCTTGCTCTTAATGGAATCTTATAAGCAACAAAAGTTTTCACAAATGCCATTGTAAGGATATTTTAAAATAAATAAAATAAAAAAAATTTATTTTATTTTAAAACTTTGCGGAAAAACTATCCTTACAATGCAAAAGCACATGAAAACTTTGTTGTTATTTATTCCTAAGCAATATATCATAACTCTTAAGAAGTAGCTCAAGAATCCGATCTTCAAACTATGCGATAGAAATCCATCTATGCGATCAGATTCAGCATAATCTTTCTTTAAGTTTCTTCACTTTTTTCTTTGATTCTTAAAACATCAAAATGTGACCCAGTCACATCATGTATCAAGAATCTCAGAATAGAAACTTAGTAGAGTTAGATAGTGGACTTTACCTGAAGTAGAGTCAAACTTATTGACTTTAACATCCTTAGGTAAATTTGGCAGCTTCGCAACTAATGCCCCTTTCTTTGGCAATGGACCCTTGATAATGGGACTATCTCAGACTTAGCCTCTCTCTTTACCATTTGGTCAACCGAGTTGACTATGGGCGATCCATTTCCATTGGGAAGAGAGAGCTTTACTGGATATCCAACGTCATCATTGTCAATGTCCATAAAGTTTTAGGAAGTTGATCTTAGCAAATAGATAAGATCATTAAGGGTCTTGTCATAGTCTGTTTCATAGGAGTCCCAAAGGAACTCACTATGTGACTTAGAAAGTGATTGATCATCAGCTTCCTCTAGACTTTGACACCCAACTCTCCCGGCTTGTCAATATGTGACTACATCTCCAAGATGTGATCACACATAGACCTTTGCTTGCCAATAGGGCTTGAGTGACCTTAAACTTTTCAGGAACTTGTGGGTTAGGGAGAATAATTGGAGGAGGTGAAAGAAGTATGATTTCCATGGGACATCATCTTCATTTAGGAAAGCTTGTTTCAAGAGATATGGGAAGATCATCTTTTGGGAGATATTCAAGATAGTTGATTTAAAGTCCTTAATATAACACCCAATATGAAATATTAAGGCTAGGACCCAACAACCTATTTATAACTGGAAGAGGGATGCCGTAATCCAAGTTATAAAATAGTTGAAGGTAGGTAAATGACGATTTACCAATTTCCACCATGAAAAACGAAATATAATTAAGTTTTAATTGGATTTGAAACTCCTAGATCTTTTGAGATACATTGAACTTTCAATGGCATGTTTGAATCTTGATTGTGCCCTCTCAAGTTTGTGACTGGGATACCGAGGATCACAAACAAGGTGTGAATAACCATACAAATTGACTTGGTACCCTCAACAATATTACCTAATCGATGTGCCGGTTAACCACACACGCTCCACCGATCTATAATAAAGTCAAGTTACCCTTTACCACTCTTACTAGTCCATGTTAGTGTGCCGGTTAACCACACACGCTCCACTAACGACTTGGTAAGGTACAAAGTGTAATTTTATGGGCTAGCACCAATTTCACATTTTCCTAAGTAACTAATATTGGGAATTTATAAGCGTTTAGTTACTTAGTATTTATCATTAATACTTTTAATGAAGGGAGAATTATAGTCCTTGTCCTACCCGTTCGGCTAACGACCCTCCACCAGTCAAGGAAGCGGTGGGTGAGAGTGGACACCCATTAAACTGCCATTTTATAGGCAGTAACCTTATACCCCCCTTATAGACCGGCTTCGTGAATGAGGCCTACTAACGGTAAGATTGACTTTATCTTATACATATCTATATAATTAAAATTATAATAATAGTATAAGGGTTTGAATTTTAACTTTTAAAATTCTAAGGGCTAACTTGGAATTAAAGTATTCATAAGTGAAACTTTTCAAATTCCAAAACTTGAGGGCAAGTTTTGAAACTATTCAAAACTAATTAATTCCATAACTTATGTGTTTAAATTAGTTTTAATTAAAAAACTCTTCAAGTTTCATAACTTGAGGACAAGTTATGGAAGACTTTAAACTAATAAAAGAATGTAACTTTTCTTTATTTTGTAATTTATGGAATTAATTAAGGTTACACATTTTATTACTTAATGAAGTGACTCTTGAACCTCCATAACTTGAGGACAAGACTCTTCATTTTTGTAACCATTACCAACTTTTATGAGTTTTATGAAACTTAAATGTGACTTTTCATATAACTTGAGGACAAGTTACAAAAACACATTTTAGAATCAAATCTTAGATTAAAATGGATTGAAAACACATAATCAATTAACTTTTCTATTAATCTAAGCAACTCATAAGAACAAGATAATTCAAATCAAACTTTTTCATGTAATTAGCCTAATCACTAAACTAATACAAAACATGAATCTATTGACAATTATCTTTGAAATTGGATTAGCATGAACATTACCACATCAAAAACAAGTTTATAAGTTCAAAAACAACTTATGGTAATGTTCCTAGTCCATTTCTAGCCAAAAACCTCGAAAATATGCTGTCTGGGGCTCCTACTCGTCGAGTGTATCAACCTACTCGCCGAGTAGGATGATTTTCTTCATGTACTCGGCGAGTTCATCAGTGGACTCGGCGAGTACAGTGCCCAGAACACCCGAAATTCGACTTTTTCAGCATTTTTCAGCAATTTGCATCAAGTATAATTGAAAACAAGCCTAGTCTCTGATACCACTGTTGGGTTTTGAGCATTCTAACACTCCTAAGTGTACATGCAACCCTAAATACCTTGGATCTATGTTTTCTCTATTATACATGCAAATATGATTATCCAAGGTATTATCCTAACTAGCATATCAAAACATTGATACTAGGATACTAAAATAGATAGAATACATACCTTGTTATTGTTGCTTGACTCCATGAAGCTTGAGAGCCTAGTGCCCCAAGTGTGACACCTCAAATGGTTCACACAACATCATGAACTCTTGGAATAACCATGAGAAGAAGACATACATGTTCAAATTCGCTAGCCCTCAAAGTATGTATCACTAGTGCCAATTTCTTGAACTAAAGGGGTTCTTATATAGTGTGGCTATTAGGGTTACACCATGTAACTCATGACTTTACCCATTCCTTATGCTCCATGGGTTTTAACCTCCATGGAGTATCCATGGATCACCACATGGGTTAAACCCAACATAAAGGAATCTTGGATCATAAGCCCACATATATAAGAATGAATGATTTACACAATCAATCCCCATATATTTAATTAGTCTCCTTTTGATCACTAAATTAAGTCCAAATTAACTCTTGATCAATACTAATTAAATAACATGATTTCATATTAATATATTAGAACTTATAATATATTAATATGTCACAAAATATCTTTTCCTCATAAACGGTCTATCCAAATGTTCCGATGCCATGCAACCCAAATGGACCATGCCGAGTCGGGTCAAGTACATACCAATTATAGTTATGGACTTAGACACTAATCCAACACCCTTATCTAAAGGACATGTTACTAATAAGATCAGAGTTCGACAGCGTCTTTGAGAGCTACGATTGCTAATCGGGTTGTACTTGATTTTATGGTTACTAGACTTATCCAAGTGGGAGACTGTTGGATTAGTGTCTAAGCTCGTAACCATATTTGGTAAGTACTTGACCCGGTTGTGCATGGTCCTTATGGGTTGCCTTCACCACAACAACTTGACTGGAGAAAATAATAGAGAAAGAGGTTATTATGGTTTATTAATATATTATAAGAATAATATATTAAGAGAGAAATCATATTTGTTTAAGTAAAATTGATCAAGAATTAATTAAAAATTAATTTTATGATCAAAAGAAGTTAATTGAACTAGGGGACTGAACTGTAATTATGTGATAGTTGCAAAGTAGGGCAAAGGATGCCCTATATGATAGGGTGGACGAATTCAAGGGGATAAGGCCTTAGAATTCGTCCATGATAAGGTTTCTAGGGTTATCCTTTGGGTTGCTTGGTGGCTAAGCAACCAGATAAGGATAAGGACTGAAACCCTAATTACTAGACCTATATAAAGACCCCTTGGCATAAGAAATTCGGCCACTTGATACCTAGGGTTCCTAGAACCGAATTTCATACCTCCCCTCTCCCTCTCTTGCCTCTCCATTTGCTCTTGGTGTTTGTGAGCCATTAGAGGTACTACACTTGTGGTACTTGCTTTCAAAGACAAGAAGATTCAAGATACAAGTTGTTATTACAACATAACAACAAGAGGTATGTATTCCATTCTCCTTTATGATTTTCGAAATTACCTAGGAGCATGTTAGGTTTATTTTTTGTTCATAATGTTATATAACTAATCGTGAAAACATAGATCCGTATCTAGGGTTGCATGCACACATAAGATTGTTTGTATAAAACCCATCACCTCTAATGTTGGTGTTCATCTTATGTTGTTTAACATAACTACCACTCAACATTCATACCTCACATGTTAACAACCATCGGCTAACACATATCTATAAAATGTGAAAAGTGAACCGTGAATGATAGTTTATATGGAAACAAGTGAAGGGTGATTATCTTTTTAAATTGTCATTCAAAGTTTACTTTTCACTCTCGATAGATGTGTGTAATTTGATGGTTGTTACCGGGTAATGTTTGGAGGTTAGGTTGTAGTTAGGTTAAAGAACATAATGAAATATCTATATGTTTGTGTAATGATATTTTCTAATAACATGTGATCATATAGCATCATGCCTAATAGCAAGTAGACACTTATTAATTGTGTATTAATAAATATTATCAACTCTTGTATTGGTCACACCTGACATAGTACTTCTCACTATGACATCCACAACGATACACATGAAGAACATAGGGACTTTGAAGTGGTCAACAAACAATTGAGAAGTACATAGTCAACCATTCTATTCCTAGAATTTAGCAACAAATGTATTTCCTTTGTTTATAATAAAAAATGTATTTTATGTTTATAAATGATTTGTTAATAAGAATATCCATTAATTCCATAGTAATTTTCAGAAAAGTCCCAATATTTTGGTTATCGGGTAATTTTCAGAAAAGTCCTAATATTTTGAGCAAACTAACGAAAAAAGACAGAATACCGGCTAAATCTATGAAATTGGCCAAAAAGGGTTTTTTTGAAGTTTTAGCCGGTATTCAGTGCTTTTCTGTAAACAAAAATTAGTTTGTGACTTTTTTCATAAATTAGACTAAAATTGTAGGACTTTTTTGGAGATTTCCCATTTAAATAAGTAAAAAAAAAGACAAAATTGCAAAAATGGTCCCTGTGGTATGCAAATTTTTGGGGTTTTAGTCCAAACCCTGAGTTTTTTGGATTCATGGTCCTTTTAGAGTGGTTTGTATGTGAAAATAGTCCCTCTGAAAATTGAAATGACTATAATACCTTTGGGTATTTATTTTTCATTTATTTTTCATTTATTTTTAAATTTAATATTTATTTATTTATTTTAACAATTAAAAAAATAATAGAGGACCCACCTCTCTCTCTCTCTCTCTCTTACACACCTAGTCGTCCATTGGCACCGAATGTAATTTCAGCCACCGCCACCATCAGTGGCAACCGTTCATGTGGCATTGTCCACCATATCAAAAGCCTAAACTTTCCAAAATCAAGAACCTACATAAGCTTCTCATAACTAAACTTCTGTTGAACATATACTACAACAACAAGAAGAATTGCAGTTACAGAATCCCAATATCCCCAAACTTTATATAAAAATCAAGATGCAGGTTCACAAATTTATAATCCTCAGAAAAATATGGGTTCGAGATTGGGATTCGAATATAATCATAAACATGAGGAAAAAGTCGAATCACGGTTAACTCGATAAAAGCTTACAACTTTCGAAACCTAAAACTTGAAAAACCCTTCCTCATCACCTCCACCGCTATCTATCCTCTTATCCCCTTCCCCAACGACTTACCCATTAACGCCACCACTCTTTCCATTGTTTCAACCTCTTTCTTAATCAAACCTTCTCTGCATTTACCCCCGACTGGAAAAAGCCAAAATCACAAGAAAAAAACCTACATCAAAACAGAGAGAATTGAGAAGGGATATGTGGTGGTCGAAGTGAATGTCGGTAGGGCTGTAGTTGGGTGTCGGTTAAAGTTAAACTAAACAACACCGATTTAGGTTCTCATTGGGTTTCTGGATGAACCTGATTTGGGGTTTTTTTACCCAATTCAAAACAGAAAGAAATGAGAAGTGAGATGTGGTGGGGGCCGGCAATCTCTTAACATGAGGTGTAAATGGTGGTGGATAAACTTCCAATAGCAGTTTTTGATTGCATTCTTGGCTCTCAATCTTTACTTGAGCAACAAACAGTCAAGTAGTAGAGAAAAAAATTTGGGCCTTCAACAATTTTGTGAGAAGATGGTGGTCGCATGTTGTTTTTGTGATGAACAACAGGTGTAAATGGTTTGGCTTCAAAGTTGATGATCAGTGATGTTGATTTTATGTAGATGGAGATGGGTTTGTTATACATATCGTCTTCAATATGTGTGTGTGAGAGTTATGTGTAAGTTTAAGTTGTGTGTCTTTTGTGTGTGTGTGTGTATATATATATATATATATATATATATATATATATATATATATATATATATATATATATATATATATATATATATATATATAGAGAGAGAGAGAGTTATGTTCCAATGAGAACATTTTTCCCGTGAGAACATTTGAGAACATTTAGAGTAATTTTTTGATTTTATAAACGTCACTTTCAATTTCTCTCTCCTCTTTCTTTCTTTACATATCTCTCTCTTCTTTCTCTCTATACATATCTCTCTCATCTTAAACGTGTCTGAACCACTGTCACCATGAGTGGACCGCCGCCGGAACCACCGTAAGTACCCCAGAACCATCCCAACGTTGCCGGAACCACCAAACAACTCCTTCTTAACTCTTCAGATCTGTTTGTTCGCCACTTCCCTCAGCCTCCCACCGTCGAAAACCACCTCCTCTGCCTTTCCTCTTCTTGAACCATCATCAGATCTTATTTGACCGGCCATAAGATCACCACATACCATCGCCGGAGAAATCGAAACACCGTCAGAATCACCGGAATTGCGTCGGAATCACAGAAACAACTTCGGAATCACCGGAACAATGTCAGAATCATTGGAACGGCATCGAAATCACCGATCGTTGCCTCTCAAGCTTCACCAGATCGGGTTGTTCACCAGATCCCTTCGCCTCTACTCCTCTCACCGTTGGCCACTGCTATTGAATCTGAAAGCATTTTTTATTGAATCTGGAATCATTTGCTGAAAGTTACGGCAAATTTCTGAATTAATTACTCACAACAACATGCCACAAAGTTGCACCATATGAAACCTAATAAATTCTAGTGATGTTTATTAACTCATCAGGAGGTGTCATCTTTTGTTTTCCAATTTTCTCAGATTTGATGCATTGAAGATGTGTTTGGTATTAAGTCAGAGTCATCGGAGAAGTAAGCTTCGTTGAAGAGTTGATTGTCACCGGCTTTCAATGTCGTTGGAGAAAGAAATTGTGGATGGAGATGGAGACACTGCAAGTTGCAAATGAAAATTTTCAAAGCTGTGGAGGCGTATGTCGGTGTCATATTTGAATCCCTATTATCAGCAGTGAGTTATCAAAAGAACATATCAAACGGGCCAGTAAGTTATTTAAATTTCAAAGTATTCAACCATTTAATGGGCCTCTAACTATAATCCATTTAAAGTTTTAAACATATACTTCAGAATATTTTTATTGATAAAATTCTATTACAATTAAAAATATTGATAATTTACTATTATATTACTATCGACTTCTAATTAAACCGCTTGTAACTTACTTTATGACTTTTTCTTTTATTAATTTTATTTATCTAATTTATCTTAATTTTATTATATAAAACCCTTTTTAATTGATTGTTTTTTACATATTTCACATTATAATACAAAATGTTTAGGAAATATTATAAATAGTTGTTTAATATTAGACAAAATTATTTTTCACATTCTTGATTCTCTAGTTGTTCTCGTGTATTAATCACATATGATTTATGTACACATGATTCTTTTTCGTGTTCTCAATTCATAGCTGTTCTTGCCCATATTAGTCATATGTTATTAAATACATATAATCACATATGATTAAATACATAAAAAAAATTATTGAATTGAAAACGTAAAAACGAATATTGCTCATACAAAGCATATGTGGTAAGATACATCTAATTATATGTGATTATTTCATAGTTGTTCTTACCCATATTAATCATATGTTATTAAATACATATAATCATATATAATCAAACACATAAGAAAAATTATTGAATCGAAAACATAAAAACGAATCTTGTTCATACAAATCATATGTGATTAGATATATATAAATACATGTGATTATACACACGAGAACAAATACTGAATCAAGAAACGCGAAAACAAATCTTTTCCATATCAACTATATGTGATTAAATATATAATCACATACCACATGTAATTATATGTATCTAATCACATATCATTTATATGCGATAACAAATATTGAATTAAGAACACGAAAACAAATCTTTTCCAAATAAATCATATATGATTAAATACATATAATCATATGTGATTAAACTCAATACCTACCACCACCACCCTCCACTGCCACCCACCACCACCACCGCCACCTACCACTCATCACCCAGCACCTATCACTACTCACCACTACCCACTACCCATTTTATTCATATTTGATTCAATATTTTTTCTCGTGTATATAATTAGATGTGATTATATATGTATTTCATCACATATGATTTATATTGAGAAAATTTATTTTTGTCCATATAAATCATATGTGATTAGATACATATAATCACATGCTATAATACAAGAGAAAATTTATTGAATTCAATGAGAAAAAATAAATCTTGCCCAAATAATGATATGTGATTGGATACATATAATCACATGTAATCACATATGATTTATGTGGATAATATTCATTTATTAGTTCGTCTCATGTATTTAATCAAAAGTGATTATACGTATATAATCACATGTGATTATGTGTATCTAATCACATATGATTTATGTGGCTAAGATTCTTTTTCGCGTTCTCGATTCAATAATTGTTTTTTTTTCCACTTTAATCATTTGTGATTAAATACATTTAATCAGATGTGATTATATGTTTCTAATCATATATGATTTTATTTGGAAAAAACAAATATTGTCTATTTAAATCATATATGATTAGATACATACAATCACATTTAATTATATACACGATAACAAATATTGAACCAAGAACGCGAAAACAAATCTTTATCCAAATTAATCATATGTGATTAAATACATATAATCACATGTGATTTATGAATCTAATCACATATGATTTATGTGGACATAATTCATTTTTGCTTTGTCAATTCAATAGTTTCTCTCATGTATTTTATCACAAGCGATTATATGTATAACCGTATGTGATTAAGTACATGAGCACAACTATTGAATCAAGAAGGAAAAAATGAATCTTGTCCACCTCAAATCATATGTGATTATATATATATATATATATATATATATATATATATATATATATATATATATATATATATATATATATATATATATAATCAACATGTGATTAATTACACAAAATCAATTATTCAGTCAAAACCGCAAAAATAAATATTGTCTACATAAATCATATCTGATTAAATACATATAATCACATGTGATTATATGTATCCAATCATATATGATTTATGTGGATGAGATTCATTGTCACATTCTCGATTCAATAATTATTCTTTGTCCACTGTAATCATATGTGATTAAATACATATAATCATATGTGATTATATGTATCTAATCACATATGCTTTATACGAACAAAAAATAATGATGTATATATAAATCATATGTGATTAAATACATATAATCGCATATGATTATATACACAAGAACAACTATTGAATCGAGAACACAAAGATAAATATTGTCCACATATATCATATTTGATTAAATGCATATAATCACTTGTGATTATATGTATCTAATCACATAGAATTTATGTGGAAAATATTTATTTTCGCGTTCTCGATTCCGTTGTTGTTTTTGTGTGCTTAATTACATGAGATTATATGTATCTAATTAGATATGATTTATATGGACAATATTTATTTTCACATTCTTGTTCAATAGTTGTTCTTGTATATTTAGTCACATATGATTTCTGTACACAAGATTCATTTTCGCGTTTTTGATTAAATAATTTTTCTCTTTATACATTAATCATATGTGATTAATACATACAATCACATATGATTAAATACATAAGAAAAAATATTGACTCATGAATATTATCAATATAAATCATATGCAATTTGATACATATAATCAAATGTGATTAAGTACATGAGTACAACTATTGAATTGAGAAAGAAATAATAAATATTGTCCACATAAATCATATGTGATTAAATACATATAATCACATGTGATTAAATATATTAGAACAATTATTGAATCGACGCAAGAATAAATATTTTCCATATGAATCATATGTGATTAAATATATATAATCACATGTGATTAAATACACAAGAACAACTATTAAATCAACACGTGAAAAAAATATTGTCCATATAAATCATATGTGATTAAATACATATAATCACATGTGATTTAATACATGATGCCAATTATTAAATCAAAAACACGAAAATAAATACGACCCACGTAAATAATATTTTATTAAATACATACAATCACATGTAGTTATATGTATCTAATCACATATGATTTACGTGGATAATATTCATTTTTGCATTCTCAATTCACTAGTTTTTCACGTGTATTTAACCACATGTGATTATATGTATTTAATAACATATAAATCATATATGATTCGATACATATAATCACATGTGACTCGATACATATAATCACATGCGATTATATACAAGAGAAAACCTAATGAATCAAAAACACAATAACAAATCTTTGTAGGTAGGGGTGGGGATGGTGGCGGCAGGTGGTGGAGACAGGGTGGTGGTGTGTGTAGTGATGGGTGGTGGGTGGGTGGTTGCAAGTGGTGGTGATAGTGACGAGTGATGGTTTTGGTGGGCGGTGGGTGTGGGTGGTGGAGGTGGGTGGTGGGTAGTGGTGGCGAGTGGTGCTGGTTGGGTGGTGATGATGGCGGGTGGTGATGGTAGTGGCGGGTGGTGGTTGGTGGTGGTGATGGTTGTGGTGGGTGGGTGGTGAGTGGTGGTGGTGGCGGGTGGTAGTGGGTGGTGGATAGTGATGGGTGGTGGTTGGTGGTGGTGGGTAGTGATGGGTGGTGGTGGTGGTGGTGGGTGGTGGTTGTGGTGGGGGTGGCGGGTAGTGGTGAGTGGTGATGGGTGGTGGGTAGTGATGAGTGGTGGTGGTTGGGTGGTGATGGTGGTGGCGGGTGGGGGTTGGTGGTGGTGGTGGTGGGTAGTGATGGGTGATGGGTGGTGGTTGGTGGTGGTGGTGATGGGTGGTGGTTGGTGGTG
The DNA here is from genome assembly GCF_052849685.1 of Lactuca virosa. Taxonomy (NCBI): domain Eukaryota; kingdom Viridiplantae; phylum Streptophyta; class Magnoliopsida; order Asterales; family Asteraceae; genus Lactuca; species Lactuca virosa. The sequence continues at coordinate 98,824,736 of NC_136428.1, read as the reverse complement.
GTGGGTAGTGGTGGTGATGGGTGGTAGGTAGTGGTTGTGGGTGGTGGTGGCACGCGGTGGTGATGGGTGGTGGAGGCGGGTGGTGATGGCAGGTGGTGGTGGTTGGGTGGTGATGGTGGTGGCGGGTGGTGGTTGGTGGTGGTGAGTGGTGGGTAGTGATGGGTGGTGGGTGGTGGTTGGTGGTGGCGGTTGGTGGTTGTTGGTGGGTGGTGGGTAGTGATGGGTGATGGTGGCGGGTGGTGGTGGGTGGTGGGTAGTGATTGGTGGTGGGTGGTTTTTGGTGGTGGTGGGTAGTGATGGGTGGTGGTGGTGGGTGGTGGGTGGTGGTGGTGGTGGTTGTGGTGGGTGGGTGGTGGGTAGTGATGGGTGGTGGGTGGTGGTTGGTGGTGGCAGGTGGTGGTTGGTGGTGGGTAGTGATGGGTGATGGTGGCGGGTGGTGGGTAGTGATGGGTGGTGGGTGGTTTTTGCTGGTGGTGGGTAGTGATGGGTGGTGGTGGTGGGTGGGTGGTGTGTGGTGATGGGTGGTGGGTAGTGGTGGGTGGTGGTGGCGGGTGGAGGTGATGGGTGGTAGGTAGTGGTTGTTGGTGGCGGTGGCGGGCGATGGTGATGGGTGGTGGAGGTGGGTGGTGGTGGCGAGTGGTGGTGGTTGGGTGGTGATGGTGGTGGGTGGTGGCGGAGGTGATTGGTGGTAATGGTGGTGATGGGTGGGTAGTGATGGGTGGTGAGTGGTGGTTGGTGGTGGTGGTGGTGGTGGTGGGTGGTGGTGGTGGTGGTGATGGGTGGTAGGTAGTGGTTGTTGGTGGTGGTGGCGGGCGGTGGTGATGGGTGGGGTGGTGGGTAGTGATGGGTGGTGGGTGGTAGTTGGTGGTGGTGGTTAGTGATGGGTGGTGGTGGCGCGGGGTGGTGGTGGGTGGTGTTGGTTGGGTGGTGAGTGGTGTTAGTTAGTGAATTTTTTTAATTGTTTGTAACCATTTTTTGATTTATACTATTATTATTTTATAATTTTAATTAAAAAATTGTGTTTTTCAAATTTGTTCTCAAATGTTCTCGCGATAAGAAATTTCTGAACGCTCCCCTATATATATATATATATATATATATATATATATATATATATATATATATATATATAGAGAGAGAGAGAGAGAGAGAGAGAGAGAGAGAGAGAGAGAGAGAGAGAGAGAGAGAGAGAGCCTCTATTTTTTTTAATTGTTAAAATAAATAAATAAATATTAAATTTTAAAAAAATAAAAGAATAGTCATTTCAATTTTCGGAGGGACTATTTTCACATACAAACCACTCCAAAAATACCATGAATCCAAAAAACTCGAGGTTTGGACTAAACCCCAGAAGTTTACATACCACAGGGACCATTTTTGCAATTTTGTCTAAAAAAATTGTTAGATAAACTCAATATACTTTTTAAAAATAGCTTTTCATTAAGTTTAAAAATTTTAAAAAATATAAAACCTAACTTTTTAAACTCCTTTTAACAATTTAACCACAATAGATTAAAAGAAAAACAAATTATATGGAGATTTTAAACCAATGACCACAACATTTTTAAGAAACCATTTTATTACCACCATTCAATAAGTACTTTCCCTAAAACACTTTTGTAGTTAAAAAAAGCAAAATCCAAAAGACCCTTTTGTCTTTCTTTATAAATGCCGCCTTCGTTTCCCATTGATAGCATCAATGGGGTTTGATAGTTGACTCTCTTTTTGTTCCAACAATGTCTTGTGTGAGTTCTTGAACAAACACATTCAACAAAAATCATAGAACGAACACATTTTAACAAAATATTAATGTTTTTACACCAAATGCAACCATTAGCAATATACTAAGTTATTGCATATGAAAAGGTTCCTTACTTGAAAACATTAGCAATATACTAAGTTATTGCATATGAAAAGGTTCCTTACTTGAAAACATCAGCAAGATACTTTTAAGTTGATAAACAAAAACCTCAGATGTTTAACAAAGTCATTAAAAAGATCAACCACCAAAACTTTGATCACATAACCAGATGACAAAAAGATATATTCAACATTGGTAAAAGAAAAGGTCAATGGGTTGCCATTAGAACCAAAAAGATATCAAGACACTTCTAGTTTTTGTAGCTTCCAAACCAAAACGTCTAAAGACAAAATTCAGACCCCCCAAAAAAAAGTAAAGACGCAAATTAAAAGATGTTCATAGCCTTTTTAATAAAAAAAAACAAAGACACCCAACTTTATATACTACTACGCTATCGACAGTTGGAGACCTACATGATTTACTCAAATGCCCAGGCATTCTCCCTGCGGACCTCTTCTTCTTCTTCTGGACTGTAATCGTTCTTGATGTGGAAGATCTTGCGTATTTCTTCAGGAGTCTTGCCTTTCATCATGTCAGCAACAGTTTGACAGGTCAGATCCAGTAAGCTCTTGATGTTTAAATAGTTGGCAGCCTGAAACATTAACAAAAATCATTAAACAGAAAACCACAACATTCATAATTTTATACATCATCTCTCTCAACAAGCAATATACATAATAGATAGATGTAATTGTTTTTTTTACTGTCAAAAAATCAGTTATATCTAGTTATAGAGAGTTCTTGGTATGTACCAAGTTAAGAAGTATCACAGATACTTCGAAAACAAAAAAGATCATAAATGCTATTAAAATCAGAAACGAAGCAAAACCCTAGAATTATCGCCAAAACTATATCGAAATTACCTACATAAAACTCGAGCATAAACATAACCAAACATCAATAAGAGATAATAACATTGACGTTAACAAAAAGAATTACGCACCAGAATAAGATCAAACAAAGTGCCCTGATCGACTTTCACGAATTCGGTATCAAACGACTTCAGATCATCCTCGACTGTCTTATCATCGGTTTTCGGTGTATCGACGTGCTTCTTACAGTATTCAATCACCTTCGAGAGGATCTTACTTGTGACGTTGGGTACAGGGATGCTGCTGCCAGCGCAGTTATCTTCGATCATGTGCTTGATCGTCTGAGACTCCACCGCCACCGCCTCATCAACTTCGAAGGTCTCACCGTCGGAACTTTTCAGAACGATCTTCTTTGAAGACGACGTGGCCATGATTTAGAACGACGGGAAAAGATTGAGAACCGAAAGAAAAACCGTAAGTTAGAGAGTTTTAAGAAAACTAGAAACCTTTTGATTTACGTGAATAGTTGGGTTCCTCTATTTATAGGGAGATGACCAGATGAGACCTTTGCGGGTGTAGGACTCTATTTTTATTTTCATTTTAAATTTTACAAAAATGATCCTTCTCTAAAATGTTTTTATCGAATTAAGTCCTTTAACTTTACGTTGCAAAAAGAATTTAAATTAAAAATCAGACTAATTGTCAAAGTCATTAATTCATATTAATTTATTCTTAATTTTATTAGTTATACCATAATTTTGTCAAGATTTTTTTTATGTCTCCTCCAATTAAAAAAATATTATAAAATTTCTTAGTAAAAATTTGTTGTATTAAACAAATTAATCTTGTTGAAGGATATTTGTAAAATTGGTTATGCATTATAATTATGTGTCAAGACAGTGAGTAATTGATGGTGTGTTTTTCACCGTGTTATTAAGTTTTAAAGATATTAGGCAGGCTTTAAATCATTGTTTGATTATTATTCTAATTGCTATTTTTTATTATTAGTCATTACCTCAAAAATTATATACTAATTATAGGTTAAATTATAGTAAAGGAAAAAGATTATAACTGAAAGCCCTCAATAAACAACTGGACTAGCTCTTCAAACGATTGAATTTAGGGTCACCTTCTTGATTTTTTTGGTTCTCATCAACAACAGTAAACTGAAGAACATTTAAAAAAAAAAAAAAAAACTTGTCTTGGTTCTCTTTTGGGCCAAGGCTGTTGATGTGTCAGTTAATTGGGGTGTTGATGCGTCCGTTAATTAGGGAAGATAAGCCAGAGACCTTGCAAGATTTTCAATTGATGAATGTTGACTCAGGTTTATTTAGGATATCTTCGATTTACCAACGAATAGATGATCTAGTAATATTTTGGTTTGTTGTTTGTCATCTTCTGAAATTAGTGAATACTAATTGCTGCAATTCTTTTTTTACGCCTCTCTCTTACCTTGTGATCTAGTGTCAAATATAGCCTAAAGGGGATACAAGTTTAACTAGAGACTCTCTCTTGGTAAAAAATGGACAGTTTTGTCCATGATGCTATGCAATTGCCCATGTCTCTATACCATGCTGAGCTCTTTATAGAGTTACAGTTATTTTTCTACTTTCAGTTGGTGATGCTTATATGTGATTTGTGTGTTTATAGTTGATAATATATATATATATATATATATATATATATATATATATATATATATATATATATATATATATATATATATATATATATATATAAAGAGCTCAGCATGGTATATATATATGATTTTATATATTGAAACAGATGGCATAGAACTGCATTGTATGTTTATATTGTATAATGTAGTATATGTAAGAATGGAAAATGAAACAAATTATGTTTACCAAAGGAAACTTAAAAATGCCTAACATCAAGCCACAAACGATAGGTGAATGTGATTTTTGAAATTATATTGGAATTTTACATTGTTATTTTCATAAATTTTGGATCTGCCACTAAGAACCGAATATATGTTGACAATTTTTACTCATCTGATCATATGTCTCATTATTAGTGCCCCCAACAAACACAATTCTTGGATCCGCCACTGATAAATCATATTTGCAAACCCATTATTAATAACTATTGTGATTTGGGTTAAATCGAGCTAATACAACATATACCACAACCAACTAATTTTTACATATCCTAATTAATCAAATTTGATACTAACTTTTTTTTTCCCATAATTAAAACATTCTCTACTTAATAACATAACTTTTATTGAAACTAAAAAAAAAGTTCTTATTTTTGTGACCAGAATTAAGATTATAACTCATTTTTTTTCTAATGTTATAATGGTAAAATTAAAAACAATAACATTATGGTTATTTGTCTTTAATGTAATAATAATTGTACATTGTTCTTGATAAAGTTAATTTTAAGAGCTCTAATTTAAAGTTGACCAAAACGCAATTCAATTAAGTAATAAATCATAACATCCTTAATCATGTTTTAACATCAACGAACCATCCAAGATAAGTACATGTTTAAAACTCATATTTTAGCAAACTTGATATACAACATTTTAGACAATACATATAAACAATGTGTTTATATTGGTAAATGCATAAGTTTAAGGATCGGTTTGTACTTTTTGAAGCATTGGTGGGCATATTTGAAAATTTGTAGATATGCATTAAAAATATGTAGATCAGTTGCCAATTTTGTTATTGTGCATTCAATTATATATATATATATATATATATTTGACGACCAAAATAAATGAATCACTAGATGATTCATTTGTAAGATAATTCACAAGAAAAAATTCTCAAAAAAACATCTTTATGATTCATTTTTAAGTAAAATAAGAAAAAAATTCACTTTTATAACAATTTTAGTGAATAACAACAAAATCATTGTATAAATGAATCATCGAGATGATTTTTTGAGAAATTTTTCTTGTGAATCATCTTACAAATGAATCATCTAATGATTCATTTTGTTTGTTCGCGAAAAAAATATGTAGAAAAAAAACTTCTTACCTTCCTACCAAAAAATTTACTTCTTATTTGATCTTGACTATATATATATATATATATATATATATATATATATATATATATATATATATATATATATATATATATATATATATATATACTAGTTGTGAAACTTATGTATTACATGAGTTAATTTAAAAAAAAATTAAATATAAATGTCAAAATATTTGAGAACTTATAATTTATAAGAAAATAAGAAAATAATGAATTATTATAATAAAAATGTTTTTTATCTTATAAATTTAAACAAATAATTTAAATAAATAAAAGAAAATTAATAAGCTTTAATTTTAAGAATTTTGAAATTAAAGGTAAGTTCATTAATGAAATTGATATTCATTTATTATTACATTAAAATATTATGTGGAATTTAATAAAATAGAAAAACTCATAAAATGACATGTGGAAAAAGAATTAATTCAAAATAACTACAAAATAACATTTGGCAATTTGAATGAGAGTGTGACAAGTGGCAAAAAAAAGCTTCATTTATTATATATATATATATATATATATATATATATATATATATATATATATATATATATATATATATATATATATATGAGAGAAAGATAGTCAAATGAGAACCACTAAAGATTAAGAATCATTTGAGAACCAAGGTATTTTCGTCAACCTATATTTTTCTTATCATTTAACATTAGATCCAACACTCTCACCAAACATCATACACTCACTCTCTCTCATCAGTTTTTAAATTCTCTCAACTTTCAAACACTTCCCTCTTCTACAACAACCACCACCACCCACCTCTGACAACTATCCACCACCACCACCTACCATCTCCGTCATGCCGTTGCCTCCTGCCGCTGGGTAAACTCATTACAGTTGTTGTTACGTCCTTCTCCCACTACTTCCAACATATCTGAAGGATTATGGTGGGTTTTCTCGTTTCCGGTGGTGTTTCTAATCTAGATATGTCAAGATCCAGTCAGATCTAGAACATTAGCCTTCCGATTTGCTCTCCTCGGCCTGACCCAAACCTCTTGCCATCAACGTCGATCTCCCCACCACTGACCGCCAACCTTCAGATCTGGAGTCGCCACCTACAGATCTAGAACATTCGTCTTCATATCTGTCATCATCGTTGATTCTCTGAATCGGTGTCACCATCGTCGACCTTATCATCATCGTACACCGTTTAACATCAGCTGTTGTGCTTCGTCGGAACACCAAAAAATGTGACACGCTACTCGGAAGTCCAGATCTATTTCGTCTTCAAATCTTCGGTGTGCATATCTAATGGAGCACAAGAAAACTTCTCCGATTTGCTTCGCCGAAACAATAGATTTAACGGAAATTGTAACATCCAAATTTTCAAACCATAATTTTCATTTTTAAATCCATATAAAACAGTTTTCATAAAAACCATACCAAGAAAGGTCATAATGTAAAATACAATTCCACATCAAAATATCAGAGTGTCCCAAAAATATCCAGTAACATAATCTCCTGGAGAATGTCTACAATCAAGCCTTCGCTTTCCCGCGATCCTCAGAAGTACCTGAAACACATTTAATCAACAACTGTAAGCACAAAGCTGTGTAAGTTCCCAAAATATCACTTACAACACAACATGTAAAGCAACTATAGGTTATCAGCAACTATAGAGACTACTCGAAGTCTGAGTGGGGAAATAGCACGCCATGTGGGTTATCAGCAACCCTAGAGACTAACCAAAGTCTTAACACATATAAACAATGTAAACACAGTAATAAAACTTAGACCCAGTTGGTCGTCACATACATATACAACTATTCTACCACACAAGTAAGAATAAGTGAGGAGACTCACCTAGTACTGATGACTAATAGAACTCACACCCGAACTTCCGGAACTAGACTCCGCCTAATTAAATACATCAATTAACCTTAACTAATAATTAAGGTATTTCCCACACAAACTATTAAGCTCAAGACAAGTCTAGTCCACACTTAGAGTAAAAGACCAATTTGCCCTTACAAAACCCCTCATAATCCATCTAAGATACAAGTGGTCAAAGTCAACGAAAGTCAACAGAAGTCAACCCTTGGTCAGTATGCTCGTCCTACTCAACTCTACGTTGGGCGTAGAGCGAAAATCAGGAAAGTCGGACTCACATCTGGCTATGCGGGGCCGTCATCAATATCTGTTAGACTTGCTGAATAAGCTCGGTATTCTTGAGCGCTATCTTAGTGCTCCCCATGACTCTCTGTCCGACCGCACCCCAGCAAATAGGAGTTCAACACCTCCTTCCATACAGAAGCTTAAAGGGAGGCATGCCAATACTGTCATGATGGTTGTTGTTGTAAGAAAACTAAGCCAAAGGGAGGTAGAAGTCCCAGCTCCCACCAAGATCAATGATGCATACAGGAAATATATCCTCAAGCAGCTGAATAGTCCGCTCGCTCTGCCCATCGGTCTGCGGATGGTAGGTGGTACCGAAATGCAATCGGGTGACCAATTCTTCGTGAAACCTCTTCCAAAATCTGGAAGTAAAACGAACATCCCGATCCAACACAATAGAATTCGGCACCCCATGCCGAGCCATAACCTATCGAACATAAATCTCAGCTAGCTTCTCGACAAAAGAGCTCTCACTTATGGCTAATAAGTGAGCACTCTTCGTCAAGCGATCAACTATCACCCAGATAGCATCAAATCCCCTTGCAGTCTTTGGAAATTTTGTGATGAAATCCATTGTGATTTGCTCCCACTTCCATAGTGGAACCTCCAAAGGCTGCAACTTGTCGTGAGGGCGCTGGTGCTCGGCCTTGACCTTCCGGCAGGTCAAGAATCGCTCTACAAACCAGGCCACATCCTTTTTCATACACGGCCACCAATAACTATGCTTCAGGTCAAGGTACATCTTGGTAGCCCCCGGACGAATGGAGAATCTCGACTTGTGGGCCTCCTCCATAAATACTCGTCGAGCCTTACCCGTATACGGTACCCAAACCCGACCATGAAGAGTCAATAGCCCCCTGCTGTCGGTATCAAAGGTTGAAACCTGACCGATCACCTACTCCCTCTTCCGATTCTCTTCATTTATGGCCTCCGATTGCGCTTATTTGATTGTTTCCAAGACTGGGGTCATCACAGTCATCCTCAAACACACATCCTGAACCGGGGTATTGACCGTCCTCTGGCTCAAGGCATCGACACCACATTGTCCTTGCCTGGATGATACAAAATCTTACAATCATAATATTTCACTACATCCAGACACCTCCTCTGCCTCATGTTCAGGTTAGGCTGATCCATAAGATATCTCAGGTTCTTACGTTCCGTGTAGATGGTACACAGAACTTCATAAAGACAATGATGCCAAATCTTGAGAGCAAAAACCACCGCCACCAAATCCAAATCATGGGTGGGATAATTCGCCTCATGAGGCTTCAGCTCCCTCGAAGCGTATGCAATCACATGCCCTCTCTGCATCAACACAACACCCAACCCTGAAATGGATGCATCGCAATAGACCATAAAATCCTCAACTCCATAAGGGAGGGAAAGTGTTGGTGCCTCACAAAGTCTATGGTGAAAAGTCTCGAATGATGCCTGTTGTTCAGGCCCCCAACTGAACACAACATCTTTCCTCGTCAACTTAGTAAGAGGAACTGTAATCTTGGAGAAATCTCAAATGAATCTCCAATAATATCTCCCTAAATCGAGGAAGCTCCGAATTTCAAATGGAGACTTCGACACTTCCCACCGCATCACCGCCTCTATTTTGGCTGGGTCAACCAGGATACCATTCGGATTGACGAGGTGTCCCAGAAACTGAACCTCGCGCAACCAGAACTCACACTTGGAGAACTTGGCATATAGACTTTGCATCCTCAAAAACCCAAGAATCTCGTGCAAATGTTCCTCATGCTGCTCCCTGGTCTTCGAATAGACCAAGATGTCATCGACGAAGACAATCACTGACTCGCCCAACATGGGCCTACACACCTGGTTCATGAGATCCATGAACATCGCCGGTGCGTTGGTGAGTCCAAAAGGCATCACCATGAACTCGTAATGCCCATAACGAGTTCGGAAGGCTGTCTTCTGAATATCCTCCTCTCGCACTCTCATCAGATGGTAGCCAGACCTCATATCAATCTTGGAAAACCAAGATGCCCCCTGCAACTGATCGGATATATCATCAATCCTCGGCAATGGATAACGGTTCTTGACCGCCATCTTGTTCAGCTCCTGGTAATCAATACACATCCAGTGTGAACCATCATTCTTCTTGACAAAAAGGGCCGGTGCTCCCCACAGAGAACTGTTCGATCGTATATACTCCTTTCTTAAACAACTCCTGAAGCTGAGTGTAACATCCGGATTCCCAAGTATATTGTTTTAATTATTTATTTTCTTGAGGTTCATTGATCTACTCGACGAGTTGGTGCTATAACTCGCCGAGTAGAAGCGGGTGTGGCCACGTAAGTTTAATGATCTACTCGACGAGTCCGAGAGTAGACTCGCCGAGTAGGCGCTGTGAGTGGAAACCCTAGATCCCCGGGTTTGGGGCCTATTTAAAGGCACTTATAGCCGCATTTGCGGCCACACCTCACTGAGAAGAAACCCTAATCGCCCCCCTTGAGCTTTAGAGAGAGTTTTGAGTCTTACTTGAGATTTTTGGGTGCATTTTGGTAGAGGAAAGGAGGATTCCAAGCAAGGATTGTGAAGAGGCTGTTAGATCTGCTGCTTATACGTCCAGGAGCTTTTGTTTGAGGTATAAAGTTCGGAGCTTTCTCTTTTGTATGTATAGATCTCATGGTCTTAGAATTAGGGTTTCATTTCCATCTTCTTATGGGGGACCTTGAAGGTTTTGAGCACCTTCTTTGAGTTAGACATCAGATCTGGACCTTGTGAGGTCCCTAGAGTCGAAAGTCCCCTGCTTTATTCAGCCTTGTTAGCCCTTTGAAGGAGAAACTTCTTCTCAAGCTTGTTCTTGGCACTTCTAGCCCTTTTGTGCCATGCATGAACGTAAAGCTCAAGGCTTTACGTGATATTCGAGCCTAGAGAGCTTAGATCTAGAGTGTGAGAGAGTTTTCTGCCTTGGAAATTGTCTGAATACAATTGAGTCTGAATGGACTTGCCGAGTTGATGAGCCGACTCGACGAGTCGATTAGGGTTTGTCCCAATGAGCTTATCATGCGATGGCTCGGCGAGTTAGGGGTTAACTCAACGAGCTGGACCTTCATGAGATTACTGAGAAACGATGGGACTCGATGAGTCGCACGAGTGCACTCGGCGAGTCTGGTCAATTTGGGCTGTTGACTGGAATTGACTTTTGTTGACTTTAGGGTTGGTCAAATGAGTGATGGAGGTCAGAAAGGGGTAAAATGGTCTTTTACCCATTTCTAAGGCTAGAGTGTAAGAGAGATCAACGTTTGGTACATTTGAGTGTGAGGAGAGTATTAATTAGAGATATTATCCTTATGATAGGCAGAGGCTAGATCGAGGATTCCGAGCACAAGACTTTTACTTTCTAGCTTACGAGGTGAGTCTTATCACTATACATTACCTAGAGTGGTGTTTATGCATGACCAAAGGGTGGTATGTGCTCACTTGAGTTATGCATTTGTCTGTGTGATATTTATGATATATTATGGGTTACTGAGACCGGACCGGAGGGTCCAACGAGCTGTGAGACCGGAGGGTCCTCACTTAGACCGGACCAGAAGGTCCAACGAGCTATGGGACTGGAGGGTCCCACTAAGACACGTTGACCGGAGGGTCTTACAGAGCTATAACCTCGAGTGGCTAATTATTTGTGCATGGTATTTTGGGGGACTCACTAAGCTTCGTGCTTACTGTGTTATGTGTTATGTGTTTCAGGTACTTCTGATGATCGCGGGAAGGCCCCGACTTGATTGTACACACACTCGCTTTGGAGATATATTTTGGAGGATCCTGGTTTATGTGATAAACAACTTTTGATAAATAAATTGTATTAATGATGATACTTGAGATCTTTGGGAAATATGACATGTGATTTTTATGATTGAAATGAAATTTTTGGTTTGAAAAATTTACGTCGTTACAAGTTGGTATCAGAGCCTTGGTTTGAGGGATTCAGATGCACCTTCGGGTGTATTTGGACTCAAACTGAGGATTTGAGAAATTTTTTCAAAAGAAATGATTTTTCTAAAAACGAGTAAGAGTTCTAAGAGAAAAACGAGAAAGAGCGGTGTGTACAATCAGCCAGAGCCCGAACGGTGATTTTCCAAAAATACCCTTACTTTCTGTGATATGAGATATTTATGAGATATTATGAGATATATTATGCATGATAGAGAGTAGGCTAGGTACTTCATATTTTAGGACTAGAGTGGCCTGATTTGTGGCACCTTAGCCTAGGAGTTACTGCTACCGATGATTTGCTTTGAGTACGAGTATGTAGCAGAAATGAGCTTATGAGAGTAGTCTGTGTTCGGCGAGATATAGAGTACTTGCGATCTGGAATCCTAGGAGGAGGACTTGGGGTGATTACAGATGAGGTGTGGAAGGTAGTATTGGGCCCGTACTACTGGAGACACCAGGTCAGTGAGAAGTCCAAGTAGGAATCCTTAGGATGCTAAGGAACAAGTAGGGTCGAGCGATCGAGTGTGAGTATACTCGAGCGGGTCTCTGATTATTTTGTGTTGTATTTCAGAGACATCATGGTGGGTACACGCCACAACTCTGGAGGCAGTGGGAGACATCATGGTGGGTACACGCCACAACTCTGGAGGCAGTGGGACTAGTGATGATGAAATTCGGAGGATGATTCCTGAGGAGGTGGCCGCAGCCATCCGAGCAGAGATTCCCGAGATGTTTGGGTCTATCAAGACCACTCTGATTGAGACATTTGATGAGTGATACGTTGTTGTCACTGAGGCTGCTGCTGCTGCTGCCGCCACTGTAGCTGTCGTTGCAGCTAGGCCACAGGAAGGTGACTCGTTGTTGTTCTGGGCGTTCAGCAACACGAAGCCACCAGAGTTTGATGGGACAAAAGATCCGATTGCTTCTATGAGATGGATTTCTGATATCGAGGGGTGTTTCTACACTTGTTCATGTCCAGAGCACTTGAGGGTACGGTTCGCGCTGAACCAGCTTTGCTTGGGAGCGAAGGATTAGTGGAAGTTTGTGACAGCTCATTTTACTCCTGCAGAGAACACTGTCGTGACTTGGGAGAGGTTTACTGCGATGTTCCGAGATAAGTATGTTCCCCCGGTGGTGAGGGAACGGTTGGCCCAGGAGTTCCTGTCCCTCAAGCAGAGGACAAAGTCTGTGACAGTGATTACGAGGATGTTTCATGAGAGGGCGTTGTTCTGCCCTGAGAACGTGTCTACCGAGCAGGCACGTATGAGCCGGTATTTGAGCATTCTGAGGAGGGATATTCGAGAGTTCGTGGTGAACTCGACTTATCGGTCATTTGCTGAGCTTCAGGCAAATTCCCTAAAGAGGGTGATTGAGCTGGAGACTTAGGCCAGAGAGGAGGCGGAGTCTCAGGGGAGGGATCGACGGTCGGCACAGTCTCAGCCGGCAGCCAAGTGGGAAAAGCCCGCTAATTCAAGATATGGAGGCCAGAAGGGCCGCACTTGTGGAAAGTGCGGCAAGAGTCATGAGGGGGTGTGTCGAGCTGGTGTTTGCTACAAGTGTGGCAAGGAGGGGCATATCGCAAGGGATTGCTCCAAGGGGTTTGCAATCTGTTTCCACTGCAACCAAACCGGCCATCGGAAGACCGAGTGCCCACAGCTGCTACACGGATCAGCACAGGGATCTGCCCATGCTGCTACACGAGCTACTGAGAGCCAGCCAGTGAAGGCCGAGGTACCGAGGGTTCGCGGGAAAGCCTTTCAGCTGACAGCGGAGGAGGTCCGCGCAGCACCTGATGTCATGGCCGGTATGTATTCCTTTGTTTATTGTATTCTGAGTTATTTGTGTTTATATTGTGATATGCGTAGGTACTTTTCTTGTGAGTTCTGTACCTGCCTTAGTGTTATTCGACTCGGGTGCGAGTCGATCTTTTGTATCATTAGCGTTTAGTCGCCACATCAGTATCCGACGTGAGTCATTGAGTCGACATCTGAGATTTTCTATAGCCGATGAGCATGCGGTGTTTGCCATTGATGTGATCCGGGGATGTGTGCTCGAGATTTTTGGTGTTGAGTTTCCAATAGATCTGGTACCGATCGCGATGGGTGATGTCTGTATCATTGTGGGCATGGACTGGTTGAGCCGGTTTGGAGCTGTAATCGACTGCGAGCATCAGTTGTGACCATACGAGACCCTAGTGGGGGAGTGCTTATAGTATATGGCGAGGGTACCCGATCTGGATCAGTTTTCTGCTCTGCTGCCCGAGCGAGACAGAGTTTACAGCAGGGTTGCATGGGTTATTGACGTACGTGATGGATACACGGGTTACTGCTGAGAGACTGAGTTCTATCACTGAGGTTCCGATAGTGAGTGAGTTTCCGGATGTTTTTCCCGAGGAGTTACCGGGTGTGCCTCCCGAGAGGCAGGTGGAGTTCCGGATTGATTTGGTTCCGGGAGCGGCGCTTATTGCCAAGGCACCTTATCGCCTTGCGCCACCCGAGATGCAGGAGTTATCCTCGCAGCTTCAGGAGCTGTTGGGGAAGGGTTTTATCCGACCGAGTAGCTCGCCTTGGGGAGCGCCGATCCTTTTTGTCAAGAAAAAGATGGTTCGCACCAGATGTGCATTGATTACCGGGAGTTGAAGAAACTGACGGTCAAGAATCGTTATCCACTTCTGAGGATCGACGATCTGTTCGATCAGTTGCAGGGTGCATCTTGGTTTTCCAAGATTGATTTGAGATCAGGGTATCACCAGATGAGAGTACGCGAGGAGGATATTCAGAAGACAGCTTTTAGGACTCGTTATGGGCATTACGAGTTTGTGGTGATGCCTTTCGGGCTCACCAACGCACCGGGAATGTTCATGGACCTTATGAACCGGGTGTGCAGGCCCATGTTGGATCGATCGGTGATCGTGTTCATTGACGATATCCTTGTGTACTCGAGGTCCAGGGAACAACATGAGGAGCATCCTAGAGTGGTTTTGGGAGTTTTGAGATCAGAGAGGCTATATGCCAAATTCTCCAAGTGTGATTTCTGGTTACGAGAGGTCCAGTTCCTAGGGCATCTCGTTAATCAGAATGGGATATTGGTCGACCCGGCCAAGATTGAGGTAGTCATGCGATGGGAGGTGCCGAGATCCCTATTCGAGATCAGGAGTTTTCTGGGATTGGCCGGCTACTATCGGAGATTTATCAGAGATTTCTCCAAGATTGCTGTTCCCCTCACCAGGTTGACCCGGAAGGGCGTTACTTTTACTTGGGATCCCGAGCAGCAGAACTCATTTGAGACTCTTCGCCATAGGTTGTGAGAAGCCCCGATGTTAGCTCTTCCCGATGGAATGGAGGACTTTGTGGTTTATTGTGATGCATCTATATCCGTGTTAGATGCATTTCATGCATTCATTTTGTAGTTTTAATCCATAAAAGTACATTGAATTAGGTTTAAACTCATGCATTTTGCATATTTTTCCGGATTTTTCATGATGCAATTCCATTCACACACTTTTGTAATATTTCAGGGAATTTTGGAGGTTGGATCTTGCTTTAGGAGGTTAAAAAGAGTTGAGGGCAAACATTTCGGGACTTGCGGATCATTGAGGAGAGAGATAAGAGGAAAATGAAGATTTTAGCTTTTTAGACATTTACACGGCCGTGTAAATAAAAGCCTTGAGTTTACACGGGCCGTGTAAACGCATACTCAACAACAATGTACTTCGAAGGCTTGGCAGATTTGAGCATTTTACTTTTAGAGCTTACACGGCCATGTAAATGGACAGTGTTATTTTACACGGGCCGTATAAACGTGTTATCAGTTTTAAAACAGTTTCATCCTTTGTAAAAGAAGGACAACCAGTTGGAGAAGAAGTTAAGTCGTATTTTAGGAGAGGAGAAAGCGATTTTGGGAGATTTTGGAAGTGGATTAACATTTGGAAACACTTTAATTTGCATTTCGTAAGTCAATTTGAAGATTAAACTTGTTGAATTTGTAGTTTAACTTAAACATGTGTGGCTGATTTCTTTATCATTTCTGATTCCGGATTCCTAAGTATTTGTTGTTAGGTTGTAATTTGCATTTGACTTATGTTTAATATCTAGTAATCTTTGATTTGATCTTAATAATGTGTTTGATTGGTTCTCTTTTTCACTTGATCAATGAATTAGGGTTCTTATCAATCTAATTAATCAAATAGTGAAATTCGTATATGTTTTATGATTTGATGCTAGTAACACACACTTATTTTGTTGTAATTAGATCAAAATTAGTGTAATCAAAGATTAAATGTTTATATTCCCAAGCTTAAGTGGAATGTTAAACAATGTTGGTAATTAGTGCAAGAACTTAATGTCATTTAATGATTTGATGCAAGAACTTATTTGAATTGAATCAATTAAATGAAGTTTTATTTGAAGAACTTGTTTGAATAAAATACTTTTGTTAACTTGGATATTAGATTTTATTAATATCTAAATTACCAACCTAGATTGAACATGAGTTATAATCATATTACATCTTTCAACATAATACATGTATAGGAATCAGAATCGGAAATGTACTTCTTTTACTATGTTTTGTTATCAATCTTGCTTATTTATGAAGTTTAATTCGAGTTCAAACACAATCCCCCATTTAAATTTTTGTTTGTATGATGTGTGAGAATATGACTAAATAAGAAGTCCCGTATTCCTGTGGACCGACCCTGCTTACTCTAGTGTATGAAGTAACAGTGACTTGAATTTTATTGTTATTATTTTATCCCATTATTTGTTGGTTTGACAACCAAACAAATTGGCGCCGTTGCCAGGGATACGGTAGTACTAATTGTTTATGCCAAGATCTTTTCGCACAGGTACACCTTTACCACTTGATTTGGAGATAGAGAAATCTGCAAAACAAAGAAGGAAGCAAGCCAAACTTTTAAAGAAACAACAATCCGGAGCTTCTTCATCAAATCCATCAACCACATCTTCACCAACATCCAAAAGTATCACCCCACCATCTTCACCTACTCCTACCATGGCAGACAACCATGGAGGAAACCAAAATCCTCCAAACCCACCACCTGAACAAACCTTTAGACAGTGGGCCACTCAAGATGTCACCCAACAACCTTTGTGCATTAATTACCCTGCAACAATCAACTTTGAACTCAAGTCTGGACTCATCCATTTGTTACCTTCATTACGTGGTCTTGAGAATGAGGACCCACATAAATTCCTTAAGGAATTTCATGTTGTCTGTGTCGGTATGAAGCCACATGAAGTTACAGAAGATCAAATCAAGTTAAGGGCATTCACCTTTGCTTTACAAGATTCAGCCAAGGAGTGGTTATATGACTTACCACCGGGGTCAGTCACAACATGGAATGAACTTGCAAGGATGTTCTTGGATAAGTATTTTCCAGAAATAAGAGCTTCAGCTTTACGTAGAGAAATTATTGGTATCAAGCAACAAAAGAGAGAAGCCTTGCATACTTACTGGGAACGGTTCAAGAAGTTGTGTTCAAGATGTCCAAAACATGGGATTTCAGAGTATCAATTATTGCAATATTTTTGTGAGGGAATATCGTCTTGGGATAGGAGATTACTCAATGCATCAAGTGGTGGATCAATAGCTGATAAGACTCCAACAGAAATCAAAGCTCTTATCAAGAACATGGCAGAAGAATCCAGGCATACAATTCAAGAAGAGGAATGGTATAGTGATGCACCAAGAGGAGTGAAAGAAATTTCCACCCCACAAATTGAAAGTCAACTTTCTGAGTTGACTAAAGTAGTGATGATGCTTGCAAAGGACAAGGGTGTGCAACCACCAACTGTTAGACCTTGTGGTATTTGTACACAAGTTGGACACCCCACTGATATGTACCCAATGTTACAAGAAGACGTAGAGCTGGTTCAAGCCATGGGATTTTCAAGTCAACAACAAGGAAACTTTCAGCCAAGAAGCAATCCAAATTGGCATCAACCTAATGCCAATTTTCAGCCAAGGCCACCACCTTATCAACCAAGACCTCCATTTCAAAATCAAATGCATCATCAACAAAATTATCAACCACATTTCCAGTCAAATCAACCTCCTCATCAATCTCAATTCCAACATCAAAACATGCAACAAGGAAGCAGTTCAAGCGGATCGGGAATGTCTTTGGAAGACATTGTCAAGAGTTTTGCGACAAGTACTCAAACATTCCAAAATGAGACCAAGGCGAGTATCAAGACTTTGGAACAACAAATGACTCAACTCGCCACTTCTGTGAGTAAATTGGAGTCACAAGGCAAACTACCGGCACAAACCGAAAAGAAGCCAAAGCATAATGCATGTGCCATCACTTTGAGAAATGGCAAAGAATATGAAGGTCCTAGGATGATTGAAGAAAAAGAGATGGAGCTAGAGAAAGAAGAAGAGAAGTCAAAAACACCTTCAAAGCAAGTTCCTATTGAAGCAAAAGTCACTCCTCCATTTCCCTCAAGATTAAGCAAGTCAAAGCGTGAAAGGGAAGACAATGAAATCATGGAGATGTTCAGAAAAGTTGAGGTAAATATTCCTCTTATTGATGCCATAAAACAAGTCCCTAGTTATGCTAAATTCCTTAAGGAATTATGCACTTCTAAGAAAAGATTGAAAGGGAATGAAACTGTCAAAGTGGGTGAAAATGTATCTGCAGTATTACAGAAAAGATTACCTAAAAAATGTAAGGATCCGGGTGTTTTCACGGTTCCCTGCAAATTAGGTAATCTTCATGTTCCACGAGCTATGCTAGACCTTGGAGCTTCTATCAATGTTTTGCCATATTCTATTTTCAAAACCTTAAATATTGGCACATTGAAGAAGACCGGGGTAATCATTCAATTGGCTGATAGATCTTTGGTACATCCAAAAGGTGTGCTAGAAGATGTGTTGGTCCAAGTGAATGAGTTAGTATTTCCAGCAGATTTTTATGTCCTTGACATGGATGATGATGACTCACCAAATTTGAGTTCAATTCTTCTAGGAAGACCCTTTTTGAAAACAGCTAGGACACAAATTAATGTTTATGATGGTACATTATCCATGGAATTTGATGGAGAGGTGATAAATTTCAACATCTATGATGCTATGAGATATCCAAGTGATATTTCATCTTTGAATTTTGTGGATGTTATTGAACCATTAACAGAAGAGTGTTTTGATTTGTCTAATCTTGATGTGTTAGCTCTCATTTTAGACAGGAATCTTCAAAAGGAAAGGGTGGAAAAACTTGCCAAGCAATTTAAAATTGATGAAGAGATTTTGGAAGTTGTATCTTGCATGGATGAAAAGAAGAAAATGAGGTTTGATGTTCCAAAGCTGAAATTACCGATGTCTAATGAAAAACTTGTTCCTTCTATTGTGCAGGCACCGGAATTGGAACTCAAAACTTTACCCGAGCATCTCAAGTACGCGTATCTTGGAGAGAAAGAGACTTTACCAGTGATCATCTCCACAAAGTTGTCAACAAAAGAAGAAGAAGAGCTTGTCACCACCTTGAAGGAGTATAAGGAAGCTATTGGGTGGACTATAGCCGACATCAAAGGGCTAAGTCCTTCGGTTTGCATGCACAAGATCCTTATGGAAGAAGATTACAAGCCTTCCCGAGAAGCTCAAAGGCGTTTAAATCCTCCAATGATGGAGGTTGTGAAAAAGGAGATTTTAAAGTTGTTGAATGCGGGGATGATCTATCCTATATCGGATAGCAAGTGGGTAAGTCCAGTCCAAGTTGTACCCAAGAAGACATGTAATACTGTTACAAAGAATGACCAAGGTGAATTAGTCCCCACCCGTGTGCAAAACGGGTGGAGAGTTTGCATAGATTATAGAAGACTCAATTCCTCAACTCGGAAAAACCATTTCCCACTTCCCTTCATTGATCAAATGTTGGAAAGATTAGCGGGAAAAACACACTATTGTTGCTTGGATGGGTATTCCGGTTTTCATCAAATACCTGTTGCACCCGAGGATTAAGAAAAAACCACTTTCGCATGTCCATTCGGAACATTTGCATATAGGCGGATGCCTTTTGGACTTTGCAATGCTCCCGCCACTTTTCAAAGGTGCATGGTAAGTATTTTTTCAGAGTATGTTGAGGAGATCATTGAAGTTTTTATGGACGATTTCACATTTTATGGTAATTCTTTTCATGAGTGTTTGGGCAATTTGAAAAAGATTTTACAAAGATGTATTGAGACCAACCTTGTTTTGAATTTTGAAAAGTGTCATTTTATGGTTGATAAGGGTCTCATACTTGGTCATGTTGTGTCTTCTAAGGGGTTACAGGTAGACAAAGCAAAAATTGATGTCATTAAGTCTTTACCTTATCCTACTTGTGTTCGTGAGGTACACTCGTTTCTTGGTCATGTAGGTTTTTATAGAAGGTTTATCAAAGACTTTTCCATGATATCCCGTCCCATGTGTGAGCTTCTACAAAAGGATGCAAAGTTCAAATTTTTCCAAAGAGTGCAAGCAAGTTTTTGATCAGTTGAAGGAGTTGTTAATCTCAACACCAATACTTCAATCACCGGATAGGAGTTTGCCCTTTGAAATCATGTGTGATGCCAGTAATCATGCAGTTGGTGCAGTGTTGGGGCAAAGAAAAGACCGAGTTCCTAATGTCATTTACTATGCCTCAAAAACACTTGATAATGCACAAGCCAATTACTCAACAACTGAAAAAAGAATTGCTTTCTATTATCTTTGCTTTAGATAAATTTCTTCAATATCTGCTAGGTTCTAAAGTCATTGTTTATTCTGATCATGCATCAATTAGATATCTACTTGCAAAGAAGGATTCGAAGCCTAGACTCATTCGATGGGTATTACTCTTACAAGAGTTTGATACTGAAATCAAGGACAAGAGCGGAAAGTCAAACCTTGTAGCTGATCATCTTAGCATGATTGTTTCTCCCGATGACTCGGCTCCCATTCATGATGCATTTCCCGATGAGAACCTATTTTCAGCAAAAGTTGCCCCATGGTATGCTGATATTGTGAACTACATCGTCACAAATCAATTTCCACCAGATTTGACTCGATGGAAAAAAGACAAGATCAAGAAAGAAGCCAAGAGGTATGGTTGGGATGAGCCATATTTGTGGAAATACTGTGCTGATCAAATGATTAGACGATGTGTTGATCAACATGAGGTACCTTCTATCTTAGCATTCTGTCACTCT